>NC_064620.1:275294045-275919045 GCF_023898315.1 Schistocerca nitens
CTGTCCCTTCTTCAACAAAAATGGTTCAAATGGTTCTGAGCACTATGGGACTTAACTTCTGAGGTCATCAGTCCCCTAGAACTTAGAACTACTTAAACCTAACTAACGTAAGGACATCACACACATCCATTCCCGAGGGAGGTTTCGAGCCTGTGACCGTAGCGGTCGCGCGGTTTGTAGCGCCTAGAGCCGCTCGGCCACTCCGGCCGGCTGTCCCTTCTTCTTTACAGCGTTTTCCCCATATTCCTTTCCTCTCCGATTCTGCGCAGAACCTCCTCATTTCTTACCTTACCAGCCCACCTAATTTTCAACATTGGTCTGCAGCACCACATCTCAATTGTTCGATTCTCTACTGTTCCGATTTCCCAACAGTCCATGTTTCACTACCATACAATGCTGTGTTCCAAAGGTACGTTGCTAGAAATTTTTTCCTCAAATTGAGGCCTATATTTGAAGCTAGCAGACTTCTCTTGGCGAGGAATGTCCTGTTTGCTAGTGCTAGACTGCTTTTGATGTTGTTCTTGCTCCGTCCATCTTGAGTTATTTTGCTGGCTAGGTAGCAGAATTACTCAGCTTCGTCTATTTCGTGGTCTCCAATTATGATGTAAGGTTTCTCGCTGTTCGGGATGGCCGAGCGGTTCTAGGCACTACAGTCTGGAACCGCGCTACCGCTACGGTCGCAAGTTCGAATCCTGCCTCGGGCATGGGTGTGTGTGATGTCCTTAGGTTAATTAGGTTTAAGTAGTTCTAAGTTCTAGGGGACTGATGACCTCAGAAGTTAAGTCCCATAGTGCTCAGAGCCATTTGAAGCATTCTCGCTGTTCTCATTTCTGATAATTCTTATTACTTTCGTCTTCCTTCGATTTAATCTCAGTCCATATCCTCTACTGATTGGACTGTTCATTCCATTCAGCAGATCCCGTAATTCTTTTCCACTTTCACTGAGGATAGCAATGCAATCAGCGAATCTTATCATTGATATCCTTTCACCTTCAATTTTAATCCCACTCTTGAACCTTCCGTTTATTTCCGTCATTGCTTCTTCGACATATGGAGTGAACAGTAGTGGCGAAGATCTGCATCCCCTTCTTACACCCTTTTTTTATCGGAGCTCTTCGTTCTTGGTCTTCGAGTCTTACTGTTCCCTCTTAGTTCTTGTACATACTGTAGATTACCCATCTTTCCTTATAGCTTAATCCTACTTTCCGAAGAATTTTGAACATCTTGCATGGTTTTACGTTTTCGAACGTTTTTTACAGGTCGACGAATCCTATGACGTATCTTGATCCTTCTTCAGTCTTGCTTCCATTATGAACTCCAACGACAGAACTGCCGCTCTGGTGCGTTTATCTTTCCCTGATCCTTTCCTAACTGATTCTCACTTTTATTTTCCATTTTTCTGTACCTTATCTTTGACAGCAACTTGAATGAATGAGCTGTTAAGCTGATTGTGTGATGATACTCGCACTTGTCGGATGTTGCTATCTTCGGAACTGATTGGATGATGTTCTTCCTAAAATCTGATGGTACACAGCCAGCCTCATACATTCTACACACCAACATGAATAGTCATTTTATTCCCGTACCCCCAGTAGATTTAGAAAGGCCGATAGAATATTGCTTATCCCTTCTGCCGCAGTTGGTCTTAAGTCTTCCAAGGCTCTTTTTAATTCCGATTTTCATACTGGATCCTCATTCTCTTCTTTATCAATTCCTCTTTCTTCTTCTATTACGTCATCAGACAAGTCTTGCCCCTCGTAGAAGCCTTTCCACCCATCCGCTCTCTCCTCTGCATTTAACAGTGGAATTCCCATTGTACTCTCAATGTTACCACCCTTGCGTTTAATTTCAAAGACGATTGTTTTGAATTTTCTATATGCTGAGTTAGTCCTCCGGACAACCATTCAGTCATTTCGTTTTTGATTTCTTCACATTTTTCATGGAGCCATTTCGCCTTAGTTTCACTGCACTTCCTACTTATTTCATTCCTTAGTGACTTGTACTTCTGTATTACTGAATTTTCGTGAACATTTTTGTACTTCCTTCTTCGATCGATCAGTTCAAGTATTTCTTCTGTTACACAAAATTTCTTCACAGTTACTTTCTTTGTACCTGCGTTTTTCTCTCCAGGTTCTATGATTGCCCTTTGTACAGATGTCCATTCCTCTTTAACTGTATTGCCTACTGAGCTATTCCTTATTGCAGTATGTATAGCCTCACAGAACCTCAAGCGTATCTCGTCATTCCTTAGTACTTCTGCATCCCACTTCTTTGCGTTTTGATTCTTCCTGACTAATGTCATAAACTTCGTCCTACTTTTCAAATCATTACTAAATTGCGATCTAAATCTATATCTGCTTCTTACAATCAAATATCTGATTCCGGAATCTCTGCCTGACCACGATGTAATCCAACTGAAATCTCCCTGTCTTTTACAATTTCTTTCACTCTCTTGTGATTCTTGAACAGAAGTTTCTTTGATACTAGCTGAAATTTATTCCAGAACTCAATTAGTCTTTTTCCTCTCTCATTCCTACGGCCAAGCCCATATTCTCCCGTAACTCTTTCTTCCACTCCTTTCCGTACAATCTCATTGCAATCTCCCATGATTATTCGATTTTCGTCTCCCCTTTAAGTACCGAATTACCCGTTCAATATTCTCATATACTTTCTCTACCTCTTAAGCTATTGTCTGTGAAGAAACATTGTATGTTTTTAATCTGTGGTTTCCATTGCCTTTTGTACCCTCATGCCGTTGTTAATTGCTGGTTCTTCCTCATTTCAGGGGCAGTTCCCAATCCCAAGAGCAAGAGAGTGCCTGAACCGCTGACTGTTGCCCTATTCTCTTTGACAAGGCAATTAGCGGAAGCGGGGGTGACTTATAACTCAGCAAGGTCCTTATCCGCCACTGCTGATGAATTTTATTCAAAATTTAAGCAGTGGCAGGGATAGAAGCCGTGACTCAAGACCTTTTACTAGTCAAAGAAGCTACCCCTAGACCACGGGTGAGGCCTGTACGTTAGCTAACCGAACCAAAAAGATATGCCTTTCAAAACGCGTTTTGTTCAACTTTAGTTATGCCAGTAAACATCGAAAACCGGAAAGCCTCAAAGTAATACAATAAGTCCATTAATGGAGCAAACACTAAGAATTGTAAGAAAATAGTGTATTGTAGATGGCTCCACTTCGAGCAATATTACTTTGGCATTTTTTTGTTGGTTAGTTTTGTTGATACGCAGCAGGATCTTCCCACTCCTTATGACTTTCCTTCTACTTCAGATTTTTAATTTTTAATTTCAATCTAGCGTAATGGGAATATGACTTTTTTGGGAACATTTATAGCTTAATTTCCCAACTTGTTGGATATCCCAGTTTCAGTTATATGACAATGTAATTTCAGGTCGTCGAATCAAAAAGGTGGCATCTATGTTCATATAAATAACGCAAAACAACGAAATATGCTTACCAGTTGGGAATCCAAATAATCCACCTTAAAAGCACCAAGTGGCTAGCTATCAATCGTTTGAGGTACATTAAGTTTTGCATTTTGAAAACAACCGAATTAGTAACGTCAAAAGAGGCAATTTTGGAATCTTACCACCCTCTTGGAAAAGTGTCTGCAACGTTCATGTTCCCAAGGGTACATTAAAGTGAGGGTTTGTTATATGACGAATCTTCTTATTGTATAAAATACTTTACAGCACTCTAGCACACTTCCACTCCAGTCCTCAATTGGCAGAAACCGGCAAATGTCGGGTCTTCGATACAGTTCCGCACTGTCGCCTGATAAACAAAGTAAGAGCCTACGGAATATCAGACCAGCTGTGTGGCTGGGTTGAAGAGTTTTTAGCAAACAGAACACAGCATGTTGTTATCAATGGAGAGACGTCTACAGACGTTAAAGTAACATCTGGCGTGCCACAGGGGAGTGTTATGGGACCATTGCTTTTCACAATATATATAAATGACCTAGTAGATAGTGTCGGAAGTTCCATGCGGCTTTTCGCGGATGATGCTGTAGTATACAGAGAAGTTGCAGCATTAGAAAATTGTAGCGAAATGCAGGAAGATCTGCAGCGGATAGGCACTTGGTGCAGGGAGTGGCAAGTCCCTTAACATAGACAAATGTAATGTATTGCGAATACATAGAAAGAAGGATCCTTTATTGTATGATTATATGATAGCGGAACAAACACTGGTAGCAGTTACTTCTGTAAAATATCTGGGAGTATGCGTGCGGAACGATTTGAAGTGGAATGATCATATAAAATTAATTGTTGGTAAGGCGGGTACCAGGTTGAGATTCATTGGGAGAGTGCTTAGAAAATGTAGTCCATCAACAAAGGAGGTGGCTTACAAAACACTCGTTCGACCTATACTTGAGTATTGCTCATCAGTGTGGGATCCGTGCCAGATCGGGTTGACGGAGGAGATAGAGAAGATCCAAAGAAGAGCGGCGCGTTTCATCACAGGGTTATTTGGTAACCGTGATAGCGTTACGGAGATGTTTAATAAACTCAAGTGGCAGACTCTGCAAGAGAGGCGCTCTGCATCGCGGTGTAGCTTGCTCGCCAGGTTTCGAGAGGGTGCGTTTCTGGATGAGGTATCGAATATATTGCTTCCCCCTACTTATACCTCCCGAGGAGATCACGAGTGTAAAATTAGAGAGATTAGAGCGCGCACGGAGGCTTTCAGACAGTCGTTCTTCCCGCGAACCATACGCGACTGGAACAGGAAAGGGAGGTAATGACAGTGGCACGTAAAGTGCCCTCCGCCACACACCGTTGGGTGGCTTGCGGAGTATAAATGTAGATGTAGATGAATTAGCATCTTTGCTTCAGCACCCGCTGACCAGCCTCTGAATTAGCAGCAAGACTCCTTCGTTGAACACGAGCCAGCTGCGTAGGTGCCATCTATATCACCAAAGCGCACTGTTGACACATAACCCACATGCCGCCTATTCGATAGTAATCATTTCTTTGTCATGCTACTTGGACGAAATGACGCTGTGACAACGGGATATGTTCACAGTCTTGGGACAAGGGAACTGTGTCTACTCGCAGGGAAAAGACAGGAACACAAGAAATGGGAGAACTCACGTACATCTCCTGGTCCTTTAATCACCTTTTTCTTGGTCAGCTTTTGCGTCCACTCTGTCCCTCCGCCCTTGGTGGGGGTATCTTAGTGATGGTAGCTACCGCTGAATCAATCGGTTTTTGAGTATACCGTTTTTTTTAATCTCCAGTTTAACCTGACTCCTATAGCTGCTCAAAATAACCTGTTTCTGATATAACCTATTTTCGGTTTTATTGCTATTTTTCCAGTAATAAACTTAGATATTATATACGTTTCAAGATAACTAGAATCAAAATGTCAAATAAAATAGGTAACTAAAAGGAAACTTAGTCAATATACCGTTCGATGCTTTTCTCGAAAGGAAAGGAGGGGCTAAATGCTACAAAAGTCATCAGTATTCTCCAATTGATTCTAATGTTTTGAAACTCTGCTCAAAAATCATGCTACAATCGAGGATCATACAGCTATTTGAGCATTACGAGAAGTCAGTGCTAAGGCGTGAAAACTGTGGTAGAAGAACTCTGCTTCTTGTGTTACGTATTTCCAAAGACTACAAACAGATAAAAACACACTGTATAGAACAGGCAGTAGATGAGCTACTTTCTGCTTAAACAATGTATGAATTGCTAAGTTTTTAATTTATTACTGTTGCCTTAATTTACCTTCTCTTTTTCTAATTTCATAGAAATGGCAGACGAAAGTCCTGATGCAGCTGATATCAATAGTCTCTTCTCTTTCCTTTCCTTTCTACCTGCCCTTCTTTTTTAACCCATATACACTCCTGGAAATTGAAATAAGAACACCGTGAATTCATTGTCCCAGGAAGGGGAAACTTTATTGACACATTCCTGGGGTCAGATACATCACATGATCACACTGACAGAACCACAGGCACATAGACACAGGCAACAGAGCATGCACAATGTCGGCACTAGTACAGTGTATATCCACCTTTCGCAGCAATGCAGGCTGCTATTCTCCCATGGAGACGATCGTAGAGATGCTGGATGTAGTCCTGTGGAACGGCTTGCCATGCCATTTCCACCTGGCGCCTCAGTTGGACCAGCGTTCGTGCTGGACGTGCAGACCGCGTGAGACGACGCTTCATCCAGTCCCAAACATGCTCAATGGGGGACAGATCCGGAGATCTTGCTGGCCAGGGTAGTTGACTTACACCTTCTAGAGCACGTTGGGTGGCACGGGATACATGCGGACGTGCATTGTCCTGTTGGAACAGCAAGTTCCCTTGCCGGTCTAGGAATGGTAGAACGATGGGTTCGATGACGGTTTGGATGTACCGTGCACTATTCAGTGTCCCCTCGACGATCACCAGTGGTGTACGGCCAGTGTAGGAGATCGCTCCCCACACCATGATGCCGGGTGTTGGCCCTGTGTGCCTCGGTCGTATGCAGTCCTGATTGTGGCGCTCACCTGCACGGCGCCAAACACGCATACGACCATCATTGGCACCAAGGCAGAAGCGACTCTCATCGCTGAAGACGACACGTCTCCATTCGTCCCTCCATTCACGCCTGTCGCGACACCACTGGAGGCGGGCTGCACGATGTTGGGGCGAGAGCGGAAGACGGCCTAACGGTGTGCGGGACCGTAGCCCAGCTTCATGGAGACGGTTGCGAATGGTCCTCGCCGATACCCCAGGAGCAACAGTGTCCCTAATTTGCTGGGAAGTGGCGGTGCGGTCCCCTACGGCACTGCGTAGGATCCTACGGTCTTGGCGTGCATCCGTGCGTCGCTGCGGTCCGGTCCCAGGTCGACGGGCACGTGCACCTTCCGCCGACCACTGGCGACAACATCGATGTACTGTGGAGACCTCACGCCCCACGTGTTGAGCAATTCGGCGGTACGTCCACCCGGCCTCCCGCATGCCCACTATACGCCCTCGTTCAAAGTCCGTCAACTGCACATACGGTTCACGTCCACGCTGTCGCGGCATGCTACCAGTGTTAAAGACTGCGATGGAGCTCCGTATGCCACGGCAAACTGGCTGACACTGACGGCGGCGGTGCACGAATGCTGCGCAGCTAGCGCCATTCGACGGCCAACACCGCGGTTCCTGGTGTGTCCGCTGTGCCGTGCGTGTGATCATTGCTTGTACAGCCCTCTCGCAGTGTCCGGAGCAAGTATGGTGGGTCTGACACACCGGTGTCAATGTGTTCTTTTTTCCATTTCCAGGAGTGTAGTATGTATCACAGCTGCAGATTCCGCGTAGTGTCTGTTCTTTCGGACATGTCAGACACAACAGATACCACGCTTGCATGTAATAAACAGTCCCTTCCCTTTCTTTTCTTTCCCCCCTCTCCCTTCCTCATTCAACTCACGCAGTAATAATAATAAAGACAAATAATAAGCTTTCGTGTAAAATTTGTAGTCTTCTTGCTCTTTAATTATCTCGAAAGACAAACGTATTTTGCAGTCATATATATTTCTTTACTTTTAGTAGGAATTCGAATACAAATAATTTTTTGATAACAAAACTAAAAATGTTTTTTTTTTCAAAAATTCAGATGTACAGTTTAGAAAGTTGACAAAATAAAACATTTAGCAGGAGTAATTACTTGACAATAGTTTAAATTTGACTAATGAATTAATCCATAGGCCAGTATTGTCCAGTCTGTTCATAAATACTTGTTCCATAATGTGTTGGTCTGTAAGTCGACTCCTTTCATCAGGAACAATATCATTCCAAGACGAAACAAATCCTTCAATAGTCAACAAAAATTTCTACCACTGATAATTTTTTTTGGTTTGTGAATGAAAAGCCTGGCATACACCGTTTACTCTGCACCCAAAAAACAAAAGGATCACTAATTCTGGGTAATTAAGTACGTCAGGCACATTATTGTCCCAGCAGTGCTGTACCCATTTTTATGTCGAATTTTTGTTGTTCATTTTTAACCGTCGGAGTTATTATTAAAATAGCACTGATAGCTCTTCCGATTTTTTATAGTAAACCAATATTTGAAAGCAATGAATATTTTATGAATAAATATAAATCGTTTTTCAAAAAAGATTTGTTTAAAAACCAATAATTTTAGCACCACTGCTATGACAAAATGAAGCACTGGTTTATAACTACCGGTTTATTATCCGCTTGTTAATAACCACGGGAAAAGACTTGTTATAACCGAGACCGAACAAATACCGAAAAAACCGATTATTCAGAGCTAAAATACCGATATCAGTTTTAACCAATCGGTTTTTCCCATTCCTGGGGCCTACCTCTCCTTGACATTGGCATGGCCTTGTCTAGGTCCCAAGGACTGGTACTTAGGGCTCATTCACAGAGAGGAGTTTTAAGAGGCTCTAATACAAAGCCTGGCGTATCTTTCGCGAGGGGTTATACCTACATGATTTACGCTGTAGGAAGATCTGTTGGTCCCATGTGTGTGGCTACATGTCTAGATGGCACCCCATAGTGCAGGTTAGGTAACACGCCGTCATTTTCTACTGTCGTTTCTCATTTCTCTCTCTCGGTCGTGTCAACCCGAAAGTGTCTCTCTAAAAATCAGAAACTATTTGTAACTTTTTAAAATAGATGCTTTTGCTAACTAGAGCATACTAATCTGTATGTACACTCCTGGAAATTGAAATAAGAACACCGTGAATTCATTGTCCCAGGAAGGGGAAACTTTATTGACACATTCCTGGGGTCAGATACATCATATGATCACACTGACAGAACCACAGGCACATAGACACAGGCAACAGAGCATGCACAATGTCGGCACTAGTACAGTGTATATCCACCTTTCGCAGCAATGCAGGCTGCTATTCTCCCATGGAGACGATCGTAGAGATGCTGGATGTAGTCCTGTGGAACGGCTTGCCATGCCATTTCCACCTGGCGCCTCAGTTGGACCAGCGTTCGTGCTGGACGTGCAGACCGCGTGAGACGACGCTTCATCCAGTCCCAAACATGCTCAATGGGGGACAGATCCGGAGATCTTGCTGGCCAGGGTAGTCGACTTACACCTTCCAGAGCACGTTGGGTGGCACGGGATACATGCGGACGTGCATTGTCCTGTTGGAACAGCAAGTTCCCTTGCCGGTCTAGGAATGGTAGAACGATGGGTTCGATGACCGTTTGGATGTACCGTGCACTATTCAGTGTCCCCTCGACGATCACCAGTGGTGTACGGCCAGTGTAGGAGATCGCTCCCCACACCATGATGCCGGGTGTTGGCCCTGTGTGCCTCGGTCGTATGCAGTCCTGATTGTGGCGCTCACCTGCACGGCGCCAAACACGCATACGACCATCATTGGCACCAAGGCAGAAGCGACTCTCATCGCTGAAGACGACACGTCTCCATTCGTCCCTCCATTCACGCCTGTCGCGACACCACTGGAGGCGGGCTGCACGATGTTGGGGCGTGAGCGGAAGACGGCCTAACGGTGTGCGGGACCGTAGCCCAGCTTCATGGAGACGGTTGCGAATGGTCCTCGCCGATACCCCAGGAGCAACAGTGTCCCTAATTTGCTGGGAAGTGGCGGTGCGGTCCCCTACGGCACTGCGTAGGATCCTACGGTCTTGGCGTGCATCCGTGCGTCGCTGCGGTCCGGTCCCAGGTCGACGGGCACGTGCACCTTCCGCCGACCACTGGCGACAACATCCATGTACTGTGGAGACCTCACGCCCCACGTGTTGAGCAATTCGGCGGTACGTCCACCCGGCCTCCCGCATGCCCACTATACGCCCTCGCTCAAAGTCCGTCAACTGCACATACGGTTCACGTCCACGCTGTCGCGGCATGCTACCAGTGTTAAAGACTGCGATGGAGCTCCGTATGCCACGGCAAACTGGCTGACACTGACGGCGGCGGTGCACAAATGCTGCGCAGCTAGCGCCATTCGACGGCCAACACCGCGGTTCCTGGTGTGTCCGCTGTGCCGTGCGTGTGATCATCGCTTGTACAGCCCTCTCGCAGTGTCCGGAGCAAGTATGGTGGGTCTGACACACCGGTGTCAATGTGTTCTTTTTTCCATTTCCAGGAGTGTATAAAGACGAGTGTCCGTTTGTTTGTTTGTATTTCATTCAAATCTAAAGTTTTATTTCGATCTTGATGAAATTATGCACACTTCAGCTTCTAGACAAAATTTCGTAGTTTGACTTGAACCGTCTATGTACGTTTTTACCAAACATCTCGGAAAGTACTTAACCGATTTACTTCACATCTCTGCATTCAGATGTAACAATGAAAAAAAAAAACGAAAAATTAAACGCCTGGAAACGAAATATATCGTATTAACTGACTGCAGTTCCTATTGCGAGAATAAATTACAGCGGTAATACCCATCTTGGATATAGTACCATCAGCGGTCACCAGATCGCGGGACGAGCGAAAGCTCGAGAACTTGACAGAAACATAATTGCGAACTGTTATTCATTGATTAGTCCGTGTTTCACAGTTATTGTTATTATTAAAATCCAAACGTCAAGGTAGGTCGTGGTTGTAGTAGCAACAGAAGTCACCAGATCGCGGTCCGATCAAAAGATAGAACAGAAATCGAGATTTCCAGAACTGTGACGTAAACTGTTCGCGCAGTTTGAGTCGTGCTCAGCACAGCCCTACTTGAGATAGTGAAAACTGAGGTGAAACAATGGAAGACGAATTCTTCAAAAACACGGTGAGACACACAACGCAAAATGTAACAGCAGATGGTGCAAATTAAGATCTTTTCATACATGTGAAGACGTATACATTTGTCGCATTTCGTTGACACCCGGTGATTCAAATGTGCCGCTCCATTTAAAGCGACTACAGTTTCCCATGCGGCTTGCATGCGTTATGAGTATCGACGAGGCACAGAGCCAATCACTTTTTATGGCAGATATTAGACATCCTGGGTAACGCTGGACGCTGCAGTCAGTGAACAATACAAGTGTACTCGTTTCCTCCGATTTCAGTGAAAACTATTTCTGCGCTTAATCATGTGAAAACCCATAGCGCACAAAGTGTCACGTCCAAATCTGAATGCTGCGTCGACAATGAAACTCAACATTCAACACTGAAAGCACGGTTATTACGAATACCAACGTACAGCCGATACAGATCTGAACTCGTGGATAGAGTGTAGATATTTATAAAGACATCGAATATTCCAGATTATACAAATATTACAAACATAAGAAATTTCGGTAACCTTCCAGAAATGATGAATCCTAAATAAAAAATAATTGCAGGTGATCGATTTCGAATGGGCGACCTGTAGCACGCCAAACATCGACGCTAACTGCTTTGCCACACCGCATTGCTCCATATCATGAAGAAATAGCGACCCGATGTTTCAGAAATTTTCATTAGAGCTGACTACAACAACCTGAATCAGAATGTTGTCAGTTATACTCTATATAGCAGCCCTGGTGGAATCTCGCTTTCTGGTCTTTCGTCACATCCTTTTCACTAAGCTCAATAAGGAAGATAGCTCCTCCCATTGCAGATTTGCGATCGTCGAACGGGTCTTCAGTTTCCTTCGACTAGAAAGCCTCATCGTCTATTTGCGTTCACACGGAGGGCATGGACGACGGCTGCGTCGGGTATCCGCGTGGTCTAGGGTGCCTTGCCACGGTTGTCCTTAAGGTAAGCTAGATTAAGTAATGTGTAAGCTTAGGGACCGATGACCTCAAAAGTTTGGTCCCATAGGAACTTACCGCAACTTTTGTATTCTTGATGAAGAGTCGTAATCCTCGACTTCGCATGTGACGTCCTACAAGAATGGTCGTAATCCCCCGGACCTCCAGGCACTAGGATGGACGTACAAAAACTTGATGTATTTCATTCGCCGAGACATCTGTTACCACACGGCCTCTAAGTTTCTGGGACAACGTCATAAAAGCGATGGAGATAAAAGTTTCTGAGAACACAGTTAAGACGGCGGGCTGCAGCTTAGCGCAGCTTGGAACCCGGCCATTGGAAGGTTGAAGTCGGCGTGGCATGTGTGCAACGAAAACATTATCATACATGACGCTGGAGTGCGCTCCAGTGACATCACTGAACGCAGCGCGACTATATAAGGAGAGCAGTAGCTATCATTCGACAGTCACCACTTGACAACGGCTGAGGAGCACACAGCCAAAAGCTCGTGGATTTTAAAACTCTTGACACGGCTGGAAGCCTGAGAGAATTTTATCATATTCCCTCATATCTCTACATCGGAGGCTGAACAACCAGGAAAACTGTTCCGGACGTGAGAAGAAGGGGCACCTCCGATCCGAATGCAGTTAACGCCGGATCATGCAACTACCGCCAGCGGACATGGCTCTGTCGTAGCAGCCGGCGTTGCTTCCTGTGATTTACGTTCCCGCCCATAGAACTGCTGCCGCTTCACCACTGCACGCAGCACTCCCTGATGACCCGACGTTAGCATCCTCAATAGCAACAGGAAGGTGGAACGCCCGTTCTATGTATCACAGACTCCATCCCGACAGTACGACCTCGTCGATAGATGTTTATGACGACAGAATGGCGGTAGGCTTGCTAATAGTGTCAACTGCAGCCTTTGTGCTGAAGCGTCATGAATCGCAACCTTTGTCTGACACAGGACACACCCAAATGGAATGATCCCAATGCGCCGACAGTGCAGGACAACTTCAGAACAGGTTGAGGACCAACTGCCAGCGACGAGGGCTCCACCCACCAGTACGATGCTTCCAAAGGGGCAACCGTCGTCGGCTGCATCGTGGGAACCCAGTTTTGTATGTACAGTGCGGCTGTCTAGCAGGTCCTCTAATCGCTCCTTGGTACAGTCGTTCGACTATTGAAAATGGTTCTAACATGTCACCACTAGAAAAAACTGCTCTGTATCGCAGTAACTCAAGATGTAAAGTAATACCACAATACTACAAATATCAGGGAACACCTTATCACAGATAAGATTGTCCTTAAGGCTTGTAAGCTCACATTTATTACAATAAATGACATACCTGAAATGTTACCACTCTCGTTATTACGTCAGATAGGTAATGCACGTAGTAAGTTCGTCGTATTCATGATTTCCACTTCAAAGTAACATACAGTACTTATTATTTAACACAAAATGGCATTAAAAATTTAAGTTATACACGGGCAGCTAGTTGAGAATATGTATGAACTTCAAATGACACGACGAACCGTCTCGTTCTGCATATGAATTCAAACCCAGGTCAGGCAGACTAAGCAAAGATTTCGTGACTGACGCAAACTAACAGTCATTCCTGATTAGGTATACAGAGAGTAATATACTTCGAATTTAGACAGTATCAGTTAGCAAATATCAACTTTAAATTACATAACGCAAACATTTTTAACGGACGCGAATTCCTACCCAGCATCTATTGTCCCTGTTAACGAACTACGAGAGATGTTAAATATTGCTTCTTCACAAGTAACTTACTTGAAAGGCCGTGAGGCAAAGCTCTGTGTTGGACAAGGATTCGAACCCAGAACCTAATCGGATTGGTATCGAAGCACAACCAACTGTGACATATCGGATTTTCTCGGCAGTAGCTAGATGTTTTAACTGAAATGACGAGACGAAACATTAATTTTTTCCTTCCCAGGACTCAAACCCGGCACCTATCGCTGTTATATTCTAGAGAAAACGTACGTTAAATATGGGTTTGTTGCACCAGCAGCGACATGTCAGCATGTTTGAACTAGAAATAATATGACGAAGAGTTCAGTGCTCACTGGGAATAGAGCCTCACACATATCGTTGTTGACAACATACAAAGAGACGTCAGCTACCGAATTTTTCTCCACCAGCAGCTCGGAATAACATCTTGAACTTACAGTGATCTCGCAAATAGTTCTGTGTCCCACTGGGAATCAAAAACGTCAGACATCGTTAGTGTTGACAACGAATGAAAAAAATCAAAATTTTTATCCAACAGCAGAGAGGTGTTCTCATGCTAGAGCTTGATAATACATAATGAAATCTTTAGTGCCGGGCCAGGATTCGAACCCATTCACGCGTAATGTGTCGAGATGTTGAGGAATCTGCAGTTTTGAACAAACAACAAATTGTAGCCGAGCTGTATTGTCACGAAGGGATCAAATTCCGCGTTAAGGGCGGCCTCAGTTGCATTCTCAGTTCAGAACCAGTTTTATCGACATACAGAAGCTCAGATAAAAGATGGAATAAGTGTCCTGTGACCCTACATAGCGTTTGTTTCGTCACTAGAAATAAATAAGTAGTATAAGAAAGGTTACTGGTGATAAAGTTTCTACATGTCGCCACTCCAGACTTTATTGTGGTTCAACCTGACGCCTACTTGGCAGAGAAAGAATATCATCTTTGATGTGAACTTCAGACCACACTGCCATTATATCTTCTTCACTTGGTGTAGCCAGAAGAGACTGGAATCTTTCTCTCCCTATCTAAAATCATTGACAAAAGTGGGAATCGAACCCAGACCATAGGTATAAGAACCTATGATCATTCCAACAGACCACCAAATCCCCTTATCTGTGATTCATTTTTCTATCATAACACCGTTGCGCCACACTGAATGAGAATTCTGACACACAGGTTCCCTGTAGTAAATTGCAGCTTGTTCAGTAAATTCATTTACTTGGTTGAACTAGCTGCGTCGGCTACCCAGTGCAAGCATTCGACTCTATTTTGTAATCACCGAAATAAAATCACGTAACTGCCACCTACACAGAACTGCCAACAGTGTAGGATGCAGAAATTTAAATATGAAGTGTTCCTTTCCACTTGAGCTATTCTATTGCACTATCTGTTTGTAAAAAACGTCGTGCAGCGCAAAAGAAAAGCTGTATCTGTTTCTCTCAGAAGTCTACACGCGGCCATTTGCATTATATCACAGCGCCGTGGTATGCAAAAGTTCTGGAGGACTTGTTCAGCTCTCGAGCTGCTGTAGCTATATGTAGCTAGTAATGTAATGATAAGTGTCGTGCACCATCGATAAGATGTCACGAGGTCGAATACATTTACTGCTAAATTTTTTAAAAACTCAGTTCTGCTGTCTGCTGAAGTTACCAATCTAATGGAACTTTGAACATAATTCCCTTCACTTCTCAAACCCAAAATAGTCGCATGTGGAAAAAGGGTTAACATCTGTGACATTTTGTTCTTTTCAGGTTTAATAGACAGCCAGGCAGCAGATGCATCTCGAAGCTTTTGTATTATGTGTGGGGAGAGCGCATCGTGCCCAAATACGGCAGAAAAGTATTTTCTACATTAGCTGTCGTGTGGTAGTGGCATTTTATTCTTCTTCAAACATTGTTTGACTGCTTTAACTCAGAACAAGTTTTCTACATGCATGTAATCAATAAACTGCATGTGCATCGTCAGACTGTTATAGATAACATCAGACAATTTATTTATTGTTGTTTGATCTGACTGCTTGTAGCTCTTTCACAGAGAGGGTAAAATTTTACGTTTAAGTTAGTGAGACTGAAACTGCGAACCATAACAGACGCTTTTTCACAGTTCAGCACGTTACCACAGAGCTGGCGAAGAGGTATGTGTCTTAGCTTCCTCTTGCGCGGCCAATAGTGGCTAGAACTCATAAAAAGCAATTTAAAGGACGAGATTGGTTGTGATTTCCACCTGCAACGACTTTCCTGGGCTGAAAACCGTAAGTTTACAATCGTTTGTTACATCTAAAGCGATAATAAATGAGATTATTCAATGGAAATGACAGGTAAAATCAAGTGAACTTTGAGGCTTAATTCCGTGCACACAAGGAAGTAACTCGTCGATCACAGAGTTGCCAAACATACGTTGCCTTGTTGCCAAATCTCAGTTACAGTACCAGAAGGAAGAAGACGAACCGATGTGATCCTACAGCGGGCTGGGAAGTGACCACAGCTGGTGTCTCCAAGTCGCAGCTGCTACGGCCTGGAATACGTAATGCGTCTGATTCGCATTTCTGTAACTAGGTTTAGGGACTGGAACGTAGTTACTAATAATACTAAGAATTGACTGCAAACTAAGCATCATAAATCAGCAACTCTCATAGTTGTTTTTATATTTCTTTCGAAAGTGTACTCAAAACTAAGAAACACATTCACAGGCGTTTTGGTGCCTCGCCAATAGTCTAGCACAACAAACAAAGAAAAAAAATAGAATGTGTGTGTGTGTGTGTGAGTGTGTGTGTGTGTTTGTGTCTGTGTATGACAGAGAGAGAGAGAGAGAGAGAGAGAGAGAGTAATAAAAAATAATGAGAGAGAGAGTGTGTAAAACATTGTTGCAAAGAAATGGAATCATGGTATGTAAAGAAATCTTTCATTTAAAATGACACATTCCACATCATTACAAAATTTCGTATCCATGATCTATGGAGCAAGAATTAATTTAATCTAATCTAATAACAATATATTGATGACTAGCCATGAAGAGTCATGAATTACCGAAATTTTTGCCAATACCAGTAACCAAATCTAAACTTGAAAATTAAGGACGACAATTTTTGTAATAAACTGGGACTCCTATCAAGAACCTTTCGTCCCTGTTAGCTAACCACGAAAGATGTCTGATATACCTCCATTCTGAAGTAACAAAGCGTGCATGCATTTAAAGGTGAAGTGCATGATGTGAGGTTCTGTGATGGAGATACGAACCCAACACGTAATCGGATTGTTAACTAAGAAAAATCAAATGTTACGTATCTGTTTTTCTTACGAGCTGCTAGGTGTTTGAATCTAAAATAAGGATACAAACTTTTGTGCTTAAGCGACAGTCGAACTGAGTGTTAGGTCAATGAGTCGGGCGCGAGTTTTGCAACTGTGAAATTCTTTTCTACATTATAGAAGCGAATATTAAATCTGAACTAATACTGCGAAAATTATGTACTTGGATAGCTTAGAATGAAAATATTTCTGTTTTTTCTTTCAAAGGAAAATAATTAATTTTCTGAAACATTGTTTGAATTCACAACTTGAAACAGGTCATGTCGACCAAATCATATGGAAGAACTGACAGCGACGTATATCTGAAGGCAGTAAGATCTCTTGCCTTTTTGTTTGGCAATACTCGATCGCCATTTCTAGGAGCAAGTAAATGAAGAAAGGCAGCGCATTTTTGTTATCAAGTAACGTCTTCATCAATTACTTTAGTTTTAATGTAATCTACGAGTAACTGCTAATGTTTGATATTAACATGAAAAGGATTCCGTAGACAGGGAAAGAACCTGTTCTTGGGAAACTACTTCTATAGTGACCAAAAGGCATTAAATGATCTTCAAGCACGTGTGTTCCAGCAGCGGTATGAATAAAATGATAGTAATAATGACGGTGATAATCGAATTATCCGGTAACTTCACACTTCACAGTGGATTTTCTAGAACTAAGAAATTTGCTCAATTTGTGAAAATTCAAAATGACTTTCCTTCGAGCCTGTGATGCCCAGAAGAGTCTTTACATTCTGCTGACATGAGAATAGCATAATCTCCGCGTTAGAAGCTTGCTTCTACTTAACCATTTAATCGACTCGCATTTTTTCCACCGTGACTAATTTTGTAAGCTAAGCACATCATCCGTTTCAGCACACTCTTGAGGCTGGGATATGTGGCCACAATGGTCTGGTGGAACGAATTATCACAGGTGCACTGAGTGGGTTCAGGAATTTACTTTTAAGAGGCAGAAACAGATTTATTTTAGCTCTGGTACGCTCAAGAGAAAGACGTAATAATCCATAATCCGCATTAAACATCACGTTCCTTCATTACCAAGTGGGAAGAGCCTGTTTACGTTGGGTAATGACATAGCGGAAGTCATGGCAAACAGAAATACAGTCGCCAGTAAACTTACTTACATTAGAACATTTTATTTTATTTGATGAACTGATAGCCATTTAAAGGAACAGGTCTCTTATTTTACTTGTACTTGATTGAACTAGAGACGTTGAAAAATTTGGTGCTGGACTGTGATTCGAATTCGTATCTCCTATTTCGAGGATCTGAATCTCTCAGAAGAGTATAGTTCAATCATTTCGTTCCTTTTCCCAAGACTGCACTCTTCTCTAGGTCTCCTCCAAAGGATCCAGTACAAAAATATTCGTAATTTCATTTCAAGCCCTATCAAGTGCACACCCACCTGCTAGTGAAAATTAACGTGAATTTTTAATGTCTGTTCATGTGTTGCCAACAATTGCAATAGGGGTCGTTATTTCTGGTCAAACACCGACACATCTTACTGTTGGTGAGTAAGCAACTGATACTTAAAGCTATATTCGTGGATGCACGGCAGGTGTGCAGTTCGACTGTCGCTTAAGCACAAAAGTTTGTATCATTATTTTAGACTCAAACACCTAGCAGCTCGTAAGAAAAACAGATACGTAACATTTGATTTTTCTTAGTTAACAATCCGATTATCTGTTGGGTTCGTATCTCCATCACAGAACTACACATCATGCACTTCACCTTTACATGCATGCACGCTTTGTTACTTCAGAATGGAGGTATATCAGACATCTTTCGTGGTTAGCTAACAGGGACGAAAGGTTCTTGATAGGAGTCCCAGTTTATTACAAAAATTGTCGTCTTTTATTTTCAAGTTTAGATTTGGTTACTGGTTTTGGCAAAAATTTCGGTAATTCATGACTCTTCATGGCTAGTCATCAATATATTGTCATTAGATTAGATTAAATTAATTCTTGCTCCATAGATCATGAATACGAAATTTTGTAATGATGTGGAATGTGTCATTTTAAATGAAAGGTTTCTTTACATACCATGATTCCATTTCTTTGCAACAATGTTTTACACACTCTCTCTCTCATTATTTTTTATTACTCTCTCTCTCTCTCTCTCTCTCTGTCATACACAGACACAAACACACACACACACTCACACACACACACACACACATTCTATTTTTTTTCTTTGCTTGTTGTGCTAGACTATTGGCGAGGCACGAAAACGCCTGTGAATGAGTTTCTTAGTTTTGAGTACACTTTCGAAAGAAATATAAAAACAACTATGAGAGTTGCTGATTTGTGATGCTTAGTTTGCAGTCAATTAAAAGAAATGCGAATCAGACGCATTACGTATTCCAGGCCGTAGCAGCTGCGACTTGGAGACACCAGCTGTGGTCACTTCCCAGCCCGCTGTAGGATCACATCGGTTCGTCTTCTTCCTTCTGGTACTGTAACTGAGATTTGGCAACAAGGCAACGTATGTTTGGCAACTCTGTGATCGACGAGTTACTTCCTTGTGTGCACGGAATTAAGCCTCAAAGTTCACTTGATTTTACCTGTCATTTCCATTGAATAATCTCATTTATTATCGCTTTAGATGTAACAAACGATTGTAAACTTACGGTTTTCAGCCCAGGAAAGTCGTTGCAGGTGGAAATCACAACCAATCTCGTCCTTTAAATTGCTTTTTATGAGTTCTAGCCACTATTGGCCGCGCAAGAGGAAGCTAAGACACATACCTCTTCGCCAGCTCTGTGGTAACGTGCTGAACTGTGAAAAAGCGTCTGTTATGGTTCGCAGTTTCAGTCTCACTAACTTAAACGTAAAATTTTACCCTCTCTGTGAAAGAGCTACAAGCAGTCAGATCAAACAACAATAAATAAATTGTCTGATGTTATCTATAACAGTCTGACGATGCACATGCAGTTTATTGATTACATGCATGTAGAAAACTTGTTCTGAGTTAAAGCAGTCAAACAATGTTTGAAGAAGAATAAAATGCCACTACCACACGACAGCTAATGTAGAAAATATTTTTCTGCCGTATTTGGGCACGATGCGCTCTCCCCACACATAATACAAAAGCTTCGAGATGCATCTGCTGCCTGGCTGTCTATTAAACCTGAAAAGAACAAAATGTCACAGATGTTAACCCTTTTTCCACATGCGACTATTTTGGGTTTGAGAAGTGAAGGGAATTATGTTCAAAGTTCCATTAGATTGGTAACTTCAGCAGACAGCAGAATTGAGTTTTAAAAAAAATTAGCAGTAAATGTATTAGACCTCGCGACATCTTATCGATGGTGCACGACACTTATCATTACATTACTAGCTACACATAGCTACAGCAGCTCGAGAGCTGAACAAGTCCTCCAGAACTTTTGCATACCACGGCGCTGTGAGATAATGCAAATGGCTGGGTGTAGACTTCTGAGAGAAACAGATACAGCTTTTCTTTTGCGCTGCACGACGTTTTTTACAAACAGATAGCGCAATAGAATAGCTCAAGTGGAAAGGAACACTTCATATTTAAATTTCTGCATTCTGCACTGTTGGCAGTTCTGTGTAGGTGGCAGTTACGTGATTTTATTTCGGTGATTACAAAATGGAGTCGAATGTGTGCACTGGGTAGCCGACGCAGCTAGTTCAACCAAGTAAATGAATTTACTGAACATGCTGCAATTTACTACAGGGAACCTGTGTGTCAGAATTCTCATTCAGTGTGGCGCAACGGTGTTATGATAGAAAAATGAATCACAGATAAGGGGATTTGATGGTCTGTTGGACTGATCATAGGTTCTTATACCTATGGTCTGGGTTCGATTCCCACTTTTGTCGCCGGCCGCGGTGGTCTCGCGGTTCTAGGTGCGCAGTCCGGAACCGTGCGACTGCTACGGTCGCAGGTTCGAATCCTGCCTCGGGCATGGATGTGTGTAATGTCCTTAGGTTAGTTAGGTTTAAGTAGTTCTAAGTTGTAGGGGACTGATGACCACAGCAGTTGAGTCCCACAGTGTTCAGAGCCATTTGAACCATTTTGAACCACTTTTGTCAATGATTTTACATAGTGAGAGAAAGATTCCAGTCTCTTCAGGCTACGCCAAGTGAAGAAGATATAATGGCAGTGTGGTCTGAAGTTCACATTGAAGATGATATTCTTTCTCTGCCAAGTAGGCGTCGGGTTGAACCACAATAAAGTCTGGAGTGGCGACATGTAGAAACTTTATCACCAGTAACCTTTCTTATACTACTTATTTATTTCTAGTGACGAAACAAACGCTAAGTAGGGTCACAGGACACTTATTCCACCTTTTATCTGAGCTTCTGTATGTCGATAAAACTGGTTCTGAACTGAGCATGCAACTGAGGCCGCCCTTAACGCGGTATTTGATCCCTTCGTGACAATACAGCTCGGCTACAATTTGTTGTTTGTTCAAAACTGCAGATTCCTTAACATCTCGACACATTACGCGTGAATGGGTTCGAATCCTGGCCCGGCACTAAAGATTTCATTATGTATTATCAAGCTCTAGCATGAGAACACCTCTCTGCTGTTGGATAAAAATTTTGATTTTTTTCATTCGTTGTCAACACTAACGATGTCTGACGTTTTTGACTCCCAGTGGGACACAGAACTATTTGCGAGATCACTGTAAGTTCAAGATGTTATTCCGAGCTGCTGGTGGAGAAAAATTCGGTAGCTGACGTCTCTTTGTATGTTGTCAACAACGATATGTGTGAGGCTCTATTCCCAGTGAGCACTGAACTCTTCGTCATATTATTTCTAGTTCAAACATGCTGACATGTCGCTGCTGGTGCAACAAACCCATATTTAACGTTCGTTTTCTCTAGAATATAACAGCGATAGGTGCCGGGTTTGAGTCCTGGGAAGGAAAAAATTAATGTTTCGTCTCGTCATTTCAGTTAAAACATCTAGCTACTGCCGAGAAAATCCGATATGTCACATTTGGTTGTGCTTCGATACCAATCCGATTAGGTTCTGGGTTCGAATCCCTGTCCAACACAGAGCTTTGCCTCACGGCCTTTCAAGTAAGTTACTTGTGAAGAAGCAATATTTAACATCTCTCGTAGTTCGTTAACAGGGACAATAGATGCTGGGTAGGAATTCGCGTCCGTTAAAAATGTTTGCGTTATGTAATTTAAAGTTGATATTTGCTAACTGATACTGTCTAAATTCGAAGTATATTACTCTCTGTATACCTAATCAGGAATGACTGTTAGTTTGCGTCAGTCACGAAATCTTTGCTTAGTCTGCCTGACCTGGGTTTGAATCCATATGCAGAACGAGACGGTTCGTCGTGTCATTTGAAGTTCATACATATTCTCAACTAGCTGCTCGTGGATAACTTAAATTTTTAATGTCATTTTGTGTTAAATAATAAGTACTGTATGTTACTTTGAAGAGGAAATCATGAATACGACGAACTTACTACGTGCATTACCTATCTGACGTAATAACGAGAGTGGTAACATTTCAGGTATGTCATTTATTGTAATAAATGTGAGCTTACAAGCCTTAAGGACAATCTTATCTGTGATAAGGTGTTCCCTGATATTTGTAGTATCGTGGTATTACTTTACATCTTGAGTTACTGCGATACAGAGCAGTTTTTTCTAGTGGTGACATGTTAGAAACGACTGTACCAAGGAGCGATTAGAGGAGCTGCTAGACAGCCGCGTTATGTCGGTTGCATGCGAATCAGGCGAAATGAAATTCAGGTCGTTCGGATACTTTTGAGTATGACTGTACCTGCAGCTGAGTGGTCAAACATCGATATGTGAGACTGGTGTTCGCCCCCACATGCCGGAGTGCGGCCACTCATCTCTACGCTGAGGAGACGATGGAAAATAGTCTTGATTTGCAACCCACGGCACTGTGGAGGACGAACACACAGCATAAGTTACTCCGACAGGGCCCACGCTAGTGGCGCTGGCACTTCGGGAGCAATTCCAACTGAGGCGTTGAGGGTGACTGGAAGTGCCGACGCAACTTGACAGTCAACACAGATTTCCTACCTAATGAATAACTTAGCACCTGCAGTCCGACGATAGGCCTAAGGTATCGCCACAATTAACCTCAATACGACTGGAAGAATGGCGAGAGATGCTCCGCGTGTCACATACTGACTGACATTGCTTTATTGCAAGATGTGCACTTACAGTCGCTTCTCTACTCATGCGACATATATGACGCAAAGCGACCGTCGACGTCGCACGTGTCTCACCACTCACTCGGACACTCATCTTAATGGCATCTATGCCTCACATGATCTTGCGTTGCGAGTGTATGACGCAGCATGATGACCACTTGCCTTCTCAGACAATAGTGCCTTCTGAGCACGCGCACCCTCCACCAACAACGTGGATAGCGCAGCTGTGGGCCGGCCGTGGTGGTCTAGCGGTTCTAGGCGCTCAGTCCGGAACCGCGCGACCGCTACGGTCGCAGGTTCGAATCCTGCCTCGGGCATGGATGTGTGTGATGTCCTTAGGTTAGTTAGGTTTAAGTAGTTCTCAGTTCTAGGGGACTTATGACCACAGATGTTGAGTCCCATAGTGCTCAGAGCCATTTGAACCATTTTGATAGCGCAGCTGTGGGATCAGGAAGATGAATGCGGCACACCACCTGGACCTGGGATGCCCTTAGATTATCGCAGCCGCGTGGGTAGACAGCAAACGGCTTCGTTTAAAATACCCTTCGACGTTCCGGCGGGTGCTGACACAATATGGAAAAGACATCACTGCGTGGCATCTTCATACTTTGGAATTTTATTAAACAATGCTTCGCGAAATCGCATCCTAACCACTGTAACCAGACCAACAGATTGCAAGCCATCGAAGTAAGCCAAGACACTGCCTCTTACAAGGCGAAAATTGGAAGAGGTCATCGTACAGTCGCGGCGTCAAGACCGAGCAAGTCGCGAAATCCCAGCTATGGACAACATCGTGCTCGACAGTCGTCGACGCCGACGGCAGCCCAGCTCAGCTGATCCCGGACCTCATTTTGCAGGATGGTCGATCGTTGAGGACCCGGGAGACTATTGTGGACGCTTTTATCAGGAGGAGAATATAGAGGAGGTGGGCGATTATGACGTTTTGCGGTACGTGTCTTACACCCTTGACGACATAGCAGCATCGTTACTATTAGCGGAGATTGCGCAGGATAACACTGAGGACACCCTAGACAAGGGAGTACTTAGCAGGTAGCCTGGAGCAGACGGACTGCCGCTGGAATTCTATCGGACTTTCCGCACTCTGCTGATACCACGTTGGATTAGCGTGTACCGAGAGCTGATATCCCACCGTTTTTGCATGCCATCTGCTTTCGTCGATGGACTATTCATTCCAGAACACAAGCCTCTAAGAGGAATAACGCCGGATTACAATAGTAAAGCCGGACTCTTCTCCCCTCTTTGGTGGCGAGCATAAAGAAAGTCTTGCCACTGATCATTTCGATGGCACAAAGACACGGGAAGGAGAGGCCAACATGCAAACTGCCATCGGCGAATCAAGGGATTTGATAGCTCTTGCCACACCCTGTCGCCGTCCAGCTGCTGTGGTCTCAGTTGAAGCTTTCGATAAAGTGCACCACAAGTTTCTTACGTCACTTCTTGCTCGCATAGGCTTCCCACGACGTATTTTAGCGCCTCTTACGTGGTGCCTCGTCCCGTATACTGGTAAAGGGATGTGCAGCGCACCCCTTGCCAGTCCAGTGTTCTGTTCAACAAGGATGCCCACTCCCCATGATTTTTTACACGATCGCACTGGAACCGCTCATAGGAGGGCTGAAAAGCAGATTTTCGGGGATATCATTGAGGGGACATTTTCCGCTGCAGAGCGACTGCTGATGGCCGTCTACTGCTGGTCCGATCGGGTGATGGCGGGTGCGCTGTGCTTGAATGGATCAAGCGATATGGATTGGTGGCGAGAAGCATGCATGCATAATAACGATAGCGTATTTGACTGTATTCTGCAGATTGTCGTAAATGCCACATTATGTCATCTTATTCTCATTCACACTGACATCGTGTTTTGTATTTTACGTTTCGGAAAATGAGTTAAGAATAGTTTGTAGTATCACATTGTACTAACACATCTATAAAAACACCCGAAAAACTGATTCTGAGAGTTTCAAAGAATAAGAAGATCAACAGAATGTTGAGATCCTAGAGATCCAAGTGATTAAGTAGCCCACTTCCCTATATGATACGTCAACGATTTGGGTCTTAAAAAAAAACTGAGAAAACGAATTTCCAGAGCTCCTGCAGTTCGTCGAAGTTTATAACATGCATCTCATGAATGCAAATCTTTCGTATATGATGCTACAGTCTAAAAATTTTTTGGCGGAGATCTTTCATCTCTGTTTACTGTTGTTGAGGATTCGATCGCAGATAAATACTTGTGAGAAGCAAGGTTATGAAGATGACTGCAGCTAGTTACATTCCCAGTAATTTAAATTGTGCTCTTAGATTCCTGTCTAACCGCATACTCGGAAATCGCTACATATTCAGAAAAAATGGTGAATTATTTCTGACAAGAAAACATATAGAGGGCACTGTCGGTTGTTTCACTCACAGCAATTTCATATTTCGTTTTTTAAACACACAGAAATCACGAAATCATTACTGAGGAAGTGCACTCTTACATGTAAGTAATAACGAATATTGCAGGAAAATCTTAACTTACACGAATAACAATGTCTCAGAACGTGTTGCATATATAAAGAGGGAAAAGAATTTTGCACCCATCCATGCGCGAACCGATGTCCCTTTACTTCGAGTTCCCGCGCGCTAACCACTTAGCCACGCCAAACAACGGAATTCATTCCCCAATTCCTATACTATAGCAGAGACGAACGTAGGCTGACTTCGTTGCCAAATGGTGCTGTGTAAGTCATAAATGCGTGATAGTTTGGAAGGTTTCCAATATCAGGCTTCACATGATTGCTTTCCATTGTTGCTTGAAAGTTGTAAACACGTTTCGATAGTTACTAACTAAACCATTTGTGGGGAAAAAGTACACAAAGTCACTAGTAACATCAGTTCAGACTCATGTAATATACGTAAGAACAGCCAATGTCTTGATATTTAATGATCTTTAAACTCTTATTTGCATAAAAATAACTCGTATTTTGAGAGAATATTGACCGAAAACGATTTTTTTGGATGTAATCATTCACAGTAACAACCTAACCTAACCATAATTCTAACAAAAGAAAATAGTCTATTATGAACTCTCTTTCCAACAGGATGCGTCCTCTGGTGATTCTTTAGTAACACAATCACTAAATCTAAAGCTAAAACCGCAAAATATGTTTAAAATAACAAATTGTAGGTGTACATAAACCACAGCTCACCGATCGTCAGGGCCATACCGAAATCCAAAACCTCTCGGTACAATTGTCGTAAAATCGGTGGGAGGACCGTTCGGTAACAGGTCTCAAAAGCTTACTAAATAGGATATTTCGGTAAAGAGCCGAAAATGACGTCACAACAGAGACAAACCGACTACACCGATCGGTATGAACGATACAGAATAGGGCCCTAGGTGACGATCCACGTAGTTGACTTTGACACGGGGCGAAATGGTTATTGAACACTGTCGGCAGATGTGAAGTGCGCTTGGAATGGCGTATAGTATTTGTTTACATCATTATTTCGAATTCCTTCGACTGTGTCGTCGTTGTCTAAGCAGCAAAACAATAGCAGCTTCCATTCTCTTATTTGTTCTTAGGTGTTTTGAGTTCAGCCGTGTGTTGGAAGATGAACGCACGAAATAAATGTTTTCAAATTTCATTTCATGTTGATGTGATTTATGTTATTTCAATTATTTACCATGTGTTCTCTACAACAGAGATAATGTGTATTAAAACTGTGCCCCAAATTTTAGAGTTGAAGGAAAAACAAAGGGTTAAGGCGACTCCTCGCGATAACAGGGAAATCTGGGTTCGAATCCCGGTCAAACGCAAATTTGGGTAGGTCAGTAATAGGTAGTACATCTATACCTAACATAGCTGATGCCAAGTTATTTGCAGTCAGCGAATTTATTGCGAAATAATCTGCTAAACGTTTCATTCACAAGTATCCTACTTAGTGCTGCAGTTTTCACAAATGTTTCTTTATTATTATAGGAAATATTTGGACCACATGAAATCCATCTGGGACTGATCGTTTATGACCAATTTTCTCAAAAAGTTGTGAATGTCATCAGTTCAGTAACACTCCTAGACAACCAACCCGTTCGAGTTGGTTGTCTGTGATGCAGCTGCAATCTACAAAAAGTGTAAATTCCAGATGTAATGCTTATTGGATGTCACATAATGATCATCACAAGCGAATATTAACAAGAATACTGAAGCCACTACATTGTGATAACTCATTAAATGAAAGTGAAACGTGTTTGACGTTACGGAATTCCGGCTCACCTTGGTTGAACGCTACAGCAGGAACGTAGATCACTATGGGAATCCACACCAGCTGAAACAAAGGATATGTCGTCTTTACTGCAATGGTAGAAACTAAACATGTTTTAAATATTTTATACTGCTAAGCGAGAAAGCATGAGAATTATTCTTATGCTGTTATTTTCTTTCTATTTCTGCAGTTAAATCCCATTTTATCTCTCCCACAAAGACTATGGAAGTAGAAAAATGTACGTTGGTAAATGGTCATTGTATGAATACTATTAGATTTTGGGTCGAATTTGAGGTAGCCTGAGAAACGGGATGGTTCAAATGGCTCTGAGCACTATGGAACTTCTGAGGTCATCAGTCCCCTAGACCTTAGAAGTACTTAAAGCTAACTAACCTAAGGACATCACATACATCCACGACCGAGGCAGCATTCGAAACTGCGACCGTAGTGGTAGCGCGGTTCCAGACTGTAGCGCCTAGAACCGCTCGGCCACTCCGGCCGGCGAAACGGGATGGAATATAACTATGAAAATTCTTTCACGTATATGAATTTGTAACTGAGTGGAACCTTGCAGCAAAACATTATTTGAATTTTTCGTAGACAAAATCACATTTGCAGCTTGCCATTAACCCACTTCCTTCATTCCAGTCTTTCTAGATGCTCTCCTTGACGTCATGCAGACTTCGCGCTCCTGAAAGAAAGACCGCTAAGGACAGTATGGCATAACGACATCCTGTGTGATGTTTCAGGAGTGAAGTACGTACCGTGGATGTTTTCGCTGTACTAAACATTCAGGAACGTCGAGCAAGTATTTTGTTTAATGTAATTAGTTACGTAATTCGTGGGTCTTTTCTGTATCTTAATGAAAAACTAGAGGCTTTTGTAATGTGGTGCTACTGAAAAATGTTGAAGGTTAGACGTACAAATCGGATAAATAATGAAGAATCAAATCGAGAGGAAAAGAAATTTACGACCCATCTTTACTAAAAGAACGGACTGGTTGACAGAGAGATGAAGATATTTGTACAGGATAAACCAGCGTGGAGAGCAGCCGCAAACCATTTTATGAACTAAGACCACAATAATGTCGTAATTAAATGGAAAAAGCACTCCGTCTTCAGGCCACAAGTGGCCTACCGGGACCACCCGACCGCCGTGTCATCCTCAGTGGAGGATGCGGGTAGGAGTGGGGAGGGGTCAGCACACCGCTCTCCCGGTCGATATGATGGTATTCTTGACCGAAGCCGCTACTATTCGGTCGAGTAGCTCCTCAATTGGCATTACGAGGCTGAGTGCACCCCGAAAAATGGCAACAGCGCATGGCGGCCTGGATGGTCACCCATCCAAGTGCCGACCACGCCCGATCACGGGAACCGGTGTATCCACTGCGGCAAGAATGAAATGGAAAGGGTAACTTTATAAGTTATTTAAGAATTAATTTGGATGACGGTAAAAAATTAAGCTCTGTATAAAAGTATATACATAATTATGCTACCAGACAAAAAAAAAGAGTAATGCGCTCAGAAGACCCAGAGCCCGTGAGCTGGATATCAAGGACCAACAAAAGCAGTTCTTGGCCAACTTGCCTCAGGAGAGGATACACTGGCCTTATGATGCCACTTTCAGTACATGAATCCAGGCTGGAAGGGATACATCGTAGCACTCATAAGTGATGTAATGCTGCCAAGTTCCTTGTAAATTTGGCTCAATTTTACAATCACTGCAATAACATCTCAAACCCTTTCAATCTGTGAAATTTCATTTAGTTGCCTCCTCCCCTTCTGGGCACTTCTCTGTTTTCTGCCAGGCAGTGTACATTGTGGCCTTCAGTTCGAAGACCTGCATGAAGCAGCTCTCACTGCTAGTCTAGCCCGTGGAAGCCTGTTCATTTCTACCATTATAGCAAGATTAATGTAGTACTGCAGTCGAGCTTTAGTCTCCCACTAGAATTTTTATCCCTCCACATTTCACGCTTCTCTCCAAGACGAAATTAGAAATGCTTTGTTGCATGAGGATGTGTTCTATAAGACTTTATCGGTCAGGTTGTGCCAAAAGACTTTCTCCCCAGTTATATCCAGTATCTCTTCATTAGTTACTTAGTACACCTATCACATCTTCAGCGTTCTTATGCAGTATCATAGGAAACTTCAGTTGTCTGCTTGTCCGAACTGTTTATAACTCACCTTTCTCTTGTTAACAATATTCTGTACAGTATTACAACCAAATACACGGTCCAGTCACATTAGTAATATTCGACGTCAACATGCAATAACCACTGACAGACGGCAGGTGGTAGCACTAGCAATTGGGGGGGGGGGGGGAGGGGGTGTATAAAGCTTTTCTGGGAGGGGTGGGGCGACGCGGAAAGCAGCGCAGTGGTTGTCTAAATGCAGAAAAAAAATTGTAAATTTGTGGTAAGATCTTAGGAGACCAAACTGCTTAGGTCATCGGTCCCTACTTAATCTAGCTTACTTACGCTATGGACAACACACACACCCATGCCCGAGGGAGGACTCGAACCTCCGACGGGGGGAGCCGCGCGGACCGTGACAAGACGCCTGAGACCGCGTGGCTGCCCCGCGCGGCTCTAAATGCAGAAACACAGTGATTTACCTGACGTCCAAAAGGGAATAATCATTGGCTTGCGGGACAAGGGTGGAAGTTTCTAAATTGTTGGCGTGCCTCCGTAGCTAATTTATACCATCCATGGCAAAATGGCGCTATCCAAAACCGGGCCTGGGCAACGTGAATGCTTCACGGGCCATTGACGAGAGGGATGAACGACGGCAGCGGAGATTTGTTCAGGAAAATAGACGTGCAACTACTGAGAACTAACACCCAGATGAACCAACGGTCTACCAACGACCGTTCAGCGAACGTTTCTGCGTACGGGTCTCTGCAGCAGCCGCTTGATATATGCACCAATGCTGCCTCCTCATCGGCGATGAAGGCTGGAATTTGCACCCCAGTACTGCAGCTGGACGTCCACTGAATGGCGACAAGTGGCGTTTTCAGATGAATCACGTTTTATGCTTCATCAGACAGGAGGCCTCTGGCGTTTAATGCCCTGCAACAATCGCAGGAAGTGTTCAGACCGGAGGAGGGAGCGTTATGGTCAGGTTAATTATTTCGTGGCATTCGCTGGGCGATCTCATCATTCTGGCGGGCACAACAGATCAACGCATGAATCTATCCCTGGGGACCATGTCTACCACTACATGCAATTTGTTTTTCTTCGGCATGATGGCATATATCAGGACAGCGCAAAATGTGACACAGCTCGTAGTGTACGTGCGTGATTCGAAGAGCACCAGGGTGAATTTATCGTACTCTGTTGGCCATCAAACCTCCCGGATTAAAACCCAATTGAGAATCTAGGGACTGCCTCGATTGGGCTGCTCGCGCCATGGACCCTCAAACGTGAAACCTAGGGTAGCTGACCACGGTATTGGAGTCGACACGTCTCCACATCCCTGTTGGTACTTTCCAGAACTTCACTGACTGGCTGCACGTCCGCGCTGCAAAAGGCTTTTCACAAGTGGTCACATTAATGTTACTCGACCGTGTACTATTAGAGGAGAACTCCAAACTCTTAAATTTGTATTAGAAGTTCAAATATTCATCTTTTTCGAAATGATTTTCTAACTACACTCCTGGAAATTGAAATAAGAACATCGTCAATTCATTGTCCCAGGAAGGGGAAACTTTATTGACACATTCCTGGGGTCAGATACATCACATGATCACACTGACAAAACCACAGGCACATAGACACAGGCAACAGAGCATGCACAATGTCGGCACTAGTACAGTGTATATGCATCTTTCGCAGCAATGCAGGCTGCTATTCTCCCATGGAGACGATCGTAGAGATGCTGGATGTAGTCCTGTGGAACGGCTTGCCATGCCATTTCCACCTGGCGCCTCAGTTGGACCAGCGTTCGTGCTGGACGTGCAGACCGCGTGAGACGACGCTTCATCCAGTCTCAAACATGCTCAATGGGGGACAGATCCGGAGATCTTGCTGGCCAGGGTAGTTGACTTACACCTTCTAGAGCACGTTGGGTGGCACGGGATACATGCGGACGTGCATTGTCCTGTTGGAACAGCAAGTTCCCTTGCCGGTCTAGGAATGGTAGAACGATGGGTTCGATGACGGTTTGGATGTACCGTGCACTATTCAGTATCCCCGCGACGATCAACAGTGGTGTACGGCCAGTGTAGGAGATCGGTCCCCACACCATGATGCCGGGTGTTGGCCCTGTGTGCCTCGGTCGTATGCAGTCCTGATTGTGGCGCTCACCTGCACGGCGCCAAACACGCATACGACCATCATTGGCACCAAGGCAGAAGCGACTCTCATCGCTGAAGACGACACGTCTCCATTCGTCCCTCCATTCACGCCTGTCGCGACACCACTGGAGGCGGGCTGCACGATGTTGGGGCGTGAGCGGAAGACGGCCTAACGGTGTGCGGGACCGTAGCCCAGCTTCATGGAGACGGTTGCGAATGGTCCTCGCCGATACCCCAGGAGCAACAGTGTCCCTAATTTGCTGGGAAGTGGCGGTGCGGTCCCCTACGGCACTGCGTAGGATCCTACGGTCTTGGCGTGCATCCGTGCGTCGCTGCGGTCCGGTCCCAGGTCGACGGGCACGTGCACCTTCCGCCGACCACTGGCGACAACATCGCTGTACTGTGGAGACCTCACGCCCCACGTGTTGAGCAATTCGGCGGTACGTCCACCCGTCCTCCCGCATGCCCACTATACGCCCTCGCTCAAAGTCCGTCAACTGCACATACGGTTCACGTCCACGCTGTCGCGGCATGCTACCAGTGTTAAAGACTGCGATGGAGCTCCGTATGCCACGGCAAACTGGCTGACACTGACGGCGGCGGTGCACAAATGCTGCGCAGCTAGCGCCATTCGACGGCCAACACCGCGGTTCCTGGTGTGTCCGCTGTGCCGTGCGTGTGATCATTGCTTGTACAGCCCTCTCGCAGTGTCCGGAGCAAGTATGGTGGGTCTGACACACCGGTGTCAATGTGTTCTTTTTTCCATTTCCAGGAGTGTATTACCAGTCTAAATTTTATATACTTTTTCGCCAATCATCAATTATTTTACTCCCCAAATACGTGGGTGAGTCAAAAGAAAACCTTAAAAATTTTTTAAATTATTATTTATTGGGCAGAAGTGGTACAAAGCTGTATCACTTTTCAACATAATCTCCTCCACGCTCAATGCAAGTCCTCCAGTGCTTACAAAGTGCATAAATTCCTTTAGAAAAATATTCTTTTGGTAGTCCGCGCAACCAGTCATGCACCTCGTGGCGTACCTCTTCATCAGAACGGAACTTCTTTCCTCTCATTGCGACTTTCAGTGGTCCAAACATATGGAAATCACTTGGGGGCAAGGTCTGGCGAGTATGGTGGATGAGGAAGACACTCAAAACGCAGGTCTGTGATTGTTGCAACTGTTGTATGGGCAGCGTGGGGCCTTGCATTGTCCTGTTGCAAAAGGACACGTGCTGACAGTAATCCACGTTGCTTTGATTTGATTGCAGGCCGCAGATGATTTTTTAGGAGATCTGTGTATGATGCACTGGTGACAGTGGTCCCTCTAGGCATGTAATGCAACAAAATAACGCCTTTTCGTCCCAAAAGAGAGTCAGCGTAACCTTCCCTGCTGATGGTTCTGTTCGAAACTTCTTTGATTTTGGTGATGAGGAATGGCGCCATTCCTTGCACGCTCTCTTCGTTTCCGGTTGGTGGAAGTGAACCCCGGTTTCATCCCCAGTAACGATTCTTGCAAGGAAGCCATCACCCTCTCGTTCAAAGCGCCAAAGAAGTTCTTCACAAGCATCAACACGTTCTCTCATTTCAGGAGTCAGCTGCCGCGGCACCTATCTTGCAGACACTTTGTGAAACTGGAGTACATCTTGCACAATGTGGTGTGCTGACCCATGACTAATCTGTAAACATGCTGCAATGTCATACAGTATCACTTGGCTTTTTTTCTTCACTATGGCTTCAACTGCTGCAATGTTCTGTGGAGTCACAACTCGTTGTGCCTGACCAGGACGAGGAGCATCTTCCACTGAAATCACACCATTTGCGAACTTCCTACTCCATTCGTAGACTTGCTGCCGTGACAAACATGCATCACAGTACTGAACCTTCATTCATCGATGAATTTCAATAGGCTTCACACATTCACTACGCAAAAGCCGAATAACAGAACGCTGTTCTTCCCTGGTGCAAGTCGGAAGTGGGGTGGCCAAAAAAATGGTTCAAATGGCTCTGAGCACTATGGGACTTAACATCTGAGGTCATCAGAACCCCTAGAACTTAGAACTACGTAAACGTAACCAACCTAAGGACATCACACACATCCATGCCCGAGGCAGGATTCGAACCTGCGGCCGTAGCAGTCGCGCGGTTCCGGACTGAAGCGCCTAGAACCGCTCGGCCACTCCCGCCGGCTGTGGTGGCCATCTTTATACTGATACTGCGAAGGTATGTGTGCATCTACACTATGCTGCCACCTACAGGCCATTCTGCACTCTGTCTGTAGCACGCTTACCAACTTACAGGATAACGGCGCGAAATTTCGATTTGTTATTACAAATTGAAGGTTTTCATTTGACTCACACTCGTACAAAAACTCGACACTTTTAGTGTCTTATTTCATAATCTAAATCCCTCAACAAGGCCTGATTTAATTCGACTACTCTTTCATTTTACGTTCGTTTATATTCTTTTTACTCTTTTAAAGACTGTCCATTCTGTTAAAACCACCTTTCCTTTCTTCGCCGTCTGTTACTGAATTATGAGTGTATAGACAAATCTTATGTTTTTATTTCATTTTGTTCGGTTCTCTTACAAAATTTCTCTTTGGTTACCTTTACTTCTTGCCCAATATATAGACTGAATAAAAAGCAGGATTCGCTACAACTCTGTCCCACACTCTTCTGAGCTACTTGCTCCATACCATGTCCTTCGATTATTGTAACTGCAGTCTGATTTCGGCAAGTGCTGACAAGTGTATTAACGAACCAACAGGTGAATAAGTCGTGGTTGCAATATACTGACGCTAGTTATGTACAGGAGAATGGGAAGACTAGCAGAAACCAAGCTCGTGGAAGGTTAGCTTGGATTCCGAGGATATATATGAACACTCAGGACAAGACTAACCCCAAGATTTATATTAGAAAATGTATTTAAAAAACTGACCAGGTGCGAGTGGGACTCGCGCACTGAGGATTGTACAATCTTAATTACGTACATAGAAAGTTTATCCATTCCGGGAATCGAAGATATCGATGATTTTTGCCTGTTTTCGACATTGATACAGACAAGATATCGGTCCCAAGAATTCCAGGTTTTTCGAGAATGTTTTAATTTCAAGTTTGACTTGTGATAACAAGTCATAAAAGAAATACTTTTTTCGTCTTTTATAATTTCAAATTAATAATTTCGGATGGTGTCCCTTTACTTGGATTCTGATGAGTGAGTTTTCCAGTGTCAAAGTACGTCAGAAAAGGCCGCAGCTTTTGACTGAAATGATGTAGAAGCTTGAAAATTTTACACCGCCAAGGGATCGTCGACCTTAGTATGTGACATGATACGGTACCCCGTTACAGAGACAAAGAGCCTTAACAGAGCGACAAACAGACAGTCAATTAAAAAACGAGAAAAAATATTTTATCCTTTTACATAATTACAAATTTCGGATTTTTTCCTTTACTGCCTTATCAGTCCAGATCATTTTCAACATCCTTCTATAGCACCACATCTCAAACGCTTAGATAAACTTATACCAAAGTACTCTCAATACTTACGCTTAAATCCGTGTCAATGCCCCAAGAAATGTCGAATTAATATCATTATTTCTTAATTTATGTTAGTCGTACATTCGCATTCACTCTCTCTCCCATATACCTTTGAATTTTTGCCTAAAAGTATGAGTAGTTTCTTCGCAGAGTCGGCCAAGAAAGCAATGTACGGAAAACATTGAGGAGAAGACGGGACAGGATGATAAGGTGTGCGGTAAGACATCAGGGAATGGCTATCATTGTACTAGAAGGAGCTGTAGAGGGTAAAAATTGATGGGGAAGAAAGAGACTGGAATACATTCAGCAAATAATTGGCGATATAGCGTGGAACTCCTACTCTGAGATGAAAAGGTTGGCACAAGAGAGGGAGTAGTGACGGGCCGTACCAAACCCATCACAGGACAGATGACTAAAAAAAAAAAAAAATGTAATAAACAAGGGAGTGAATAAGGCAATGGAGAACACCGTTTGAGAAGCAAATACATGGTTGAATGACGATACATCAGAATTTCCTAATAGAGGAAAACTGATTGCAACAACAAGAAATTTAGAAATCATTTTCCATATGGTGAAGCGCCTGATAAATAAACACAAAAAACGTTACGTACATGGTCTTAGGTGTACCACGATACCTGAGAGTACTTACCGTAAAAGTTACGAAGAAGAAGGAACCCAGAAGTCTGGCGCTTCTGCCGAACCTCATGTCCAAGTACTGTGGAAAGAAGAAAACGAACGGCAGGTGAAAAATCTCCAGTTTGGTGATAGTTTCTATGAAACAGTATTATCGTTTCTAGGGTATTATGTCTTTTTGAAAATAACGAAATTTACGAGGACGTCCTGAAAGGTAATGCCTCCGAATTTTTTTTCGTTTCTCAGTACCGATTTGCGGTATTACACGACACGCATTTTACTCGGTCGACTTTCTCGCTTCGCTGATCTTAGCCGTAACCCTTTGCCTCTTGGGGTCTATGAATTGAAATGGGTAACATGGCGGTTTGTAACGTAACTATGTCGGTGCATGAGAAACAGCGTTCTGTAATTGGGTTTCTGAAACCGCGAATTCTAACAGTTCGTCCATACATGGGGCACCCTGCCCTTCAGCATGACAGTGTGAGACCATATACGAACTCTCCGATGCCTGCAATAATCCGACGCCTTGGGTTCGCCGTCATCGGTTATCCTGCATAGAGCCCCGAGTTGGCTCCATGCCACTTTCATCTGTTTCCAAAACTTAAAGAACACTTTCGATCATTTCCCATTGACAATGATGCAGCGGTGCAAACAAAGTTGGTGATGTGGGTACGTCAACGAACATACTACAGCGACGGAATAAAAAAACCTGGTCAATCGTTTGGAGATATGTGTTCGTCACCAGACTGACTTGTTGAGAAATAAATACGTTGACATGAAGAATAAAGATGTAGAACGTCAATAAGATTTGTTTTATTTAAAAAGCTTTAAGAGTTCATACATGAAAAATTCGGAGGTATTACTTTTCAGCATGCTCTTACATATGCATCGAAATATGATTTTTGCCGTAGAACTGTTTCTCAATACCGCTTCGGGGTGGTCATGTTTGAATTTTGCTGCTGGATTTTATAGTCCAAAATTCATTTTCGCGTCATGTAAACGCTCTACCAAATTTGCGACATGACTGGTCTGTTGGGTTGCTCTTTCTTTTTTAAAATGTTTATTGATGGTTTGCATTTGCTCACTGAATAAAATTTAGGTGCTTAGTAACGACCCTGCATGGTGTCTAGTCAGATAATTCCTAAACTGTTAAGTCCACTCTTCGGTAGCACACAATCAACAAAAAATGGCTAAAATGGCTCCAAGCACTATGGGACTTAACATCTGAGGTCATCAGTCCCCTAGTCTTATAACTACTTAAACCTAACTAACCTATGGACATCACACACATCCATGCCCGGGGCAGGATTCGAACCTGCGACCGTAGCAGCAGCGCGGTTCCGGACTGAAGCGTCTAGAACCGCTCCGCCACAGCAGCCGGTCACAATCAACAGCTACTGACAAAATATTCGCTAATTACGCGCACAGTAATAAGTGTGTGTCTTAACTCACATGGAAGTTTTCTATGCATTCCGACGTAATAATGTTCCACTAGGTGGATGTAATACAAAGGAAGTCATAAGATTTTAATTAACACGAAGAAAACACAAAATTACACAATTTTTTGTATGTTTCGGTGCACACCGAAATACCCTCGCCACAGTACCATAGAATGCCATTAAAGGAACCTATAAACAAAATGGAACAGCCAATCACCACTTTACCAAGGGAGGACATGAGTGCGCCAGTACATCTCGAGTAAACCGAGAGTGGCACTGACACCAGCTTGTACCCTGGGCGAGTGGACCCTCGGAAATTGCAGAAATGATGGCTAAATATTTCGCTCGCAGCGATTTAAGCTGTCCTCTTTGGTTCTTGCCTAACCACACCCTCGGAAATCGTGACATTGTTGAAAAAAAAAAACCAGCCAAAACGTGATAAGCAAGTAATATAAATGTCATTGCTGATCATTTCGCTTGCAGGAGCTTCATTCTTCGTTTTCTAATCAGACATAAGTCACAAAATCGAAGAAACTCATTCCCGAGAGAGTGCGCTCTTATACACTCAGGTGACAAAATGCATAGGAATGGGATGTGCACATATACAGATGGCGGTAGTATCAAGTACACATGGTATAAAAGGGCAGTGCATTGGCGGAGCTGTCTCACCCCCTGATGTCTCCCTTCCTCTCCACCCCCAGCTCGTTGCCGCGCCTTTACCGTTGTATCCCACCCTCTCTCCATCTCCACACCCTCCGCCTCCTTGCCCAACGTAGCTTCCAACATCTACCCCTCCCGGATGATGAACTTCGCCCTGACATCTACCCTTCCTACCAACTCTAACCCCATCTTCCTCCTGCCTTCTCCTCAGGGCTCCCTCTCCTCCCCCTCCCTTCTCCTGAGTGGATTTCCCCTCCTACTCCCCCTCCCTCTCTTGTGCTCCCCTTCAGTGTCTCTGCATTCCCTCCTGCCTTGTCTTCCATCTTCATCTCCTGCCCCAGCAGTCTCCTGTCTCTTGGTGCACCAATACTGTGACCAACTTTTAAACTGTGCATGTGACTTCAGTGTCTTTTTTGCGGTCTACGAATCGCTAACTTTATGTCGACTTTTTTAATTGTCCCCGCATGAACGTCTCCATGTCAGTGTATTTTTACCTCCATTATGTCCCCTTACTCTGTTTTATGTCCCCTTTTTTTATCGCCTTATATGTAAGATTTTATTCTTGTCTTAGTTGTCATGTCACTCGGCTGAAGAGCGGCGGATTGTGCCACTGACAGCCCTCCCCTGTCCATTTGTGGCAGGGGAATGAAATCACAATAAAGATAAAAAACGGAGCTGTCATTTGCTTTCAGGTGAGTTATGTGGAGTAGTGTCCGACGTGATTATGGCCGCATGATGACAATTAACAATCTTCGAAGAAGAAATGGTAGTTGGAGCTAGATGCATGAGACATTGCATTTCGGAACTCGATTGGGAATTCAATAGTCTGAGATCCACAGTGTCAAGAGTGTGCCGAGAATACCAAATTTTAAGCATTACTTCTCACTATGGACAACGCAGCGACTGACGACCTTCATTTAACGACCGAGACCAGCGGCGTTTGCATACAGTTGTCACTGCTAACAGACAGGCAAAAATGCGTGAAATAACCGCAGAAATCAATGTGGGACGTATGAGGAACTTATTCGTTAGGACAGTGCGGCAAAGTTTGACGTTAACGGATTATTGCAACAGACGACGTCTTTAGTAGCAGCACGAAGTCTCCTGCAGCGCCTCTCCTGGGCTGGTGTCAATATCGGTTGAACCCCAGACAATTGGAAAACTGTGTCCCGGTCAGATGAGCCCCTATTTCAGTTGGTACGATCTGATGGTAGGGTTCTAGTGTGGCGCAACCCCACGAAGACATGGACAAAAGTTGCCAAAACGGCCCTGTGCAAGCTGGTGGTGGCTCCATAATGGTATGGGCTGTGGAATGGACTGGGTCATGGTTATATTCGGCTAATTGAAGACCATTTGCAGCCATTCATGTACTTCATGATCCCAAGCTACTATGGAATTTTTATGGATGACAATGCACCATATCTTCGGGCCACAATTGTTCATGATTGGTTAGAAGAACGTTCTGGACAACGCGGGTAAATGATTTGGTCACACAGATCGCCGACACGAATACCATCGATCAGTTATTGGCCGTAATTGAGAGGTCGTTCGTGCACAAAATCCTGCAGGGGCAACACCTTCGCAATTATGGATAGCAATGGAGGCAACGTGGCTCAATATTTCTGCAGAGGACTTCCAACGTCTTGTTCAGTCCATGCTACGTTGAGTTGCTGCACTATGCCGGGCAAAAGTAGATCAGACACGATGTTAAGAGGTATCCCTTGTTTCTTCCTGGCAGATTAAAACTGTGTACTGGACCGAGACCCGAACTCGGGACCTTTGCCTTTCGCAGGCAAGTGCTCTACCATCTGAGCTACCCAAGCACACTCCGCTGCAGAGTGGAAATCTCATTCTGGAAACATCTCCCAGGCTGTGGCTAAACCATGTCTCCGCAATATCCATTCTTTCAGGAGTGCTAGTTCTGCAAGGTTCGCAGAAGAGCTTCTGTAAAGTTTGGAAAGTAGGAGACAAGGTACTGGCAGAAGTAAAGCTGTGAGGACGGGGCGTGAGTCGTGTTTGGGTAGCTCAGATGATAGAGCACTTGCCCGCGAAAGGCAAAGGTCCCGAGTTCGAGTCTGGGTCCGGCACACAGTTTTAACATGCCAGGAGGTTTCATATCAGCGCACACTCCGCTGCAAAGTGGAAATCTCGTTCTACCCCATGTTTTTTTTGTCACCTCAGTGGACGTAAACTAGCGAACCTGGCAGTGCAATTGGTAAATATGAATGGGAATTGGATGTACTTTCTAATCTGCTTATTTCCCTCTCTCTGTTCGTCTCCTCCTCCCCCTCTCCTTGTGCATCTCCTACTCCTACCCCGCCCCCTCTCTGTCAAACCCCCTCCCCCGCCCCTCCTCCCAAATCTCGCGTCCATCTCCTCCCTCCATATTTCTCTCATGATCTTTTCCTCCTGTTTCTCTCTGTCCATGTCCTCCTTCCCCATATCTTTGTGCATTTCCAACCCTTCCGACTATACTTCTCTGCATAACTCCTCTTGCCCCCTCTCTCTGACTTATTGTTATTGCAAAAGTAAACTTGATAGGGAAGAAGTGCCTAAAAGTCAATGTGTCAATCAGTTAGGATCATTGGTATAAGGGATGCGCAGGAGACCGCTCCAACTGTTGAATCTGTGGGGATAGTAGCTTCATTGACATTACCAAAGTTGTAATCTGCGATTGGGTACAGTTACAAAAGTTTCACACAATCGGATTCCGTAGCGGTATTCTCATCATAGTTCGATAAGCCGTAAATACAACTTTCCAGTTTTCTGCTAAAACCGACTGTGAAGAAGAAAACAGCACATTATTGTGACTATCATTTTTGTTCAAAACAATTTTAAAATTAAGGCCTATGTTTGATACTAGTAGACTTCTAGTGGCCAGGAATGTTCTTTTTGCCAGGGCTAATCTGCTATTGATGTCCTGCTTGCTCCGTCCGTGATTGGTTATTTCGCTGTCTTTCATCTTTCTTCGATTTACCCTCAGTTCTACTCATTAGATCGTTCATTACGTTCAGCAGATCCCTCAGTTGTTCTTTACTTTCACTGAGGATAGCAAAGTCATTATCGAATCTTATCATTGATATCCTTTCACCTTAGATTTTAATTCCAACCTTGAACCTTTTTTTCATTTCCATCATTGCTTCTTCCGTGTATAAATTGAACAGTGGGGGCGAAAGACTAAATATCTGTCTTATATCTTTTTTAATCTGAACACATCGCTCTGGGTCTCTGAAACTGACTCCCGGAAAGAAAAAAGACCGGACGTTTTCATAGCACATTTTCTTTGTCATAGTCGGGTTTAAAAGGAAACCTGTACGTTGTTGTCTAAAGAAATATGTAGCCTATGTCCATTTGAACGTTTATTAGAGTTTCATGTAAAAATCTGAAGCAAATAGGTCAAGACCTGGCGTAGATTTTTGGAAACAACGGCTAAACAGGAGTTCGTCTTTTCACATTAGTATAGGTAGAGATATATAGTAATATGTATGTTAAAATATATAGCCTACATTTGTCTATATTTTTGCTGGGGTTATATGTGAAAATTTTGAAGTAACTCGGTGAAGAACTTTTCAGATTTATGGAAACAACGTTTTTTTGTATATTTATATTTGAAGGGGAAATGCTGTTTCCAAAAATTTGAAAAGTTCGTGACCGATTTTCTTAAAATTTTTACGTGTTACTCTAATGTTTATTAGAGCCTCGTGTAAAAATTTATTGAAAACTGGTCGAGAACTTTTCGAGATTTTATATAACAGCCTTAAACAACGTCTTATGCTTAGATGTAGTAGGACAGATAAAAGTAAATGTGTGACTATGTAAGTCGGTATGTGACTGTTATAACTGTAACCTTTACTCATATCAGAGACATAAGACATTGATATCTGCTAGCTTGTGGCAGATGACAAGCAATGCAGAGATCAACAATTTAAGGATCACTTCCTGCGCATATCAAGAGATGTCTTTAGGAAGCTGTAGCATCTGTGACGTACCCAAAGGATGGGGGAACCTCGCATAAATTATTTTTTTTCGCGAGTCATGTGACGTCACGTCACGAGCACTTTCGCCAGTTTGGCCGCAGCGTACGGAAGGGCACTCATCCGTGAGCGACGGGATAAGGTGGACGCGACCATCGGCCATTCAGCTTTTGCGTCGTTCAGTACACATGTGCCAAGACATGGTGGTTTCAATAGTCTCGATACGCACGGCTGTTTCTTCAAGGTCAACACTTTTCAGAATAGCATTTCAAAGCGCTTGGTTTGCTGCGTCCTTGTGTTTGCGGAGGTATTATGACATTTAGTATGCTTTTGAAATACAGATTGTGGTCTGAGTATAAAGATCCTTTGGGAAATTTCACGTAATGCGCTCAGTGTATTTCCTAGTTGAATATTTATCGCAATATTTGTATTTGACGTTTCCTATCTTTTTCATTTGTTGAATAAATGTGCCTGAGCCTTGAGCTGTACAGGTATTACGCACATTGTGGTCAATGCATTATTGTACGTTCGATTAACGAACCCCTTCAGCTGTTGACTGCTAACATTGGTCGTTGTGCTACTTTATAAATTTATCTGTCAATTTTGCGATAGTTTTTAATTTGTCCGTGAATCGTTGAACCCTTGCTAACGAATTTTTGAATACATACATATGAGAAAAAAAAAACGCCGTAGCTCTCGACTCAATTTTTACACGATAATCGCAGTGCTCCACCTTCCCTTTTCCCATGGGTACCGCTTATTTATTCATGCACTGGAAGTTGGTGTATTGGTGAAGTCAGAATTGCGGAACAGAATCACTGTTATATAGGACTTAATTTCGTCTGCAACGCGCAGGAACGGCGTTCCAGCAACGATGTTCCAGCGTCTCTCAGTGAATATTTTTTAACTCAATAGAACAAGTGGGCACTGGAGATTTAAACTAGTACACATGCTTTAAAGCGCAACTTAACTACTGTATAACTTGCCGCTGACACTTGAGGCGTATTATAGCGACGTGTTGCTTGTTTGTGGCATTGACTATGAACTTAAATTAATCCAGTTGGAATACAATTCAATGAGGAGAAACAAATGACATTTAAAGCATTTAATAAACATCTAACTCTGTGTCTCATGTCACATATAGTTTTCTTTTTCCTTGATATTCGGGAAGTCGGAATCGTAAGTAGGCTCGATGGGTGAGGAATATCTTCAGTCATTCATCGCTATATGCCTTATTAATTAATACAGGACACACGCTCACCGAGCAGCTACAATGCAACTTTCTGAACGTTGTGTATCGAGCAGGAGCAAAGTCATACTGATACGGGGAAGGGCAGTAGCAAGAGTGGTTTTATTGTTTTGTTTATAAGAAATGTTTTTTTAAGTTTTATCACACGATTTCAAAAATCGAAATTTGTGGTTCTTATGGCTGGGGAGGGGGACGGTCGTGGGGGTGAATGGGTTATTTCCGGCATCTAAAATTTTAGAAGTGAAGCACTGCGGTCAAAGGAAAATTGTGTCATGCCCACCATTTCCAGTGTATTTATACCGCATATTATTGTCGCTATAAGGTCTTACAAGTTCTTTTAAAATTCATGATGCGTAACAGCAGTAAACTTATGAAGCTTCTCACCTATCTTACCGTTTTTAAATCCTATGGTGAACTGCCAAAAAAAAAAAAAAAAAAGACAGACGTAAAAACCCTTTTAAAAAATCTTACATTTATTTATTGCCTGTAAACTTACACTTGTAGTAAATATGAGATGAATTTTAGAAGGGACAGTCAAATGAAAATTAGGCACATGGAAAAAAAGGTAAGTGAACTGTTTATTACTTCAAAAGTGATCTCCGTTGCTGTTAATATATTTATCCCACCGTGAGACAAGATGGTCAATGCCTTCTTTGCGATTGCGTACTGAATCATGGTTGTACCCAGGCGTGCGACATTTTTACAGTATTGCTAGTTAGTGATAATTTCAGATGTTTAATAAAATGTCATACATCTCTGTTTTTACTCTAAAAGATGATGCAGTACTTTCCAAAAGAAAATTATAGTCAGTAGTTACCAAAAAATTAAAAACTAACGGTACAAGTAATTTTTAAAGAATTTCTTTTTTGTTTCAAAAGAAGCACTAACGTATGTGAAATGAAAAAATATTGTATAACCATTCGCAAAGTCTAAAGATGGATGCGATACATATTTTATAGTGAAAAAAAATATTTTTGAAGACTAAAAGTAAAAAATCGTAAGAGGTGTTAAACTGTTTCACCTGTGCAAAGAAAAGTGTCGCCGCTGATGAATTTGCGTTCTGTTGGAGCACGTAGAAACTTCCGGCTAGAAAGTCGATAAGAAATTTATATAATTAATTTTACAACATGTGAGACATCATTCCCGTATAGTGACACGTATGAACGAGGTTCACTGAGATACTCGGAAAGCGACAAAACGCAAGGACTTGCCTGAAGCTTACAGGATTATTGTTCCGATGGATCGCCTTAATACGACTAAAATATTCCCTGCCGCTCGATGGGATTACATTTGCAACTCTTTCAGACTCTTCATCACTACATCCATCACCGAATCACTGATATTCGCTGTACAAAAGTGTCCTTAAATATTTTCGGGCTACCATTTTCCTTGGTGTTGTCCCAAATATATAGTTGTTCTGTATGTTTTGCGAAAGCCAACTTTTATCCAGAGCCGGCCGTAGTGGCCGAGCGGTTCTACGCGCTACAGTCTGGAACAACGCGACCGCTACTGTCGCAGTTTCTAATCCTGCCTCGGGCATGGATGTGTGTGATGTCCTTAGGTTAGTTAGGTTTAAGGAGTTCTAAGTTCAAGGGACTGATGATCTCAGAAGTTCCATAGTTCTCAGAGCCATTTTTTATCCAGAGACAGTGCTGCCAAAGCAGAATTACTAAACACAGCCTTCCGAAATGCCTTGACAAAAGAAGACAAAGTAAATATTCCAAAATTCGAATCGAGAACAGCTGCCAACATGAGTAACGTAGAAGTAAATATCCTCGGAGTAGTGAAGCAACTTAAATCACTTAATAAAAGCAAGTCTTCTGGTCCAGACTGTATACCAATTAGGTTCCTTTCTGGGTATGCTGATGCATTAGCTCCATACTTAACAATCATATACAATCGTTCGCTCGACGAAAGATTCGCACCCAAAGACTGGAAAGTGGCACAGGTCACGCCAATATTCAAGAAAGGTAGTAGGAGTAATCCACTAAATTACAGGCGCATATCGTTAACGTCGATATGCAGCAGGATTTCAGAACATATATTGTGTTCGAACATAATGAAGTACCTTGAAGAAAACGTTCTATTGACAAACAGTCGCCGGCCGCGGTGGTCTCGTTGTTCTAGGCGCGCAGTCCGGAAGCTTGCGACTGCTACGGTCGCAGGTTCGAATCCTGCCTCGGGCATGGATGTGTGTGATGTCCTTAGGTTAGTTAGGTTTAAGTAGTTCTAAGTTCTAGGGGACTGATAACCACAGCAATCGAGTCCCATAGTGCTCAGAGCCATTTGAACCATTTGACACACAGTCAACATGGGTTTAGAAAACATCGTTCCTGTGAAAGACAACTAGCTCTTTATTCACAAGATGTGTTGAGTGCTATTGACAAGGGATTTCAGATCGATTCCGTATTTCTGGATTTCCGGAAGGCTTTTGACACAGTACCACACAAACGGCTCGTAGAGAAATTGCGTGCTTATGGAATACCGTCTCAGTTATGTGACTGGATTTGTGATTTCCTGTCAGAGGTCGCAGTTCATAGTCATTGACGGAAAGTCATCGAGTAAAACAGAAGTCATTTCTACCGTTCCGCAAAGTAGTGTTATAAGACTTTGCTTTTCCTTATCTATATAAATGATTTGGGAGACAATCTGAGAAGCCGTCTTCGGTTGTTTGAAGATGACGCTGTCGTTTATCGACTAATAAAGTGATCAGAAGATCAAAAGAAACTGCAAAACGATTTAGAAAAGATATCTGAATGGTGCGAAAAGAGGCAATTGACCCTAAATAACGAAAAGTGTGAGGTCATCCACATGAGTGCTAAAAAACTCGTTAATCTTCGGTTACACGATAAATCAGTCTAATCTAAAAGCCGTAAATTCAACTAAATGCCTAGGTATTACAATTACGAACAACTTAAATTGTAAGGAACACATAGAAAATGTTGTGGGGAAGGGTAACCAAAGATTGTGTTTTATTGGCAGGACACTTAGTAAATGTAACAGACCTACTAAGGAGACTGCCTACACTACGCTTGTCCGTCCTCTTTTAGAATACTGCTGCGCGGTGTGGGATCCTTACCAGATAGGACTGACGGAGTATATCGAAAAAGTTCAAAGAAAGGCAGAAAGTTTTGTATTATCGCGAAATATGGGAGAGAGTGTCACAGAAATGATACCGTATTTGGGCTGGACATCATTACAAGAAAGGCGTTTTTCGTTGCGACGGAATCTTCTCACGAAATTCCAATCACCATCTTTCTCCTCCGAACGCCAAAATATTTTGTTGACACCGACCTGCATAGGGAGGAACGATCACCACGATAAAATAAGGGAAATCAGAGTTCGTACGGAAAGTTATAGGTGTTCATTCTTTCCGCGCGCTATACAAGATTGGAATAATAGAGAATTGTGAAGGTGGTTCGATGAATCCTTTGCCAGGCACTTGATTGTGATTTGCAGAGTAACTATGTAGATGTAAATGCAAATGTAGACGTAGAAACGATTAGGCTAATACCCTTCGTATGCAATAAATGCATAGTCTGAAAAAAAGTAGCTTCGAGGAGGAAAGAAACCCTCCATTCCGTAACAAATCTGCATCGATGGTCACCTTTCCTGGACCTGAAACCGATGTAATTTAGATGGAGAAGAACGCACGTTTCTGGGCCCTCAAATTCAATTTTGTGTTCTAGTTAGACATTATCACTCATAGCTGTATGTAAAGCGCAACGAGGTCAGGGAACAAAATATAAGAAAACATGCGGAAGTAGCGAAACTGTTGTAGGGAAGCAGCCTACTCACGCCGTAGTAAATTCACATCAGTCTTTCCATTGTGTGCCAGCCAGTCCGCTGCAACTAGCTCTGACGTCATAAATGTTGCGCAATACTTTAAAAATCAAGCAAATAACCTAAAACATTTCTAGCATGTCAGGAGTAATACTAAAACAACATGTGTTGAATATCAGTTCGATAACTTTAGCCATTTTCGAAATTTGGACGTTTTTCTGTAAAAATCATTGGCGCAACAGAAAAGAGCTAGAGAGTTAAAAATTTATAATTAGATTCATTTTTCATAATTATTTAATAAAAACAGTCTTCTGGATCTCACAAATTAAGATTTTAGTGGAAATTCATGATTTTCTGGTTTCGTCTTAAAACTTAAGGAAGCAAGATAGATTAAGTAGGCTAATAAATAAGGCTAGGATGTTTATATTTAAGTAGAATGGAGATCCGCTATCACCATTGTTGTGACGTAACACTACGCCACACTGAGAAGGAAGCCGAAAGGCACGCATACACACACGCCGACTGGCGTCAAGTCTGGAACAGGATAAGTTATGACTGCTATAAAGAAAATACGTAGCTTTGGAATATACTTAACTTTTAATGCTTCCTTTGGTACATCTCTCTTGACTATACAAATGAGACTCGTAAGATACATGCACTGATACAATTGGCGCCTTGCTAAGTCGTAGCCATTAACTTAGCTGAAGGCTATTCTAACTGTCTCTCAGCAAATGAGAGCAAAGGCTTCGTCAGTATAGTCGCTAGCAACGTCGTCGTACAACTGGGGCGAGTTCTCGTACGTCTCTCGATACCTGCCGTGTGGTGGCGCTCGGTCTGCGATCACACAGTGGCGACACGCGGGTCCGACATGTACTAATGGACCGCGGCCGATTTAAGCTACCACCTAGCAAGTGTGGTGTCTGGCAGTGACATCACAACCATAAGGATGTGAGAAGTTTCATTTGAATACCTATAAAACTATAGCGATAGCGTATCTCCAAAGGGCCAGTTCAGAGCTCGTCTACTGCGTGCAGTGTAATTAAATTAATTCTCTCGCCCAAAATAATTAACTTAGCCACATCAAAATTTTATTATGATTACTTACCTGTATGCTGAATGTGCATTTAAATTAAGAGCTTCATCGGCCACCAGCAAGAGAAGCTATGATTTATTCAATAACTTAAGGTGGTGCATTACTAGCCCAGCGGATAGTCGGGAGAGCCGATTTGATCAGGCGTTCCCTTAGCTGTCCGCACCGCAGCTTTATATATAAGAACGCTGCGCAAGGAAAAGAGGCCCCAGTTCTCTCCAGACGCTGAATAGCACGCCATCTGTGTCGGGAGTCGCGTCGCGTCGGTATCATTGCTACAAACAGCCTCGGATGCCGTATTAAGTTACTCGGGATACGCGTAACCATGAAATCATTTTCGAGTGAAGTGTTAATTCTGGGTTGACTTTAATTATCTATCTTCAGTTTGCGTATGTCGTATTTTCACGTGCCATCGCGGGACAGACATTCTACCATTATTTAGCGTGGCGTTTGATGAACCTAATCATCAAATTATGGCGAGCATTCATTTAAACATTTAATTTGGACATTTATAGTTGCATCAGCGCATTAGACTCTGAACTGCTCTGTTAGTTAGATTGTGTGGATTCTTTTGTTTTCATCTGTGACTTTCAGAATACAGAACGTTTTTTTTTACGACCGGTTTTTGATTATAAATCCCAGACAATCTCCTAATTCATCAGAGCTATAAGCTGTAACTATAAGTGTATTCTCAGATGAAGTGGGCACTAGGAATTCTAATTACAGGCTTCACGTTTTGCTAATCACTTTCTGGTTGCCAATATTGTAGTTAGAGAGCCAGTGTTGAGAACGGCGAAAGACAGCATAAATAACATTCTAAATAATAGGAACTGGTTTTACATTCTACAAACCAAACATTTATATATACAACAACAAAATTTCTAACCGCCGCCCCACATATGGTGCATCGGCCGGGAAATGCAATGTTTCTCTATTCAAACTTTTATACAGCAATCATAAATTCCACTCGCTGCCCCACATATGGTGCATCGGCCGGGAAATGCAGTGTTTCAACATTCAAACAAATATAATAACAACGATAATAATTCCAACCACCGCCCCACACTGTGACGACAGACCAGCCAATACCTGACACAGATACACTGCAGGGGCAATGGGGGTGCGGGATAAGACGCAACCGGCGACCTTTAGTAATCCACGGCGAGTGTGGTAGCTCGCGGTTCGACGGTTTAGCGAGCACTAATGTGTACTGTAAGCAACTGTTAACTTTCTAACTTCCGCCTATGCCATGAGCTCACCGTGAATGAAGTTATCCGAATTGGTGTATCAACACGGGTTTCCCAATGTAATGATATATCAGTCTGTAGCGTTATCTTATTTACCTCTGCTAACATTCCATCAGTAGATCTGGCTGAAAAGTGATTTAAAACTGTAAGCAAACAGTTTGGACCGCAAAACATGTATTTCGAGGATGACCGGTTTCGATCACTTTTTGACCATCCTCCGACCCACATACCATGACGGTAGGGGGTTGCGATACACGAGGCAGATGTTGTAACTCCATGAACGTTAACTGACAACAGTTGACGTTACAACACCCGCTCCATTCACCGCTATTTCCTACCATCATCATACGAGGGTCTGAGAATGGTCAGGCCGGCCGGTGTGGCCGTGCGGTTCTGGGGGCTTCAATCTGGAACTGCGTGACCACTCCGGTCGCAGGTTCGAATCCTGCCTCGGGCATGGATGTGTGTGATGTCCTTAGGTTAGTTAGGTTTAATTAGTTCTAAGTTCTAGGCGACTGATGATCTCAGAAGTTAAGTCGCATAGTGCTCAGAGCCATTTGAACCATTTTTTGAGAATGGTCAGGAAATGACCGAAACCGGTTACCATCAAAATAAATATTTTTGCGGTCGAGACTGTTTATGTCTATTTTTAAAGTACTATTTGCCAGACTGCTATTCTCCACGAGAAACGTTCTCAGAAATTACTGAAAAGTGGTTATCTTAACTATACTATTTCAATCAAGATGGTCTACACAAAGTTTACAGTTCAGATACTTTAATAGCACTTTGATATTGAATAACCTACTGTTTATGACAAAGTCGAGTCTCAGTTACTATAATTTATTCACAGATAAAGGATAAGCCATAGTCTGTTGGTGTCATATACTGGGTGTTTCAGAAGTGATGGTCAGTATTCAGGAATGTGACAGGAATAATCATTCGAAACAAAAAAGTCAAGTAAACATGGGCTGTTAAACGCATCACTGAAGAGCTACGAGAAAGTCTTTATCTTTTTACCTTTGGTACTGTGAAACAAATCTCTTCTGCTGTAAGCTCTTTGCTTTGCATATTTTTGGAAGTGGTAGTGTGGACCAAAACAAGAAATAAAAAATGTCCGGTAAACATCTGCTCTAAAACGTATACCTTAAGAGCTATGAGGACTTGTTCATCTCCGCTACTTTGAAACACAACTCTCCTAATGAACAAGTGCTCATAACTTTTAATGTACGCATTTTGGAGCACATGTTTACTGGGCATTTTTTTCTTGTTTTGGTCCGTTCTACCACATCCCTAAATATGGAAAACAAAGATCTTGCAATAGAAGATACTTGTTTCACAATTTCGTAGATCAATAATTGCTTATAGCTCTTAAGGTATGCGTTTTAGACCCCATGTTGACTTAACGTTTTGTTTCGAATGGTCATTTCTGTCATCTCCCTGAATATTGACCATTCCTTCTGAAACACTCTGTATTGTGATTGTTCGAGTGCAGTAATTTCACACTGAAATGTCCCAAAAGTTTACGTGTGGCAGGTAAGTCATTAACAGTGCTCCCTGAGTACACTGTCCTTTGAAACAGTCATGTCAAGAGGAGAACTATGTGCGCAGGAAATGTCATTTTGTAATGCCATACTTCACAGCACAATTCTATTGTTAAAATCTGCAGAATGCATTATTGAAATTAAAACAGTTCATGAGATTAATTGCGAGTTCAAGGTTGATCATTGAAAAATAGTCACTGTAGCAACTCTCGGACATGAAATTTAGATAAAACTCGACATCTTTTGCGAATTGTGCTTTGTGTCAACTCGTCTGTGTACATTGTGCAGTAATTTTGTCCAAAGATCTTGCTCACGTCATAACTTCCCGCACAGTGACTAAAATGGCTTCCAGCAGCCTTCCTTTTACAACTAAGATTAAAATAATTAGCAATATATTCAGTCACTGCTCTTTGCTGTCTTTATACAAATTACTATTAACTTACATTTCTGGACAACTGAATGGTGGGGTGAGATTTTAGATATAACAATAATTGCTATTGAATTTTGCTATCTATTTTGCCACAATATAGGATTCTACTTCAGTAACAGTGTTTTAACTAAGAATGCTAATTACTCTGAAAATAAATGAGTGCAAAAATTGCTAACATATTTCCAGCATTAGCTGTATAGGTACTTCACTTATATACTGTATATAAACTTTTGATCTGCCTTATCTGAAAGTTAGGAGTTGGATCGATTTTCAAATAACTTCAGCCAGGTAACACTTTCAGCGACCGCCGATATTTCGACGGGAGAACACCCCGCCATTTTCAAGGCAACTGCAACGGCCAGGCGGCGTACATGCAAATTTAAAACCTCGGTTCTCGGACTGAAGCAGGAAAGATAACACACACACTGAACACTGGTGCCAACAAAGATGACCAAGTCAGAGCTGTCGATAGTAAGACTACGAATTCGCAGGTGAGGTAGCATTAACTGTGTCCCTCTGTTTTTTGACAAGGGAGACTGCCAGATTCCAAACAGAGTTTAAACAAAAACCTCCATCCCTGTTAACGAGGCTGTTTGCTAATTTAATCTCAACTGCCTCCTTATTATGTTCTCCCGCCGAAATATCGGCGGTCGCTGGAAGTGTTACCTGGGTGAATTCCCGGAAGTTATTTGAAAGTTGTATACGCCAGGAGAAACCCAGGTCTGACAGTTGGAAACATGTTGAAAGGGTCCTGTAGCCACCTTTCATTGCCAACTCTCGTAGTGGTCAAGTCGGCAAAGAGGTTTCCGCTACTTGTGAGAAATCCACCTGCGTTAGGTTGGTGGCGGAAATGGCATCCTGGGGTTTTCCGGTCCACGCGGAGCGTGGAAGAGGCTGGAGAAGCGGGAGGCAGTCTGCCGCCGGTACGGGAAGCGTACGCAGCCGTGCTCCAGTCGAAGAAGGGTGAGTTGGACTGACCGCGTGGCGCGTTGTCACATAGAGAGGGGAGCTTTTAGCTTTTGGTCTCGAATTTCGTCTTATAAAGATTTACTTGCTGGGTTGCAGCAGGGAATGCAAGGCTTTTGTAGACTTTCAGTTTGATTCCCAATGCAGTCTTGACTTTGATCCGTGAGAGGAACGCAGCACAAAGGAGTGGCATTTGTTGAAGTGCCCTCGGTTCAGTGTGAATGTTTATGTGCCTACAACTGTGTGTGTATGCTTCTAATCTTTTCCGGATCTTGGTAATTTTTGTGTATTTGTGAATTTTCTTTGTCTCATGTGATTAAAATTTGGCCACGGTCCATAGAAATTGTCTCCGCGGACCGAGTGGGCACGCGAGTCTGTTATGAAACGTATAGTATTTCACAAGCACTTGTACATAGTTAGCATGCAACAGCAGTCTATAGATGCACTACATCAATGTTTTAAGGAATAAATAATTTTGCCTTCAATCTTATCTTGTGTACCGATGTTACGTCGCCGTTACCTTCGCCATTTTACCTTGTAGTTTTCCTTGTTGGCCCACCTATAGCGTTTCCATGTGCACAGGTGTAGTGATTAGTGTCCCTTTTTTTTATCTGAAACAAATGCTCTGGAATAGATCGTGTTTTCACGAATCTTGCTGCAGGCTGCACTTTCGCATGGTGTTCACGCCCTATTTACTTTACTCAATATTTGATTCACGGGAAGAATGCCTGGATCATATTAATAACTACATCCCATTCGTTATCAATGACTTTACAATGAATGTTGTTTTGTGAGTTTTTCTTATTAATAAATTAAGTAATTTTCCGACTCAGTGCTACCTCTTCTTCGTCGTGTGGCTAGAGTTGGTGGCGACCCTATCTTTTATATTGATTTCAGTGTCAAATAGCATTTTCTTATTCAAAGTGCGCGTGGCTCTTTTAGCTATCAGGATACATTCAAAGGGCGCTTCATGCTTCTTGCACATAGCGTCCTTTTATTCACGCTACTTACACATGGTTTACCCTGCTCACGGATTTCGGTAAACCAGAGATCTTCTGATGCGCAGTGAGGATTAGTTATTTTGGGTTGGATGTGCTAATTGGTATATTGTCTTTCTGTGATACAGAATTTACGTGAATTTATGATATAGGTGTGCATTTTCTTACATGTTTTATCTTGTATATGTATTACTGTATAGATATTGTGATTTAGTATTCAATTGTGTTACAAGTGTGGGTTGACTCTTGTCCTGTGGCGTGTATCGGTGTCATATAGTAAATCTTGGGTGCTTTGTGGGGACTGTGAGTCCATTAGGAGACTTTGGCATTATTCTTGTTGTATTTTGGAGCACGGAGTAACTATCCTTATGATGGAGACGCGTAGCTGTTCAGGGAGCCGCGATCGGAAAAACCTGCCAGACAATAACCCTGAACAAGGACGAGGTCAAAACGTCGAGTCCGACCAGGAACGAAACGCGGAAAACGCAAGTACAAGTGTTGTCCATCCTGAGCCCGCCGTAGGGATTTCGAATCATTCGATAGATGCAAATTCGCCGGCCGAAGTGGCCGTGCGGTTAAAGGCGCTGCAGTCTGGAACCGCAAGTCCGCTACGGTCGCAGGTTCGAATCCTGCCTCGGGCATGGATGTTTGTGTTGTCCTTAGGTTAGTTAGGTTTAACTAGTTCTAAGTTCTAGGGGACTAATGACCTCAGCAGTTGAGTCCCATAGTGCTCAGAGCCATTTGATAGATGCAAATTCATTACAGGCTATGCTACGACAATTACTAGACAGTAATAGGAGACATATCGAGGAAGTGAATAAAAAACAAGCAGAAGAAAATAGGAGGCATATCGAGGAAGCGAATAAAAGATTGACTAGTGAAATAGTACAGGGTGTTGGGGAGAAACTGGCGATCATTGACCAACGCATCTCCGCCTTAGAAGAGGGGCACCAAGTCATTAGCAAGCAGGTGATGGAGCAAGAAGAAAGGTTCGCTGGGAATATACGTATACTAGCAGACCAATGCCAGAGTGAACAAGCGGCTCTTGAGTCCCGAGTAGGACGAAATTCCGCCAGGGATCTCCGCGTGTTAGCAGAACAATGCCAGAGTGACCACGCGGCTCTTGTGTCCCGAATAGAGGACACTGCGGCTAAGTGCCCGGTCCACCTTAGTGCGCAGGTAGAAACCCTCAGCCAGACGATAATAGCTCTCGAGCGAGAGCAAGGGCTTACGCAAACAAAACAAGACAAGGACGAAGTCTTGCATGACATCAAAGAGAAATGGCATGATAAATCCCACGCGGCATTCAGGCAGTATTATATTATCCGGAATGGCATCCTATTTAAGAGGCGAGCTCTGGATGACTCCAGGTGGCTGTTAGCGATTCCGGAGGAACTGGTGAACAAGCTCGTGTGGTACGTGCATTTGAGCTACGGTCACTTTGGTGCGAGGAAATGCTTGGAGAAGCTGCGGGAAACCTGTTACTTTAATAATATGCTTCGGCGTATACGTAAAGTAATTAGGGTATGCAAGCCCTGTCAGCAAGCCAAGCCGCCCACTGTGTCGTTTGCCGCACCAATACACCCGATCGTTCCCAATAAACTCAGGGATCTCGCAGCAGTAGATCTATTCGGTCCGCTAGTGCGCTCTAGGAACGGATTTGCGTACATTTTTGTGGCAGTAGAGCTGACGTCAAAATTCGTCTGCCTCACCCTGCTGCGTAGGGCCACCGGGAAGGCAGTAGCTGCCGCGTTCGCAAATCACTTCTTACGGGAGGTTGGCACTGTGAAGTGTGTGATTTCGGACAGCGGGCCACAATTCAGGTCACGTCACTGGGAGCATATGCTTCGGAGAAAGCGAGTGAAACCGATCTTTATCTCCCTTTTCTGCCCTTCAGCAAATCCTTGTGAAAGGTGGATGAAGGAGATTGGAAAATTGTGTAGGTTATACTGCCACCGTGACCACCAGACGTGGGACACGAAACTAGCCGGTTTCCAGAACATACTAAATGAGTTGCCAAATTCCTCGACGACGTTGCCACCGATTCTGGTCCTGAAAAACAAGGAGCCTCCGAGTAAAATAAAAGAGGTGGTTCCCTGGCCAGTAGAACCCAGGTTACGAAGATCTGCAATTGTGGAGCTTGCCCTGAAAAATATAAAGAATGCCGCCGAGGCTCGGATAAGAACCTACAAAAAGAAGGTGCGGAATATAACTTTTCACGTGGGCCAGAAAGTACTTGTACGCTCGCACAAGCTCTCTAATAAATGGGCTGGGTTGTCAAAGAAGTTCTTCTTCTTATTCAACGGGCCGTACAGAATCAAGCGGATTCCACATCCGAATGCGCTTGAAGTAGAAACACTCCGCTCTCGAAAGTCGAAGGGCCTGCACCACATCTCCAACGTAAAACCTTACATTGAATAAGAAGCAGAAGATCTTGCCCCTCGGAGGTCGGAATGACGTATTGCCCATATGCTTTTTCGCATTCATTCTTTTGTGAGTAAAATTACAGTGCATATTTTCCAATGTTTTGATTCACTCTGGTGTGATTAAAATTAAAGTGTATATTTTCTGTGTATTGTAAAGGGTTCCCCAATATGTGTGTAGTTATTTCTTCCAGTCGAAGAAGGAAAGGAGTAGTGTTGTGCAGTTTGAAAACATCTGAATGTGAATGATTATGAGGCTCATATGAAGCGTTTCCTATTACAGTAAGATGGCTTTCGTTCGGGTGTGTTGGTGTGGCGAGTCAATGGTCGTAAGGTAATTCTTGATGATAAATTACAGTTTTAGTGTTCTTATTCCCCTTAGGTGAGCATGATTCAGTGAGATTTTTCAAATGTACTGCGATGTTAATGAAGCAACTTGGTGACTTGTAGGTGAAGGACTTGTGTATGAAGGGAGATTAATAGTGTTTGATTTTCAGAGTTGCCGTCTTATAAGATATTTGGAAAGTGTAACTTGCTGTCACATACTACTAGGTACGGTTGAGGACACCAGGGTGTGAAACCCCAGAAGATGTATATGGAAACAGCTTATAAACTCAAGCAGCTTGATATTTAATAGAGAATCGATGCGACTACCTCCAAGCTCAAATAACATGACGGTAGGTGAGGACCCCTGGGGACATGTGGTGAGTAAGTGTGTAATCATTATGAGTATCTTGTGATAGCAGTAAGTTGGGTACTCATGGCCCTGGACAATGGATTTCTTTTGACAGTATTTTTTATGTACTTATAGGACGAAGTGTTTATGTGTTTGCTAATAGGATAGGATGATTTTTATTTTCATTTTTATGCCCACTGACCTTTTGCATTAGTCTGATGAATAGATGTTGAAACATTTACCATTCCAGATGTGACTTGAATGAACCTTCTGTGTCTCATTAATCATAACTTTTATTATGCAATGTCCATAGAAAAGAAGTCTCGGAAATTTTTCACAGATCAGCAAACATGTTCTGCAAACCTTGGAGGAGCAGTCAATAAACAACGATATGGGTATTGGTGTTGAAAGGAATATTTTGTTTATATATGGGAATTGTAGTCGGGCTATATGGTGATGGTGTCTAGTACGAGCTGTGTAGATTGTGTGTGAGAGCGTAGTTAGGAGCAGGTAGAGTTTTGTGTCTGTAGCTAGCAGCGGCGCCAAATCCTATCCAAATCCTGACCAAACCTTGTACAAGATCTACCCTGAATGATTGACAGCAGATGTAATGCTGGAACTATATTTTATAAAAAGGATTTTTTGTTTGTTTGAATATTGGTTATTTAATTTTCTTCATTGTTTTTTTTATTAGTACTGTTAAGAAGGCCCCTTTTGTCAAGTTAATTTTGGGCACTATTCCATGTATTGATCAGGAGTGAGAAACTCCGAAGATTTTGTGGTAATCTGTACACATGATATTTTGTAACGATCCCTGTGAGCGCAGTTCTTAAGTGGGTGCAAGGCCAGCTAGGGAGCCTCCGCATCAGAAAGCACAGGGCTTGGTCCACCGGCAGGCGTTGCCGAACCCTGGTATCAACGGCGAAGCAGTGATGCGGCGAGCGGTCACAGCTGTTTCCCCGTCAGAGGGGAGGGGGATGCTGGTCTTCCCCCAGGCGCAGGCTCACACCGGAGCCCGCAGGCGTGTCACCACGGCAGCGCCAGCTGATGGCCGGCGTTCCACCCCATGCGCTAGTCATCTGACAAGCGAAAGGGAAAGTATGACGCACACCAGGCGAGGCCGCCGATCCCTGAGCGCCGCTAGTCCAGACGGCTGCTGCGGTGAGGTAACGCCCACTGCCCAGAGGGACGCGGGTCCCACCACTGACGCATCAGCTGAGACGGTGCAAAGAGGTGATAAGCGGGTCTCAAGCCCGACACCCGCACGAGTTTACGTCGACCTCGATGCGACGCAGAAGAGCGCGTGTCTCCCCATTGACACGACAGGAGACGGGGGCGTGTGTCGGTAAAACACATTCCTCCACAACACACGGACGACGACCGCCAAGCCGCCTTCTCGATGATGAGGCAGGGCCCACAAGTGGCGATGTCCTGCAAATCTGCAACGCCGAACCATCCCACAGTATGGACGCAGAGGGTGGAAACGGGCACGAGGCAACGTCGCGGGGTGCTGTCTAGGATGAACAACCTGGGTTACAACGGACGTTACAATCAACGCCGCTGCGAACTCCCCAGTTCAGTGTTGTGGTCCCCTAGTAGCTTATCCTCCAAGTCGCCTTTAGAAGAGACGCCCACCCCAGCACCTAAAGAGAATACCCAGTGAAACAACCATGTGGCGAAACTGAAAAATGACAGCGTGTCAACGAGTTGATTTCTGGATGTGTTTTTGTACTCATGTCTTATTTTCCATAGGTGATTATTTACCAGCTGTCATACCATTGGGTTCATTAATGATTTTGTATCACTGTATTTGTTGTGAATATTGTATTTTGCACTTTCACTTGCATGTTTTTATATATGTCAGCACCAGATGATACTGCTTTGGTTCGTGATAATGATTTTGCATCATTGTATTTGTTTATATATTTATATATATTATGTACCTGTTCACCTATGTCTCTATGTTAACTTTTGATAGTTGGTTAAAGCAATTTTAAAATAATATCTCATGGTTGTGGTCGTAGTAGGTCAGATGACATGATGTTAGCGTAGTATATCACGCTTAATTTAATTTGTTCTGTTTGCTTTGCGGACCGCATGAGGTCACAATTATTGACTAAGGTCAGATAAAGCTCACTTGGATATAAGAGATTAATCAACTCCTTTGTGCTGCTGTTTACTGTTGCAGTTGTTACTCGTTAGGGTATGTTTGTTTCGCAGACTGTTGGCGAATCTCCTAGCATGGCGAGAAAATTCGCGGCACAGTCTTCTCCGGGATGTTTGGGGTGATGAAAGGGTCCTGTAGCCACCTTTCATTGCCAACTCTCGTAGTGGTCAAGTCGGCAAAGAGGTTTCCGCTACTTGTGAGAAATCCACCTGCGTTAGGTTGGTGGCGGAAATGGCATCCTGGGGTTTTCCGGTCCACGCGGAGCGTGGAAGAGGCTGGAGAAGCGGGAGGCAGTCTGCCGCCGGTACGGGAAGCGTACACAGCTGTGCTCCAGTCGAAGAAGGGTGAGTTGGACTGACCGCGTGGCGCGTTGTCACATAGAGTGGGGAGCTTTTAGCTTTTGGTCTCGAATTTCGTCTTATAAAGATTTACTTGCTGGGTTGCAGCAGGGAATGCAAGGCTTTTGTAGACTTTCAGTTTGATTCCCAATGCAGTCTTGACTTTGATCCGTGAGAGGAACGCAGCACAAAGGAGTTGCATTTGTTGAAGTGCCCTCGGTTCAGTGTGAATGTTTATGTGCCTACAACTGTGTGTGTATGCTTCTAATCTTTTCCGGATCTTGGTAATTTTTGTGTATTTGTGAATTTTCTTTGTCTCATGTGATTAAAATTTGGCCACGGTCCATAGAAATTGTCTCCGCGGACCGAGTGGGCACGCGAGTCTGTTATGAAACGTATAGTATTTCACAAGCACTTGTACATAGTTAGCATGCAACAGCAGTCTATAGATGCACTACATCAATGTTTTAAGGAATAAATAATTTTGCCTTCAATCTTATCTTGTGTACCGATGTTACGTCGCCGTTACCTTCGCCATTTAACCTTGTAGTTTTCCTTGTTGGCCCACCTATAGCGTTTCCATGTGCACAGGTGTAGTGATTAGTGTCCCTTTTTTTTATCTGAAACAAATGCTCTGGAATAGATCGTGTTTTCACGAATCTTGCTGCAGGCTGCACTTTCGCATGGTGTTCACGCCCTATTTACTTTACTCAATATTTGATTCACGGGAAGAATGCCTGGATCATATTAATAACTACATCCCATTCTTTATCAATGACTTTACAATGAATGTTGTTTTGTGAGTTTTTCTTATTAATAAATTAAGTAATTTTCCGACTCAGTGCTACCTCTTCTTCGTCGTGTGGCTAGAGTTGGTGGCGACCCTATCTTTTATATTGATTTCAGTGTCAAATAGCATTTTCTTATTCAAAGTGCGCGTGGCTCTTTTAGCTACCAGGATACATTCAAAGGGCGCTTCATGCTTCTTGCACATAGCGTCCTTTTATTCACGCTACTTACAATGTTTACATAGGAACAATAATAAGAAGTTTTATATTACTGGTATTCTGCAATTAGCATAGTTTCTAGATAATCTAATTATGAGTTCTAACTAACTAAAAGAATGTAATGAGTAATAAAGTTGGCTAAGTCCTGAGTTAATATTCAAAATTTTGGATACATAGCAGCAAATACCATAAAAATAACACTACTGGAGATATTTGCTGGAAATTAATATATTTTTTTTGGGGGGGGGGGGGGAGGAAGAAAAACATAATAGGAGGAAAGCATCCACCTGCTTTGCTACAAGTCGCAGCCATGTAAAACGATATAAGAGCTTTGGTCATAAGAATGTCATATCCGGAAGGTGCTGGAGACGAGTGTCGCACCTTGTCAATGAGAGTCTGTTTTAAATCTTCCAAGAATTGCTGCTCGCAGTGAATGCAGGTCAATGTCGCCCAGTTTTCCAGAGAGCATTGCGAAGTGAACTGCGTGCAATGGACTTGCGATGTCTCGTATGTCACAAGAAGACTCTGCTCGCTGCTGCCCATAAATCGGCACGTCTTCAATTGGTCGAACAAAACAGAATCTGAGCAATAGCTGGCTAGAGGTGCATAGTATGGCACGACATTCGCGATTTTTGAAGACGTCAAATGGGCCGACGGCGCCGGCAGTGCAGTGAGGTACATGCATGGGGGTTTGACAAAAATATGGAAACGTCACAAACACAATACATTACCGTGCCTAATATGGTGTACGAAAACCGTTGGCATCCAAAACAGCTTCCAGTCGTCTCGGAGTGGATAAATACAGTTCCTGATATGGTTCAGGTGTCGATGACGAAAGTGGATAGCAGTCACGTCCCACCTACCCCCTTCTCACCAAAGTAGACCACAGAGACTGAATAATATTGAGATCTGGTGACTGTAGTGGCCAAAGGGTGATGCGACACTTCATCCTCGTACTCACAAAACCAGTCCTGGACGCGGAGAGATGTGAAAACAGGGGCCCTATCATCTTGGAACACAGAATCACCACTGAGGAACGCAACTGTACCGTGGGATGGGACCAGCCGAAACGGTCACATAAGCCTTGGCAATAATGCGTTGTTGGAGAGTACCCACAGGATCCATGGAATACTATGCTACTGCTGTTCAAATCATCAACTAACCTCTCCCCCTCCCGCCGCCGCCCCCCCCCCCCCCGGGCCAAGTTTCACTCTTGGGTCGTAAACTCGGGAACAGTGTGTAACAAGACTCATCTGACCAAAATACCTTTCTTCCATTGCTCCATAGTCCAGGTTCTATAGCTTCGACACTGCGTTTTTCCGTTGCAGGCATCTGCATCACTGGTGTGTAGATCTTATGGAGTTCTCTTCGTGCTGTTTCGGTACCGACAGCGCTCGCGAGTGTTACATCCAGTTCAGCAGTGACTTTGGCGGCCGTCGACCGTCTATCACTGTCACTTGAGAAACAATTTGGTCTGCGTTGTGACACAGTGGATGATGCCTATCCGTTTTTTTCTGTATGCAGTACAAATCTTCGATACGGTGCCTCTCGAAACGCCAAACACTCGCCAAATAGTATCATCACTGCAGCATTATCGTCGATCAGTTCAATGTTTCTTGTTCGCTTTTCCCACTCATTTTCAGAGTGTCAGTAAAGTATGCAAACCACATGTCGCACTACTACCAATAACGTAGCGTATGCACTATCGTCAGAACGAGAAAACACATTATCAGCTACACTGCCCTCCATAAGTTTGGAAACACCATTCTACGTATTACAACGGAGCAAGATGGAAGTGATCTATGTGAGTTACTGGTTAGAATACGGAATAGCAAGCTCAAATAACGGTTAATAATGACACGTACAGTATTGTACAGTTAATTATTGTACACATACATACATATTGAAACATACTATTATTGCTGCGTTTTATGTAAACCAACGTTACCTATCCAAGCAGTTCTACTAAACACGCCAGGTGGCGCGAGTAGGCCGCATGGCTTGTACAGGTACGTTGTTTACATTTCTGTTCGGCTGTAGTTGCGTTTGCATAAAGGTATAACACGCCGCGAAAGTAATTGAAAATGGCCCCAGAGTGCCAGATTCCTTATGAGTCACAGGTAATGATAATCACTTTGCACCAAGAAGGCAATAGTGCCCACATATAGCAAAGAAACTGATGATTTCCATCAGTAGAGTTGTCAAAACCATACACCGACATCGAGAAGCAGGCTCCTATGGAGATCGTCCTCGCTCAGGAGCACCCAGGAAAATATCAGAACGCCAGGAAAAGTATTTGGCAGTGACCAGTAAACATAACAGATTAAAAACTGTCCGTGAATTGACTGCTGAACTAAACGCAACGAGTGATGCACAGGTGAGAAGTCAACAGTGAGACGACGCCTGGCAGAGAACAACCTCCTAGGTTATGTAGCAACAAGGAAACCACTGTTGCGCCCTGTTAACAAGAAGAAAAGGCTTCAGTGGGCTAAGACACACCAACATTGGACAGCGGGGGATTGGGAAAGTCTTATTCACTGATGAATTCAAGTTCGAAATATTTGGAAGTAAACGCCGTCAATTTGTACGCCGTTTACCACATGAACGCTTGAATCCTCAGTGCGTAATTCCAACTGTAAATCATGGAGAGGGTTCTGTGATGGATCCTTTGGACGGAATGAAGTCGGAGATTTGGTGAAAATAGATGGAAAAATGAACCTAAAGGATTATCATGCCATTCTCCAGCGACATGGTAAGACATCTGCTTTGCGTCTGATGGGGAAAGGGTTTTTCTAGCAGCAAGACAACGACCCAAAACATACGTCTCGCTTGTGTCATAACTATGTGAAGTCTCTAGAGGTTGGTAAAATATTGAAAAACATGGAATGGCCGCCCCAATCCCCTGATTGTAACCCAATTGAGCTGCTATGGGATGAATTGGACAGGAGAATCCGAAAACGGGAAATCATGAGTGGGTCACAATTGTGGGAGGTCCTGCATCAAGAATGGGGATTAATTCCAACTGAAACCTTGGCAAAACTGAGGCAGCGCATGCCGAGAGTGTGCAAGGCAGTGATGAAAGCAAAGGGTGGCTATTTTGAGGAATCGAAAATTTAATTGTTGCGTTTTCCTGTGTATTATTTGAGCTTAATAAACATTTGTAAAACAAGAAAATGCATTTTTCTACTGTTTTTCCTTTCCATTGTCTATAATTACTAGGTGTTTGCGAACTTATGGAGGATAGTGTAGCTTTTATTAAAGTTATGACACACCTGTAAATACGAGCGGCGTTCAGTAAATAATGTAACACACTTTTCTTCTCGGCCAGTTTCGGTTGAAAAAGTGCGGAAGTTGTTGTGAGATATTGTGGAATACTCCCGCTTTGGCCCCTGTAGCTTCATCAAGTTCCGATACGTGAGGGCACTGTACGTAGCCTTCAAGGTGCGTTCCAACCAGAGCTATCATTGGGTTCCTTTTGGCGAAGAACCACAGCATCGCAGACGCTTGCAGAATGTCTATGGGGACCTGGAAGTGAACAGACGTACGGTGAGTCGTTGGACGAGGCGTCTGTTATCATCTCAATAAGGTTGCGCAGACTTATTCGATCACCTTGCTGGCCGGCCGCACACAGCTTTGACTCCTGCAATATTGGAACGTGCGGACACTCTCATTCTAGGTGATCATCTGATTACAGTCAGAAACCTTGATGCACAGCAGAGCACCTACGTGAGTAGTGATGATACACTCGTCCACCATTTGGGGAACTCAAAGTGTATGCCCGCTGCGATCCTCGCCGCCTAACAGAAGAGAATAACGAACAATTAAGAGCCATCTGTGCGGAAACGAACTGTTTCTCTACGAGAACGCAATGCCTCACACGACTGTGCGCACCCAAGAGGAGCTCACAAAACTGCATTGCTTTGTTCTTCCTCGTCCATCCTACAGCCCCGATCTCGCACCTTCCGACTTCCATTTGTCTGACACAATGCAGAATGCAGTACGCAGGAAGCAGTACCTGGATGACAAGGAGGTTATTGATGCAGCAAGATGTTGGCTCCAATGTCGACCAGTAGGGTAGTACCATGCGGACATACAGGCCCTTCTAGATGGCGTAAGGCCATCGCATTGAACGGATATTACGTTGAAAAATAAAGTTATGTAGTCAGTAAGGTCTTGTCAGAGTAAAACTGTGTGCGTGGCTGGGACTCGAATCCGAGATTTTTGTCTTTCACGGTAGAGCACTTGCTCGCGACAGGAAAAGGTCCCGAGTTCGTGTCTAGGTCCGGCACACAGTTTGGTTTGCCAAGAAATTTCAGTTTTATATGAGCGCACACTCTGCTGAAGAGTGAAAATTTAATTCTGCAATAATAAGTTGTATTGGAATCCAAAATAAAATATTCTTTCAGAAAAAAGGGTTGCATTTGAATACCCCTCGTACAATTGTATGCGACGTGGAATGGCTGAAAACGAATTTCGAACAGAAGCATACAGATCACAACTAATTTGCCAAGATTATGGGTTGTTATCTTCAGAGAACAGCAGAGAAGTGATGGCCTCCCATGTTAGTGAGCCAGTCCGATCCGAAATAATGATCGACGATTAAGGCCTCTAATAAGAGTTGTACGAACCTCAAACTGTCAGATGCCTTGATGAAAACCAACAACTTCAATGATATACGGGAAAAACGCAGGAACTTTAGCTCCCTTCCCTTTTTCCAAATAACAGGAAATTATAAGCGATATAACTGTCGTACTGGAAACGCAGGTTCGTAATTTTACGACTCACGTTAGGGGTACCAGCAAAATGGAGATACTGGTTGTCTAGCAAAGTACCCATCAAATGAGCCAGAAGTACTATCTACACGTGAAGGAGGTATCCTCGGGTCACAGAGTGCCCCACCCCCTCCTCTCCGCTTCTTCTCCATATTTGATCCAACAGCACAATGACTCGGATATCATTCTGGATATGTTCCTGTACGTTACCATCAACACTCATCACCCGCATACAGACGAGTCGTCTGAGCAGGAAACGGTTTCCCGTAATCCGCGGACCAGTGCTTGCTTCTCTCACAGCGTTGTAAACGGGCAGAAGTGAGTGCACTTGTATGGCGTGAATAGTTGTACTCCCCAGTATCCTTGTTCTCGATGAGCTACGAGATAACGCTGGCCGAGGTCAAGCAGGCACGTGCTCCTATTTCCGGCAGTTATTCCAGCCTCACAGTGAAAACAAGACGGAGATTACTTAGCTCGGCACTCATACACACACACACTCACACACAGAATAGAAATCGCTTGAGTCGGAGTAGAAGCTTGCTTGTTTTTTTTTTTTCTGGAGTGATTCAGAAAATCACGGAAAACCTAAATCTGCATGTCGTCCTCCCGAATGCGAGTCCAGTGTGCTAATCACCGCACCACCTCGCTCGGAAAAATTTAAAGATTTGATTTTTTGTATATAGACAGAAGCGGCGAGTGAAAATTTGTACCAAGGCCGGAAATCAAACACTGTCTCCTGCTTACTAGGCAGCTAAGCCACCTTGTTACAGCGTCTCACGCAACTGCACGGATTATCCTGGCAGGCCTCCCTCCTCGATCCAAATTCTCACTGCCATCCCAGTCTACCTTACATTTTCCCTTACGCATGAACTGAATTGCCGAAGCTCTCCATGTTCTGGAATGGCACCTAAACATCGAAGATTGACGGATCCGGCCTGAATCCCAGGTGCAGGTACTTATACAAAAGAAATGACACAATTTCAGACACTTTACTAGTCTGATACAGGTGTGAAATTGCGTTTCTTATCTGTAACAGGCTAGTAAACTCACTGAATTTAAAGTTGTAATCTCCCAAATCTGTCCCCGGTTTCCAGAGGTTTTCTTGATTACTAGACTATTGCCAAAACTGGATGTTACCTTCCAAATTTTCCAATAAAGGACCTCTATCGCTTCACTCCCTTCTTAGTTAGGCAAAGGTGCTGATACCATCGAAGATGTTGGAACTTAATGCACTGCACACAGTCAGGACACCTGCTGCTATTACCCTCGGCTTCCACCGAGACCATTTTTGGTTCTTGTTTGTTCCACATAGCTCGTTGTTGATCTTGTTTTACAGTTTTAACAGCAAGCGGAATCCCGCTTTATTGACTTCCAAATTTGTTTTATTGCCTTCACTGAACTCGCCATCACATGCGACTCATTTCGGATTTAATTGTTTACAGAAAACAGTGAAACTATTCCAAAAATGTATGTTAGTTTATGGGAGCCCAAGACTTGTTCCATATATCCAAGCAATGCACATACCTCTCAAATTTCTTCTTAAACAGGTGGTGAACGACCGGCGTTGATGTCTTGCGGCTTTAAGCCTAGATGGCCGAGGGGTTCTAGGCGCTTCAGTCCGGAACCACGCGGCTGCTACGGTCGCAGGTTCGAATCCTGCCTCGGGCATGGATTTGTCAGATGTCCTTAGGTTGGTTAGGCTTAAGTAGTTCTAAGTCTAGGGAGCTGCTGACTTCCGATGTTTCCGGTAAGTCCCATAGTGCTTAGAGCCATATCACGATAAACTTTCAGTCGCAGTTATGCCGTAAACGGTTTGAAGAACTCAACGTTTCCCTTTGCCAAAAAGCCAGCGTGACACTATGGGTATTCTACTTTCACACTCCGAAAGCTGCCTTATGGTGTGTGGTTTGCGAAATGTGCCAGTAAGGCATTTGATACGAATCAAAGCGTACTGCCCTCTTGTGCCACTGAGTTATAGTCGTGCGCCATGTTTCACACAACGAAAGAAACAATAATCGTAGTGTACAAACTCCGAGGGTACCCCGAACACTAATAAACGCTTTCCAAACAGCTCAACCTTCCTCCACACCATTTGCAACCGCCAGAAATTACCTTTCACACGTAAGGTTGTCAGTTAACCAGGTATTCTGCGGCTATCAACAGAAAAGATGCCGTGAAGCGCCTTTTTAGTGCCTGCACTGCAGCCCTCGGAACCATTCTCCTGCCTCTGGCCAGCACGAGGGGAGTGTGTTGAGCAACTTCAGCGCTCATCCACTGCGCGCGGAAGGGTGCTGTCCACATTTCTACCATGTGGCACTCAGTCGCTTGGCTTTCTTTCTACAGTCGTTAAAATTTGAAAGCGAGCACTGACGCTCGGTGAAGCCAATCTGGGCACTTTCATTCATCTGCCTATTGAGAGAACCTACGAGCATTGGTCCCCCGTGGTCTAGGGGTAGCGTCTTTGATTCATAACCAAAAACGTCTTCGGTCCAGGGTTCGTTTCCCGCCACTGCCTAATTTTTGATAAATAATCAGCATTGGCGGCCGAAGACTTCCGGCATAAGAAGTCAGCCTCATTCTGCCAACGGCCTTGTCAAAGAGGGCGGAGGAGCGGATAGAGGTTCAGGGCACTCTCTTGTCCTAGGGGTGGGAAATTGCCCCTAAAGGCGGAAGAATCAGCAATGATCAACGACATGAGGATGCAGAAGGCAATGGAAACCACTGGATTAAAGACACGTAACGTGTATCTACAGGACATGTGGCCTGTAATTGAAGAAGTGTCATGATGATCTCTCCACTGGCGAAAGATTCCGGAATAGTCCCCCATTCGGATCTCCGGGAGGGGACTGCCAAGGGGGAGGTTTCCATGAGAAAAAGATTGAATAATCAACGAAAGGATAACGTTCTACGAGTCGGGGCGTGGAATGTCAAAAGCTTGAACGTGGTAGGGAAACTAGAAAATCTGAAAAGGGAAATGCAAAGGCTCAATCTAGATATAGTAGGGGTCAGTGAAGTGAAGTGGAAAGAAGACAAGGATTTCTGGTCAGATGAGTATCGGGTAATATCAACAGCAGCAGAAAATGGTATAACAGGTGTAGGATTCGTTATGAATAGGAAGGTAGGGCAGAGGGTGTGTTGCTGTGAACAGTTCAGTGATCGGGTTGTTCTAATCAGAATCGACAGCAGACCAACACCGACAACAATAATTCAGGTATACATGCCGACGTCGCAAGCTGAAGATGAACAGATAGAGAAAGTGTATGAGGATATTGAAAGGGTAATGCAGTATGTAAAGGGGGACGAAAATCTAATAGTCATGGGCGACTGGAATGAAGTTGTAGGGGAAGGAGTAGAAGAAAAGGTTACAGGAGAATATGGGATTGGGACAAGGAATGAAAGAGGGGAAAGACTAATTGAGTTCTGTAACAAGTTTCAGCTAGTAATAGCGAATACCCTGTTCAAGAATCACAAGAGGAGGAGGTATACTTGGAAAAGGCCGGGAGATACGGGAAGATTTCAATTAGATTACATCATGGTCAGACGGAGATTCCGAAATCAAATACTGGATTGTAAGGCGTGCCCAGGAGCAGACATAGACTTAGATCACAATATAGTAGTGATGAAGAGTAGTCAGGAAGAATCAATACGCAAAGAAGTGGGATACGGAAGTACTAAGGAATGACGAGATACGTTTGAAGTTCTCTAACGCTATAGATACAGCAATAAGGAATAGCGCAGTAGGCAGTACAGTTGAAGAGGAATGGACATCTCTAAAAAGGGCCATCACAGAAGTTGGGAAGGAAAACATATGTACAAAGAAGGTAGCTGCGAAGAAACCATGGGTAACAGAAGAAATACTTCAGTTGATTGATGAAAGGAGGAAGTACAAACATGTTCCGGGAAAATCAGGAATACAGAAATACAAGTCGCTGAGGAATGAAATAAATAGGAAGTGCAGGGAAGCTAAGACGAAATGGCTGCAGGAAAAATGTGAAGACATCGAAAAAGGTATGATTGTCGGAAGGACAGACTCAGCATACAGGAAAGTCAAAACAACCCTTGGTGACATTAAAAGCAACGGTGGTAACATTAAGAGTGCAACGGGAATTCCACTGTTAAATGGAGAGGAGAGAGCAGATAGGTGGAAAGAATACATTGAAAGCCTCTATGAGGGTGAAGATTTGTTTGATGTGATAGAAGAAGAAACAGGAGTCGATTTAGAAGAGATAGGGGATCCAGTATTAGAATCGGAATTTAAAAGAGCTTTGGAGGACTTACGGTCAAATAAGGCAGAAGGGATAGATAACATTCCATCAGAATTTCTACAATCATTGGGGGAAGTGGCAACAAAACGACTATTCACGTTGGTGTGTAGAATATATGAGTCTGGCGACATACCATCTGACTTTCGGAAAAGCATCATCCACACAATTCCGAAGACGGCAAGAGCTGACAAGTGCGAGAATTATCGCACAATCAGCTTAACAGCTCATGCATCGAAGCTGCTTACAAGAATAATATACAGAAGAATGGAAAAGAAAATTGAGAATGCGCTAGGTGACGATCAGTTTGGCTTTAGGAAAAGTAAAGGGACGAGAGAGGCAATTCTGACGTTACGGCTAATAATGGAAGCAACGCTAAAGAAAAAATCAAGACACTTTCATAGGATTTGTCGACCTGGAAAAAGCGTTCGACAATATAAAATGGTGCAAGCTGTTCGAGATTCTGAAAAAAGTAGGGGTAAGCTATAGGGAGAGACGGGTCATATACAATATGTACAACAGCCAAGAGGGAATAATACGAGTGGACAATCAAGAACGAAGTGCTCGTATTAAGAAGGGTGTCAGACAAGGCTGTAGCCTTTCACCCCTACTCTTCAATCTGTACATCGAGGAAGCAATGATGGAAATAAAAGAAAGGTTCAGGAGTGGAATTAAAATACAAGGTGAAAGGATATCAATGATACGATTCGCTGATGACATTGCTATCCTCAGTGAAATTGAAGAAGAATTAAATGATGTGCTGAACGAAATGAACAGTCTAATGAGTACACAGTATGGTTTGAGAGTAAATCGGAGAAAGACGAAGGTAATGAGAAGTAGTAGAAATGAGAACAGCGAGAAACTTAACATCAGGATTGATGGTCACGAAGTCAATGAAGTTAAGGAATTCTGCTACCTAGGCAGTAAAATAACCAATGACGGACGGAGCAAGGAGGACATCAAAAGCAGACTCGCTATGGCAAAAAAGGCATTTCTGGCCAAGAGAAGTCTGCTAATATCAAATACTGGCCTTAATTTGGGGAAGAAATTTCTGAGGATGTACGTCTGGAGTACAGCATTGTATGGTAGTGAAACATGGACTGTGGGAAAACCGGAAGAGAAGAGAATCGAAGCATTTGAGATGTGGTGCTATAGACGAATGTTGAAAATTAGGTGGACTGATAAGGTAAGGAATGAGGAGGTTCTACGCAGAATCGGAGAGGAAAGGAATATGTGGAAAACACTGATAAGGAGAAGGGACAGGATGATAGGACATCTGCTAAGACATGAGGGAATGACTTCCATGGTACTAGAGGGAGCTGTAGAGGGCAAAAACTGTAGAGGAAGACAGAGATTGGAATACGTCAAGCAAATAATTGAGGACCTAGGTTGCAAGTGCTGCTCTGAGATGAAGAGGTTAGCACAGGAAAGGAATTCGTGGCGGGCCGCATCAAACCAGTCAGTAGACTGATGACCAAAAAAAAAAAAAAAAAGGAGCAGTACATAAACCTTGCCATCTCACAAGGAAGTCATAGTAACTAACAGGCTCTTAAAAGAAACATATTTGAGATAAAATAAGCAAATAATTGTCTCCATTCGACATAAAAAGTTTTCTGGGTATGGTACCGCGTCATAATGTATAAAACTACTGCTGCTGCAGAAAAACCAACGTTTCGGCCACGGTTGCAGCGGCTTTCTTCTAGGTGTAATTACGTAGCCATAAATCATCATAATAAAATAAGGTAAATTAGAGGGTGGACACAAAGATTTAAGTGTCCGTTTTTCTCGCACATTGAGAGTGGAACAGTAGGGAAATAATGCGAAGATAGTTCCACGAATCTTGTGCCGGGCACTTAATTGTGAGTAGCAGAGTAGTCTTGTAGATGAAGGAACGACGGCAGTGTGTCCTTACCTCGTACGTGGACGTGACGCCGAGGTCGTAGAAGACCGGTAGGAAGGCAAAGGCGTTTATCGCGGCGCTGAGGATGACGCCGAGACACACGTAGGCGTACTGCATGCCGTACAGGTAGCTCTCGGTGGCGATGCCCAGCAGCATGATGCCCGAGATGAAGCTGCCGAAACCACGAGCAAGAAAACACAAGTTTAGAGGCGTGTACTGCGAGGACTTCTCGGACTGCCCACTCGGTTCATCAGTTTAATAGCAACTTGCCACACTAACAGCTTGTTATTACTTTTAATGATCGTATAGGAAATATCCCAGTAACGAATATAATGGGGACTTTTGGAGAAACGGTATCTAATGAAAATGGAAAAATACTGAGAATTTTTGCCACTTAACAAGAATCTGAAAATAACAAACTCAAGTTTTAAGAAAGCAGATATATCTAATTACACTTGGGCTAGTTGAGGTCTTAGATCAACAACTGACTACATTTTAGTAAATGATATGCTAGAAGGTTAAATAAAGGATACAAGAATTCATAGAGGACAAGGTATAGGATCAGATCATTTTCTACTAATCTCCAGAATAGATCCTTTTGCGAAATGGAAGAAAATGACAAAAGAAAAAAGTAACAAATAAAATCAAAGCATTTATAAAGTATACTCTCTTGAAGTGGACAGCATGGAACATCTTTACCAAAGCAGATTAAATAATTATTTGTTTAACTAAGCTTGTAAATAATCTCTTTTGAGGCGTTTTTCTCAGGTAAGAAGTGTTTCATACCAGCACTTTAGGTTTAGTAGTTGTTTACGAGAGCTATTCGGAAAGTAAAGTCCGAACGGTCGCGAAAATATGTAAATCAGAGGGATTCAAGTCCGGGATGAATGCTGGGTGATCACACACTTCCACCGCAAACGCAGCAGGAATTTCTTCGCTGTGGCCGAGAACTGTCATGAAGAAAGAAGCGCTTCACGGTTATGTTATGTAGGCTGCATGACGTCAGCCGAAACTCGTTAGCATGACTTCACACCTGACAGGAGACATCTTTAAGCGCTCATCGTGCGCTCAGAATTGAAAAATGCGACGCGATGCACAGAGGGGCATACTAGGGACACAGCGGAAGACGTTTGCTCGTAGCTTTGCCGGATTTTCACTGTAGTTTTAATTTCATGAGCTCTCGCAGGTTGAAAATATAGTCCTCGTATTTAGTTTACAATTCGATACATGCATGATTCCCTCTTTGTCTCCCCGCGATCAGTTACACGACAGTCGTCTGTATTTCTGCTGTCTCCATTCATAAAGGCCGCGCGGAGTGGTCGCGCGGTCTCGGGCGCCATGTTACGGATTGCGCCGCCCCTCCCGCCGGAGGTTGGAGTCCTTCCTCGGGCATGGGTGTGCGTGTTGTTCTTAGCATAAGTAGGGTGTCAGTCTAGGGACTGATGATCTCAGCAGTGTGGCCCATTAGGAATGCACACACATTTGAGCATTTTTTTTCCATTCATAAATCTGCCGTCATTTCTTAATTAGTTGAAGGTATACTCTAACACACATGAAGTTATATAAAATCCATGATGTTTTACAGTCTCACTGATAACCTCTGAAAATCAACAGGTCACGTACAAAAGCATTATTATCAAGGTTCTAAACATATTCTTTTTAACTCATACAAATGAAAGTTTATACTTAAAAATCCACTTCTGGAACAGTATGAATTGCTAAAAACAATCTGATTTAGGCTAAATTTAAAAACTGTCTTTGGTCCTGTCAGACATTTGTTGCTGGTCATTTGTTGGCTGTCTATTGCTTTTTCTGAGATACTGGCAGCTTTAGTAATGAGTAACAAAGATAACTACGTCTTCTAGTGTAAGTTAGCTTTCGTTTTCAGTGGATGGATCGGCATCAGGAAGGTCACATGACATCGCGCTACGAGATATCATACAAAGGTTTAAGATTTAATTCAGAACACTAGTTCAGAGTCTGGTGGATTAAAATTCATTCATCTTGCTATAAGCAAAGTGCAGTCATGTCAGAGACAGAGATATAGACGGAACCAAGAAATAAGCGGTATGTCGCAAGTGGGTCAGGTCGCAGCATGTTACAACACCGTGACGAGAGAGAGAGGACAAACTCAGCAGAAAATAGCATGGGAAAGAATATCAACGGAAATGTGACACACACATATTCATTAGCTCGTAAGAGATGTGGAAAGAAACTGTGCCTGTTAAGGACCAGTATCAGAGAACGTACACAGCATTTAAGAGCCTGTTAAGCGAGTATAACAGAATAAGAAGGACCCGTGCGACCGCTGCGAACCGAGCATCGCGTCATAGCCCTACATTAGCTCCCTTTAAATACTCGAGCTTTTCAGCTCTCAAAGAGTTGACCATTGAGATCGACGGCATTCACAGTGATAGCACTCGATTCCATGATTACGACGCTGTAGCGAATCTATGTCCTATCCACATGAGTGCTAAAACGAATCCGGTAAACATCGGGTACACGATACAGCAATCAAATCTGAAGGCTGTAAATTCAACTAAATAACCAGGAATTACAATGACGAACAACTTAAACTGGAAAGAATACATAGAATATGTTGTGAGAAGGCTAACCAAAGACTGCGTTTTATTGTCAGGACACTTAGGAAACGTAACAGATCCACTAAAGAGACTGCGTGCACTAAGTTTGTCCGTCCTCTTTTAGAGTACTGCTGCGTGGTGTGGGATCCTTACCAGATAGGATTTATGGAGTACATCGAGAAAGTTCAAAGAAGGGCAGCACGTTTTGTATTATCGCGAAATATGGGAGAGATTGTCACTGAAATGATACAGGATTTGGGGTGGACATCATTAAAACAAAGGCGTTTTTCGTTGCGACGGAATCTTCTCATGAAATTCCAATCACCAACTGTCTCCTCTTAATGCGAAAATCTACATAGGCAGAAACGATCATCTTAATAAAATAAGAGAAATCAGAGCTCACACAGAAAGATATAAGTGATCGTTTTTTCCGCGTGCTGTACGAGATTGGAATAACAGAGAATTATTGTGAAGGTGATTCGATGAACACTCTGCCAGGCACTTAAACGTGATTTGCAGAGTATTCATGTAGATGTATACGTAGATGTAGGTACTCCAGAACAGTCTGCGAACCAGCCGAAATTGTACCTGAGGTGACGGTCTTGGCCTGATGAACTTCCTACTGTTCGCCGCCTATCATTGCAGATGGAGAAGCTGACTGTCCTCCGACCATAGCACGGCGCGGAATCCTGACAGCACTGAACATCAGCGCGGAAACCAGCAGTAGGGCCTCGTGGGGTCCAAGTTCCTGTTCAACAATTAGGCGCCTTCGGGTGCTGAAGCCTACCTAGCCAGTAGGAAGGAGATCGATCGATCGCACGACTTCCGACAACACTACAGTAGCTAATACAAGACCATTCGTGCTGGACCATAGCAGCGCCGGCTACTCGCCGTGGCGCGAATTCACTCACTCTTCGCCTGGGCCTGCAAACGATGAGCTGACCCAGCAGCCGTCAACGAGGATCCAACAGCAGCTGAATGAGCCATCGGCCACAGGGCCGGTGTGGAACAAGACGACTGTGAAAGTGGTTAATAAATAATTGGACTCTGACAATGTTTTACTAGAGTCGGAGACGCTTCACAGGTACCCACTGCTATCCTGACTTCACGCAGGGGAGTCTCCACTCGACCCCTCTGCAATGCTGTACCATGTCTCCTGTCCGCTCTGGCCAAATACTGCACAACTAAAACTTGTTTCCCCACCTGAACTAGAACCTGCTACTTACAGGTAAATGACTTCCAACCATCGTGTGTTAGTGACCACCATTGTGGAGGTAGGTGTCTGAATAATTCGGCAGGAAGATGAATAAACATCGTTATGTTCCATTTGTGAAGAAACTGAAGGGTTAGGTTTCGTAATAAAACCAAAAATTTGACCATTTTGTTTCTAAATTTAATGTATTGAAGTCATACAGACCGAGAACGAAAAATCATCAAAATGAACCACTTATTACCTTAGCCAGTATTGGATGTATCACATCTGCGGCCAATCGTGTTAAGCGTCTTTGAAGTTATTTACGCTTGGGAATTACAAGAACGATCATCAAATGCGATTACGTTAAGGAATGTGTGCAGAAGAAAGGTTATGCAGCACTGTCGGACAAAAGTATCGGGACACCTGTTAGTGACCACGAATTCTGGGTGTGAGCACTCTTCACCTTTGCTGGGGACACTTTCAACGAGGTGTCTGAATCTCTATGGAGGAATGGCAGCCCATTCTTCCGCAAGAGCCAAAACCAGAGAAGCTGCTGATGTTGGCTGCTGGGATTTGTAACTGCATCAACTTTCTAACTCAGTCCAAAAGTGTTACAATGGGTTCAGGCCGGCATTCCGCGAAGGTCATTTCATATGAGGAATGTGGGCAGAAGACAAGTGATGCAACAATGCCTGACCAAAGTATCGGACAACTATTAGTGGCCACGAATACTGGGTGTGACCACTCTTCGCCTTTGCTGGAGATAGTTTAAACTGGGTACGCGAATGTCTGTGGAGGAATGGCAGCCCATTCTTCGGCAGGAGCCAAAACCAGAGAAGCTGCTGATGTTAGCTGCTGGGATTTGGAGCTGCGTCGATTTTCTAACTCATCTCAAAGGAGTTCCAATGGGTTCAGGTCAGGACTCTGTGTAAGTCATTCCATCTGAAGAATGTTATCATCCACAACCATTGACACACAGAAGCTGGTCTATGACAGGTGGCACTGTCACACTGATACAGTCGTCCTCTTCAAACTGTTCCTCTACTGTACGGAGTGCACAATTGTGTAAAACTTGTTAATATCCTTCTCCCGTTTAGCGTTTACTTAAGCGTATTAAGGGGACCACACCATAATCATGTAAAACACCCCGCTGCCGTAACACTACCTTCTCTGTACTTCACTGTTGGTTTTACACACGATGACAGATAATGTTCTCTAGGCATTCGCCAAACCCAAACCCTTCCATCAGATTACCAGAGGGTACAGTATGATTTATCACTACAAATCACTCTTTTCCAGTCATCCACTGTCCAGTGGTGTAGCTTTTTACGCCACCTCAAGCGTCGCTTAGCAGTCATAAAGAAATGCTTGGCTGATGAGGAGCATTCGAGCATTACTTACATGTCTATCCTGTTCTATGGTAATAAAGGCACGACTGTGGATATTTTGGAGGAGATTGAAACTTACGTCAGCTATCAGGACGGTATGAATCTTTTGACAAATGAGCAGGCAACGAGCTGTCGTAAATGGTTTTTCGATTTCTTCCACGATGCAATAGTGGATAAAAAATAAAAGAGGACTTTTTAAACTACATGTTGGTCTTCAACTGCTTTGTTATTTACCGCTTCGTATTAAGGCCGCAATCTAAAAATTGTGAAATTCCGTATAAGTTAGCTTTAGACTTTCTGCATTTAAAGCTATGGTCAACCGTGAGGACCTCTGGTGGGATTATCGTAAGTTTTCCTCTGACAGCTGAGGCAAGTTTGATTCAAGAGAAAGTACAAAGTTCCAGGAAGCTCTTTTAACATGTTGACATTTTCATAAATTTAATGACAAGTGACAAAACATAAAAATTGTTCTATTGACTTTATTTATTAAACTCACGACGCATAGTATGATGTAGAAAGAGCTCAGCTTATGTACTCTGTGCTTTCATTATGGCTCCGTAGAGAACCAGTCTCACTTCATGTTTTGGCTTCGACTGGTGTGTCACATAATGTATTCGACAACAAATGTTGTTTGTCAGTTTTGTATGAACGTCATTTTGCGTACTTTTAATTCTTTCGTAAGAAGTGGTATGCATTTCCTTTTCTTTAGTTGCTTCACTCGTTTTCAACAACTTGAAGTGCTATGTTGCCGTACAATTTGTATCGCTTTTTTTTTTTTACTAGGCACTCTGATGCCCGAAACGCATCAACACAATAAAGGACTTACTAACATCTGGATTTACTTAATTTCAGCAGCCCATCAAGAGCTCAGATGAAAACCCAGTTCTAAGCAAAGAAGAGAAAGCAGAAAGGTGGAAGGAGTATATAGAGGGTCTATACAAGGGCGATGTACTTGAGGACAATATTATGGAAATGGAAGAGGATGTAGATGAAGATGAAATGGGAGATACGATACTGCGTGAAGAGTTTGACAGAGCACTGAAAGACCTGAGTCGAAACAAGGCCCCCGGAGTAGACAACATTCCATCGGAACTACTGACGGCTTTGGGAGAGCCAGTCCTGACAAAACTCTACCATCTGGTGAGCAAGATGTATGAAACAGGCGAAATACCCTCAGACTTCAAGAAGAATATAATAATTCCAATCCCAAAGAAAGCAGGTGTTGACAGATGTGAGAATTACCGAACAATCAGTTTAATAAGCCACAGCTGCAAAATACTAACACGAATTCTTTACAGACGAATGGAAAAACTAGTAGAAGCCGACCTCGGGGAAGATCAGTTTGGATTCCGTAGAAATACTGGGACACGTGAGGCAATACTGACCTTACGACTTACCTTAGAAGAAAGATTAAGGAAAGGCAAACCTACGTTTCTAGCATTTGTAGACTTACAGAAAGCTTTTGACAATGTTGACTGGAATACTCTCTTTCAAATTCTAAAGGTGGCGGGGGTAAAATACAGGGAGCGAAAGGCTATTTACAATTTGTACAGAAACCAGATGGCAGTTATAAGAGTCGAGGGACATGAAAAGGAAGCAGTGGTTGGGAAGGGAGTAAGACAGGGTTGTAGCCTCTCCCCGATGTTATTCAATCTGTATATTGAGCAAGCAGTAAAGGAAACAAAAGAAAAATTCGGAGTAGGTATTAAAATCCATGGAGAAGAAATAAAAACTTTGAGGTTCGCCGATGACATTGTAATTCTGTCAGAGACAGCAAAGGACTTGGAAGAGCAGTTGAATGGAATGGATGGTGTCTTGAAGGGAGGATATAAGATGAACATCAACAAAAGCAAAACGAGGATAATGGAATGTAGTCGAATTAAGTCGGGTGATGTTGAGGGTATTAGATTAGGAAATGAGACACTTAAAGTAGTAAAGGAGTTTTGCTATTTGGGGAGCAAAATAACTGATGATGGTCGAAGTAGAGAGGATATAAAATGTAGACTGGCAATGGCAAGGAAAGCGTTTCTGAAGAAGAGAAATTTGTTAACATCGAGTATAGATTTAAGTGTCAGGAAGTCTTTTCTGAAAGTATTTGTATGGAGTGTAGCCATGTATGGAAGTGAAACATGGACGATAAATGGTTTGGACAAGAAGAGAATAGAAGCTTTCGAAATGTGGTGCTACAGAAGAATGCTGAAGATTAGATGGGTAGATCACATAACTAATGAGGAGGTACTGAACAGGATTGGGGAGAAGAGGAGTTTGTGGCACAACTTGACCAGAAGAAGGGATCGGTTGGTAGGACATGTTCTGAGGCATCAAGGGATCACCAATTTAGTATTGGAGGGCAGCGTGGAGGGTAAAAATCGTAGGGGGAGACCAAGAGATGCATACACTAAACAGATTCAGAAGGATGTAGGTTGCAGTAGGTACTGGGAGATGAAGAAGCTTGCACAGGATAGAGTAGCATGGAGAGCTGCATCAAACCAGTCTCAGGACTGAAGACCACAACAACAACAACATCAACGTTTTTAGAGTCATATTTACACACATTAAAAAAAGTTTTTCCAGCACCTCGGTTCCGAGAGTTCCGGAATCTGTACAGAAAATTGGAATACAGATCAACATAAACATCAATTCCGCCCTTTTTACTGCTCATTGCATGTTGTACCACCATACTACGAGACCATCAGAGGTGGTGGTCCAGATTTCTGGACACACTGGTACCTCTAATACCAAGTAGCATGTCCTCTTGCATTGATGCATGCCTGTATTCGTCGTGGTATACTATCCACAAGTTCATCAAGGCACTATTGGTCCAGATTGTCCCACTCCTCAACGGCGATTCAGCGTAGATCCTTCAGAGTGGCTGGTGCATCAAGCCGTCCATAAACAGCCCTTTCGAATCTATGCCAGGCATGTTCGATAGTCTTCATGTCTGGAGAACATGCTGGCCACTCTAGTCGAGCGTTGTCGTTATCCTGAAGGAAGTTATTCACAAGATGTGCACGGTGGGGACGCGAATCGTCGTCGATGAAGACGAATGCCTCGCCAATACACTGCGGGTAAGGTTGCACTATCGGTCGGACGACAGAATTCACGTATCGTACGGCCGTTAAGGCGCCTTCTATGACCACCAGCGGCGTACGTCGGCCCCACATAATGCCACCCCAAAACTGCACGAAACCTCCACCTTGCTGCACTCGCTGGATATTGTGTCTAAGGCGCTCAGTCTGGCCGGGTTGCCTCCAAACACGTCTCCGACGATTGTCTTGCTGAAGGCATGTGCGACACTCATCGGTGAAGTGAACGTGATGCCAGTCCTGAGCGGTCAATGCGGCATGTTGTTGGGTCCATCTGTACCGCGCTGCATGGTGCCGTAGTTTCAAAGATGGACCTCGGCATGGACGTCGGGAGTGAAGTTGCGCATCATGCAGTCAATTGCGCACAGTTTGAGTCGTAACACGACGTCCTGCGGCTGCATGAAAAGCATTATTCAACATGGTGGTGTTACTGTCAGGGTTCCTCCTAGCCATAATCCATAGGTAGCGGTCATCCACTACAGTAGTAGCCCTTGGACGGCCTGAGCGAGGTATGTCATCGACAGTTTCTGTCTCTCTGTATCTTCTCCATGACCGAACAACATCGATTTGGTTCACTCCGAGACGGCTGGACAGTTCCCTTGTTGAGAGCCCTTTCTGGCACAAAGTAACAATGCGGACGCGATCGAACCGCGGTATTGACCGTCTAGGCATGGTTGAACTACAGACAGCAAGAGTCGTGTATCTCCTTCATGGTGGTATGATTGGAAGTGATCGGCTATCGGGCCCCCTCCGTCTAATAGACGTTGCTCATGCATGGTTGTTTACTGTTGTGGACTGGCAAGACCGCCAACCCACGGAGTTTGGAGGAAGCCGAAAGGCACGCGTTTAAGCATACACAGGCTGGCGTGAGGTCTGGAACAGGACAAGGAATTGAGACTAGCAAAAAACGTACGTATCTTCTGGAATGCTTAACTTTAATCCATAATTGGTGAACATCGCTCTTGACGGTACATGTTTTACAGCATCAATAGTAACTGGTAATGGCGCCTTGCTAGGTCGTAGCAAATGACGTAGCTGAAGACTATGCTAACTATCGTCTCGGCAAATGAGAGCGTAATTTGTCAGTGAACCATCGCTAGCAAAGTCGGCTGTACAACTGGGGCGAGTGCTAGGAAGTCTCTCTAGACCTGCCGTGTGGCGGCGCTCGGACTGCAATCACTGATAGTGGCGACACCCGGGTCCGACGTATACTAACGGACCGCGGCCGATTTAAAGGCTACCACCTAGCAAGTATGGTGTCTGGCGGTGACACCACATTTACATCTTTAGGTGAGTTTAGTGACGTCTCTGAACAGTCAAAGGGACGGTCAACGTCTACCTTCAGGATTCTGGGAACAGGGGTGATGCAAAACTTTTTTATGTGTGTATATTGATGAGGAGCTGCTTGAACATTGCTTTCCATTATTTTTAACTCCCTATGCACATTCACTGTGCTAGCTGAATTGCTGATAGCACTTTCGAGCTGACTTCCTGCAGATCTCCTTACCGACCCGTTCTGCTGTTATTGCTACACTACGCGGATAGTATACAGAGTGCGAAAATGCCAACTGGAATTTGGTACCGTGCATTTAGTGCTGTAGAGTACCTCCATTTTTACCGTTAAACATTTTGCGTACACGAGAGTACAGTCCTACCAACAGAGAACGCGTTGTCTCACTGTAAACAGATAACCCTAAGAGTGGCCCACACACTTTTTGTACGAATTATGGCAATGATTCTGCTTTTGACACACTCTCCAGAAAAGAAACACCGGTTTTGTTAGGGTGAGATCAGAACATGGCAACCAAATAATCGGCAGAAGGCATAATTCCCAAACAAACGGCTGTTGCCAGGGCATACTAAAAAGTAATGGCTCTGAATTTTTTATCCGAAAACTCTTAAAATTTTCGAAATAAAACAAACGTTATTATCGTTCAATAGCTTTGTTCATGTATAGATATTTGTTTCTCAATGTAACCACCCTGGTGTCGAGCACATTTCTCCCAACGAGAGACCATTTTGTTGGTACCATCACTGTAGAATGGTTGACTTTCCTGGTCTCTACTTGCACCACTTCATCTCTATCAAAGTCAAGTCCTCGAAAGTGTTCTTTAAGTTTTGGGAAGACATCAAAATCGGATGGGGCCGAGTCGGGACTGTTTTAGACCTTGTACCTATAAACAGCCGGACCTTATTGGTAGCGTGACTATAGAGACGACGATTAGTGATCATGATGTAATCGTAATGATTGTGGTTACGGAAGTTAAAATATCAGTCGAGAGGGCTAGAAGAGCGTCTGTGCTAGAAAGAGCAGATAAATAGTCGTTAGCATCTCACTTAGACAATGAATTGCAATAATTTAGTTTCGGTATTTTGTACATAGAAGAATTATGGCCAAAGTTTAAATAGATTGTAAATCGTGCTCTGGACGAGTATGTGCCTGGTAAGCAGATTGAGGGCGGAAAAGACCCACCGTGGTTCAGCTACGAAATTCGGAAAAATGCTGAGGAAGTGAACGCTGTTGCAATCTCAGTTCAAAGGAGAACGAGCAAATAACGACATGCAGAAGTTAGTAGAGATTCGTGCGTCTGTGAAAAGATCTATGCGCGAAGCATAGCCAAAGATCTGGCCGAGAACTCCTGAAAATTGCAGTCTTAAGTAAAATCGGTTACAGATCTAAGCTGTCCATCCAGTCATTTGTGCGGTAGTTGAATACAACAAAACTAAAGTTGATGTTTTAAGTTCCACGTTTAAGAAATCGTTTACGCAGGAGAACCGTAAAAATATACCGTCGATTGACCGTCGCACAGAGTCCCATGTGGACCACGTAGTTGCCGGCCGCAGTGGCCGAGTGGTTCTAGGCGCTTCAGTCTGGAACCGCGAGACCGCTACGGTCGCAGGTTCGAATCCTGCCTCGGGCATGGATGTGTGTGATGTCCTTAGGTTAGTTAGGTTTAAGTAGTTCTAAGTTCTAGGGGAATGATGACCTCGATGTTAAGTCCCATAGCGCTCAGAGCCATTTGAACCACGTAGTAACAAGCATCCCTGGCACAGAAAAACAACTGAAAGTGTTGGAGACAAATAAATCACCAGGTCCGGATGAAATCTCAGTTCGGTTTTACAAAGAGTACGCTACGCGATTGACCCCTTACGTAACTGACATTTATCGCAAATATGTCACCCAGCACAAAGTCCCAAGTGACTGGAAAAAAGAGCAGGTGACTCCTGTCCATAAGAAGGATAAGAGAACGAACCCGAAACATTAATTTCCAACAGAACTATAGTACATATTCTGTGTTAGAAAATAAAAAAAAATCATAGAGACCAAAAAGTTCATGTCCACGAGTCTGCACGGTTGTAGAAAGCATCGCTAGTATGAAATTCAGCTTGCCCTTTTCTCACATGATATACTGCGAACTACGGATGAAGAGCAATGAGCAGATTCCATATTTTTAGTTTTCTGAAAAGTATTTAACACTGGAGACTTGGAGACTGTTAATATGTGAGCGGCCTGAAGACTTCGTAAGTAAAAGATCACAGTGTGTTGTCCTGGACGGCGAGTGTTCGTCAGAGACAAGGGTCTTGTCAGGAGTGCCCCAGGGAAGTGCGATAGGGCCGTTACTACTTTGTATATACATAAATGATTTGGCGGAGAGCTGTTTGCTGATTATGCTGTGGTGTACGGTAACGTGTCAAAGTTGAGTGACTGTAGGAGGATACAAGACAGACAAAATTTATAATTGGTATGATGAATAGCACCAAGCTCTAATTGTGGAAAAATGTAAGTTAATGCGGATGTATCGGAAAAGCAAACCCGTAATGATCGCAGTTTCCTGCTTGACACTGTTACGTGGTTCAAAAATCTGGCCGTAACGCTGCAAAGCGGTATGAAATGGAACTAGGACGTGGGGATTGTGGAATAGACGACGAATAATCGACTTCGGTTTATTGGAAGAATTCTAGGAAAGTGTCGTTTATCTGTAAAGGAGACAACATATAGAACTCTACTGCGATCTGCTTTTGAGTACTGTTCGAGTGACTGGGATCAGCATCAGATAGAATTAATGGAAAACATCGAAGCAATTCAGAGGCGGGCTGCTAGAATTGTTACCGGTAAGTTCGATCAACACACAAGTGTTGCGGAGATGTTTCGGGAACTCAAATGGGAATCACTGGAGGGAAGGCGACGTTTTTTTCGAGGAACATTACTGCGAAAATTTAGAGAGCCGGTATTTGAAGCTGACTGCAGAACGATCCTACTCCCGCCAACATTCATTTCGCGTAAGGACCACGAAGATGAGATACGAGAAATTAGTTCAAATGATTCTGAGCACTAGGCGACTTAACTTCTGAAATCATCTGTCACCTAGAACTTAGAACTAACTAAACCTAACTAACCTAATGACATCACACACATCCATGCCCGAGGCAGGATTCGAACCCGCGACCGTAGTGGTCGCTCGGCTCCAGACTGCAGCGCCTAGAACCGCACGGCCACTCCGGCCGGCCGAGAAATTAGGGCTCATTCAGAGACATATACACAATCGTTTTCCCTCGCTGTATGTGCGAGTAGAATAGTAAAGCAAACGAATAGGGTACCCTCCGCCACGCACCGTACAGTGTCTTGCGTATTATGTATGTAGATGTGGATGTAGACATGGAGGGTGATCGATGACAGTGAACCGATTGAGTCAGATTGTTGCAGATGTCGCTCGCGTGAGCTCTAGCATTGTCATGATGAAGGAGAGGGTGCTCTTCGAATTCGAATTGTCACGCACTACCCACGGACCAGATTGCACGCTACAATTCGGAGCCCTCTAGCGGCAGAGAGGCGCAAATCTGTAGACATGAAGAATAAAGATGTAGAATGTTATTAACTTCCGTTTTATTTAAAAAGCTGTGAGACTTTTGATGGCAACGGCCTTGCCGCAGTGGATACACCGGTTCCCGTGAGATCACCGAAGTTAAGCGCTGTTGGGCGTGACCGGCACTTGGATGGGTGACCATCCAGCCGCAACGCGCTGTTGCCATTTCTCGGGGTGCACTCAGCCTCGTGAGGCCAATTGATGGAGGCGTTTCTCTTCAGAACGTCCTCGAATATCCGCCGTTTTAATCATGTTTACAGCAAAGCTTGCGGCACAGGCCTTCGTCTTCGTCTCCTGAAAACTCACTAGGTGGTGCCGTGGTCGAGTGCAGCGAACCTTCACGACAAGAGAACCCGCGAGGTGGCCTCATGCAACTGCAGGTGCCGAAACCTGGAGCCACCTGAGCGGTAGTGTACGTAAGGTTTAGAAACGACGAGTCTTGTGTGAACATTGGACGACGTATCTCTCCCATCCGCTCTGGTCGAATACCGCATGGCTAAAATTTGTTTCAGCATCTGGAATTGGACCTGCCTCCACACCGGCGTGGGTTAGTGACGTCTGCTGTGGAAGTGTTATGTGAGTGGGCGTGCGACAACACGGTGATCCGCAACATCAGCTGTGTGGAAGTTACGAGCTGGCCATCGATGAACTGGGCTTGTTCACTATGCGGAAGGGCACGCGTTGGCGTGGTGTATAGGTCAAGCTTAGATGTATTTTCTCTTGTTATTGATGAGATGGTTGACACTTCCGCCTCCACTCGCACTGGTGACAGATGGGGATCACCGACTGAAATCATGTCTGGTACATTACTGCTCTGAAATGAGGAGCTTCTACACCACAGCTTTGTGTTGTCCTGTATAATTGTACAGCGCTTGCTTGATCTACTATTTACGCTACGAGCTATTTGGTTTTGATAAAATCAAAAGCAACTCAAACTGGGTTTTAGGATTCAGTACATCAGTCGGTAAAACGGTAATCTCATACGATCACTTTGTCGTTCATCTGTCTGTCTGTTTGTCTCTCTACCCGTCTGTTGAAAACCTCTTTTCTCAGGAACGAGTAGAGATATATAGTTGAAATTTGTGTCACATACTGAAGTCTATGGCGTCTATCGGTGTAAAACATTGACGCTTCTAAGTCATCGCACTCGAAAGACACAGTCATTTACGTCACATATTTCGATACTCGCAAACTCACTCATCAAAGCCTATAGATAATTCCCGTTGGCCTAGAATCATGAAATTTGGCGAAAAACAAGTTTGTACAGTACACGTAAATGAAAAGATCCGAAAATTGTTGATTATAACTTTATCACATAGAATATTTCTTTTGTCGCTTGTTATCCGAAGTCAAATTTTAAATTCTGGCTGAGTGGGCCGTAATGGTGAAGGCCAAACATCAGCAAGGAATGGCTTTATTGCTCAAATGACGCGTTTCGTACCGATATCTTGTCAGTATCAATATCGATAACAGACAAAAATGATAGAGATTTTCGATTTCCGGAACGGATGAACTGTCTATACATGTAATTAAGTTTGTATGGAGGCCTCGGTGTGCGAATCCTACTCGCAACTGGCCTATTTTATTAATTCTTTTAATTCCAACAAAGTTGGTATTTTTAAAGTAAAAATTGTAACCGTAGAGTCGTATTTCACAATTTCTGCACTATTAATGAAGTCTGAAACTTTTATAATACCTGCTACTTCTTGCCATAGTTCTGAGATTCAATAATTGAACATCCACCGATCTCAGCCTTTCTTACTCCACAGTGAGACTTTTGTTCTACAGTCAATCCATGATTGCAGAATTTTTACACGGGTTTGTTTATTACCAATAGCGTCAACTGCCATAGCGACGTGGAGTGCAGGAGTAATATGCATGACAAAAAAAAAAAAAAAGAACGAGGTAAATCTCATATACGATACCTTTCTTTCCGTTTATCGCGCTTAGTCGCTGTCGCCGCACATGAACTACAAGTAGTCTGAAAGCGGCTGTTGTTTGCTCATCATGTTCACACTTCGGTTGTGAACTTCTTTGGACATACACGATGTGATCAAAAGTATCCGGACACCCCCAAAAACATATGTTTTTCATATTAGGTGCATTGTGCTGCCACCTACTGCAAGGTACTCCATATCAGCGACCTCAGTAGTCATTCGACATCGTGAAAGAGCAGAACGGGGCGCTCCGCGGAACTCACCGACTTCGAACGTGGTCAGGTGATTGGGTGTCACTTGTGTCTTACGCCTGTACGCGAAATTTCCATACTTCTAAACATCCCTAGGTCGACTGGTTCCGATGTGAGAGTGAAGTGGAAACGTGAAGGGATACGTAAAGCACAAAAGCGTACAGGCCCACCTCGTCTGTTAACTGACAGAGACCGCCGACAGCTGAAGAGGGTGAAAATGGTTCAAATGACTCTGAGCACTATGGGACTTAACAACTGAGGTCATCAGTCCCCTAGAACTTAGTAGTACTTAAACCTAACTAACCTAAGGACATAACACACATCCACGCCCGAGGCAGGATTTGAACCTGCTCGGTTCCAGACTGAAGCGTCTAGAACCGCTCGGCCACACCGGCCGGCTGAAGAGGGTCGTAATGTGTAATAGGCAGACATCTATCCAGACCATCACACAGGAATTCCAAACTGCATCAGGATCCACTGCAAGTACTATGACAGTTAGGTGGGAGGTGAGAAAACTTGGGAATTTCATGCTCGTAAGCCACACATCACGCCGGTAAATGCCAAACGACGCTTCGCTTGGTGTAAGGAGTGTAAACATTGGACGATTGAACAGTGGAAAAACGTTGCGTGGAGTGACGAATCACGGTACACAATGTGGCGATCCGATGGTAGGGTGTGGGTATGGCGAAAGCCCGGTGAAAGTCATCTGCCAGCGTGTGTAGTGCCAAAAGTAAAATTCGGAGGCGGTGGTGTTATTGTGTGGTCGTGTTTTCATGGAGGGGGCTTGCACCCCTTGTTGTTTTGGGTGGCACTATCACAGCACAGGGCTACACTGATGTTTTCCAGCAACTACTTGCTTCCCACTGTTGAAGAGCACTTCAGGGTTGGTGATGGCGTCTTTCAACAAAATCGAACATCTGTTCATAATGCACGGCCTGTGGTGGAGTGCTTGCACGGCAATAACCTCACTTTAATAGTGTGACGTGCACAGAGTCCTGACCTGAATCCTATACAACATCTTTGGGACGTTTTGGAACGCCGACTTCATGCCGTGCCTCACCGACCGACATCGATACCTCTCCTCAGTGCAGCACTCCGTGAAGAAACCTTCTGATTGAACATATGCCTGCGAGAGTGGAAGCTGTCATCAAGGCTGAGGGTGGGCCAACACCAAACTTAATTCCAGTATTACCGGGGGAGTATGCCACTAACTTTTAAGTCATTTCCAGCAAGGTGTCCGGACACTTTTGATCACAAAGTGTGTAGTGTCTGACGATAGAAACATTTAGTGGCGGTCAGGAGGTTGTTTTCGTCCCACTGTAAATCGTTGGGAGCATCATTTTGAGAGCTGTTGAAAATTTAAAACTCTTTACATTTGACAATGTTATAAGGGGCACTGTAAACAAGGATGGAGTGTTACCTACATTTCTACATCTAGATACATCCATTTATACTCATGCTGTAGTGTAAAACTAGCACGATAGACGGGGCATGTGTAATATTTCAGCAATAAAGGCACAAGTACTCACTTTAGAATGTGGTCGCTTTGTGACTCTGTAACACTGCTTGGCCACGCATCGTGTACTACCACCCAGATGCCAAACTTCACGGTTGCGAATGTACCCTGAGAACGGAAGTGGTGACTTACGGGCTGCTCATAAACTGAGGCATTTATATGGAACAATGTTGAGTGTTTATGGAAAAAGTTCAAGGCAATCGTAAAATGCGTTTTAGACAGGCACGTGCCAAGTAAAACTGTGAGGGACGGGAAAAACCCACCGTGGTACAACAACGAAGTTAGGAAACTACTGCGAAAGCAAAGAGAGCTTCACTCCAAGTTTAAACGCAGCCAAAACCTCTCAGACAAACAGAAGCTAAGCGATGTCAAAGTTAGCGTAAGGAGGGCTATGCGAGAAGCGTTCAGTGAATTCGAAAGTAAAATTCTATGTACCGACTTGACAGAAAATCCTAGGAAGTTCTGGTCTTACGTTAAATCAGTAAGTGGCTCGAAACAGCATATCCAGACACTCCGGGATGATGATGGCATTGAAACAGAGGATGACACGCGTAAAGCTGAAATACTAAACATCTTTTTCCAAAGCTGTTTCACAGAGGAAGACCGCACTGCAGTTCCTTCTCTAAATCCTTGCACAAACGAAAAAAATGGCTGACATCGAAATAAGTGTCCAAGGAATAGAAAAGCAACTGGAATCACTCAACAGAGGAAAGTCCACTGGACCTGACGGGATACCAATTCGATTCTACACAGAGTATGCGAAAGAACTTGCCCCCCTTCTAACAGCCGTGTACCGCAAGTCTCTAGAGGAACGGAGGGTTCCAAATGATTGGAAAAGAGCACAGGTAGTCCCAGTCTTCAAGAAGGGTCGTCGAGCAGATGCGCAAAACTATAGACCTATATCTCTGACGTCGATCTGTTGTAGAATTTTAGAACATGTTTTTTGCTCGAGTATCATGTCGTTTTTGGAAACCCAGAATCTACTATGTAGGAATCAATATGGATTCCGGAAACAGCGATCGTGTGAGACCCAACTCGCGTTATTTGTTCATGAGACCCAGAAAATGTTAGATACAGGCTCCCAGGTAGATGCTACTTTTCTTGACTTCCGGAAGGCGTTCGATACAGTTTCGCACTGTCGCCTGATAAACAAAGTAAGAGCCTACGGAATATCAGACCAGCTGTGTGGCTGGATTGAAGAGTTTTTAGCAAACAGAACACAGCATGTTGTTATCAATGGAGAGACGTCTACAGACGTTAAAGTAACCTCTGGCGTGCCACAGGGGAGTGTTATGGGTCCATTGCTTTTCACAATATATATAAATGACCTAGTAGATAGTGTCGGAAGTTCCATGCGGCTTTTCGCGGATGATGCTGTAGTACACAGAGAAGTTGCAGCATTAGAAAATTGTAGCGAAATGCAGGAAGATCTGCAGCGGATAGGCACTTGGTGCAGGGAGTGGCAACTGTCCCTTAACATAGACAAATGTAATGTATTGCGAATACATAGAAAGAAGGATCCTTTATTGTACGATTATATGATAGCGGAACAAACACTGGTAGCAGTTACTTCTGTAAAATATCTGGGAGTATGCGTGCGGAACGATTTGAAGTGGAATGATCATATAAAATTAATTGTTGGTAAGGCGGGTACCAGGTTGAGATTCATTGGGAGAGTGCTTAGAAAATGTAGTCCATCAACAAAGGAGGTGGCTTACAAATCACTCGTTCGACCTATACTTGAGTATTGCTCATCAGTGTGGGATCCGTACCAGATCGGGTTGACGGAGGAGATAGAGAAGATCCAAAGAAGAGCGGCGCGTTTCGTCACAGGGTTATTTGGTAACCGTGATAGCGTTACGGAGATGTTTAATAAACTCAAGTGGCAGACTCTGCAAGAGAGGCGCTCTGCATCGCGGTGTAGCTTGCTCGCCAGGTTTCGAGAGGGTGCGTTTCTGGATGAGGTATCGAATATATTGCTTCCCCCTACCTATACCTCCCGAGGAGATCACGAATGTAAAATTAGAGAGATTAGAGCGCGCACGGAGGCTTTCAGACAGTCGTTCTTCCCGCGAACCATACGCGACTGGAACAGGAAAGGGAGGTAATGACAGTGGCACGTAAAGTGCCCTCCGCCACACACCTTTGGGTGGCTTGCGGAGTATAAATGTAGATGTAGATGTAGATGTAGATGTAGTAGAACTCTAAAATGTGTGTAAGCGACGCTCTATACTCTCTATGCCTGAAACAAAATTGAGAACTTCTATAGACAATACCAGTTTTTATAGAGACAAGAACTGTGGCCAGAGTTATTTATCTCTATTTACTGTACGTGTCTCCCATCTGTTCGGTATGTCTGGACAAGCCCGTTACAGCCCTCGCTATGGTCCTTAAAATGATGCAGTTATACACAAACTAATTTTCTATATTTGTATAAATCTGACAGGTTGCGTCATGATCTTCTTGTGTTGTGGTGCTATGTCTTCAGACTTGAGATCGTTAAGTGATCGAGTGATATATCTATTACTTTTCACAGATCTGTATTTGAAGTATCAAATGGGTAATTACCAAGTTGGTTATAATGAATAAATGTGAAGAACAGTGTTCTAATTGTATTGTTGAGAATGACAATCGAAATAAAAGGAAGTAATTAGTGAAAGTATTTATGCTAGTATGTTAGTTTTGGAAAATAGCGATGAGGTATAGTAATTGGAATCCGGATCGTCTCCAAAGCAATTCGCCTTCGTAGCTCGAGTCGCCAAAGTACGCCATCACAATGGTGCTTGACGCAGAAGCTGCCGGTTCCACAAACAGTGCGGAAATAAATTTCCATAACCGAGATCGATAGTAACGAAGGTTTGATATAATCACCAGAATTTACGACTATGTTCTAATCTGAATGCTATCCGCAGTTGCGCCTTGTGGATAAGGACGTGTGACACTGTTACTGGCGACCCGTCCATCATGTTGGGACATCAAACCTCGGCAGCCATTCTCTACTGCTCGAATCTTCACTCATCATCATCATCATCGATAAGAATATGTCACTACGTTCTCCACGTGCTTATCATTCATCTGCATGAAACAGTTACAATATTCTCAGTTCGGGAAGGAGAGAGGCTCATTGAAGTGAGGACAAGGGCAATCTTTCAGACGTAGAAGGCTGAACGCCTTGAGGACATCCAAGCTTTAGGACATTTCCATTTAAACAATGTAGACAACTTACAGAACACTATACAGTGGTTTGCTATACAAGACTATTTCATTTCATGAACTGTACTCCTCTACTTCACTTCTATGCAGGCCAAATTTCTTATTAACGCCTAGATTCGAACACCATGCCAGCTTATATAGCATTTGCCACGAATACAGATTTGAGCTGATTGTAAAAATGTGACTGATTAATAGAACTTCTGCATCTGAATAAATCTGTAGATTCGGTCATGATCTTCTTGTGCTGCGTTAAGTTAGCCGTACCGTAGGTGCAGCCGCAACGGAGGGCTACCTGCTAAGAGGCCAGACAAACGTAGGTACCTGAAAAAGTCCAGGAACCTTCTCAGTAGTTGCAGGGACAACAGTCCGTATAATTGGCTGACCTGGCTTTGCAACATCAACCAAAATGGCCTTTATGTGCGGGTACTCTGAATGGCTGACAACAAAGGGAAGCTACAGCCGTTATTCTTCCCCAGGTCATCTGGTTCCATGGTGTGGTTAAATGACGATGGCATCGTCTTAGATAAAATATTCCGATGGGCCTACTCAGGAGGACGTCGTTATCAGGAAAAACAAAACTAGCGTTCTACCGATCGGAGCGCGGAATGTTAGTTCCCTTAATCGAGTCGATAGGTTAGAAAATTTTAAAAGGGAAATGGATGGGTTGAATTTATAGTGGTAATTAGTGAAGTTCGGTGTCAGGTGGAACAGAACTTCTGGTCAGCTGAATACAGGGCTGTAAACACAAAGTAAAATGTGGGTAATGCAGGTCTAATAATGAATGAGAAAACAGGAACGCGGAAATGTACACATTATCGTAGCCAAAATAGACACGAAGCCAACACACACCACAGTAGTACAAATATGTGTGTCAATTAGCACTGCAGATGATGAAAACATTGAAAGAATGTGTGATGAGATTAAATACACTCCTGGAAATGGAAAAAAGAACACATTGACACCGGTGTGTCAGACCCACCATACTTGCTCCGGACACTGCGAGAGGGCTGTACAAGCAATGATCACACGCACGGCACAGCGGACACACCAGGAACCGCGGTGTTGGCCGTCGAATGGCGCTAGCTGCGCAGCATTTGTGCACCGCCGCCGTCAGTGTCAGCCAGTTTGCCGTGGCATACGGAGCTCCATCGCAGTCTTTAACACTGGTAGCATGCCGCGACAGCGTGGACGTGAACCGTATGTGCAGTTGACGGACTTTGAGCGAGGGCGTATAGTGGGCATGCGGGAGGCCGGGTGGACGTACCACCGAATTGCTCAACACGTGGGGCGTGAGGTCTCCACAGTACATCGATGTTGTCGCCAGTGGTCGGCGGAAGGTGCACGTGCCCGTCGACCTGGGACCGGACCGCAGCGACGCACGGATGCACGCCAAGACCGTAGGATCCTACGCAGTGCCGTAGGGGACCGCACCGCCACTTCCCAGAAAATTAGGGACACTGTTGCTCCTGGGGTATCGGCGAGGACCATTCGCAACCGTCTCCATGAAGCTGGGCTACGGTCCCGCACACCGTTAGGCCGTCTTCCGCTCACGCCCCAACATCGTGCAGCCCGCCTCCAGTGGTGTCGCGACAGGCGTGAATGGAGGGACGAATGGAGACGTGTCGTCTTCAGCGATGAGAGTCGCTTCTGCCTTGGTGCCAATGATGGTCGTATGCGTGTTTGGCGCCGTGCAGGTGAGCGCCACAATCAGGACTGCATACGACCGAGGCACACAGGGCCAACACCCGGCATCATGGTGTGGGGAGCGTTCTCCTACACTGGCCGTACACCACTGGTGATCGTCGAGGGGACACTGAATAGTGCACGGTACATCCAAATCGTCATCGAACCCATCGTTCTACCATTCCTAGACCGGCAAGGGAACTTGCTGTTCCAACAGGACAATGCACGTCCGCATGTATCCCGTGCCACCCAACGTGCTCTAGAAGGTGTAAGTCAACTACCCTGGCCAGCAAGATCTCCGGGTCTGTCCCCCATTGAGCATGTTTGGGACTGGATGAAGCGTCGTCTCACGCGGTCTGCACGTCCAGCACGAACGCTGGTCCAACTGAGGCGCCAGGTGGAAATGGCATGGCAAGCCGTTCCACAGGACTACATCCAGCATCTCTACGATCGTCTCCATGGGAGAATAGCAGCCTGCATTGCTGCGAAAGGTGGATATACACTGTACTAGTGCCGACATTGTGCATGCTCTGTTGCCTGTGTCTATGTGCCTGTGGTTCTGTCCGTGTGATCATGTGATGTATCTGACCTCAGGAATGTGTCAATAAAGTTTCCCCTTCCTGGGACAACGAATTCACGGTGTTCTTATTTCAATTTCCAGGAGTGTAGATCATTCCAGTACTTAAGGGAGAGCAAAATTTAATTGCAATAGGGGACTGGAATACGATAGCATGAAGAGGAAGAGAAGAAAAAATAGTGGGACAGTATGGACTGGGGAAAAGGAGTGAAGATGGAAACTACCTGATAGCATCTTGCACAGATAATAACTTAATCGTCTCTAGCTCTTGGTTTAAGAATGTTAAAAGAAGGTTGTATACGTGGAAGAAGTCTGGAGATACTGGAAAATTTCAGAATGATTATATAATAGTGCAACAGATATTTCTGAATCACATCTTAAACTGTAGGACGTTTCCTGGGGCATAACTGGACTCTCCACCGTAATTTACTGCTTATGAACTGTAGGTTAAAACTGAAGAAATCGAAAAAAGCTAGGTAATTGAGAAGGTGGAACCTGGATAAGTTAAAAGAACCAGAGGCTGCTGAGAGATTCGGAGGCAGCATTAGTCAATGGTTAGCTGAAACAGGGAGAAAGAGACATGAAATAGTGAAACCAGCAGAGAATCGAATAGGTAAAACGACCGAGCCTAGTACAAATCCTTCGATATCACAGGAAATATTGAATTTAATTGATGAAAGGAGAAAATATAAAAATGCAGCAAATGAAGCAGGCAAATTCGAATACAGGCGTCTAAAAACGAGAGTGACAGAAAGTGCAATGTAGCTGAGCACGAATGGCTCAAGGACAGATGCAAGTTGTATGGAGATCAAGAACTCAGGTGGAGAACTAGTATTAAGCAAAGAAGGGAAATCTGGAAAGAGGAAGAAGTATACAGGGGGGGCTATACAAGGGAAATGACTTTGAAGGCAATATTATATAGGGAAGAGGACGTAGATGAAGATGAGATGGGAGATATACTGAGAGAAGAATTTGACAGAGCGCTGATAGACCAAAGCCGAAACAAGGCCCCTAGAGTAGACGACATTCTATATGATGTAAAATATAGGGAGCAGAAGCTTATTTACAACTTGTACAGAAACCAGACGGCCGTTATAAGGGTCGAAGAACATGAAGTGGGAGTAGTTGTTGAGAAAGGTGTGAGACAGGGTTGTAGCGTATTTTCGATACTATTCAATCTTAACATAGAGGAAGTTGTGAAGCAAAGCAAGAAGAAATTTGGAGGAGGAGTTAAAGTTTAGGGTCCAAATGGTCCAAGTGGCTCTGAGCACTATGGGACTTAACTTCTGAGGTCATCAGTCCCGTACAACTTAGAACTACTTAAACCTAACTAACCTAAGGACATCACACACATCCCTCGAACCTGCGACCGCATCGGTCGCGCGGTTCCAGGTTGTAGCGCCTAGAACCGCTCGGCCACTTCGGCCGGCAAAGTTTAGGGAGAAGAACTAAAAACTTTTAGGTTTGGATATTACATGGGTCTGTTAGAGACAGGAGAGAGACTTGGAAAAGCATTTGAACTAAATGGACAGTTTCTTGAAAGGAGGATATGAGATGAAATCAACAAAAACAAAACAAGGGTAATGGAATGTAGTCAAATTAAATTAGGTGATTTAATTATGAGGGAATTAGACTAGGAAATGAAACATTAGCAGTAGTAGCTGAATTTTGCTGTTTGGGCAGTTAAATAACTGGAGGCGGCCGAAGTAGGGAGGATATAAATCATAGATTGGCAACAACAAGAAAAGCATTTCCGAAGAAGAGAAGTTTGTTAACATCGGAAGTTAGGAAGTCTTTTCTGAAGGTATTAGTCTGGAGTGTAGCCTTATATCGAAGCGAAACTTGGGCGCTAAACAGTTCAGACAAGAAGTAAATAGAAGCTGTTGAAATCTGATGCTGCAAAAGAATGCTGAAGATTAGATGGGTAGAACATGTAAACAACGAGAAGGTACCGGACAGAAATGGGGAGAAAAGAAATTTGTTGTATAACTTAACTTCAGGAAGGAATCGATTGGTAGGACATATTCCGAGCTATTAATAAGGGTCACCATTTTGTTGCTGGAGGCATGTGGGACCGGGATGGGGGAGGAGGGGGGGGGTGTAAAATTGTAGAGGGAGGCCAAGAGGTTAATACAGTAAACAGGTTCAAATGGATGTATGTTGCAATAAAGTGGCATGGAGAACTGCATCAAACAGTCTTCAGACTGAAGAGCATAGTGTTAAGACTTGAGACATAAGACCATTTGGTAAACGCAGATCATTCGTCCATTGTAGCCCGGGGACAAGATTGAACATCCGGAACCTTTCGGTTGGTATGTGGTATAGTGATTTATTCGTTGCCTTTAAATCACCTCTGTTTGATGTGTCAAATGTGTAACTGTAGTTACTTAATCTATTGTAATGAGTCAACCCTAGGAAGAGCTGTATGAATGAAACTGAAGATAAAAGAAAGGGACTAAGTGAAACTGGATATTATGCGCAACCTGATCATCTTAAAAAGGAATGCTGTGGGTAACTGCGTGACGTCCAATAGAATCTTAATCCGCCTATGTAATGATTTTAAATATTTCGCAACTGAACAAGTGACTCAGTTTGCGGTACAAACTGACCAGCAATACTAATATTGTCTTACTAACGATGTTTTTAGTTTTTATTGCTTAACACGTCTTTGCCCTTTGGCAAGGAACTGACTGTACACAGTGCGGAAGTATTAAAGAGTCGGTTTTTGAAACACGTCACTTTCCGCCATTTAACGCAGAAGTTTGAAATTTACTCAAAGGTGCCTACAACCTTACTTGCGTGGAGCTCGGCGACGTCACGCTTGGGCTCTGCTACGCTTAAAACAGTAAGGTGTCGACACATGCGAAAAAATGCCAAATTTGAGAAGTTTGGGTAACCTGTACGATGTTTAATGATGCTTCATTGGTACCAAATTTCTCCACAATTCTGCCCAGCGCCACAGGGAGGTGTCACACGATGGGAGAGCCTTCGTACCTATCCATCCGTCATCCACATTTCAGCTCTTCTCTCGACTCCTCTGCATTGGAGGTCAAAACTGCGATGTACAGAGTTGAGATCACGCGGTTTCCTTGTGGGAAGCCGAGAAAAACATTCCATGCACACCGCAGCTCAGAATCGGCCCCAGTAGGGGTCATAAAGCACGATAATGAAAGCGCCCCTTCTCTTACGGCGCTCATTTAAACACATTTCGCAATCGAAAACGACAATTTGCATGTGATGTGCAACAGAACGACAATCTCGGCAGCCTTAGACACTGCTGGCATCCCCCGCACGATTCAACCTGTATCTGAGGAGATCTTGGGACTGCAACCTCACTGAACTCTTTGGAGTGTAGTGCGACCGCAGTTGCTGCTCTGGTGTATAGGGCGGAAGCACTAGGGACCGCTGAAAACGTTTCGACGATATTTGAAAGTGATACGAATTAGCAAAGGGCGTTTATGTTTTTCCAGTCCTCCTGTTTCGCTCTCTCCTGTGGTGTGATCACTCAGGGAGGGGAAAGGGACGACTTTGACAAGTGCGCGAATAAAATGTCAAACGATGCCTCTAAGAAAATTGGCAATCGACCCTAAATAACGAAGAGTGTGAGATCGTCCACATGAGTGCTAAAGGGAATCCGTTAAACTTCTGTTACACGATAAATCAGTCAAATCTAAAGGCCGTAAATCCAACTACACACCTAGGAATTACAATCACGAGCAAATTAAATTGGAACGAACACATAGAAAATGTTGTGGGGAGGGCTAACCGAAGATTGCGTTTTATTGGCACGACAATTACAAAATGTAACAGATCTACTAAGGAGACTGCATACACTACGCTTGTCCGTCCTCTTTTAGAACTGCTGCTCGGTGTGGGATTCATACCAGAAAGGATTGACGGAATACATCGTAAAAGTTCACCGAAGGGCAGCACGTTTTGTGTTTCGCGAAAGAGGGGAGAGAGTGTCACTGAAATGATACAGGATTTGGGGTGGACATCATTAAAACAAAGTCGTTTTTCGTTGCGGCGGAATCTTCTCATGAAATGCCAATCACCAACTTTCTCCTCCGAATGCGAAAATATTTTGTTGATACCGATCTACACAGGGAGAAACGATCACCATGATAAAATAAGGGAAATCAGAGCTCGTACGGAAAGATATAGGTATTCGTTCTTTCCGCGCGCTATACGAGATTGGAATAATAGAGAATTGTGAAGGTGGTTCGATGAACCCTCTGCCAGGCACTTAAATGTGATTAGTAGAGTATCGATGTAGATGTAGTTCTAGATGTAGATGTAGAAGACGCCGCAGTTCGGCAACACGTTTGGTGCCACCTGCACACATTTTTTGACCTCTTTGAAACAACCCTTGACCAATTCCCAGGCACCTGCAGGTACGTGATCCCATGTGGCCAATACCCGTTTCTAGGGTTCCGTACCTCAGTAGGTCGAAATCTGTTATCCGTCTGTCTGTCCGAAACCCTTTTTCTCAGGAACGGTGGACGTATAGAGTTGAAATTTATGTCAGATATTAAGAACTACGGTCCCTTAGCAGTGTGAAAGAAAATGAAGCTTTTCAGTCAATGTAATTAAAAGATACGTCATTTATGTCACGTATTTTGATACCCGTAAACTTACTGATCAAAACCTATAGGGTACTGTATTGTATTGTATGCTAACCGGGGACCTAGAAACGACGGAGAGGCTCCGTCCCCGCCGCAGCTGCAGTGGTCCACAACCCCACGACGACTACCGCGGTCCACTTCATCTCTCTGCCGCCCCACACCGAACCCAGGCTTATTGTGCGGTGCGGCCCCCGGTGGACCCCCCAGGGAACGTCTCACACCAGACGAGTGTAACTCCTGTGTTTGCGTGGTACAGTAATGGTACTGTACGCGTACCTGGAGAACTTGTTTGCGCAGCAATCGCCGACATAGTGTAATTGAGGCGGAATAAGGGGAACCAGCTCGCATTCGCCGAGGCAGATGGAAAACCGCCTAAAAACCCTCCACAGACTGGCCGGTTCACCGGACCTCGACCCAAGTCCGCCGGGCGGATTCGTGCCGGGGACCAGGCGCTCCTTCCCAGTCCGGAAAGCCGTGCGTTAGACCGCTCGGCTAACCGCCCGGCTACCTGCAGGGTACTTATCGCTGACCTAGGATCATGACATTTGGGAAGAAGCAAGATTTCACACGACAACTAAGGGAAAAAAATCCGAAAATTGTAAATTTGTAGTTAAATCAAACGAATTTTTCTTGTCATTTATTTTCTGACTGTTTGTTAAGCCCCTTCTTTCTCAGGAACGGGTAGACGAATCAAGTAGAAATTTGTGTCACATACTGAGGTCAGTAGTCATTTTTGCTGTACAAATGTTAAAGTTCTGATTCAATGCAGTCAAAAGATACGGCCATTTAAGTCACACATTTTAATGCTCGCAAACTCACTCATTAAAACCTAGAGAGTACTCCTCCTTGACGTAGAGTCATAACATATCACAAGAAGAAAGATTTCACAATACAAATAAAAAAAATTAAGAAAGTTACTAATTTTTAATTACGTCACATGAAAAAAATATTTTTTTGTCACTCGTTATCTGACTTCAAACTTGTAATTAAAACACTATTGAAAGTCTTGGAATTCCTGTGACCAATATCTTGCCAGTATCGATATCGACAACAGGCAAAAATCGTCTAGATCTTCGATTCCTGGAACGGATAAACTGTCCACACATATAATTTAATTTGTACAGAACCCTCAGTCTGCGAGTCCTACTCGCACCTGATCTTTTTTTTCTTTTGAATTCAGACGTTAGACTCTCTATTCGGGCGCTGAGATTACTTTAGTCTAGCGTGCTTTTAGTTCTTTGTACCAGACGTGCAAAACAACACTCTTTTGGGTAGAAGGATGGGAACTGTACCCGTCGGCATACCATTGCGCACCGGTCGCTCTACGATGCGTAGAACGGTCGAGGTGGCTTTCTTGACGATCAAATGTTTTTATCATAAGGACAATGGTGGATATTATTGAAATATCCGAATTCTATTTATGGAAGTCCATCTCACTGCATGGACGAGGGACTTCAGCTGATGACATTGATGAGAAAAAGTACCACCACAGCCGTATCTTGAGAATGTCTTTGTTCTATCACTAGACTAGTTTCGGCGGCACATCACCGCCATCCTTAGACCCCACCGCTGCCAAAAGAGCATTTACTGTGGGATCCTTGTTACTAACCCACGTGCGCTAGAACAAGAATCTCACATTACATGCGCCAAGGAAATCAAATAGTCTTTTGGCAGTGGTGGGGCCTGAGAATGGCGGTAATGTGCTGCCGAAACTAGTCGTGTGATAGAACAAAGACATTCTCAAGATACGGCTGTGGTGGTACTTTTTCTCATATATCTGTATTGTATACAAATTTAACACGACACGTTTTCTGAGAACATTTTATTCAAAATCGTATCGTTTTCCCTCGAACACTTGATCCTTTCACTCGGATGTCACGTAAAAAAATCTTTCTTGGAACAACGTTTTAACGCTTCAGAATTATTTATGCTCTGAGACAACGAAAAGCACACACTCCAAGTAACTTTTATTAAACACTGCACTACACTTCAAAGTGATACAGATACATGACAATATTTTAAGTCTCTGTAAACAAGAGCCGGAATTTTCTACCAATCGTTCAGTTCCACGGCAACAGAAATCTACTCCTTGCTCGCTGAGCCTTTCCAGCGGAACCGCTGAGTGTACGTCCTTATCGTTGGAAAATTCCTTTTCTCAGCGATTGCTACGAATCTGCTTCTCGACTGCCTGGAGATGGTCGTCTGTGGTCGATGTTGATGGCCTTTCTTTCCGATCGGCATCACCCACGTCTGTGCGGCCTGGGGCAAATTGTTGGTACTATTTCACTACGGACTTCGCGAATGGCACCGTTCACATGCCGCCAAAATTCCACTGTGAATCTTTGCTCTTTAAACGTTTTGTCCACAGAAATTATACTGCCCTGCATACTTCAACTTTGGGGTACGTTCCCGGTTGTCACGCCATTTTCATTCCCTCGCTGTCACGCACCTGTTAACTGACCCGGAAGGGCAGTGGGCTGCAGAATTAAAATAAATAAATTTGCCAAAACTTGAGTACAGTGGACCCCGTACAAAGACGTGATTTACGATTAGTAAAGCAAAAGAAGAAGAAGAGGAAGAAGAAGATTGATGCACCTATCATCCTTACCGCAACAGACTGACGTCTGCAAAAACATGTACGGAAGTCTGGACGTATCTAAAGCCAGAGTTGCGAGTAAATTGGGTTGGTATGAGATACATATACAAAACGAAAAAAATGAAACGCACTACTTTCGCTGCTGATTAAAGTGCATAGACGAATTTGATTTGAAACTTACTTGTTGAGTAACTTATTTCTTGAGAGGCAACTGTCTCGCGCGAGTGATAACACAAGATCCCGTCAGGTCACCGAAGTTGAGCGCTGTCGGGCTCGGCTAGAAATTCGATGGGTGACCGCCCTGGTTTGCCGAGCGTTGTTGGCAAGCGGGGTGTACTCAGCCCTTGTGTGGCTGACTGATTTAAAGGTAACGGCTCCAGTCACGAAAACGGACAACGGGCAGGAGAACCGTGTCCTGCTCTTCATATTCGCATCCAGTGACGCTTTTCAGTCAGGATGGCACGCCTGTCGGTCGGTAACGTTGGGCCTTCGGAAGCCTGTACGGGAGGGAGTATTTTACTTATACACTATGTGATCAAAAGTATCCGCACACCCACAAAGACATACGTTTTTCATATTAGGTGTATGTGCTACCACCTACTATCAGGTACTCCATATCAGCGACCTCAGTAGTCATTAGACATCGTGAGAGAGCAGAATGGGGCTATCCGCGAAACTGACCGGCTTCGAACGTGGTCAGCTGATTGGGTGTCAATTGTGTCACACTCCTAAGCATCCCTAGGTCGACTGTTTCCGATGTGATAGTGAACTGGAAACGTGAAGGGAGACGTACAGTAGAAAAGCGTACAGGCCGACCTCGTCTGTTCACTGACGGAGACCGCCGACAGTTCAAGGAGGTCGTAATCTGTAATAGGCAGACATCTATCCAGACTATCACACAGGAATTCCAAACTGCATCAGGATCCACTGCAAGTACTGTGACAGCTAGGTGAGAGGTGAGAAAACTTGGATTTCATGGTCGAGCGGCTGCTCACAAGCCACACATCACGCCGGTAAATGCCAAACGACGCCTCGCTTGGTGTAAGGATCGTAAACATTGGGCGATTGAACAGTGGAAAAACATTGTGTGATGTGACGAATCACGGTACACAATGTGGCGATGTCGGGGTGTGGGTATGGCGAATGCCCGGTGAACGTCATCCGCCAGCGTGTGTAGTGCCAACAGTAAAATTCGGAGGCGATGGTGTTATGGTGTGATCCGGTTTTTCTCGGAGGGACTTGCACTCCTTCTGGTTTTGTGTGGCACTATCACAGCACAAGACTACATTGATGTTTTAAGCACCTTCTGGCTTCCCATTGTTGAAGAGAAATTCGGGTAAGGCGATTGCATCTTTCAACACGATCGAACACTTGTTTATAATGCACGCCCTGTGGCGGAGTGGTTACACGACAATAACATCCCTGTAATGGTCTGGCCTGCACAGAGTCCTCACCTGAATCTTATAGAACACCTTTGAACTCCGACTTCAAATGGTTCAAATGACTCTGAGTACTATGGGACTTAACATCTAAGGTCATCAGTCCCCTAGAAGATAGAACTACTTAAACCTAACTAACTTAAGGACATCACACACACCCATGCCCGAGGCAGGGTTCGAACCTGCGACCGTAGCGGTCGCGCGGTTCCAGACTGGAGTGCCTAGAACCGCTCGACCACACCGGCCGGCACTCAGACTTCGTGCCATGCCTCACCGACCGACATTGTACCTCCCCTCAGTGCAGTACTCCATGAAGAATGGGCTGCCAGTACCCAAGAAACCTTCCATCACTTGACTGAATGTATGCCTACGACAGTGGAACCTGTCATCAAGGCTAAGGGTGGGCTGACACCATATTGTAGCTGACTGGAGTGGCCGAGCGGTTCTAGGCGCTACAGTCTGGAACTGCGCGACCGCTACGGTCGCAGGTTCGAATCCTGCCTCGGGCATGGATGTGTGTGATGTCCCTAGCTTAGTTAGGTTTAAGTAGTTCTAAGTTCTAGGGGACTGATGACCTCAGCACTTAAGTCCCATAGTGCTCAGAGCCATTTTTGAACCATATTGAATTCTAGCATTACCGAAGGAGGGCGCCAAGAACTTGTAAGTCATTTTCAGCCAGGTGTCCGGATACTTTTGATACACACACACACACACACACACACACACACACACACACAGAGAGAGAGAGAGAGAGAGAGAGAGAGAGAGAGAGGGAGAGAGAAATGGAGAGGATTAGAGTTGGAGAGAGGGCAAAGAGGACAGAGACAGGAGAAGAAAGGGGGAGAGGTCTGAGAGAGATGTGGAAACGAGGTGGAAAGAGGGTATAGAAGACAAAGAATTAAGTGGAGCGAGGAGGTACAGGGGCGAAGGACGGGATCGAGGAGGATCCAGAGAGACTCTTAGAAGACGTGTGTAAACTCGAGACTGACCTGGCAATAAGAGACATGGACACGGGGATAGTGCTCATGGACCGCCCACCCACGAGGTAGTCGTCTGCGCCGGAGGAGCGCGCGAAGAAGCCGTAGTAGACGCCGATGGCGGCGCTCACCGACAGCATCAGCGCGAACACCGTGTAGTCGACGAAGCCCAGCAGCGGCGCCTCGCCTCTCGACACGCTCATGCTGCGTCCTCAACTCCGGCAAGCGCAGCGAGCAGGTGTTCTCCTAGCTGCTGGAAGTGTAGGAGAATACAAGAAGCGAGGCTGTCGAAATACTGTATGATTTACTTCTAGAAAACGATCAACTGAAGCAAGCTTGAAAGTACTTCATTTATAAGAATATACGAGGCGTGTTTTTTTTTTTTTTTTTAAGTAAGTACCCTTTTGCCACGCTACGGCCGCAGCGCTGCGGTCGGCGTTCTGCGCATGCGCACTGGGTACCTACATCCGTCGTCTACGCACTGACGCCATTACAGTCTGATTCTTCCTTGTTTACGTTGTGTACTGACAAAGGAACCTCCCCCTCGCACCCCCCTCAGATTTCCTTGTAAGTTGGAACAGTGGATAGGCCTTGTAAAACTGAACACAGATCAATCAAGAAAACAGGAAGAAGTTGTGTGGAACCATGAAAAAATAAACAAAATATACAAACTGAGTAGCCTGTGTGCAAGACAGGCAACATCAAGGAGAACCTGAGGGCAGGAGCGCCGTGGGCATGTGGTTAGCCTGAGCTGCTGTGGAGCGAGAGGTCCTTGGTTCACGTCCTTCCTGAAGCGAAATTTTAATTTCTTTATTTTCGCAATTATGATCTGTCCGTTCGTTCATTGACGTCTCTGTTCACTATAATAAGTTTAGTGTCTGTGTTTTGCGACCGCACCGCAAAACCGTGCGATTAGTAGACGAAAGGACGTGCCTCTCCAATGGGAACCGAAAACATTAGATCGCAAGGTCATAGGTCAACCGATTCCTCCCCAGGAAAACAGGTCTGATATATTCTATACGACACTGGTGACGGCATGTGCGTCACATGACAGGAATATGTTGTCGACCCACCTAACTTGTGCACTTGGCGAATGGGTAAAAAGATTCTTCTACCTTGCCCGATTTAGGTTTTCTTGTGGATGTGATAATCACTCCCAAAAAAAGTGATGAAAACATAAGAGTTGTTCACATAAACTGCAACAAATGAATGCAACAGTTTCACAGTCGCACAATTTTCCCTGTGCTCTGTCAAAACATATGTTTTTAACGCTTTAAAATTTTTCCGTGTGTAGACCGTCAAATCCTGCATATGTCCAAGCAAATCTGAACATGTCCTGGAATTTTGGAGAGCGAAGTTGATTGTGTGTGCGTGTGTGCCTGAACTTTGATAATTGTCTGAAAATAAAAAATTAAAGTTTTCACTCGAGGGAAGACTTGAACCAAGCACCTCTCGTATCACAGTAGCTCACGCTAACCACAGGACCACAGCGCTGCTGAGCTAATACTCTCCTTAATGTTGCCTATCTTGAACATGGACTACTCAGTATATATTTTGCTTATTTTTTTCATAGTTCCATACAACTTCTTCCTGTTTTCTCGATTGATCTGTGTTCAGTTTTTCAAGGCCTATCCACTGTACCAACGTATAAGTAAATCTGAGGGGGGTGCGATGGGGAGGTTCCCTTGTGAGTGTTGAAGATGCCTCCGATAATCGTGAGTCCCGCCGACTGTGACGTACGAGCTGTTATAAGATTGCTTAGTGCTAAAGGCCTAAAAGCGATCGATATTCATCGTGAGATCTGTGCAGTTTACGGAGAAAACATTATGAGTGATGGAATGGTAAGAAAGTGGGTGAGAGCATTTAAAGATGGCCGCACAAATGTGCACGATGAACAACGCAGTGGGCGTGCTTCGGTCGTTAATGAAAGTTTGGTGCAGGAAGTGGACAATAAGGTGAGAGAAAACAGACGCTTTACGATTTACTGTTGCGGGATGACTTTCCTAATGTTTCTCGTAGTGTTTTGTATGGCATTGTGACCGAGCACTTGAATTACCGAAAATTGAGCGCACATTGGGTACCGAAAATGTTGACGCATGTGCACAAACCCAAACGTTTAGACAGTGCATTGACTTTCCTTGAGCGGCACCACGATGACGGTGATGATTTCTTAAGCCAAATTGTTACAGGCAATGAAACATTGGTGGCCTACGTCACACCAGAATCCAAGCAACAGTCCGTGGAATGGCGGCATTCAGATTCACCCTGAAAAGTGAAGTTTAAGCAAACAATTTCCGCCCAGAAAATAATGTGCACAGTTTTTTGGGACAGAAAAGGAGTATTGCTTGTGGAATTTTTGTCTCGTAATGAGACAATCAATGCAGCAGCTTACTGTAAGACATTGCACAATCTGCAGCATTCAATCAGAACAAAAGACGTGGCATGTTGAACAAGGGCGTCATTTTGCTGCAAGACAATGCCCGTCCGCATGTAGCGAATCAGACCAGAGATCTCATCACATCTTTTCGATGGGAAACTCTAGATCATCCTCTGTACATACCCCGATCTTGCGCCCAGTGACCACCATCTGCTCCTGCACTTTAAGAAACACCTGGGTGGTCAGTGTCTTCAAGATGATGACGAAGTCAAAACAGTGGTGATACAGTGGTTAACAAGTCAGGTGGCAGACTTCTATGAGGAGGGTATTCAAAAACTGGTACAACGTTATGACAAGTGCCTCAGTATTGACGAAATTATGTAGAAAAGTAGATTAAAGTACAGGCTTTCATGTAAAAATAAGATTATTGAGATATCTTAGCACATTTTTTTAAATTTCAAAACGGTACTTACTTAGAAGCACGCCTTGTAATACGATGAACAAAAGGCACTGTTTGTTAATATTGAAACAATTGATCCATATTAGACAATAGTTATAGCCCACATTTTAGTAACTGACTACACAAAAAACATTTGACATGATTAGTACCATTTGTTCCTCATTCATGCAGAAGGCACTGGGTCTCTGGTGAGGGAGGAAGGGGGGAGGGGGAGGAGGAGGAGGAGGAGATTAATATTTAACGTCCCGTCGACATCGAGGTTGTTAGAGACGGAGCACAAGCTCGAATTAGGGAAGGATGGAGAAGGAAAGTGGCTGCGCTCTTTCAAAGGAACCATTCCAGCATTTGCCTTAAGCAGCTTAGGGAAATCACAGAAAACCTAAATCAGGATGGCCCGAATGCGGGTCCATAGTGCTAACAACTGCGCCATCCCGCTCGGTTCTCTTGTATAGAGATTGCGTGGGCATGGACTGAAGTGGGAGCCAGCGTACGTACACTCTTGATCGGGTCGTTGCAGCAAACGTGAAAGAGGATATGTCTTGTTGGAGAACATAAAAATTGGGATACGAAAATTAATTTTGAGAAGAATGAGAAGACTGAATTGCTTTGTTGCGGAGAGGAAGGAAGCAACTTGGACATTGGCAGTCATCAAATTAAAGTGTGCAGACAATTTAAGTACCTCGATAGTATCATATTACGTGATGCAACAAAAATATCCAATAACGGATCAGGCAGGAAAAGGTGGACATTGAAAAATTAAATCCTATACTTTGGCCCTAAAAAATGAGTTAAAATTTAAGTTCGATTAAACAAATCCATCGAGTAACGAATATAAAGTTATGGAAGTGAGTCTTGAGAACTTAAAGACAGAAATAAAAAAGGCTTAGAGCCTTAGAAATAGACCACCTTAGAGTTGTATGAAGAATTTCTGGACTTGACCGTGCGAGAAATGAAGAATTAAGAGGAAGGACGCAAACCCATTGTAGTATTAAGGACAGAATAAAAGACAGACAGGATGGTTGGGGCAAGTCGAAAGAATGGAAGGAGACAGATATCCAAAGAGACCACTTTCATGGCAACCTGTTGGAAGGAGAAAAAGAGGAAATCACAGAAAGGTGGCTAAGGGCTATCCAAGAAGCGATGGAGGGAGAGGAATAGAAGAGGATTAGGAGGAATGACGGAATCGAGGCGTTTGGCGACCGACAAAGATGCGGGATGCGACGGGAGCTGTAGGACTCCTGCAACGAGAATAAGTACCATCTGTGTTGGCAACTTGGGAGGGGGGAGGTGGGAGGTCAGAAAGTCCCCGGATCAAAAAATCAGGGATTAAGACATAAGTTTCCCGTGTCACTGAATATTTTTAAAATCTGTAGTGGTACAACTATAAAGGTTTGCCAAAAGTGTATACAACATTTTAGAGTCGGCAATTCTGGCTGAAACACGATTTTATTTACTGTTGATCAGGTCTTACATGCAGGCACTAACAGGGCCTGTGATTACCCAGTAAACAACTATTCAAGTCTGAAGCTACAACCTAGACTATATATACCTTTCAACAAGCGTAAGGTAACGACATTGAAAGAGACAATGCCCAGTCGGTTCAAAGATTGGAATTGGAAACCGCTTAATCAAGCAGACTGGCAAATTTAACTACTTAGGATAACTTCCATAATACTCGAGGCAGATACTGATGGTAAAAACTGTAGGGGAAGATTGAAATAGGAATATATCCAAGAAATAATTGAAGACGATAGGTGCAAGTATTGCTCTCAGTTGAAGTTAGCGCAGGACAGGAATTCTTAGCCGTCCATACCCAACCAGCCAGAAAACTGATGATCAAAAATATGAAACAAGAAAATGTTTAATCTCCTACCGTCAAGATCTGAAAAATAAATTTCAGCATGTGTGCCACTATAAAGAGAAGAGACCTGTTGAGACAGTGGAAAATTAGTGGCTGGAGATACCCTTAGAGGTCAAACAAGAATCGAAAACACCAGGCAAGAACTAAAGACAATATGGAGTAACCAAAACACAACTGGTTCAAGCCCAAGTGCAGGGCAAAAGGCCTAAGAAGATGTTTTTATTCTGCAAACTGATTGGAGGAAGAGATTTAGTAAAGCCGTGGAAGAGATGGCAGGATGAACTTGAATTAGAGTATCATGACGTTATTGTTGATGATCAAAGTGGTCCCCTCAGACCCTTCGATTACAAATCACTTAGAGATTGGGGCAGCCTCATCTGTGGAATAGATAAGTAACCGCGACAGATGCGGCGAATGGTGCACAAGCCATTTGAAATTCTCAAATTCCATATCACTGATGTTTTGCAGTACACAACTTCCTTTACGGCAGCCTTGGTACTTAGGGTTTTCGGGACTTAGGTCATGCTGCGAGATACAGATACAGTACATCTCATGTAACCGGAACTACCAGTTTCAAGTATTCGTTTTTCAAAGAAATTAATATCAGAGGATTGAAAAATCTGTCTGCACAAGTTCCTCCAGCAGGAGACAAAACGTTACAGAAAGCTTACGCTCACAGCCTAAATTCCAAACACGGAATGTCTTCCAGGATAGTTTCTAGATATATGTAGTGAGCAACCACATAGAAACAGTTGTAGATAAAGTATAAGATTGGTGCATAAGTTCGAAGCGTTCTTGTTTTTCGTGTTGGTATTCCGGTTGCTAAGGGCTTATTTATGGATTGTCATTTTTATTTCTAGTTCATTGTTGCTATTTGAGATTACATATTGTCATTTAGGGACAGTGAGTGGAACTGTGGACGCTAGAAAATGGAGTACCAAGTGGGGAAATCGCAACATTTCCGACATATCCTTCTGCTGAGTTGAACAGAGGGATGGCAGCGAAGGCAAAATGGTTTTTTCGCGTTAAGGAGGATTGTTTTGACATTAGTGACTCTTCATGTTTCAGACAGTCGTTCTTCCCGCGAACCATACGCGACTGGAACAGGAAAGGGAGGTAATGACAGTGGCACGTAAAGTGCCCTCCGCCACACACCGTTGGGTGGCTTGCGGAGTATGAATGTAGATGTAGATGTAGATGAAGACCTTCGAGGTTTGATAGAGGCCGTTTAAACGCTTTAATTCACAGTGATTCACGTCACTGTACTTTAGACTGGCAAATGTGATGAATCGTGATCATTCCAGCACCGTGTGACATTCGCATGTAATGGGGGAGGTTAAAAATCGGATGTAGGTGTACCGCCTGCTCTAAGCCAAAATCACTAAACTCAGCGGGCGACCACAGGTGCAATTCTGCTTGGTCGCCATCAAATGGTTCGTGAAAAGCACCGTTCATTCCTATCCTGTATCATTACTGGTGACGAGGAATGGTACCTTTATGCTAACATTGGGAAAAGCAAGGAATGGTTGAACCCAAACAAAACTTCAACTGTCCATACAAAGACCTGCGCGCAGCCATAAATGATAAGGTTAATGCATCTCGTGGAACAGCGACGGTTTGGTGTACTGCGAATTGCTTCCCCGAAGTTTTCCCATGACTGCTGACATTTACTGTCAACAGCTGAGATGTCTTGCAGGCGCAATCCAAAAACGACCGAGGCGACTGCGTGAGAACACCCGCCCGCTTTCTGTCAGACTGACAAGAAACACTGCACAGCAGTTGGCTTGATAACTCATTCCTCACTCACCTTATTCACATAATCTTGACGCTAAGATTTTCACCTTTTCCACTCTCTATCGAACAGCCTTCAAGGAACTTTCTTTCGGGATGAAAGAGTTCTTCGCCTCAAAACCAAGTCATTTCTACAGTCGCAGAATCGAAAAGTTACCCTAGCGTTGGCAGACGGTTGTAATATAATTTATATTGTTGTGTTTATTAAAATTATGAAAAAACGTTACGAATTAAGCACCAACCCAATAAATAGCAGACCCTGACGCAGTGGCAAGACACTGGAACACTGCAGTTTGTATATTAAACGAGATTGTACGTAACATTTGTTTCAAATACCTGGGAGAGATCATACAGAAAACAGGACTAAACTCGAGAGCCAATGAAGAAAGATTTGCAAAGCTACAAAAAGCTTACAGACTTACATGGAACCATTACAACAAAATAAGTATTTCCGTTAATGCCAAATTAAGACATTACAAAACAATAGTCTTGCCAGAAGCCTTGTATGCCTCAGAATTGACAGTAATCAAGGAAAGAACGAAAATCAAGGAAATGGGAAAGCAAGAGAAGAAAATTCTAAGAAATATCTATGGGTCAGTTCAGAGACAGGGGATATGGATAAAAAGACCGACAAAAGAACTGTACAAACAGACAGACACAATTACAGACAACATCAGAAACAGAAGGGCTAATTCTATGGGCACATTTATAGGATGAACGAAAAGAGGCTAATCAAGAAGAATTTTAACGTAGTGATGAGTAGTACTATGAAGACTAACTGGGCAAAGGAAACCATGGAAGACCTCAAGAAACTAATTGTCTCCACAGAAGAAATAACAAAAATAGGAAAATACAGAGAAAAAATCAGGAAACAGGGTGCGGCGTCGCGGTTCCTTCCGTCCCTTTACGACGAACCTGCACCTACCTGTGAACATTGTCTCAGAATATCATCAGTAGGGAAGCCGAGCGAAACATACTGTACTTCGACGTGAACCAGGCTACAATTAAAGTCACTAATCTACGTTTCGGGAGAAAGTTTTCACACAAAATGAAAGATTCGAAATTTTGTCCTTAATTAATATATTCTGAAACTTAGGTGAACACGTATCACTGCCAAGCCCGTCCTAGTCTTAATTCAGTCACTCACAATCCCTTTCACTCACGTTAACAAGTTTATGGTGTTGCATTCCCGAAAACGCAATAGCTACAAAAATTCGGATTATTTTTGATTGAGAATGCTCGATAAATATTAAGTCTGTCGGTACCAAATGCAGTCACAGTTTTTAGCCACCGACCTATTCAATACGCCAGCGGAATTTATGTCTTTTCTCATCACAAAATTCACTTAAAAATTCTGAAATTTCTACACACCCATCGGAATAATTATGCCGTCACTTTACAACACTTTTGAGTCATGAAACATTGCAAGATTCGGCAACTTATCATTTCCATCGGAACTACTACTACACACGTCCGAACTGTTTCATGGCTAAGCTGCGACTCCTCTCTAGAACACTCAAAGTCTTCTCTACCAGCAGAGAAAGGCACGCGAAGAATATTGCTATACCATTGGTCAGTTTACTCAACAGCCAGTAGCAAAACAACATTCTCCCGCGTCAGTCTGCGCTTTTCATCAATAACTAATCGCAAAATAGTAAACCTAACGACTGCACTTTTTACCGACGTAATGATCTAATAAGCTGAAGTTTTGTTTATGCATAAAGTTAGTTACCATTGTTATTTATACCTGAATTAACTTTCTATTTACCATAACTTACTTTACAAATCTATTCTATAAAAATACCCTTTGTCCACATCCATACTTCTTCGAAATGTTCCCACACTAAATCCCATTACATAACTCATTAAACAATCATCTTCATATTAACCTTAAACCACACTCACGCATCATTCATGCTGCTAAAACACATTTATAACACTTTACATACACAAAAAGACATAATAACACTTTATGAAAGTACTAGTACAGTTTATGAAAAACATTCTATTACTTTAGTGCACTCTAGTGGGCACAATCGAAACTAAATCACAGTCCCCTATTCAATACTGTCCTCTATCGGCTGATACATAAACTACGTGCGCGTCCAGTCTCGCGTCACCATCTGTTACCATCCAGCTCTGAGATACATCTCCCACTTAAGCGCCTCCAAGGCAGGATCGGTATGCGGCGCTACGTCTCAAAGAATTCGAGGAAACACCAAAAGAGAAGAAACCAGGAAAGAGATGAACAGAAGAGAGGAAGACGAAACACAGTGAACATATGAAAGGTTTTTGGGAAGAGAAAAGAAAGAGGCAAAAAAAAGCCATGAAAATTGATTGTGTTTTAACGTTCTCCTAAATTGGGAAGTAACGATAATAATAATAATAATAATTATAATAATAAACATAACATTTGTACTGCTATACTGGGAAGTACTAATCAATGCAGTGGGTGTATTGCAAGGCGAATTAATATGAGACATCGAGCGTATAGGGAAAAAAAGCGGTACCAGTGTTTGATTGACTATAAACAAAGTATTACAGCAATGTTGAAAAATGTTTGTAGCTTACATTCCCATTTAGAAAACTTTAAGAGCAGTCTTTTAGGGCAAAAAGTGCAAATCTTCTTCAGCTCACACAATTCTCCGAGGAAGGACTTGATCAATGAGACATATTCACATTTAATGACAGTGCACAGTAATTCAGCGTGCTTTTACTGACCTTAACTGTTCCCGCAAAAGTGTAGTTGCACTTTCTCCGGAAGCGAATTCAGCAAACGGTACACGTGAGGGGCTGGCTCGCCACTTTACATGAAACGCCTCAGTGTGTCCGCAGCGCACTGTATCCTTTTATCAGCCATCTCCCGGTTCCCCTTCCTTTTTGCGCTGTTTTACACACGCCACACTCAACACGTCAGTGTGTATCAAGAGATAACCAGAAGCGTAACAGCTCGTTGATCAAGTTTACATCTACGCAACATACTCAGTAATAGTTCTGACCTTCTGAGCTCACAAGAAGTGTTTGTCCGTTCCGATAAAATGCAGTGTAAGGATTTTATCAAACAGGATTTTTTCCTCTTCAAAGGAACGCGATAACGCGTATGTGCGCTGAAGCAGTGGTAACACGATAAGTGTTCACCGTATTTGTGCCACAACATCATTCAATAATACATTTAACCATGAGTATTGCGGACGTATAAGACGCCCTGGTGGAAAACACACGCCACACTTTTTAAGAGCTACTTTAGGGAAAAAATTTCTCATTTAATGCGTCTTCTGCAAAACAATAATAACGCATATATCCACGTACATCAAATATTTAGGCAATGTAAATAGGAAAAAGTGTTCACGGATAATTTTCGTCCTCAAATCCGCAAAATTCATGCTCAGAGCTGAAGGAAGAAATATTTGAAGCCATCATGTCAGAAACTGAATCCTTATAAAATAAGTTATCCTCTGTATCATTCAAGGAACACTGATTCCACACTTCTTATACGATTTCATCACTGTTTTAGTTTTTCTAGAGTCCCACGAAGCTTTTACCGACTCACAAACTTGAGAAATGCTAGGTCTCTTCCTCATTCCTAAAGCAGCAGTTTCAAAAACTGTAGATTGCCTCCATTTGTTTCACTCTTCCTTCATAAGTGCTTAAATGTTACCTAAATCTAATGGTTAAAGGAAATTTTGTCCCTTCAGCACAGCAGGATAAAACGACTGTGTACTGAATCTTCTCATTGCCAGGAAGTTTTAATAATAACGCTTTTTGTGCCTTTGGAATCCACAGTTCCGTTAGAAGGGACATCAGAGGTTAGCGGAGTCTCGTTCATGTATCCAATGTGCGAAAATTCAACTTTTCGAAGGTTAAAACTCTTCGCTTTTCTTTGCGTTAGTGACAAATCGATGAATTCAACAATTTGTTCTTGGTACTCGGCATGTTGTGTGATATTTTTGTCTTGGTCCACGTACAGCCCTGCAGCCGGGCGACTAGCGCGAGTTTTGGTGTTCTCGCAAAGATAAGTATTTTAGATTATAAAACATATAGATTAGTACTGAATACGTGGTAAATAAGTGTATTAGTGTGCCGTTTAAGTCTACCATTAAAGGTTTCATTTTTCTTTACGTAATATAGCAGAAAACACGAAAAGACCGTACAGTCGTATTTTCTGTTTACGTTCTGCTGAAGCAAATCTATAGAATTTCGTTTAGTTGTTCCTTGCTCTCTCCAGCAATTTAACTTAGCGTACCTCTTCATTATTTAACTAGCATTTCCGGAAAGTAGCGTAAAGTTTAAGTTGTTGTTTCAGAAACTTTGCACTTTTGTTTTTGTTTACACACAGTTGCGTAAACAGTTGCGTATAGGCCAAATTTGTGTAACCATATTTTCGTGTTTATCTGTAATTTAACTGACTTATTCTTAATAAACTATTACGTTTATCATGAGTGAAAAGTGCTTGACTTGCCGTAGAATTGTTAGGTCGGGGCTTTGGTGTGATGGGTGCTGTAGTTTTTTCCATGTGGGTGACTGTAGTGGCGTGGGAATAGGGGAAGTAAATGAGACTCATCAGTGGTTTTGTAGGATTTGTAGTAGAGATAGGAAGATACTAGAACAGGAGGGGAAAATTGCCGCCCTTCAGGCTGAGTTAGACAAGGCCAGGGGAGATCTTGACAGGTTAAGGAGGGAGAAGGGTAAAGAGAGGTGGGAAGTGGCAACAGGCAACAGGAGGAACAGGCCTAGAACTTTGTCTGACAGCTTTATGGTGAATGTGGAAAATAGATTTGACCTGTTGCTTCAGTTAGAAGCTGGTGAGCCTCAAGCAGTTGCAGGTGTAGACAGGGCACAACAAACTTTCAGCAGCAAATTGAAAAGTAAGAATGTAGGGAAATCAGTAAAGAGAAAGAAAGTGTTGTTGTTAGGTAGTTCCCATGGAAGAGGTGTTGGCCAATTTTTGCAGGATGAACTAGGATCAGAATACCAGGTCACCAATTTTTTTAAACCTAGTGCTGGTCTGGAGCAGGTGACAGAGGATTTAGGATCACTTTGCAAAGATTTCACTAAGGAAGACACCGTGGTTATAGTGGGTGGGGCAGGTAACAGTATTGACAGAGATCCTGGGTACAGTATAGAGTGTGACCTGGCGAAGATTGCGTCAGCATCGAAGCATACTAGTGTTGAGTTTGTATCTGTTCTTGGGCGCCACGACCGACCTCATTTGAACTCTTCTGTCAAGAGAGTTAATTTGGAGCTGGAACGGCTGCTCATGTCGGGTGCGGGGTCACACATTGGTGTGGTTCCTGTTGATTCTCTCAGTAGGTGGGATTATACTAGACATGGCCTTCACCTCAACAGGAAGGGGAAGGGTAAATTGGCTGGGGAAATAGCAGGAAAGTTAAAGGGGGGAGGCACTATCATGAGTGGTAAAATACCAGTGGTTATAGGATTCAGAAAAGACCCTTTTTTAGGGTAGGGAGGACAGAAAGAAAGCAAATTTTAAGAGAGGTTAGAACTGAGACAAATCTTCAGTTTGAGAAAGAAATCAAAAAACATAATTCCAGCTTATTACATCAGCATAAACAGCCATTGGTTAAGAATTTTCAACTGTCAGCAGATATTTTAACTCCACCCAATCTTAACTCAGTCAATGAGGAATGTCAGCTATCTTTATTGCATCAAAATATTCGAGGACTGAAAAATAAAATTAATGAATTAACTATCTGCATAGATGAATTAGAGTCTTCAAACACAGCTGACATAATCTGCCTCTCTGAACATCATGTGACCACTGGTATAGAACTTTTAAGTGTTACAGGGTTTAGGTTAGCATCTCACTTTTGTAGATCAGAAATGGAGAAAGGAGGAGTTGCCACATTCATCAGGAACTGTCATAAATTTAAGAACATAGACATTCATAAATTTTGCCTAGAACAGCATATGGAAGCATGTGCAACAGAATTAGAATTTCACAAAAAATCCTTCATAATATTAAGTGTATATCGAGCACCTGCAGGTAACTTTAATCTGTTTGTCAACCACCTTGAAACTGTACTGGCCCATTTAACAATCAAAAACAAAGAAATAGTGGTTGCTGGTGATTTCAATGTAGATTTCCTTAAAGACTCTCCCAATAAGAACTTGTTTGAGTTAGTAACACTATCATTCAACTTAATTCCCACAGTAAAGTTCCCCACTAGGATAGCCACTTGCTCACAAACAGCCATTGATAATATCTTTATAGAAAAGTCCAATGAACAAAATTATATTACAAAACCAATAGTCAATGGCCTCTCAGACCATGACATGCAGTTCCTTCTGTTAAATGTTAATACTGAACAGGATATAAAATCTGTTAAATCTGAGCTCAAAAGGGTAATCAGTAAGCCAAAAATTGATTATTTTAGGACACTCCTCAGAGACATTCACTGGACTGATGTTTACAGCGTTCATGGCATGAATGAAAAATATAACATTTTTGCTAATAAAGTGCTTACCTTATTCGAACACTGCTTTCCCCCAAAACTTACCAAGGTTAGAGCAAAGTCTACAAAGAAGCCATGGATTACTCGAGGAATATGGGTATCTTGTAAAACAAAAAGAAAACTGTATCTGTCACTCCGAAACATTTCCAATGTTGATGCTATAGCACATTATAAGAAATACTGCAAAATATTAAAGACTGTAATACGGATGTCAAAGCAAATATATTACAAGGAAAAGATAGTCATATCAGATAACAAAATAAAGACAATATGGGATATAGTGAAGGAGGAGACCGGTAGAACCAGGCATGAAGAGGAACAAATAGCATTAAGAGTAAATGATACATTGGTGACAGATGTGTATAGTATTGCAGAACTTTTTAACAAACATTTTATAACTGTTACTGACAAGATGGGGTTGTCAGGTTCGGTAGATGCTGCTATGGATTACCTTAGACCAGACATTTCAAGTAACTTCCTTAATATGAATTTGACCCTCACTACCCCAACAGAAATAATGTCCATCATAAAATCTTTAAAATCAAAAACATCTAGTGGGTATGATGAAATATCAACAAAGTTAATTAAAGAATGTGATTCTGAGCTAAATAACATATTAAGCTATCTGTGTAACCAGTCGTTTATTAGTGGAATATTTCCTGAATGGCTGAAATATGCTGAAGTTAAGCCACTGTTTAAGAAGGGAGATAAAGAAATAGCATCAAATTTCCGTCCAATTTCACTGTTGCCAGCATTCTCAAAAATTTTCGAAAAAGTAATGTACAGTCGTCTTTATAACCATCTTATCTCAAATAACATACTGTCAAAGTCACAGTTTGGATTTCTAAAAGGTTCTGATATTGAGAAGGCTATCTACACTTACAGTGAAAATGTGCTTAATTCATTAGACAAAAAATTGCAGGCAACTGGTATATTTTGTGATCTGTCAAAGGCATTTGACTGTGTAAATCACAATATCCTTTTAAGTAAACTAGAATATTATAGTATAACAGGAAATGCTGCAAAATGGTTCAAATCTTATATCTCTGGCAGGAAACAAAGGGTGTTATTAGGAAAGAGACATGTATCAAGCTATCAGGCCTCATCCAACTGGGAACTAATTACATGTGGGGTCCCACAAGGTTCCATTCTGGGGCCCTTACTTTTTCTTGTGTATATCAACGACCTTTCATCAGTAACATTACCAGATGCCAAGTTTGTTTTGTTTGCCGATGATACAAACATTGCAATAAATAGCAAGTCAAATGTAGTCTTAGAAAGATCAGCCAATAAAATATTTGTGGACATTAATCACTGGTTCCTAGCCAATTCTTTGTCACTAAACTTTGAAAAAACACACTACATGCAGTTCAGAACTTGTAAGGGGTGTCCCAAGAGTATATGTCTAACATACGATGACAAGAAGATAAAAGAAGTGGACAGTGTTAAATTCTTGGGATTACAGCTTGATAATAAATTCAACTGGGAGGAGCACACCACAGAACTGCTGAAGCGTCTTAACAAATCTCTGTTTGCAATGCGAATTTTGTCAGACATAGGGAATATAAAAATGAAAAAGCTGGCATACTATGCTTACTTTCATTCCATAATGTCATATGGGATTATTTTTTGGGGTAATTCATCAAGCCAAGCTAAAGTTTTCCGGGCACAAAAACGTGCAGTGAGAGTTATATGTGGTGTGAACTCAAGAACATCCTGCAGAAGCCTGTTTAGGGAACTAGGGATACTAACTACTGCTTCCCAATATATTTATTCCTTAATGAAATTTGTCATTAAAAATATATCACTTTTTCAAACCAACAGCTCAATTCATGGAATCAATACTAGAAATAAGAATAATCTTCACAAGGATTTAAAGTCACTTAGTCTTGTACAAAAAGGTGTGCATTATTCAGGAACACACATTTTCAATAACTTGCCAGCAGCCATAAAAATCTTAACAACCAATGAAATTCAGTTTAAGAGAAGCCTAAAGGATTTATTGGTGGCCAACTCCTTCTACTCCATTGATGAATTTCTTAGTAAAACCAACTGATTTGTATGTAAGTACAACATAACTTCTGCACAATTTCAGTGCAGTAATGTGTTCATTGAAAATTTGTGTGTGTGTGTGTGTGTGTGTGTGTGTGTGTGTGTGTGTGTGTGTGTGTTAGTATAATCTAACTTCTGCACCATTTCAGTGCAGTAATGTGTTCATTGAAAATAAGTATTACAGTAGTTGTATTACCTTATAAATAAGTAAAAAACTTTTTTATATTAAATTCAGTGCATTAGTATTTGTAAAATTACTCTTAGTGTTCATTAAAAAATGACGATCATTCCACTTGGGACCTGTGGAATGGTACATTAGCTTATTTGTTTTAATTGTAAATATTTGTCATGTATTATTGTTTTTCTGACATGTTCCACATCCTGGAGGACCTCCTCACTACGGATCAATTGGAATGAAAGTAAATCTAATCTAATCTAAACAAAGCCGATACCTCCTCATCAATCTTGAATAACATGGATGTTGATCTAGTAAATTTGGTGATCCCTTTGTTAGTGGATATTACTTTCTCTTGATGAATGAGTGTTTACATAGAAACCGACATTCCTCCTTGTCTGCTCTCTAAAATCCGAGTACTGGGTTCTGCTTCAAGTTTGGGCCATTTAACAGTTCAATTTCTCAAATTATGTTCACTGCGAGGTGCTTTCTTTCAAAATTCCGAGTTCGCCAAGTTCTTACTTTTTTTTTCAGTTGCAGGTGACCCGAAATAACTTTCTTCAACCCTTTCCATGCTCCTTAGCATATGCAACTATGACAGCTTAAACGTAATGGTATAGCGATGGCGTTTTTCAGTCATAGTTTGTAAATAAAATCACAATATAGGTACTAAACAAGTGCATCACAGTGCTAAATGCAACAGTAATTGGAACTTGAACGAACTGTATAAGAATCTTTAATGACAGCGCATGTGCAACCACTGAACTGTATACAACTGGAATGCTCAAAATTCGCAAGGATGCTAACAATGAATTGTTTCAATACGAAACACAGAAATTTTGAAGAAATGGAGCTTATAGGTAACTACGTTAACTTGTTACCGTTGTGTAAGACGCATCCAGTTTTTGGGCCTGTTTTCAAAGGAAAAATGTGCCGGCAAAAACGGTATTGGGTTGCTCTATGAAATGCTGAGTTATGAGAGGGCATTAATAGATTAGATGAGGCTGAGGACAGTCGTTAGAAAGCGTGAAAATTTTTTAAATGTTTTATAATTATCTCAATAGCTAGAAAATCTCTACAGTAGGACAATTAGAAGAATAATCGTCTCGGTATATTCTGTACGTAATTTAGCTTCGTCGATATTGATACTGTTACTTAAATAGCTTTTAGCTCATAGCCGCTTTGTGTAACCACTTGCTCCCCGATTGAGTAATGCTTCACAATGGCAGGAGAATTATTGAAAACTGTTATCCTAGAAATAATAACGCAGTGATGCTACTTTTTCCTTGACAGTTGTGATTTTTTATGCAGAGTATTTATAAATTATGGCATGTACAGTATCCTTAATAATAATAATAATAATGAAGAATTATCGACAAGAACAATGCATCATATTTATCAGGTATCTTAATTACTAAACTCTCAAATTTCGCAGCCTGATTTTTGGTTACAACAAATATAATATGGGTCATTCTTAAGATCATATCTTGCACTGCAACCACTGCATCCACTGTTGGTTGTGACCAAGGTTTCAAAAATTTGAGGCGTACAGAGTTTCTGTTAGTAATAGTTTAAGGGAAACAATCTCATAGGTTATTCGTAGAAAGTGGAGGCATGGTTCTTCAGCTTTAAATATTTTTCTTTTTTTCTTTGGCTCTTCGTTTTGATTACTTTCTTTCGAGAGCTAGTCAGAACTACATTTTTATCTTCGGTTGGATACTATCTGTCGCAATTTGCTGTGTGCAAAAGGTTATAGGTCTTGCAGATTGTGATGTGTTTTTTAGTCGAGATGATGTACGTAAGCCTTCTAGTAGACTTACACATTCTTCTTAATCAGCACTACTATTTTTGGCAGCCATCTCATATTCTACAGTGCTGTTCTGAGATTGTGTTGAGCCACATGTGTCAATTATACAGGATCTTTATATCAACAGATATATCTCTTGACGTACACATGAGCCCCTTAGATCCCAAGTGGTGTAACTCACATTATTCTTGTTTTGATATATTTAATGGCTTACTTGGACTATAATACAAAATTTAACAATACTTTTCATACCGCTTTTGGATCGATAAATTATCAGAATCTCTTTTTATAACTCGCAATAACAATTACAATAAATTCTATCAGATTATTGACCAGATACAAGAGCTCAAGTGAAGTTATTCCACTTGTGACGTAAACAGGTAAAGGATTTTATGTACTATGAAAACATACATAGCAGCCAAAAATACTACAATTAAGTAATTTTTCATAGTCTTTGTTACTCACAGTCAGTACTATGATTTGTATTCGTTGGTCTAACGATTTCATCATTGTCAGATGAATGAGGGAGTAGTGGGGATGAACAGGTGAAATGAAGGGCAAAAGTTCTTCCGTGTCCTCGTTTTCTTTGTAACAGTCCTTGGTCTTGTGTACAGCTTTCCCTGAGGTATGTTAATCACAGAACCCGTGTATTTTTATTTTATTTTTTTTTAAATTTTTTTTTAGATACCGGCATGAAGTCCAGCTTGTGAAATCCCATGTAGCTGAAAGAAGTTCTTTGAAAAAGAGTGTGACTGACTCACTCTTTTGGTAGCGTGTCTTTAGTCACGATACAGGTTGATTTACAGTGTCAGTTTTTTTATTTGGTTTTGATGACTGACTTCAACAATTTTTCCAAGAAGTCATTTTACTTAATTATAATGACATGAAGGGGATATTTTTTCTTGACTTCACAATAATATTGTACCAATAATACATCTGGTGTGTCTTGTTGCAGTTTTCTACTAAAGCAAAATGACTAACATTGAGAAGATAGGAATGGCCACTTCTCATGAAGGTTTGGTCTATGATTCCAATATTATTCTTTTTACTTAAGACTGGTTTCACTAATGTCATGGCTATTTTCCCGTTACTATCACTCCATATTAAAAAATGTTTCGTGGACGATGCTTTTGGTTCAATGTGTTTGACGGCAGGGCCCAATTTATTGGAAGCTACGAGAGTCAACCACTTCTTCTCAGCAGTAAATTAATCATAATTTTGATGACAGCTCGTGATAAGGCAAACTGTCAACAAATAAATTAAATTTGTAATAAGCTGCTTGACATGTCAGCCTGGGAAAGGATAGGGACTTTCCTACATCAAAAGAATAGGTGTCGTAGGGGTTATCATAAACTGATTTTCAGTTCCTGTTTTTAAGGACTCCCAAGCTTTCTCAGCATTACACAGACGCAATTCAGTATTGTTGAAATTGCGCCTTTTGTTATTCATCTTTCAATGCTTGAGCTTTTTGGCAGAAATGTCACACTGTTCACAACTGTCCTTGTGTAGAGCAGTGGATATCCAGATTGAACTCATTGTTAACCCCTTACTATCTTGATAAATTTCTAGTTGAAAGAGAAGATCAAATACCAGTAATGAAGTGTTATAGAGTACATAAGGTCTAATCTGAGATACATCATACTTGTCATACATATTTGTGACAACAGAGATATGAGAAACAGAACCTTATATTTTATTTAGTAAAAGAGTTTTAATTAACGTTTTGATGATACATTGATGGGATTTACAAGGTAAAGAATGAAAAGTACATGGTGGAATTCATTTTAAATAATCATATACAAAACGATATAGCCTTATTCGTCGACTTCTTGGAAACAGTTCATTCTCTTATTAAGAAATGTATTGCATTGTCACCTGGAAATGGGAAAAGTGTTAAACTAATATTTTCTTGCGTTTGAAAAGACACGAAGTGACAAAAGTACGTAATCCAATAAACCAAGCTAATAGTTGTATCTGCGATTCAAAAAAAATCAAAGAAAATATATTGTTCATTGTTGACACTAATTGTGTTAAGAAGAGCGTCACGGAACATGACAGTGTTTTAAATAGTTTGCAAGAAATGAGGCCGGAAGATAGTTCGTGGATTACCTTCGCTCGAAAGCCCACCATCTTTCTTGACTTGAACGAATTGGTTTCCTCTATGGAGATCTTTAGGTTCGCCCACGAGTAGCGTGGCCGGTGCGTAGGGTTAGAATCCGCACCTCAGTTACGAATAAGACCCGTGATCCACATCCTAATTCTTCGGGTCGCCAAGGTTTCTTCCGATACGGGGGAGGGGATCATTATGTGAGCTATTGCCCCATCGAGCAAGGTCCAGCAGCTAATAGATGACGCCACTGGGGGGCAAGCCAAGCTCGTTGCTGGTAAGCCTCCTGGTTTCTGTGCTTGCATTCTCGCTCTTAACAATTCTTCCCTTCCTTGCGTATGTGCTCAGCTCAATAAAAAACCTGTTTGCGGCCTTTTAGATTAGGGGAGCTCCGTTTCCTTATTGGGTTATTGGAATTTGATTAGTATTTGAAATATGGTGGCTTATGTAAAATGTCTCCCTTGTGCCCTACTTTCGAGGGATGTTGGGGTATGAACAGGCACGGTTTGCCTCTGGTATGTGAGGTGCGAGGGAAATTACCTATTTGTAATTTTTCTTGGCCTAATAAGTTAATCGTTGTAAAGAATTTGCCACCTTGCTTCTCGGTTGTGACTTTATTGAGCGGACTGGTTTGGTTCTGGGTCGGTAGCAAGACGTTCTTTAAATTTTGTCCTTCAGAAAAGATAACAATCTGTTCTTGCCGTACTCTTAGCAATGCCAGTTCGCTTAATCCGCTAATGATGATGAAATGATGAGGATAACACAAATACCTAGTCCCCAGGTGGAGAAAATCGCAACCCAGCCGGGAATCGAACCCGGGACCTGTTGGAGAAGGCCACGTTTGTCCGGAGGTCAGGAGATCCACTGATGATAGGATTTGTTTGCTTGTGGAGCTTGTTTCTTCCATTTTGTTCCATTTTGTTCCATGTTGAAGCTAGGCAGCTATTAACATCTTAGGGAATTACCTTGAGCACAGGAAGAATGATTTGGAGACTGACAGCCAAGCCTTAAGCTGGGTCTTAGCGTGACCTAGAAAGACCGGTAGGATCCCCAGAGGGTCGGTCTGGATATCCACATTCCGCTTCGGAGTTCGGCACATTAAGGGGCTGACTGTTAGGCGACCGACGCACTTAGTCGCATATTCGAGGAAGGCACCGACAGAGTGGGAATGTGTCACTCCTCGTCTGTGAATCCTGTTTGTGGTGTCTTGGCCGAGGTACAGGAGCTTATTACTGATCTTATGTCTAAACAGGGCCAGGACCTTTTCTGGAATCCACTAGAAAAGGTTTGCTAGCTGGAGAACGTGTACCCAGTTACCTGCTGAGAATGATGATGAAGATGTTTGGTTTGTGGGGCGTTCAACTGCACGGTTATCAGCGCCCGTACAAACTCGCAACCTTTGCACAGTCTAATCTCGCCACTTTCACGAATTATGATGAAATGATGAGGATAACACAAACACCTAATCCCCAGGTGGAGAAAATCGCAACCCAGCCGGGAATCGAACCCGGGACCTGTTGGAGAAGGCCACGTTTGTCCGGAGGTCAGGAGATCCGCTGATGATAGGATTTGTTTGCTTGTGGAGCTTTTTCTTCCATTTTTTATTACTTTCATGATTCCTTGCTTGAGAGGCATTTGGGGTCCCACAAGACTATCGCTAAGGTACTGCAGCACCCTAACTTGGCCGTCACTAGTGGGGGAGTACGAGCTATGTAAGATGGGAAAATCCAATCACAGCTCATGCAAGGGACTTTTAGAGTCCGAACGAAAGCAACACCCCATGGATAAGTTGTTTATTGATTACGTATGGCCTCTTTCTCGCACAAATGGAGGAATCGTTATGTGATGGTTGTGGTAAATGCCTTTTGCAGTTTCGTTTGGCTTGTCCCTAATAGTGTGGTGGTTACCATCCACCATATCTCCAATATCTGTTCCACTTTCGGAACTCCTGAAGACCTGGTGAGTGATAATGCCCCGGCCTTTGTGCCGTAGGAGTTCAAGCGGTTTTGCTTTGGTAACGCCATGAAGCCATGTCACCCCCACCCCCCACACCCATTATCCTCAGCCCTCCTTCGCCGAAAGGTGAACAGAAACGTCACAGGCCGCTCACATCATGCCAGGTGTGGATGGTTCGATCCCTTGGATTAATTTTGCATTAAATTCTGCTCAATACGATGTGGCGAGCGCTCGCCCGGCCTCGTTAATGTTTGCTTACTGCCTTTATTTCCCTCTAGCAAACTTGTGGTTGCTTCAGGATATAGCTCCTGAGATCATAAAACGGAATTAGGGAAAGGCTAGGCGCAATATAGAACTTGCTCATCACTGCTAAATGAGTTGCTACAATCAAGGAAGGCAGCCATTTCATGCTATAACTGGGGACAAAGTTTTTCTCGTAACTTCAGTGCCTGGTGGCGGCAGGGATGCGGGTATTTCCAGGAAGCTTTTTCTGAATCTTGTGGGGCCTTTCCGAATCGTTAGGGTCCTGAGCTCAGTTAATCTTACGGTCCGCTATCTTGCCACAGTAAAACTTTGAGGGTGCATGTCATCAGCCAGGTGAAGGAAGCGAGGCAGGGGTCGTTGTCTTTCCTCCCGACCCTCCCCCCCCCCCCCCTTACCCCACACCCATGTTGTTCTCAGTAACATGGAAGGGGGGGGGGAGGGGGCGGGAATACTTCTCGTTTTAGTGGCGGGCAGGAAGTTCATATAGATCACTAGAAACCTCTAATAAATTAAAGTTTATGTACATAAATAATGAACACAATTAGTCACTGTACTATTCTGATGCTGGAAATAAATGGAAATATTAGGTTTCGCTTAACTTGATTTCACCTCCTGCATGCGCCCACAAAGATACAGAAACGCCTAATGATGCATATTTCATACAAATAATATTTTCGAATTCACTTGCACGTGCAACTCGTTTATTGCATCAAAATGTGGCTTCGCGTTAGAAATTCTGCAGTAGAAACATACGATTTCCAAACCTGAATTTTCCTCTATATTTAGCTGCAATTCTCCAGACAATGACAATAACTTAGTGTGTGTGTGTGTGTGTGTGTGTGTGTGTGTGTGCAGCAAGCTGCTCTAGAAGTACCCGAAACACTCGGGAGCTTCATAAGCAAAACAAACGGCATTAACTTATAATGTTAATCTTCATGTCTACACATTTATTTCTCAACAGTCATTCTGACGACGAACACATTTCTCCCACCGACCCACCGAGAGACCAATTTGTTGATGTCGTTATTGTTGAATGTTTGACGTTGTTGACAGAGCCACAATCTCACCTCTTCTTGCACTGCTTCGTCACTATCAAAGTGAAGTCCTCAAAGGTGTTCTTTAAATTTGGGAAAGGGATGAAAATCGAATGGGGCCAAGTCGGGAGACTATGCAGGATGCGCGATGACTGTGACCCCAAGGCGTCGAGTTGTTAGAGATGAGACTGCACTCGTGTGTGTTCTGGCACTGACGCGCTGCAGCAGTGAATGATCCGTATGTGGACGAACTGTTAGAATTGGAAACTATAAACGCACACTGATCTCAGGTACTGACATAGTTACGTTACACACCGTTGTGTTACACGCTACAGTTCGGAGCCCTCTATCGGCAGAGGGCTGGAAATATGTAGTCATGAAGAATAAAAACGTAGGCTATTAATAATGTTTGTTTTACTTGAAAATTCTTAAGAGTTTTCAAGTAAACAAATTCGGAGAGCGCGCGCTCATATTTCACTTCTTCCAACAATGGTCACATGAAAAATGTTGCTTGCAGTTTTTTATTTTTATTGCCATTTCTTGGTCTACGCCGCTATGGCGTTTTCTGTTTTATCGCGCTACCTAAGAATGTAGAATTTATCAACCGCCGTTGTGTTCATTGTGCACTTTATGCTGGTAAATGCATCCAAACACAAGAAACTGTTAATTGTAGAGTAATAGAATAACAGGAAAGTAAGAAAGCCAGTGACCAGAACTGGATGACTCTGAATCTGATAGTATATATTCAGTGCTGGATTACCGTACCAAATAACTGATTTAGACTAGACAGAACAATCAATAGCAGAGATCCTTTCACAAAAAAAGTTTAGTTGCATGAGTAGGACTAAAAACAATATGTTCATTAATATTACCACTAATCATGTGTACATATACTGTAAACTGCCTCGTTCCACGTCATTTCTATAAAAGAATCATTAAAATGATCGCTAGAACATGTAACTAACTAACTAACTCACTCACTCACTCACTCACTCATTCCCCATCTCCTGGTAACCTACCATAGTATCAGAAATGAACCAACTTTGCCTGAGAGCCATTTCTCCGAGTCACAAGTACAGATTCCAGGCCGGCCGCTGTGGCCGAGCGGTTCTAGGCAAGGCACTTCATTCCGGAACTGCGCTGCTGCTACGGTCGCAGGTTCGAATCCTGCCTCGGGCTTGGATGCGTGTGAAGTTAGTTAGGTTGAAGTAGTTCTACGTCTAGGGAACTGATGACCTTAGGTGTTTACTCCCATAGCGCTTAGAGCCATTTGAACCATTTTAACAGATTCCAGCATATATACTTGCTTTCCTACGGGTGGTGCATTCATGAAGGAACAGACAATAAACTGAACACTAACCACACCAACGGGAGATAATACTCTCGAGTGATTTCAAAAATGGTTCAAATGGCTCTGAGCACTGTGGGACTTAACATCTTAGGTCATGAGTCCCCTAGAACTTAGAACTAGTTAAACCTAACTAACCTAAGGACATCACACACATCCATGCCCAAGGCAGGATCGAACCTGCGACCGTAGCAGTCGCGCGGTTCCGGACTGCGCGCCTAGAAACGCGAGACCACCGCGGCCGGCCCGAGTGATTTCCGTGCACGATAACTACATACTGCAAGATCAATTCCAGTCACCGTTGTTACATTTCTACGGCAATTGTGATAAAGTATACGTCCTTTCCAGTCATTAGATTGGTGAGTGCCCTCAAGACTGGAACTGCAAGCCTATCGAAAATGTCTGTCAGAGACAAAAGTCTCTTTTCGAGTTATTGTTGAATCACGTTGCCCTCGATGCTGAGTGTTCATCGGAGGTGAGGGTATTATCTGATCTACATAAATGATCTATTGGATAGGGTGGATAGCAATGTGCGGCTGTTTGCTGATGATGCCGTGGTGTACGGGAAGGTGTCGTCGTTGAGTGACTGTAGGAGGATACAAGATGACTTGGACAGGATTTATGATTGGTGTAAAGAATGGCAGCTAACTCTACATATAGATACATGTAAATTAATGCAGATGAATAGGAAAAAAAATCCCGTAATGTTTGAATACTCCATTAGTAGTGTAGCGCTTGACAGAGTCACGTCGATTAAATATTTGGGCGTAACATTGCAGAGCGATATGAAGTGGGACAAGCATGTAATGGCAGTTGTGGGGAAGGCGGATAGTCGTCTTCGATTCATTGGTAGAATTTTGGGAAGATGTGATTCAGCTGTAAAGGAGACCGCTTATGAAACGCTAATACGACATATTCTTGAGTACTGCTCGAGCGTTTGGGATCCCTATTAGGTCGGATTGAGAGAGGACATAGAAGCAATTCAGAGGCGGGCTGCTACATTTGTTACTGGTAGGTTTGATCATCACGCGAGTGTTTCGGAAATGCTTCAGGAATTCGGGTAGGAGTCTCTAGAGAAAAGGAGGTGTTCTTTTCTTGAATCGCTACTGAGGAAATTTAGAGAACCAGCATTTGAGGCTGACTGCAGTACAATTTTACTGCCGCCAACTTACATTTCGCGGAAAGACCACAAAGATAAGAGAGATTAGGGCTCGTACAGAGGCATATAGGCAGTCATTTTTTCCTCGTTCTGTTTGGGAGTGGAACAGGGAGAGAAGATGCTAGTTGTGGTACGAGGTACGCTCCGCCACGCACCGTATGGTAGATTACGGAGTATGTATGTAGATGTAGATGTAGATGTAGATGTAGAAGAGAGGTTAGGGTTTAACGCCCTGTTAAGGTTGTTAAGAGATGTTGAATTACTACAGGTTAACTGAACAAGTTCCTCTGTTTTTGTACGTGATCGGTTGGTTTTAAAGTACTGCACTGCCCAATCGCATTAATGTGACCACCTTTGCAGAGAGGTCCATTCAGAGACGTACAGGAAAGAGTCAGTAAGGTTCTGGAAGACATCGACAGGGTGTGGAGCTATGTTGGCTCCAGTGCAGTGCTGTGGCTGGCTGCGCTAGGTTTATCCATTGAGAGCCCATGGTGGGTACAGCCAGATCGAGGTCGTCCTACAGACTCTTGATTGACTTTAGATCCAGGACGTCTGCTGGCCAGGGGAGTGCGGTAAGCTCATCCTGGAGCTCTTCGAATAACGTATGTGCACTTTGAGCCGTGTCACACATTGCATTGTCCTACTGGTAGATGCCATTGTGCCGAGTAAAAATAAGCAGCATGTAGGAGTGGAAATGGCCCTCAGGGACTGATGCATACCTGAGCTGATACATTGTGCCTTCGAGAATGACGAGACCACCCAGAGAATGCGTTGATAACATTCACAGACCATAACACTCTCTCCTCCGGCCTAGATTCATCCGACATGCCAATGACATCTGTCGTCTTGAAAAGGCCACAGGTGGCCACTTTGTGAATGTCGTGTTGTGGAACTGGCGTGCAAATTCCAGCCGTTGTCGCAGAGAACAGCAGTCGGCAATGGTGCAAGAAACTGGCACCTACTGTGGAGGTCTATATGGCTATACGGAGCAATATTCGGTAACCTGTCGTTCGGAAAACACTATTGGTAGCCCCGTGGTTCATCTCGGTGATCAGCTGAATGTCTCTCAGCCCGTACAGATTCCTGCAGCTGTCGTTCACCCATGTCATATAAGGCCCTTGGTTCAGCACAGTTGCCTCGGCGCCGGTTTTGGATAGCGCCATTTTGCCATGCGCAGTATATTTCAACCACGGCAGCATACAAATGCTTTAAAACTTCTGTCTGAAATGTAGCGGCACAACCGTTTAGGATAGGGAAAGTTAGTTTTGTACAATATTATGAGCACAAGTTTAGCTAGGTGAGGGCCGGAAGTTGCCACTACAGAAAGGACCGGATATCTATGTGGCACTGATTGAAAAGATGTCGAAAAGTTTAAAGGTTTATCGTTTACTGTCTATTGTTCATCCAGTATAGACATTACATAGAAACCTGTTGCTGTAAATAACAAATAATAAAACGTTAGAAAAAGCTACATTTACGAATTGTGGGAAAGAATATGGAAACACCGAAAACGCTAAACACTGACAAGTCCAGTAATTTGCAGGATAGCTGTTGGCATTCAAAAAAAGCTTACAGTCGTCTCAGAGTAGCCAAGTAATTCCTGCGCGGTTTTCAGGGGATTCTTATTCCATTCTTCCAGCAAAATAATGGCAAGTTGAGAGAACGATTATATTGGTGGGTAACGATCATGCACCTTTTTATTTAAGGTAGACCACAAAGGCTCAATAATAGTGATATATGATGACCGCAGTGGCCAGGGGTGGTGTGACAGTTCATCCTCGTGCTCACAAAGCCATCCTGATGGATGGTGAGCTGTGTACAGTGCCTGTCGTCTTGGAACCCAGTATCACCAATGCAGAACAAACATTGTACCATGGGATGGGCCTGATCAGCCAAAACGCTGACAATTTTTGGCAGTGAAATGAAAATGAACGTTTGGCGTCATTGGCTGGGAGACCCCTTGCGGGGCAGATCCGGCAGCCTTGGTGCAGGTATTACTACATTCGACGCCACACTGGGAGACCTGCGCGCCGGATAGGTTTGAAATGATGATGAATTAGATAAAAAAATGAGATGATCGTATGGCATTGTTGGTCAGGAGACCCCATCCGGGGAAGTTCGACCGCCGAGTGCAAGTCTTATTTCAGTCGACGCCACACTGGGCAACTTGCGTGCCGGTCATGAGGATAAAATGATGGTAATGACAACACAACACCCAGTCCACAAGTGGAGAAAATCTCCGACCCAGCCGGGAATCGAACCCGGGCTCGTAGAACGGCAATCCGTCATGCTGACCACTTTTTTTGCGCTGTCCACTTTTTTTATGGTGTAACAATAACAAACATAAACTGCTTCTAGCATTTTTTTAATATATAAGACGATGACCTTTATAAAATAAAATATTTCTGGGAAACGTATATAAGTGGACTTTTTTTTACATAATCGTGTAGCAATAACAAACATAAACTGCTTCTAGCATTTTTTTAAATATATAAGACGATGACTTTTATAACATAAAATATTTCTGGGAAACGTAAATAAGTGGACTTTCTTTTTACATAATAGCGAAAAAAATATCGTGCTTCTTCTGTCAGTACAAAACAATAACGGACCACGTTCCTCTTTTGGGCGCGTACCTCGCTAATCCCGTTATACCTCGCGTTGGTTTCGGGTACGTCTCCACGTGTGGTGGTGGATCCTCTCCACTGTCCTGGTCCTTTCTTGTTCTGATACTTATAGGCAATAATTACATTCTCCTAGCCGGGACACCCCAACTGGGTGGGGGATCAAGCAAGGCACTCCCTAAAAAATTTGCGTAATATGTTCGATATCTCGGATTTCTCATAAGCTGTGAGTGATGTTCTTGTAGTAAGGCCCAAAAGTCGAGTACATTCTTACTGCCGTCTCGGAAAAGATAACGCACAGTCAAACCTCGAATCCAAGTCACTGCGTTTGTTTTTGTTCGGGGATAATGTGCCCTATCTGGGAGAAGTAGTATCCGTGGTTCTATTGCTTGCGGCCCCACCCGAAGGAGGAAGGCGATCATTTTTTTGACCAAACACCATACGTCCGCCGAAGGCCCGCATATCAGGCGATGCTCCTCTGTGTCTATAACATTGCACTGCGGACACAGTGGCTCGTCCGCCATATGAATTTTATGCAACCTGGAACGGGTCACGTATTTCCCATTTACCACCTGATACCACAGTGGGCGCGTTCCCGTATCAAGGTGTGGGTGGTGCACTGTACGCCATACCACTGACCACGTAACTGTTGGTTGGCGGCGCTCTACGGCATTATTCGGCCGTCGTCGAGTCAAGATGCGATATATATCATGTGCCGTTGCCGTCCTGGTTGTCGGTAGTTCCATATGTACATAACTGTCCACTCAGCTATCGGGGCGGACATCTTTGGCAGTAATGCGGCTTCGCACAATAACCATGCAGCCCATGGAATGCCACGATATTGCTGCCCACATAGTCACTGAACTGCTGTCAAGTTTCACTCTTTGGACGTGAACTCTTCCAGAAGTTGGAAAAAATGTGAAGCACGATTCATTCTACCACATGACTTTCTTCCATTGTCGGGGTTTACCGTATGAGCACCAAAAATTTGCCCACGTTCGAATTTCCTTAGCTCCGATATAAACGCTCTCACAATTGAGCTGCACACAGGCCTGACGACGACCACCATTTGCAACTTTCGTGGTCAAATGCAACAATGAAATCTGTTCGAGCCTGTTTCCATATTTTTATCAAACCCCTGTACATCTACGTCTACAATTCGAAAGTTGTATTAATGTGTGTGGGGATGGGCGCGAGTTGCAACATTACCACAGTGTATGACAAGTACATCTGTAGCTGTCCTGTTGATTTACTATTTTCACTGAGCTATCTCTTCTCTCGTTGAGGTTAAGACTTGGCGGACAACATATGTGCGAGAGGGAACTAGGAAGACGTTGTGCCTCATGATGTAACTAATTTATAGCGGTATTGTGCGGAATGTCTGCGTAACGAGCGTAATCGCGGAAAGACGACGTAACGTGTCGCTGCTCGGTTGTACACTGCTCGCTGACGTAAAAGAATTGGCATTGGTGCAGGCTTTGCTTGGTTCCGTATTCTCGAGTAATGAACTGCACTGTGACGTTTTCACCAGCTTTAAGTTTTACACACACTGAACTCCTAGCTAAAACTGTCAATGTCAATGAAATTCACCAACAGCCGTGTATTTTAAGATGTTATTTTATTTTGAAGGCTACCAGTTTCAGCATTTCACTAGGCCATCTTCAGGCCCCATACATATCTCGTCAAATAAACAAAAATGTCGTTGTTGTTGTTGTTGTTGTTGTTGTTGTTGGGGGTCTTCAGTCTTTGATGCAGCTCTACATGCTACCCTATGCTGTGTAAGCTTCTTCATCTCCCAATACTTACTGCAACCTACATCCTTCTGAATCTGCTTAGTGTATTCATCTCTTGGTCTCCCTCTACGATTTTTACCCTCCACGCTGCCCTCTAATGCTAAATTTGTGATCCCTTGATGCCTCAGAACATGTCCTACCAACCGGTCCCTTCTTCTTGTCAAGTTGTGCCGCAAACTCGTCTTCTCCCCAATTCTATTCAATACCTCCTCATTAGTTATGTGATCTACCCATCTAATCTTCAGCATTCTTCTGTAGCACCACATTTCGAAAGCTTCTATTCTCTTCTTGTCCAAACTATTTATCGTCCATGTTTCACTTCCATCCATGGCTACACTCCATACAAATACTCTCAGGAACGACTTCCTGACACTTAAATCTATACTCTACGTTAACAAATTTCTCTTCTTCAGAAACGATTTCCTTGCCATTGCCAGTCTACCTTTTACATCCTCTCTGCTTCGACCATCATCAGTTATTTTGCTCCCCAAATAGTAAAAGTCCTTTACTACTTTAAGTGTCTCATTTCCTAATCTAATTCCCTCAGCATCACCCGACTTAATTCGACTACATTCCACTATCCTCGTTTTGCTTTTTTTGATGTTCATCTTATATCCTCCTTTCAAGATAATGTCCATTCCGTTCAACTGCTCTTCCAAGTCCTTTGCTGTCTCTGACAGAATTACAATGTCATCGGCGAACCTCAAAGGTTTTATTTCTTCTCTACGGATTTTAATACCTACTCCGAATTTTTTGTTTCCTTTACCGCTTGCTCAATATATAGATTCAATAAGATCGGCAAGAGGCTACAACTCTGTCTCACTCCCTTCCCAACCACTGCTTCCCTTTCATGTCCCTCGACTCTTCATGTCCCTCACGTGTTCCAACATTTCTACGGAATACAAACTGATCTTCTCCGAGGTCGGCTTCTACAAGTTTTTCGATTCGTCTGTAAAGAATTTGTGTTAGTATTTTGCAGCTGTGACTTATTAAACTGATAGTTCGGTAATTTTCACATCTGTCAACACCTGCTTTCTTTGGGATTGGAATTATTATATTCTTCTTGAAGTCTGAGGGTATTTCGCCTGTCTCATACATCTTGCTCACCAGATGGTAGCCGGCCGCGGTGGCCGTGCGGTTCTGGCTTCTACAAGTTTTTCGATTCGTCTGTAAAGAATTTGTGTTAGTATTTTGCAGCTGTGACTTATTAAACTGATAGTTCGGTAATTTTCACATCTGTCAACACCTGCTTTCTTTGGGATTGGAATTATTATATTCTTCTTGAAGTCTGAGGGTATTTCGCCTGTCTCATACATCTTGCTCACCAGATGGTAGCCGGCCGCGGTGGCCGTGCGGTTCTGGCGCTGCAGACCGGAACCGCGGGACTGCTACGGTCGCAGGTTCGAATCCTGCCTCGGGCATGTGTGTGTGTGATGTCCTTAGGTTAGTTAGGTTTAAGTAGTTCTAAGTTCTAGGGGACTTACGACCTAAGATGTTGAGTCCCATAGTGCTCAGAGCCATTTGAACCATTTGCCAACCAGATGGTAGAGTTTTGTCAGGACTGGCTCTCCCAAGGCCGTCAGTAGTTCTAATGGAATGTTGTCTACTCCCAGGGCCTTGTTTCACCTCAGGTCTTACAGTGCTCTGTCAAACTCTTCACGCAGGATCATATCTCCCATTTCATCTTCATCTACATCCTCTTCCATTTCCGTAATATTGTCCTCAAGTGCATCGCCCTTTTATAGACCCTCTATATACTCCTTCCACCTTTCTGCTTTCCCTTCTTTGCTTAGAATTGGGTTTTCATCTGAGCTCTTGATATTCATACAAGTTGTTCTCTTCTCTCCAAAGGTCTCTTTAATTTTCCTGTAGGCAGTATCTATCTTACCCCTAGTGAGATAAGCCTCTACATCATTACATTTGTCCTCTAGCCATCTCTGCTTAGCCATTTTGCACTTCCTGTCGATCTCATTTTTGAGACTTTTGTATTCCATTTTGCCTGCTTCATTTACTGCATTTTTATATTTTTTCCTTTCTTCAATTAAATTCAATATTTCTTCTGTCACCCAAGGATTTCGTCATACACAGCCATAAGTCTTCGAATGAAGCAATAGTGTAACGACTGAATACACGACACACAGAGATTTATGTCTCTATATGACATTTTCGTTTATTTGACGAGATGAATATGGGGCCTGAAGATGGCATGGTGAAATGCTGAAACTGGTAGCCTTCAAAATAAAATAACGTCTTAAGATACAAGGCTGTCGGTGAATTTCATTGACATTGAAAGTTACTTAACTAGCCAATGTCCTCCATCCATGATGGACTAACAGAGGTCTTGGCTAAAACGTCGAATTGGTTCAAGGACTGTAAATGAGCTCTTATCGTAGATAATGACTCACCTAAATTGAAGAATATATTTAAACGCGTATAGCCTAACGTAGAGGTCGGTATCACGCTTAAGAGACAGAGTTTGGTTGTACCCGGGTCGACACCGACCATTCTGGGTGTTGGGCGGTTTTTCATGCCTGTTTAGAAAAATTCTGAGCGGTTCCCCAAACTCGTCAGAAAATGCGATACAGACTCATTTAAAGTACGGTAAAACTTAGAACAAAGTTTATACGATTCTTCGCCTAGTTAAATGATAACTGTTGACACAGGTTTGGCATCAGGCCACAAAGTTAAAAAATAAATTTGCCAAATCATGGAAACAGAGAATCACCTACGACGGGATAAAGAATATTAAAGCAACATATTTGAGGTTTAAGTAATGCAGTTAGTTTATTGGTCCACAGATCACTTTACAGGGCAACTCTGCGTGTTAGACGAGACGATAGTGAAAAATAGTTAAATTTTAACGGTAAAAGATAAATAAAAGTTAACTAATTGATAAATACAGACATTAATTACTTCCAGTTCTAGCTTTATATACAAGGTGGTCGGAAATTCCTGTTACAAACTTCTAAGACATGTAGAGGGTAGTGAGTACATAACATTTTGAATAGAAACCCATATCCGGAAACGTATCGTTTCCGTCCTACGACAGTTTCAATGCAGATGATTATCTCATTCACGCCCACGTGAGGAATGTACTTAGGTGTGCCCCAGTACAATTGTTGCACTCCATTTGGAAAGAATACTGACTCGTTCTGTTATGACTTACGCATTTGCATTACAACGTACACTTTATGGTTTACATTAGTCGACAACAACAAGACCCAGCATCTACGGCTCCAGCCGCCAATGTAACGATGCCTTACAACAGCGGCTCGATGTGGCGACCATCAACGTTGTTACACACATTGTATCTCCGAAGCATGTTCTGGTACACTCTCTCCATCCTACCTGGTGTCTCTTTAGTGTCTTGTGCAGCGGCCAGAACTCGTGCCAGCAGATCTTCCTCTGTCTCTATAGGTGTCTCATAAATTAGGCTCTTCATACGACCCCACAAGAAGTAGTCCATAGAGGTTAAACCCGGCTATCGTGGCCGCCACGCGGTTGGACCACCACGGCCTATCAACCTTTCACCATACCGTCTGTTGAGATGTCTCCGGACAGCCAGTGAAAAGTGAGGTGGTGCTCCATCGTGCTGAAACCACATTTCCTGGCGGACATTCAATGGCACAGCTTCCAAGAACGGGTCCATTACGTGTCGTAGGAAGACTAAGTATGCGGGACCCGTGAACTTTGATGGATGGAGGTATGGTCTAATCACATGACCGTCCAAAATACCTGCCGACACGTTAATTCCAAACCTGTCTTGAAATCCCTGAACATGCGTGGCATGAGGGTTTTCGTTCGCTCAGACATGGCTATTTCGAGCATCCAGAACACAATCCCTTGTGAACCTACATTCATCAGTGAAGAGAACTCGACGGGGAAACAGGGGCGCGTCGATGCAACGGTGCAGGAACCATGTGCAGAAGGCGACGCGTTGTGGAAAGTCTGCTGGACCCATAGCGTGTACCCTTTGTAAGCGGTACGGATGTAATTGTTGCTCATGTAGGACGTCCAAGACGGTACTGTGACTAACAGCCATTGCACGCGCAATTGTTCTCGAACTCATTGACGGGCTGTCTTCAATGCGACGCAGTACACTTTCTTCAGATTCTGGAGTGCGGCGTCGCCGTGGAGCACCACAGTGCTGCCTCCTCACGGTGAAGGTACCCGTTTCTCGTAGCCGTTGTGTAACTTGGGCAAACAGTTTGTGCGATGGAGTGTGACGGTGTGGAAAACGTTCGTGATACAGCCGACTAGCAGCTCTTCCGTTACCTCCAGCTTCGCCATACACAAGGAGCATGTCTGTGTATTCCGCAAACGTGTACTGCACCATGTTTCCTCTATCGGTGATGCACAGGTATTGACACGGCCTCACAGCAAAGCAGACAGTAAGTGACATCTGGGCAGCGTTTGACATAGCACACGTCATCGTGTTTACCCTGTTTCATACCAGGAGAGGGAACTCTGAGACGTTTCTCTTGCCCCAAGCAGATGTTGATGAGGTACACATCTGAATTGAAACTGTCGTAGAACGGAAACGATACGATTCCGGACATGGGTTCCTATTCAAAATGTTATGTACTCACTACCCTCTACATGTCCTAGAAGTTTGTAAAGGGTGTGCTGTCACCGCCAGACACCACACTTGCTAGGTGGTAGCCTTTAAATCGGCCGCGGTCCGTTAGTATACGTCGGACCCGCGTGTCGCCACTATCAGTGATCGCAGGCCGAGAGCCGCCACACGGCAGGTCTAGAGAGACTTCCTAGCACTCGCCCCAGTTGTACAGCCGACTTTGCTAGCGATGGTTCACTGACAAATTACGCTCTCATTTGCCGAGACGATAGTTAGCATAGCCTTCAGCTACGTCATTTGCTACGACCTAGCAAGGCGCCATTACCAGTCACTATTGATGCTGTAAAACATGTACCGTCAAGAGCGATGTTCACCAATTATGGATTAAAGTTAAGTATTCCAGAAGCTACGTGCGTTTTTTACTAGTCTCATTTCCGTGTCCTGTTCCAGACCTCACGCCAGCCTGCGTGAGCTTAAACGCGTGCCTTTCGGCTTCCTCCTAGTGGATTGGCTGTCTTGCCAATCCACAACAAAGGGAATTTCCGACCACCCTGTATATTTATACATTGTTTAAATGCTGTTACGTAGTTTGCACACACACATGCTTGCAATCAAATTAGCTGATAATGCCAAAGCAAATCTTACACTATTATTTCACATCACATTACTAATCACACTTGTGTGACCCAGCTTAGAATGTTTTCAAGTAAGACTAACAGGGGATGTGGAACGGATAGAAAATGCTCAAAAGTGTGTTCCATGCGTGGGAGAGTGCCATGAAGTTCCTCAAAGAACTGATGAGGCAGCCGCTTGAAGGTAGATGCAAACTATCCTTCTAAAATATACTTAAAAGGTATCTAGAACAAACTCTAAGTGGTGTTTGACAGTTGTTAAAGAATGGAGATGCTGTTGGACAGGAATAATCACAGGCAATTATGGTCGACACGGAACACAGTACGTAAGTAATAGAGATGGAGTGGTATATTTATAACTCAAAATGACACCTATTTCACCACATGGGGAAGCAGGGTAACAGACATATTTATTTTTCATGTTTGACACAGGTCACACTCCCAACATTAAGGTCGATATCGGACTGTAAGTGGGGAATTCCACTGTCACGTGTGGGACCCTTTTATAATATTTTTTTGTTCATAAAACACTGTTATGTGTTACTGTCAAAAATGTCAAAACAGTAAGGCATATCTCAAGTACGAAACATTCTTTATTTATTTATTTTTTGCTATGAATTACTATCTTGTACTTTTACATATACTCGATGAAATGCTCTATACATATCACGTGCACGAAATACAAAACGCACATGACAGGAGTTACTCAAAAAATTCTGCTAATTCAGAAATCTTACTGTAATGCCAATTGTTTTGAATGTGGAGTGTCTCACATCATATAAATAAATCATTGCCAAAATTTGAGTATCTTGGAAATTAGAATAAGATAATTTACTTCTGTCATGTGTAGGACAGATGTGTCACGTATAGGACTCTATACACACATCTGGTAAGACATAAGTATGTGAATGGATCAGCTAACTATATTCCAATACTAAACATGTATAGCTTATGCAATATTTGAGGTCTAGTGGCGAAGGAAATTGTAGAGTACAGTTTAGGAAATGGTCACCTGTCTGACAGACTTATTTTATAAAAATACCGAGATAAACAAAATGCAATATTTAAAGTTAAAATTTTTTAAGGTTGTTAGCTTCAGTTTAGTATGAATATAAACAGTGGCAATTAAATGTGTCCCATGAAGCGGGAGTGTCCACGGTTGTTTAAAATTTCTGGTATTGTAATCCTTACAATTTCATTATCGTTGTAATAAATGTGGTCGGGGGAATTGCCCACTTGAAGGTAACTGATGCAGCTTTGTGCGTAATTGGTTCAAATGGTTCAAATGGCTCCGAGCACTATGGGACTCAACATCTTAGGTCATAAGTCCCCTAGAACTTAGAGCTACTTAAACCTAACTAACCTAAGAACATCACACACACCCATGCCCGAGGCAGGATTCGAACCTGCGACCGTAGCAGTCCCGCGGTTCCGGACTGCAGCGCCAGAACCGCTAGACCACCGCGGCCGGCTGTGCGTAATTGATATCTTGATCCCCTCAGGGTCAATCTTACAAATCTCTCCAGGATTTTTTGTATATTGTATGACAAAATTACCCGATCTCCGCTGACCAACTGTCATGTTGATTGTGCTTGCAGGAGTTAATTATTTTTCTTTTTACGTTTTATTCCTTCTTCATTTATTTCTATCACATGAGATATTCCTCCAGTTTCAGCAACATTTTTCCAGGGTTTGTTTTAGTCAGTGTTTTGCTTAAGCACAGAGTACGGCAGTAGTTTTGCAAACTTCAGATGCCATTTTGTAGATGTCATCGGCAGACTGCTTACTCTCCTTGAGCCATGCTCTTCGGGAGTACAAGATGCTTTGCATTTCCATCCACTCCATCCACAACACCTTTTCCATGTGAGGTGGCAAAATATTTTCAAGTAAATTTCTTGGAATGCTTTGCGAACACAAAATCAAGAAGTGTAGCCGTGATTCGATACTTAAATTCTGGGGATGGATCACGACTCCAAACTACCACCTCTTGCGAATCAGATATGAGTACATTTTGGCAAATTGTGTGTTACCGTGTATTCATAAAGACAAATATTGTCTTCGTCCTGCTGTGAAATATTTGAATATATCAAATAAGTTTTATGTTTCCCCTCGTAGAATGTAGCTGCAGTAAATAAAAGAACACTTCTAGACCACAATGTTCTCTGAAATCTCGTTTTCTTACTCGCAGGAATGTGATATAACAAAATCTACCTGAAACACTACTTTCCCACTTTGTATTCTTTGGTCCCTTTCAATGTCTGCATGCTGCATGCGTTTAATGTTCACATCATGCAGCATTTTAGGGAATTGTTCTATAAACAATTCAAACCACTCTCCCAAACACCCTTCCGTACAAAGGAGCTGAAACCCCCCAGTATCGTCTTTTCTCCATTCTTTCCGAGCTGTTATTTTTTTCAGGCTCACTTGAAGCTACAAGTTTATTCCCAGAACTAGATGTGGAATATTTATTTTGCCAACAATTAGAATTTAAAGTAGAATCACACAAACGGGATCTCTAAAAGTCATCAATGTAGTGAAATTCTCATGAATTTGGCACTAGCATTGGTCAGGATGAGTAGAGCACACTTTGGTCTCAAGTAGCAAAATTTTGAAAAGATTATATATAAATCCGTACTACATTCTTCCTTAAGGATCTGGAAGGCCTCTCAGAAAAACATTGTCAGATAATACTTCTGCAAAATTTTTTCCTTTCCATTTAACCAAACACACGTAGCATCTTTCATCCCTGGACATGTGTGTACAATATCATTGCGAAAGAACAACTCAGCAACTTGGGAATAATCTTTATTGTGATTAATGGACATTCTCTTGTGCATTTCATTTGTTAGGGTCAGGCCAAGTTTCTTTGCCAATCCTTCAACTACAGCCATCTTCTCCCGACGGGATGTGGGAAATGCCTGGACAGATTTTGATAAAGCTTTGTTGAATGTCTGAGAACATCGGTATGGTGATATGGTTGGCACTGGGATGGTCAGAAGAATAGCATTCTCTTTTGTCCTCTGAAGGCGCTTTAGATCATGCTCCTTTCGAAGCTCCTGGAGTTCCAGTTCTGTCATACGTGCTTTTTTATGATTTTTAATTTCTTTTATAATTTTCTTTTCTTTTTTCTGAAACCGTGGATTGTCTTCTATGCGGCAACTTCTCATTTTCCTCGACCTGGATGCACTTGTGGACGTTTGTTTTGGTTGATCTGCCGTATCTGTCAAAACATACAGCAAATAATACTTATGAGCTTCTTAAAATTAAATTACTTGCCTTTGGCTGAAGCTAAATACGAACACAAAGGAGTAATTTCAAACTCTTACAGCATTATTTCAGTAAAATTAGCATCATTTACATACGTTCATATGTACATGGTGTCATGTGTGGGTCAAAAGTACAATTAAGATGTACATGACTACAGTGAACAGATGATAGAACTATTGCTGTCATATGACAGTACTTCTGCTCCGATCTTAGGAAAGAGGGCAATCCTGATTTTGAACTTTTTTCTCTGGATGTAATTTGAATCATGAACTTCCTGGGCTAGCAGCACAGAGCGGATTAGATTGTGGAAAGGGGCAAAAAAAAAAAAAAAAAAAAAGGGTTGCTCAACATACAAACTTTATTCATCAACACACAATATTGCAACAAGGATGAAAAACATTCAAAACTTTAATCTACCTCCTTTGATTAACTTTAAATCGGCTGAAGGCCACACTCAAAATCCAAGACACAAGGTCTAAGCAAGAAATTGAAATACAAGGTTCTTCTGGAGGTTTCACCCAAGAATATTTTCTAAATCTTCCATCTAAACAGGCTGAAGGCCTTAGTAATTTAATTTTAATGAAAGTTGGATGGTGGCCGACTATTAAGCAATAAGCAGAGTTTTAATCAAAGGCAGAAGGCTTTATCTTAAAACATTTCATGCAAAATTCGGCTGAAGGCCCCATACAAAAGCATAACAATCTTATGCCTTAAGGGCAAGACATGAACATTAATTTAAGAATTATTAAAACTCGGATGAAGGCCGCACATCAGCAGATAATTTAACGGCTTAAGCCCTAGAAAGAAAATATCTTTTTTGATGTCATCGCTTTCTTCGGTTGGGGCATGACAATTTATATATGTGAGTTTGTATTTTCCCGTGTCTATGGTTAGGAGTGAGATTCTGGGGTTGATTGATTTAAAGTCTATGAGAGTGGTACATAGTGATTTCTTCACTGCAAAACCAGTTCCTAGTGAGTGGTTTGTTTCTGAGGCTCCATGGAATATGACATAGTTTTCCATTTCTGTAGCTCCGGTTTCTGTCCACCTTGTTTCTCGCAGGGCCAATAGATCAATTTGATACTTATCTGCCTCCCTTACTACACATTTTGCTGCCCCAGGTTGGTATAGGCTTCTGACATTCCAGGTCCCTAGTTGTATTTCCTTCCGTAGTCCTTGTTCTTGCTTAGGTCGTTTTACAGAGATCAGTCCTATCCGAGGCTCTTCTGTGATGCTAGTACCGGTGATTATTTTTTCCAGGACGGGTTGGTAGCCCGTCGCCAACCCCCAACCTGGAGGACCAGGATTTATCATTCGGGGTTTTCTCCCGTAGAAAGATTGGCTTCTCCACGCCTATAGAGGTCTTTCTGCCCTTTTGTACATATACCAGGGAATGACAGGAAAAGGAAATGGTGAGGACAGGTTTGGGATAGGAAAGGGGAGCGATAGATCGTTGTGGGACACACTTTGTCTGGCTCCTCCCCTTTGGCCTGTCCGGCATGGGTGACCCTGCTGGTAGCTACGCTACCGCCGGCATAGCCCTCCGGATCCGGAGCACGCAAACCTCCTCGCCCGCACGGACAGTGCTACGTTAAGGCGGTGTCCCCTGAGGAGGGAAGTAATCCCAAAGCGAACTAGGGGAAAAAGAGTGTGGTTCAATGAGGAGTGTGAGGTAGCTACCAGGAAGAGACAAAGGGCCAAACTACTGTGGATACAAAGCAATATGCAAGAAGAAGAAAAATCGAAGTTTGAAGAAACACGACGGCAGACCCAAGCCACATTGAGGAAAGCAAAGAGAAAATACACTCCTGGAAATGGAAAAAAGAACACATTGACACCGGTGTGTCAGACCCACCATACTTGCTCCGGACACTGCGAGAGGGCTGTACAAGCAATGATCACACGCACGGCACAGCGGACACACCAGGACCCGCGGTGTTGGCCGTCGAATGGCGCTAGCTGCGCAGCATTTGTGCACCGCCGCCGTCAGTGTCAGCCAGTTTGCCGTGGCATACGGAGCTCCATCGCAGTCTTTAACACTGGTAGCATGCCGCGACAGTGTGGACGTGAACCGTATGTGCAGTTGACGGACTTTGAGCGAGGGCGTATAGTGGGCATGCGGGAGGACGGGTGGACGTACCGCCGAATTGCTCAACACGTGGGGCGTGAGGTCTCCACAGTACATCGATGTTGTCGCCAGTGGTCGGCGGAAGGTGCACGTGCCCGTCGACCTGGGACCGGACCGCAGCGACGCACGGATGCACGCCAAGACCGTAGGATCCTACGCAGTGCCGTAGGGGACCGCACCGCCACTTCCCAGCAAATTAGGGACACTGTTGCTCCTGGGGTATCGGCGAGGACCATTCGCAACCGTCTCCATGAAGCTGGGCTACGGTCCCGCACACCATTAGGCCGTCTTCCGCTCACGCCCCAACATCGTGCAGCCCGCCTCCAGTGGTGTCGCGACAGGCGTGAATGGAGGGACGAATGGAGACGTGTCGTCTTCAGCGATGAGAGTCGCTTCTGCCTTGGTGCCAATGATGGTCGTATGCGTGTTTGGCGCCGTGCAGGTGAGCGCCACAATCAGGACTGCATACGACCGAGGCACACAGGGCCAACACCCGGCATCATGGTGTGGGGAGCGATCTCCTACACTGGCCGTACACCACTGGTGATCGTCGAGGGGACACTGAATAGTGCACGGTACATCCAAACCGTCATCGAACCCATCGTTCTACCATTCCTAGACCGGCAAGGGAACTTGCTGTTCCAACAGGACACTGCACGTCCGCATGTATCCCGTGCCACCCAACGTGCTCCAGAAGGTGTAAGTCAACTACCCTGGCCAGCAAGATCTCCGGATCTGTCCCCCATTGAGCTTGTTTGGGACTGGATGAAGCGTTGTCTCACGCGGTCTGCACGTCCAGCACGAACGTTGGTCCAACTGAGGCGCCAGGTGGAAATGGCATGGCAAGCCGTTCCACAGGACTACATCCAGCATCTCTACAATCGTCTCCATGGGAGAATAGCAGCCTGCATTGCTGCGAAAGGTGGATATACACTGTACTAGTGCCGACATTGTGCATGCTCTGTTGCTTGTGTCTATGTGCCTGTGGTTCTGTCAGTGTGATCATGTGATGTATCTGACCCCAGGAATGTGTCAATAAAGTTTCCCCTTCCTGGGACAATGAATTCACGGTGTTCTTATTTCAATTTCCAGGAGTGTATGTTAAAAGTATCATGGAGGAAGCTGAACAAGACTTTCATGGAAATAGGTATAAAGAACTTTATAGAAAAGTGAAAAGTTTTAAAGGAGGGTCATACCATCGACACAGATTCATAAAAGATGCCAATGGAAGAATGTTAACAGAAGATCAAAAAATTGGAAGAAGATGGATGGAATACTTCAGAGAATTACTAAACTCTGATGAACCAACCGAACTACTTGAGTTTGATGAACCAGTAACAGTAGACCCAGAATATCCTCCACCCACCATTGAAGAGATAAGGAACCAGATTAAAAACCTTAAGAATGGTAAAAGTCCAGGTGAGGACGGTATTCCTGCTGAACTTCTCAAGGCTGGAGACGAAATCCTCTGTTTCAAAATCCACAAGCTAATCGAGAAAATTTGGGTAAAACATGAAATACCAGAGGAATGGAAGGTAGCTGTGATATGCCCCATATATAAAAAGAAAGACAAATCCGTATGTGACAACTACAGGGGCATAGGGCTACTCAACACCTGTTATAAGATCTTCTCCAACTGCCTATTAGAACGAATAAAACCTATAGCAACAGACATAATTGGAGAATACCAAGGAGGTTTCCAGGCAGGGCGATCAACCACGGACCAGATTTTTGTCCTAAAACAGGTCTGTGAAAAAATGTACGAATACGGACGAGAGATACATCTCCTGTTTGTAGACTTCAAGAAGGCTTACGACAGTATACATAGACCTAGCCTGATTAGAACTATGACAGAGTTTGGTATACCAAAGAAGTTGGTCAAACTGGTAGAGGTGTGCCTAAATGACACAAAACTTAAGGTTAAGGTAGCAAATCAAATGACAGAAAGCTTCCAAGTTGTAACAGGATTACGCCAAGGAGATGGGCTATCACCTGTCCTCTTCAACCTGGCACTTGAGAAGGTAATGCGGGATTTCAACAAAGAAAACATCAAAGGCATTCAAATTGGTATTGAACACATTACATATCTGGCCTATGCAGACGACATTGCACTATTAGCATGCACACAAGAAGATCTGAAGAGAAGTATCCAGACCTTGGAGTTATTGGCAGCTAGGATCGGTCTACAAATTAGCTCTGAAAAGACAGAGTATATGACCATAGGAAGAAAGATCCAGAAATCTCAAGATTTAATTGTGAACAACATCAGGTATAAACATGTGAAAGAGTTCAAATACCTTGGATCATTTTTTACAGAAGTAGCATCAACTGAAGCAGAGATAAAAGCACGACTACAGGCGGGAAACAGATACTGTCACTCTCTAGACCCTATATTAAAATGTAGAAGTGCCTCGCAACAACTAAAGCTACGGTTGTATAAGACATTAATAATGCCAGTAGTACTTTATGGTTCTCAAACCTGGAGCACTCGAAAACAAGACCTTAAGCGACTGCTAACATTTGAAAGGAAAGTCCTCAGGAAAATATTTGGACCAGTCAGAGATCAGACTACTGGAGAATGGAGAAGACGCCATAACACTGAACTAGAAGAGCTGTACAAGGAGCCTAACATCGTGGGAGTGATGAGAAGCAAAAGACTGCAATGGGCGGGACATGTTGTTAGAATGGAGGCGACAAGATGGCCCAAAATCACAATGGACTGGATCCCGTCAGGCAGCAGACCAGTGGGAAGACCTAGAAAGAGGTGGATCGATGGAGTGAGAGAAGACCTGTTGCAGCTGGGAGTCACGGAAAACTGGAGACAGATAGCAGAAGACAGAGACGGATGGAGAGCTCTAACTGTGGTGGCGCGCGGTCCTCTGGGCCTGATCGCGTGAAGAAGAAGAGAAGCCCTAGAAAGAAGAGTTTGAATTTAAAGGGCAGAAGGCCTTACTTTAAAACATCTCATGTAAAATTCGGCTGAAGTCCCCATATAAAAAAATAACAAAATCGTGCCTTAAGGGCAAACAACAACATTAATTTAAGACATATTGATACTTGGCTGAAGGCCACACATCAACCAAATAACTAAAACCCAAAGGAAATTACTATGTAACACACAAGGAACAGCACTCAAAAGTTTCCAAGGGTCGGCATGGGATTGTAACACTATCGCCCGTTTAGGTGAGACAGGCAGCCTGTCCAACGACTTATTAATCTGAAGGCAACCCAACCGACAGACAGCCAACCGCTCCACGCAACCAGCAAAATAACAACAACATTTCAATACAACGACACACAGAATATTGGCGATCACAACGACCAACAACCCCTCAGCTGTCGAACTACACGCCGCGCTGTACAGCAACAACACGACAAGGAACATACACTGTCGAAAATTACGTCAAGGGCCAGGGCAGGTAACCGGAACGTCAACGGCCACAAAGCAGAAGATACCGCTGGTCAATTTCAACAACAGGGAATAAATTAAATTAAGTTAAACTCCACAGGAATATGGCTGGAATCTTAACCGACTTGAATACACACACGTTGTTGCTCGCGGGAATGTCCCAAAAGCGACAACCAGGATCAAACGAAGAAATGTGAACAGCTGAGGCTCGATAGGAGGTTAAGTGAGGCTCAACTTTCATGTCCAAGATAGGTGGGCGACGAACGTCATAGCATCCGCGAGCAGCACCTCACACTCCAACCACGCGTGCACACCGCCTGCAGCTCCAGCCAGAGTACATGGAACGGAGACTTCCTTACTGCTCCACGCCAACCGACCGATTGCCCAGGCCCAGAAACGGTGAAAGGACCAAATATACATCGGCCGATGGGACGACCAACCGAACGACCAACAAACGGTCGTCCCGCTCCAATCTCCCTCCGTCGGTCAGTTCATGTGTGTCGCCAGCGGTCGGTTTGCACTGGCTGTCAGCGCCTCACCGGCCGCTGTGGCCGAGCGGTTCTAGGCGCTTCAGTCTGGAACCGCGCTGCTGCTACGGTCACAGGTTCGAATCCTGCCTCGGGCATGGATGTGTGTGATGTCCTTAGGTTAGTTATGTTTAAGTAGTTCTAAGTTCCAGGGGGCTGATGACCTCAGATGTTAAGTCCCGTAGCGCTCAGAGCCATTTGAACCATTTGTCCGTGCCTCACCGGCGCTCCGTCCCCGACTTCACTACTGCTGCCTCCAGACTGCACAGCTGGTCCGTCTCCAACCGACTCCAGACACACGACGACCCGGTAATACTATCGGTCACTCCAGAGATGGTACGACAGTGCACTTATCGATAAGCGCTGCTGCCGCCGCTCACGGGCAAGTAAGGCAGGAAGTTAGTGACGCCAGTAGATGGAATAAGAAAACGAGGCGGCAGTACCGTAATAGAAGATTACAAACAATAAATGGCATGAACAAGAGCCGCGCACGGCTCAAATCATAACCCTATTTTTGTCACTTGAGGACAATTTATTTTGCGTAATTGAACTTAAAATTATATGGTCGTAAGCAACAGATACGTTAATAAAATACGCGTGCTAAATATATTAATACTTACAATTTTCGGAAAGTAGAACCACTTTCACAGTATCACACCCAAGGTATGCAGTTGTACCACTTGAAGATTCAGTAATTCAGCATACACAAATCAGCTGATGGGTAGCCATCTTTAACCTAATGCTACCAACTGATAAAATGCAAAGTTCCTTAAGTACTTTGTAGGGCACCACTGTTGATATATTTCATTAGCCTTTACTAAATTTTGTAGCACTCAAATATATATATTTTAAAATACACATATGGTTACTGCTTTTCATGGAATCATCTATTATTCACGCTCGCTACCAAGGTGTTGAGGAGTCTTTGGGGATATTGTCGCACTCCTCTCTCAAGGCGGTTTGCAATTCCTGGCTGCTCGGCGCGGGGGAGTTCGTTCAGGAAAACGTGTTCTAGGATCATCCCACGTACGTGCTGGAGGGATTAGGTCTGTAAGTACGCAGGCCATTTCATACATTCAATATTTTCACTTTCCAGCGTGTCTGACACTTCAGCGGTCCTTATCGATAACGTTCATGAACATCCTGTGGTGTGTAACGTGTTCCTCTCCCTCCACACCAAATGGTGGCCAGAATCACTTGCTACTGTGAAGGGATTTCGTTGGAGAACATAACTCTGGACTGCTGTTACTTACCCCAAACCAACATGCTCCCTACACCAACGAACTCTTTCAGGACGATGCCGTGGTTGATATGGGATGCATTCAACAGGTTTCTGATAATACAAATCAACCTGATTTAATCGCTGCGAAATCGTTCTGGCAGAGACTCGTGCACCGGTAGCCGTTGCAAGGTCTGCAGCGATCTTCCTAGTAGTAAGATGTCTATTCATTTTCGCCACTAGATGTTGAGACGCCCTGCTAAACCCGCAGGACAGGACAAGTAGTAGGAATTGTGGAAGGTGGCCAGAATGAGCGGCTGTCAGTTACACTCCAAACATAACACTTTATTTAGTTATCCAAACATTACAGTGCAACTTCTAAGCTTGACTATCGTCAGAAAACGTCTTTAGTTCTAAAACGGCTGAAGGCCCATGAATTAAATACAACTGCTATAATAATAATAATAATAATTATTATTTTTTGAGTTAGAAGGCTCTAGCTTTCAACCTTCAATAGTGTTTAAGGCCAAGCTATGTAAGACTTGACTAGTCAGATAGATTAAATTTTTAAAAGCGGCTGAAAGCCCATAAATTTAAAACAACGTAACTACAATAACCTTTCAATAGGCACAAGGTCCCTGCTTTAAGACCAATAAGAAACCTTACTTCAAACGGCTGAAGGCCTTTGTTTAAAAAAAACTGCAACCAATTTTCCAAGGCAGAAGGCCCAAAGCTTTTAACCTTAAATATATTTAAGCCCAAGAGTTGTAAGACCTGATAAGTATGAATCCAAAATTTTAAAGCGGCTGAAGGCCTATCATTTTAAGAGCAACACAACTACAATAAATTTTCAACAGGCAGAAGGCCCACAGCTTTATCTAGAAAGTATGTAATACTTGATAAATAAGAACCTTAAAACTTAAAGCGGCTAAAGGCCCATTCCTTTTAAAAACCATGACAATAAATTTTCAACAGGCAGAAAGCCCACAGCTTTATGCTCAAATGTGTAATACTTGATAAGTGCCGGCCTCGGTGGTCTAGCGGTTCTAGGCGCGCAGTCCCGAACCGCGCGACTGCTACGGTCGCAGGTTCGAATCCTGCCTCGGGCATGGATGTGTGTGATGTCCTTAGGTTAGTTAGGTTTAAGTATTTCTAAGTTCTAGGGGCCTGATGACCACAGGTTTTAAGTCCCATAGTGCTCAGAGCCATTTGAACCGTTTTGAACTTGGTAAGTAGGATCCTTAACACTTAAAACGGCTGAAGGCTGATGCTTTTAAAAACAATACAATAAATTTTCAACAGGCAGAAGGCCCAAGCTTTATCTCCAGACAACGTAAGACTTGCCCAATTTAGAAAAACTTACTTTTAAAACGGCTGAAGACCTTTGTTTTTAAAAACACAATTACTAACATACAAATTCCAACCATCGGCTATGAACCATTAAAAATACACAATTAAACGATAATAAGAAGGCCGTGTAGCCGGCCGTCGTGGCCGAGCGATTCTAGGCGCTTCAGTCTGGAACCGCGCGACCGCTACGGTCGCAGGTTCGAATCCTGCCTCGGGCATGGATGTGTGTGATGTCCTTAGGTTAGTTAGGTTTAAGTAGTTCTAAGTTCTAGGGGACTGATGACCTCAGATGTTAAGTCCCATAGTGCTCAGAGCCATTTGAACGATCTGAAGGCGGTATAGGCAACGGCGCTCAGAAATTTCCAGGGGGCTCGGTCTGCCCTTGAAATCTTAACGTTCGCTTACGTGAGACAAGAAGTCGGCCCAACTATACTCGTTCCGCTGGCAACACAACCAAGAGACAGTCAGGGACCCACCGACAAGACGATTTGCTAACCACCGACCAGTATACGAGAATTCCAAAGCCAAAACGTTAGAGACATAGCCGCCGACAACCAAAAGTACATTAAGCTGTCAAAAACTACACACAGCAGCAACAATTGAGGAAAGGACACTACCTGAATTTACGTCAGTGACAGGGCAGGTCACCGGAACACTAACGGTCAGAAGGCAGAAAATTCCGCTGGGGCACTTGAATTTGAAACCTACAAAAATAGTTAATTCCGCCACACGGCGGCTAAATCTTCACCAACTTGAACACTCGCTGTTGCTCCCAGGAATACCGCCAACAGCGAACCACCAACCAACGGGACAACGTGAACAGACGTGGCTTCGGTAATAAAATCACCACCTAACTTTCATGTCCTGGGTCGGTGAGCCACAAACCTCATAACACTCGGAATAGCCCCCACACGCTCCGACACTGCGTAGAGACCGCCAGCGGGCCCGGCCGACTGTGTCGTGTGGAGACTTGCTTGCTGATCCGCTGCAACAGACTGACTGGCTGCACACCGCTGGCAACCAAAGGTGGTATACGGTTCAAATATCGATACAAGCCGCTGCTGCTACACGTAGAAAGAGGAAGAACCAGGGCATAGCCGCAATAACCGCGGGAAACCAAACGCAGAGTAACAGCTAAGTTTTAAAGCAACGCATAAACCGGGATCAGCACTGCTCAGGTGTGTTGGTCCGTCTACAAACACCAGCATGCTCTCACATGGAGTTTACAGCTTCAGCAACCTCTTATAATAGCGAGACGATACTTTTGGACACAGCATTTCTCTGGCCATAGGAGTGACACTTGGACCGACTTTGAGCCTCCAATTGCTCGTCCGCGATCGTAAAATGATGTGTTGCAGACGTGTTACCCTGCCACATGGAATGTCACACTAATCAGTTCCACAATAACCTTCGTCAAGCACTGCATCGCATGAACTGTCGAATGCAATATAGAACGTTCGTGCACAGGCTTCGCTGCAGTTAACACGTAACGCCCTCTACATTCCCTTCTACTGGCATTGGTTGGGTCTTCCGTAGTAATTGCCGGTTAGTCCGTAGCAACTGGCTGTGTTTCTTACCAAGTGTCAGTTATTCCTTAGCAGTTGTCAAGCAGTGCATATACAGGGTCTCTCTAACAGTCGTCGGGCGCATTTTCTCTAGTTTTACAGCAGATATTTGCATTTTCGTTTTTGCGAAGCGTAGCTGGAGTCAGACCAAATAAATGCTGCTCATCACGTTTTTCATGCGACGCCCAGCGTCGACGTAGGGCGTCGGTTTGCTTCCCGTTACAAAGAAAGTTATTTTTAAATCGGCATTTTACGTGCTCATTAGAAAGAACGGTCCCAAATTAGTCTAGTGCGATATTTGTTTTATCTACATATAAAAGCAGAAACAGAGAAACACAAAGAATAACCTCTACTCAAGCAGCAACAACTCTGCCCTGCCGGCCGGTGTGGCCGTGCGGTTAAAGGCGCTTCAGTCTGGAACCGCGTGACCGCTACGGTCGCAGGTTCGAATCCTGCCTCGGGCATTGATGTGTGTGATGTCCTTAGGTTAGTTAGGTTTAATTAGTTCTAAGTTCTAGGCGACTGATGACCTCAGAAGTTAAGTCGCATAGTGCCCAGAGCCATTTGAACCATTTGAACTCTGCCCTGGACTATTCTGACTGCTGCTGCTATCCAAGAAGCGCTGCTCAGTCGCTGCTAGAGTACTGAGATGCTCTTCGTGTTTTACTGTCCCTGTTACCTGTTAATAAATATCTATGAAACAAATATCGCACTTGACAAATTCGAGACCACTCTGTCGAAAGCGTACATAAAATTAAGGTTTAAAAATCATTTTGTTTGCAACAGGAAACAAACCCAAACTTTCCATCACACTGGGCATTGCGTAAAAGACGTAATGGGCAGTATTTCTTTGAGTGACACCGGCTCAAGAACTAAGTTACGATTGTATGCTGAAACAGCAGAGAAAATGTGCGTGACGTACAATAGGAGACACACCTGACATGTACGAAAATTACAACACAGAGATGTTTCAGTAGTAGTTCCTCCCGCTCTCAGTATCTGACGGCAACGGCAAAAATCCCTAATAACTGGAATAATATCTAATGGGACGTATCGTCCTCAATGCACCTCACAGAGGTACGCAGAATATAAATGTAGATGGCCTGAGACACTAGAGGATACCAGATGGATTACGTCACGGTCGGGCAGAGATTCAGTAATCACATAATGAATAATCAGGTATTCCCGGGAGCAGATAGAGACAGATCACAATTTAATGAAGATAAAAAATAGGTTTCAGTTGAAAAAATTCAAATGGCTCTGAGCGCTATTGGATTTAACATCTGAGGTCATCAGTCCCCTAGAACTCAAAATTACTTCATTGGAAGAATCCTAAGGAAATGCAGTCCGAAATAAAGGAAGTAGATTACAGAACACTTTTTCCCCCACTGCTTGGATACTGCTCACCGGTGTGGGATCCGTACCAGATAGGGTTGATAGAAGAGATAGAGAAGATCCAACGGAGAGCAGCGCGCTTCGTTACAGGATCATTTAGTAATAGCGAAAGCGTTACAGAGATGATAGGTAAACTCCAGTGGAAGACTCTGCAGGAGAGACGCTCAATAGCTCGGTACGCGGGCTTTTGTTGAAGTTTCGAGGACATACCTTCATCGAGCAATCAAGCAGTATATTGCTCCCTCCTACGTAGATCTCGCGAAGAGACCATGAGAATAAAATCAGAGAGATTAGAGCCCACATAGAGGCATACCGACAATCCTCCTTTCCACGAACAATACGAGACAGGAATAGAAGGGGGTACCGATAGAGGTACTCAAGGTACCCTCCACCACACACCGTCAGGTAGCTTGCGGAGTATGGATGTAGATGTAGATGTACTTAAACCTAACTAACCTAAGGACATCACACACATCCATGCCCGAGACAGGATTCGAACCTGCGACGGTAGCGGTCGCGCGGTTCCAGACTGAAGCGCCTAGAACCCCTCGGCCACCGCAGCCTGCTCAGTTGAAGAGGAGAAGTGTGATACCTGAAGACTTGAATGATGGGATGCGTTTGAAGTTCGCTGAGGCGGTAGTTACTGCAAAAATGAATATCACAGTAGGCAGATTGGTTTAAGAGGAATGGACATCTCTAAAAAGGGCTATAACAAAAGTTGTACAGACGGACAGACATCGGTACAAGGAAGTTAACAACGAAGACATCTTGGGCAACAGGAGGAATAATTCAAATTTTCGACGAAAGAAGGAAGTATAAAAATGCTCAGGGTGAAACAGGAACACAGAAATGAGCCACTCAGGAATGAAATAAATAGGAAGTACGGGGAAGCTAAGGTGAAATGGCTGTAAACAAAAGCGATAAAAACAACCGTCGGTAGTATTAAAACCAAAGGCGTCAGCTTTTGGAGTGGAGGAGGGCCTCCATTGTTAAGCTTAGAGGAGAGAGAGGATAGGAGTACAGGGTACACTGAAAGCCACTACGATGGGAAGGAACTGTCTGCTGAAGTGACAGAAAGAGAAATAAAAAATCGGAAGACATGTGGATCCAATATTACAATCAACACTTGACAGAGCTTTGGAAGTCTTGCGATGAAAGAAGGTGGAAGGAATAGAAAATATTCCTTCGGAATTTCTAAAATCATTCAGGGAAATGACTTCCGAATGACAATTCAAGTTGAGTGTGAGGAAACTGAGGGTGGAGACATACCACCAGACTTTCGGAAAAATATCATACCCACAATCCCGAAGATAGCAAGTGTAGCAGTCAGCTTAACAACTCACGCAAACAATTTGCTAACAAGAATAATATATAAAAGAATAGAAAAAATAGATGATATGTTACAGGACAATCACTTTGGCTTTCTTAAACGTTAAGACATCATAGAGGCAGTCCTACTGTAGCGCTCGGTAATGGAAAGATAACTTAGGAAACGTCTAGACACCTTTATGGGATTTGTATACTTAGAAAAAGGATTCGACAAAGTAAAATGGAGTAGGAGCTTCGAAATGCACAGAAACGTAGATGTAAGCTATAAGGAAGGACGGGTAAAATACAGTCTTTACAAGAACCAAGGACTAACAATAAGAATGAAAGACCCACAACGAAGTGCCCCAATTAGAAGGTGTGGAAGCCAGTGTTGTATTTCCCAACTACTTTTAAATCTGTACATTGAAGAAGTGATGGTAGAAATGAGAGGTTCAGTAGTGACTACGAAGGCTTTCCCGGCGTAATAATTGATAATATTCTTCTCGGGTATGCAGCCGGATCATAACGTCTTCAGTAGTGGTATCAAAATGCAAGTTCAAGACGTATCATTCCTAAGTTTCACTGATAACATTCCTATCCTCAGTGAAAGTGGGAGAGAATTAAAGAACATATTGAGTAAAATGAACAGTAAAGAACAGTGTACTGATCGCCAATTATGCGTCGAGAGTAAACTGAAGAAAGACGTAACGAAGCACTCCGTCTGCAGGCCACAAGTGGCCCATAGGGACCATCCGACCGCCGTGTCATCCTGAGTTGAGCATGCGGATACGAGGGGCGTGTGGTCAGCACATCGGTCTCCCGGTCGTTATGATGGTTTTCTTTGACCGGAGCCGCCACTATTCGGTCGAGTAGCTCCTCAATTGGCATCACGAGACTGAGTGCACCCCCAAAAAATGCCAACAGTGCATGGCGGCCTGGATGGTCACCCATCCAAGTGCCAGCCACACCCAACAGCGCTTAACTTCGGCGATCTCACGGGAACCGGTGTATCCACTGCGGCCAGACCGTTGCCAAAGGTAACGAAAAATAGGAGAAATGAGAACAGAGAGAACCTCAGTATCAACGTTGGTGACCACGAAGAAGTCGTAGTTAAGGAATTCTGCTCCCTTGAAAGCAAAATAATAGACGGCAGACGAAGCAAAGGGGGCATTCCTGAGTAAAAGTATACTAGTACCAAAGTCTACATTAACTCAATGAAGTTTAGGAGAATCCACTTCTGGAGCACCGTGTTAGGTTGTAGTGAATCCTGGACTGTGGTAAAACCCAAAAAGATATATATCGTTCTACATAAAGGGGTCGAAAATTGGGTAAGGATCGAGGAGGTCTCCGCAAAATCAAAGAGAAAAGAAATGTGTCGAGAAGACTGACAAGCAGGAGGGGTGAGGATAGGACATCTGTTCAGAATCAAGGCGTAACTCCCATGCTACAAGAGAGCGCTGACGAAAGTAAAATTGTAAAGGGAGACAGACTCTGGAATACATTCATAAATAATTGAGGACGTATGATGTAGGTACTACTCAGAGACGAACAAGTTGGAACTGGGGAGGTAGTGGCGTTCAGCATCAAACCGATCAGAAGACTATTGACACCCTCCTCCCCTACAAAAATTAAAAAAGCAATGCAGTAATGTAATTTAATTTATTAAGATACTGGAAACATATCAAATACGGTATACAATGACACACAGATCAGAACTGGAAATACCCAAGTCAAAATGTCACCTACAGCTGAAAACAGCTAGAAATACAGTCCTCAGCGGTCTTTGCTAGGTACCTATATATTGCTAATAACAATTTAAACAGTGAATTGTACTGGTTCAAATTTACATATCAAACAATTCTATACTTTTTAATAATTTCGTCATTTGTTACAATATTTTTCATATACCTTCCTAATTTCGTGAGTTTTTAATGTTTCCAGAAATCACAAGTTTCCTTCTTTTTTGTCATCAGTCTCCTGACTAGTTTGATTCAGCCCACCATAAATTCCTCTCGTGTGCACCTCTGGCATCTGAGTAGCACTTGCACCCTACATCCTCAATTATCTGTCGGATGTATACCAATCTCTGTCTTCCTCTACAGCACCCTCTAGTACCATGGAAGTTATTTTCTAATGTCTTAACACATGTCATATCATGCTATCACTTCTTCTTGTCAGTGTTTTCCATATTCTTCGCCGATTCTGTGGAAAATCTCATTCCTTACATTATCAGTCCATCTGATTTTCAACATTCTTCTGTAGCACCACATCTATCCTCGTCTGTTCCGATTTTCCCATAGTCCGTAATTCATTACCATACAACACTGAAGAAAGACAAAGGTAACGAAGCACTCCGTCTTCAGGCCACAAGTGGCCCATAGGGACCATCCGACCCCCGTGTCATGGGTTATCTGTGACAGAACGCTCCCTCAAATGTTCCACATTGCTACATTGAAAGTTCAGTTATCGTCCCCGACTTGCACAATATGCCACGCGAGTCCTAGCATCCTAGCATCAAGTTTACCATGGAGGTGGGAAGCGACGGAAAGCTTCCGTTTCTGGATGTTCTGGTGTACAGAAAGGATGATGGGACACTGGGACACAGTGTTTATCGAAAGCCTACGCACACGGACCGTTACCTGCATGCTTCTAGCTGTCATCCATCGTTCCAGCGTACGGAGGTCCTGCGGACGTTGGCGAGAAGAGCTTATGCCATTTCAGATGGAGAAAGCTTGACACAAGAACTGGACCACCTTAAGGTTGTGTTCAAGCAGAATGGCTATACAGATAAACAGATCCGTCGTGCTTTCCAGTTTGGACCATCGCCTGAACCACCAGAAGATACCTGCAAATCGGTGGCTTTTCTGCCTTTTTCTGGGAGCATTTCCTCGCAGATAGGAAGAATTCTAAAAAGATATCATATCAAAAGTATTTTTCGTCCGCCAGCCAAGACTAGAGCGCTTCTTGGCTCTGTTAAGGAAGACTTGGGTTTGGGGAAGCCCGGTGTGTACAAGATCCCTTGCCACTGTGGGAAGGCTTATATTGGTCAGACAATCAGGACCATTCAGGACCGATGTGTTGAGCATCAGCGGCACACACGGCTGCTTCAACCTGAGAGATCTGCAGTGGCGGAACACTGTCTCACCGAGGGACACAGCGATATCTCGATTTCGCCTCTTTCCACCACTGGCGGCGCGGCATGTTTACTGCGCTAGAGGGCAGCTACGGCACCTTCTCGCGCACGCTTTGTGGATCTTCTGCGGTCCATATAGGGGCTGCCCCTTGCGCTGGGAAGTCAGTACACGCGAATTTTAGTTAGTTAAAAAGTCACTTTATTCATACAACACTGTGCTCCAAACGTATAACCTCAGAAATTTCTTCCTCCCTTTGAGGCCTATGTATAATATTAGCGAACTTACTTTAGTGATGAATACCCTCTCTGCCTGTGATAATATGCTTTTTATGTCCTTACTTCATCTGTCATTTCTTTCTTTTTTCCCCCTTTTTTCTCCAATTTCTTATCTTTGTGTAGTCGTGATCAACGACTTTGATGTTAGGCTTCACGCTTTTCTGTTACTTCTCATTAGTTAGGTCTTACTCTCAGTCCATATTCTATAGATCCTGTAGTAGTTCTTCAGTGAAGATAGCAATGTCCTCAACGAATCTTAGTTTCAACCTGAATTTTAATCCCACTCACGAACGTTACTTTTATATACGTTATTGTTTCTTCTATATATAGGCTGAACAGTAGGGATGAAAGACTGAATCCTTGTCTCACATCTTTTGTAATACGAGCACTTCGTTCTTCGTCTTTCATTCTTATTGTTCCGTCTTGGCTGTCGTACACATTGTACACTACCAGTATTTCCCTATAGCTTGCTCCTACGTTTCTCGTAATTTCGATCATCTTGCGCCATTTAATACTGACGAACGCTTCTTATTGGTTGACAAATCCTATGAACGTTGCGACTGCGCACTTCTACGTTCCTTTTGCGGAAAACGTCCACTCATCTCTCGGTGAATTTTCTTATTCTGCAGTCCAGTCCACACCTGACCTGTTAGCAAAAGGGCAATTTTTGCCGGCTAGTGAAAGCTGTAGCAGAAACTAGCTGCACTACACGTCCCTATAGGTGGCATCAAAAGTTTTCTAGTATCAGGATTATTGGCCTTTTAAATGATAGTTTTTTGAGTGAAATTTTTGATATAGTGCTATTTGTTTTGTACAAAAAGAAGTATGAAGTTATAGTTTTCGATATTCACACACAAACACTGTCATTCATAGCCAGGTTACTGTAATTAACCGAAAATGTTACCAGAAAAATTTAGAAAATGGGTTATCTGTGACCGAACGCTCCCTCAAATGTTCCGCATCGATTCCTTTGAACGTTCAGTTCTCGGTCCCGACTTGCACAATAAGTCACGCGAATTTTAGTTGGTTAAAAAGTCACTTCATTCATAAAAATCGGACTTTCGCGCGTTCGTCTTTAGCTTCCATTCGCGATTACTTTGTGGGACTCCACGGTCGGTTTTAAGTCACGATTTCGCAAAATTATTACACCTGTTCAAAGATTCTAATGCACACATCCTACCACCACGATTACATAGCTCCGAACTAAACCTAGACTTCACAAAGCAATTCTTTAGACCACGTCTTACACACTAATATACTGTTCTCTGATTCGCGATATATATCATAGTCAATCCGATATCAGTATTAACCCGCACAGTACCGTACCTTTTACTATGAACCATCACAACATGATAGCTTTTCGTAGTGATATATTAAAAGAAAAAATTTAGAAAATTCACAAATATCAAAATAACTACCTCTTTAAATAAATGAATTATCGTAACATGTTTGTTTCCCCAATCCATAAACTGGCGAATTACATTTTACAAATTTCCCCTGAGCATGTGACTCACTCTCATTGTACATACAGACTTCTCATGCTTATGTACAGTCACTTAATAAAAATAACAGTATTCATGTATTATATTATTATTCAGTCAGGGCTTCATTTACACTAATAATTAAACAGCAATAATTAATAGATGTCATAATATTCACAGAAGGTAAAGTCTCGTTTCCAAAATACGTTTTGATGGCTAGAAACTTTATAGTCCATAAGATGCTGACACCTTTCGGCCAAAGCCGTTACAACTTATAAGTAATAGGTTTGCTCGGTCGTAACAATACACCTGCAGTGATAGGACCAAGACCATCGTCTGTATGAAGCTATCTGCTCTAGTCTGCTTTCAATAGGAGCGATATAAATGCGCTACGCCTCTGCGTGTCTAGATTTTTCTTCAGTCTTGCTTCCCTTATCAAGCGCAATGTCAGGACTGCGTCCCTGGTGCATTTATCTTTCCTAAAGCCAAACTAACCGCCATGTAACGGATCCTAAATTTTCTTTCCCACTCTTCTGCCTGTTATTCATGTCAGCAACTTGGATGCATGAGATGTTAAGCTGACATTGCGACGCTTGTCACTCTTATTTCGTCTTGCTGTCTTCGGAACTGTGTGAATGATGTTTTTGCGAAAGTCTGATATACATTGGTTGTCTAATATATTGTACACACCGACGTCAGTAGTCGTTTTGTTCACACTTCTTCCAGTGATTGTAGGAATGCCGATGGAATGTTATCTATCCATTCTGCGCTAATTCATCCCATATCTTATGAAGTTCTTTTAAATCCTCAGTCTAATACTAGATCTCCTATCTGTTCCACATTTACTCCAATTTCTTCCTCTGTCGCTTCATCAGGCAATTCCTCCCTTCCTCCTCCTCTCTTCCCCTCAGCCCTCCCCCCTTTTCATAGAGGCATTCAGTGTAGTATTCTTTTCACATGTTTGCTTTTTCCTCTGCTTTCAACAGTGAAATTACCATTACAGTCTTAATGTTGAAACCCATGCTTTTAATTTCACCGAAGGTTGTTGTTTTTTCTTCTATACGCTGAGTCAACCCCTTCGACGATAATTTCTTTTTCGATTTCTTCACATTTAGTTTTGTCGTCTTGGCTTCCGTGCAACTCCTATTTATTTCATTCCTAAGTGAATTATACACTGAAGCGCCAAAGAAACTTGTATAGGCATGCGATTCAAAAGCAGAGATGTGTAAAAAGGCAGAATGCGGCGCTGCGGTCGGCAACGCCTATATAAGACATCAAATGTCTGGCGCAGTTGTTAGATCGGTTATTGCTCCTATGGTGGCAGGTTATCAAGATTTAAGTTAGTCTGAAAGTGGTGTTACAGTCGGCGCACGAGCGATGGGACACAGCATGTCCGAGGCAGCGATGAAGTGGGGATTTTCAGGTACGAACATTTCATGAGTGCACTGAGAATATCAGAAATCAGGTAAAGCATCAAATCTCCGACATCGCTGCGTACGGAAAAAGATGCCGCAAGAACGAGACCAACGACGACTGAAGAGAATCGTTCAACGTGACAGAAGTACAACCTTTCCTCAAGTTGCTGCAAATTTCAATGCTGGGTCATCAACGAGTGTCTCCGTGCGAACCATTCAACGAAACATCATCGATATGGGACTTCGGAAACAAAGGCCCACTCGTATACCCTTGATGACAGCACGACACAAATCTTTACGCCTCGCCTGGGACCGTCAGCACCGGCACTGGACTGTCGATGATTGGAAACAAGTTGCCTGGTCTCGTTTCAAATTGAATCGAGCGGATGGACGTGTACGGATATGGAGACAACCTCATGATCCTGACTCATCACCTGCATCCAGTCATGTCCATCTTGCATTCCAACGGACTTCGGCAATTCCTGCAGGACAATGTGACACCCCACCCGTCCAGAATTGTTACAGAGCGGCTCCAGGAACACTCTTTTGAATTTAAACACTTCCGCTGGCCACCAAACTCCCAGACATCAACATTATTGAGCATATGTGCGATGCGTTGCAACGTGCTGTTCAGAAGAGATCTCCACCCCCTCGTACTCTTGCGGATTTATGGGCAGCCCAGCGTTCATTCCCTCCAGCACTACTTCAGATATTAGTCGGGTCCATGCCATGTCGTGTTGCGGCACTTCTGCGTGCTCGCGGGGTCCTACACGATATTAGGTAGGTGTACCAGTTTTTTTGGCTCTTCACTGTATTACTGAATTTCTGTCTTCCCTGAACGTTTTTGTACTTTCTTCGTTCGTCGCTCAGTTGAAGTATTTCTTTATTGCACAAGGTTTCTTCGCAGTTACCTTCCTTGTACCTATGTTCGTCTGTCCAATATGTACGATTGCTCCTGTTAGAGCTGTGCGCTCCTTTTCAACTGAATTGGCTGCAGTAGGATTCCTTATCGCAGTATGAATATCTTTAGCAAACTTGAAATGCATCTCATCATTCTTCATCACTTCAGCGTCCCACTCCCTTCCACAATGATTCTTCCGGAAGATTCTGTTTATCTTCAGTCTACTCTTCATCATTACTAAATTATGATCTGAGTCTATATCTGCGCCCAAGTACGCCTTACAGTCCAACATCTGATTCAGAATCTCTGACCATTATGGAAGTCAGCTCGAATCTTCCAGTGTCTCTAGGTCTTTTGCAAGTATATCTCCTCTCCCTGTGATTCTTGAACAGAGAATTCGCTACTGGTAACTGACATTTATTTCAGAGCTCAATTAGTATTTCTCCTCTTTCATTTCTACTACCAAGCCCATACTCTCCTGAAATTATTTCTTTCGCTCCTTCCCCTTAAAATAACATTTCCACCTCGCCTTTCATTTTTAATTACCCGTACAGTATCCCCATGTACTTTCTCTGTCTCTTCATTTCCTGCTTGCGACGTTGGTATGCGTACCACAACTATTGCTGTCGGCATTTGTTTGACAATAATTCTGATGAGAACACCCTATCACTGAACTGTTGACAGTAATGCACCCTCTCTTAATTTTGAATTCAATAACGAGTCCTACTCCGTTATACCATTTTCTGACGCTATTGATATTTCGTCTGACCGGAAATTTTTATCTTCTTTTCATTTCACTGACCCCAGCTATACCTTGAATTTCCTTTTCCACATATTCTAGCATCCCTACCACCTGCAAACTTCTGACGTTACCCGCTGCGACCCTAGAATGTTACCCTTTCGTTGACTATTCCATCTTTTTTCTCATGGTCATCTCCCTCTTGACAGTCCCATTCCGGAGATCTGAATGGGGACTAAACCAAAATGTTTTTTGCCAATGGAGAGAGACCATCATGACACTTTTACAGTTACATGCCAGATGCCCTGGTGGTACATTTGTCTCTAATGCAATGGTTTCCATTCCCGTCTGAATCCTCGTCGTGTCGTTGATCATTGCTGGTTCTTCCGCCTTTAGGGGCAGTTTCCCACCTCAAGGGCAAGAGAGTGCCATGAACCTCTGTCCGCTACTGCGCCCTCTTTGACAAGTTAGTTGGCAGAACGAGGGCGACTTCTTGTGCCGGAAGTCTTCGGCAGCCATTGCTGATGATTTTTATTTAGAATTTAAGCAGTGACTACTTTGGAAATGGTTGCATGAGAAACGTGAGGGTGTTATTGTCGGAAGGAGTGATTCAGCATATAGGAAAGTCAATATAACATTTGGTGAAATTAAAAGTAAACTCGATAAAATTAAGAGTGCAACGAGAATTCCACTGTTAAATGCAGAGGAGAGAGCGGATTGTGTAAGAACTACACTGAAGGCCTATTCTAGGCGGAAGACTTGACTGATGACGTGATAGAAGAACAGACAAAAGTCGATAGAGAAGAAATAGCTGATCCAGTATTAGAATACTGAGGGGAGTGGGAACAAAACTACTATTCACGTTCGTGTGTAGAATGTATGAGGCTGGCTATATACAATCACACTTTCGGAAAAACGTCGTCCACACAATTACGAAGAATGCAAGAGCGGAGAAGTGCGAGAATTATCGCACAATCATTTTAACAGCTCATGCGTCCAAGTTGCTGACAATAATAAAACACAGAATAATGGGAAATAAAACTGAGGACGTTTTGATTATTAGTCAAAGACTCCTAGTTATTTATTGTAAATCGATATTACTTGACTTCACAATTTCAGTGTTTTATGTAACTGATTTTCGATTGTTAAAGGGCCCGAACAATTTCCCGCATTTGCATGACATTTCTTCAAATGATGTACTAATAGATATTTTCTTTTTGCAATAAACAGCTGCTTTCACAAAATTATGTACAGTTACATATACAGGCAATGGATTTCATGCTATGACTGTAGTATTCTTACCGTTTTATGTTGAATTCAACTAATAATTTGGGCGTGTTTCATGTTCATGGATGTAAAGCTGTCATTCAGCTGTATTTCAATAATATTCTGTTACTGTATAACCTATTCAGCTGATATCCTGACGATATTTAATTCGCACGATCGGTTTAGATATTACACAAGTTCATCTTTAGGAGCGCTTGTGGCATTCAAATTGAACCGAAACGCTGAAATACATAAAGCTATCCAAAATGTAACTACATCTAAAATCAGCATAAATCGTGTTCTTGTGTGTGCGCACCGTGAAGGTTAAGTTAAGCTATATGAGAAGGTTGAGTAATTTATACAGTACTAGAAGATGAATCTGTAACGATTGGAAAAGGTTTCTTTTGGCGTGGAGGGCGTTCAGAGTTGGAGACAGTACAGAATTGAAAGATTTGTCTTAAAACCAAAAAGATGAACCAGTTACAAAATAAACAATGAAATTTTTCTATAAATGGTACTGCCATGAATTTGACCTTTAAGGGATGATTAGACAGAAATGGATAAAGCTATAGTCCTCGGCATTGTGCCAATTCCGTAGACCTGGGCGTAAGTAACGAAGTCGTCCCGGTGTAGGAATAGGCTAGTTTTTACTGTCGTGGGCGATGGTCGTTGAGTCATATGCCGACAACATTTACTCAGCCAAGCGAGGAAGTGCGGCGCCAGAATGCAGGGTTTACAGTGGCGCCTCAGTGGTCTGTCGACTGTCTCAGACCCGTCGTCTGCAAGTGCAGCGTGGCCTTTCTCCGCCTCAGACAATAACCGCCAACTGTGCGCAATCCATGCGCGGAGCTCGACCCCCCGTTTCCATGTAGCATAGTTCTGCAGTCAGACGCACTCCTGACCCCTCTGTCTGCGTTACACACAGGGTGTCCATTCACAAATCGCCTCTGCCCACGCATTCATCCACTCCCAAAGCCGCTCGGTGAAATCATACAACGACTTGCCACACGCAGGCTGAATATGAACATTGAATAGATCGCCGAACATGGCTCATATACTACATATCACGACGAAAATAAAGGAAATTGTATCTTGCAAAGACCTACTGTACTCGATCGATGTCTTTAGTCTTACCTTCATTATCATAACGTGAAATGTGTTGTTGATTTTGGAAATGTAGTCTTGGGATTGTAAAAACAAATGAAGTGTACGGGGAGAGTCACAGTTTGTACATTTCTCAGCAGAGGAGATTTAAACTGTCAAGACTACAAAAAATACATAAAACACTCCACTCAAGTGCAACCAATATAATTATGAAGCTAAATTTAATGGTTGTAGAGGATGTACATCAGAAAAAATGACAATAGTAATTGTATGGCAAAAAAGACAATATAAGCGAAAGGCGTACATCTTTACCACGAAAAGAATATAGTAAGTCCATCACTTTTTGGTAAGCTTTCACCCATTCTTTCTGTTGTTTAGCATTGGAAATTTGTATTTATTGGTCTTGAATTTTGGTTCTTTATGTGATAGACTGGAATAGAATTTTCTTGAGCCCTGACCACAAAACTGTTTAAGTTCTTATAAGTGTGCATATTTTTCATAAGGTATTGGCAGGAACTCTGAAAATATACCCCCTGAATTATCCGGTTGCAAAACAATCGTGATATACCTTTGAAAAATTTCATATTATATAACACCATTACATGCTCAATGAGGCAACAAAAATTTGTCATCGCCCTGTGGTTAATATTCAGGAGGCAATAAAAATTTGTCATCTCCTTGTGGTTAATACTCAGGCTGATGTCTACCTGTAGACCAACGGAGTGTTCCATACGTTTTGGTGTTCAGTCTCAGTTGTAAGTAAACGTGTCTTTGAACAGCTTATCTGCCTTCACAGACAGAGCTTCTCTGAGTGGTCGAATCTTGAAAGAACTATGATTTGTAACATGCTTTTAAGAAGGTCGTCCCATCTTGTATACTTTCTTTTTGAACAGAAATGATATTATAAAGCATTAGATTCATGCCTGCGGTTTCAACAGCATTTTTATAACTCAACAATAGCTTTCTTTGTATCAAACCAAGTTTTTGTCACATTCCATGTTAGAATGTCCTCTTATTGGAAATAATATTTTGACACTTTGCAATTTGTTAATGGCATGAGTGATGTACCAACGGTATATGAACACTGCATTCTGTCCTGTGTAGTAATCACAGAATATCGCAAGAACTCTTATTTTTATATTAAAGATTTCACTCACATAATAGTGCAAAAAAATCATTCACTCCTTTATTACCTAAGAGTTCAGTGCAAATACAAAATATTGCATTCCTGTTGGACATTTGATGAGTGTTGAAAAGGCAAAACGATAATTCCATGCAAAACACTGAAGACCTTTTGGCAAACAGGAATTTAACTCATGGTATCATTTCGTCTGATTTTACACTTCATCGTAAAGAGCAGTCTCAAGAATTGGAATCGTCATATCCAGGCCTTCTATGAGTAATTATCATCACCGAAATTGAGCTGGTTAAATAGGAAGATTTGTCATTCGTTACCTAACTAAGTGAAAAGCTGTCCTCCTTCGTGGGATTAAGTTTTTTTGAAACACGCAAACAGGGAGCATTTGCAGTCATTGCCTATCTCATAAGACACTGCCCTACTATATTTTCTACTCTGTCATAACTTTTTCTCTTTTTAGCTGATTAACAGGTGGCCTTTCACCTTCATCTTGTGACGATCCACACATTTTATAGGTCCTAAGAGGACCATGCTACTATCACACTTCAAACTAAACACTGTTACTATAAAAAACAATGCAGAGTAAGAATCGCAACCGATCTTGTTTGCAGTCGCAACCCAACTGACCTAAGAGCTGTATTGCAAATAGCTGAAGCAAACCTTGAAATTGCCACATTCTTTCCGTGAGAAGGCCGACTTAGAAGGTTCTTTCCGCTACCACTAAAAGTAAAACCCTCTGTATCTCAGTGCCTTGCTACATTATTTGAAAGTAACTTTAACTGTCCTTTAGAACCGATGACTGGCCATCAGAGTTTGCTATAAACTCATTTTTTAATGAAATTGACTTACCCTGTTTTTTTCGTGGGCTCTTCAAATCTGGTCTTCCTACCTCGTCTCCCTCTGGAGTTTGTTACAGATTTCTATTAGGCGCGTTGCCACGGTTCGCGCGGCTCACCCCGTCGCAGGTTCGAGTCCTCCCTCGGGCATGGGTGTGTGTGTGTGTGCGTGTGTTGTCTCTAGCGTAAGTTTAAGTTAGATTAAGTAGTGTGTAAGCCTAGGGACCGATAACCTCAGCAGTTCGGTCCCATGGGAGCTTACCACCACCATTTCTATGACTTACTCTGGGTAAACAAACATATAACGAACAGATCTCCTCTTTTCAGGTTCTATCTCTCCATTTTGTTAAAATAGCGTGGTAAGCATCCAAGACCAAGGTACCTTGGCATGAACAAATAGGAAAACACTTACGAGTACACTAAGCGGATACCTGTTCGTGGACGTTAGTATGGTGCGTGTTCGCACTTAATGACGGTTGAACTCTGCACGGAACACTTTCACTGAGGTGTCTGAATGTCTGCAGACGCAGTCTATTCCTCCTCATGAGCCGAAGCCAGAGAAGATAGCTGCGTTGGACGCTTGGGTCTGCAGGGAAGTCGACGTTCTAACTCATAGTAGGGTGTTCCGTTGAGTTCACGTCGGGTCTCTGAGTTGTTGTTGTTGTGGTCTTCAGTCCTGAGACTGGTTTGATGCAGCTCTCCATGCTACTCTATCCTGTGCAAGCTTCTTCATCTTCCAGTACTTACTGCAACCTACATCCTTCTGAATCTGCTTAGTGTATTCATCTCTTGGTCTCCCTCTAGGAATTTTACCCTCCACGCTGCCCTCCAATGCTAAATTTGTGATCCCTTGATGCCTCAGAACATGCCCTACCAACGGGTCCCTTCTTCTTGTCAAGTTGTGCCACATACTCCTCTTCTCCCCAATTCTATTCAATACCTCCTCATTAGTTATGTGATCTACCCATCTAATCTTCAGCATTCTACACATTTCGAAAGCTTCTATTCTCTTCTTGTCCAAACTGTTTATCGTCCATGTTTCAATTCTATACATGGCTACACTCTCTGAGTAGACCAGACCATTTCAGGAACGTTATTGTCCATGAACCTGTGCTTCACAGATGTTGCTTTATCACAAGGTACTTCAGTGTTGGCACTGCACATGACGGCAGGTCGCTTTCCCCAGGCATTCCCCTAGCAAACTTCTATTGGAATGCCACAGAGTATAGTATGATTCATCTCTCCAAATCACTCATCAGCCATCCACCGTCCAGTGAGGTTGCAATGACTACAGAAATGTCTGGAGTATGAGGAGTTACTCGATCATTGTTCTCCATTCTTTTCAACTCCCTACACAGTCATTGTGCTAGCTGAACTGCTGATAGCTCTTTGGATCTCAGGCCTGATTCTATCGTTGATTTCACGCAATTTCTTACAACCAGACTCTACAATGTTAATCGGCCGCTGTCCGACAGTACATGTGATCTTCCTAGGTGTCTTTTAGCTATGGATGTTCCTTAGCTTTCTCCTTCAGTCACATCAGCAACAATTGACTTGGACTACTTTAGAAGGGCTGAAATGTCACTGATGGATTTATAACTCAGGTGACATCCAGTGACTGGTCAACGTCCGAAGACAATGAGGTTTTCTGTTCTACCCATTGTGCTGTTATTGCTTCTCTATTGATAATACAATATTCCCCGTCTTCTTTTTTACTGGTACATCTATCTCTCGTGCCATCTACTGCTCAATAAGTTGGAAACGACTTGCGATGTAGAAACAAAATTTGGTTTACAGAATAGGTTACGAAACAACGTGGTGCTAAGGAGAATAATACCCTTCATGCATTAAACAGAGATATGTACTAGAGTGACGTGCGGTGTCCAACTCCGCTTTCCACTTACAAACTGATTTTTTCGAAGGAGATAATCTTTACATTTTACGTGCTGAAACCTAAGACTCGGCCTAAACATACACTCCTGGAAATGGAAAAAAGAACACATTGACACCGGTGTGTCAGACCCACCATACTTGCTCCGGACACTGCGAGAGGGCTGTACAAGCAATGATCACACGCACGGCACAGCGGACACACCAGGAACCGCGGTGTTGGCCGTCGAATGGCGCTAGCTGCGCAGCATTTGTGCACCGCCGCCGTCAGTGTCAGCCAGTTTGCCGTGGCATACGGAGCTCCATCGCAGTCTTTAACACTGGTAGCATGCCGCGACAGTGTGGACGTGAACCGTATGTGCAGTTGACGTACTTTGAGCGAGGGCGTATAGTGGGCATGCGGGAGGCCGGGTGGACGTACCGCCGAATTGCTCAACACGTGGGGCGTGAGGTCTCCACAGTTCATCGATGTTGTCTCCAGTGGTCGGCGGAAGGTGCACGTGCCCGTCGACCTGGGACCGGACCGCAGCGACGCACGGATGCACGCCAAGACCGTAGGATCCTACGCAGCGCCGTAGGGGACCGCACCGCCACTTGCCAGCAAATTAGGGACACTGTTGCTCCTGGGGTATCGGCGAGGACCATTCGCAACCGTCTCCATGAAGCTGGGCTACGGTCCCGCACACCGTTAGGCCGTCTTCCGCTCACGCCCCAACATCGTGCAGCCCGCCTCCAGTGGTGTCGCGACAGGCGTGAATGGAGGGACGAATGGAGACGTGTCGTCTTCAGCGATGAGAGTCGCTTCTGCCTTGGTGCCAATGATGGTCGTATGCGTGTTTGGCGCCGTGCAGGTGAGCGCCACAATCAGGACTGCATACGACCGAGGCACACAGGGCCAACACCCGGCATCATGGTGTGGGGAGCGATCTCCTACACTGGCCGTACACCACTGGTGATCGTCGAGGGGACACTGAATAGTGCACGGTACATCCAAACCGTCATCGAACCCATCGTTCTACCATTCCTAGACCGGCAAGGGAACTTGCTGTTCCAACAGGACAATGCACGTCCGCATGTATCCCGTGCCACCCAACGTGCTCTAGAAGGTGTAAGTGAACTACCCTGGCCAGCAAGATCTCCGGATCTGTCCCCCATTGAGCATGTTTGGGACTGGATGAAGTGTCGTCTCACGCGGTCTGCACGTCCAGCACGAACGCTGGTCCAACTGAGGCGCCAGGTGGAAATGGCATGGCAAGCCGTTCCACAGGACTACATCCAGCATCTCTACGATGGTCTCCATGGGAGAATAGCAGCCTGCATTGCTGCGAAAGGTGGATATACACTGTACTAGTGCCGACATTGTGCATGCTCTGTTGCCTGTGTCTATGTGCCTGTGGTTCTGTCAGTGTGATCATGTGATGTATCTGACCCCAGGAATGTGTCAATAAAGTTTCCCCTTCCTGGGACAATGAATTCACGGTGTTCTTATTTCAATTTCCAGGAGTGTAGTTCGAAGCCTGAGCTACAAAGTTCTAAGGAACTGCAGAATATGGAAGAGTAAAGGAATGTAGTGCTGACAATTACAACGTATATTGCAAACATTTACATGCTTGCTTATTCATAAGTAGTTCTGTACCTGTATTTGAATAGCACATTCCCTGACTGCTAAATCCTCTATCCTCATATCGGACGCGTTTTTTCGCTATTATTTCCCAAGAAATGCCGGATGATTCAAAAAGAAAGAACGGACTGCAATTATTTATTACAGACAAACTATAAAAGACAGAAATGCTTTGTGCATGTCACTGGAGAGAGGAAGGTTCGAAGTTTTGACAGAGCTGCCCTGTTGTGTGTTTCAATTCGCTCGAAGTCAGTCCATTGTTCAAGTGCAACGTGTATTCCGCCGTCGATTCAGCAAGAAACGGCCTCTGCACAAACAGGCATATGATTGGCATACTAAATCCTTAGCGGCGCTGGGTAGCCGCGCGATCTAAGGCGTCTTGCACGGTCCGGGCGGCTCCCCCCGTATGAGGTTCGAGTCCTCCATCGGGCATGGGTGTGTGTGTGTGTTGTCCTTAGTGTAAGTTAGTTTGAGTGAGATTAAGTAGTGCGTATGCTTAGGGACCGATGACCTTAGCAGTACAGACAAAGATGTAATACATGACACTTACTTTTATACTTCTTCCTGTTCTGCAGGGCTGTGCTCGATCTCGACTTCTTCTTTTGCTGCTGGTTGACTGAGTGAGACTGAGGTTGTGGAGCTGCTGAGCCTGCCTTATATCTTCTCCGATGACATCACCAGACACAGCGAACCTATTGGCCAAAGCCTATCAGGTGACGGGATTCAGCATTCCTAATGATACGTGCTCTTTGTTTCTGGACTGCCACCTTGGGTTACGTCATAGGAGGGAGGGGAGGGGAGAGGGGAGTGGGAGAGGGCCAATAGTGCTCGGTGCTGGTGGTATGTCAATTAGGCCAGTTTGTCCCTGAACTTCAGGGTGAAAACACCCAAAATTTGGTATTCCCACTAATGAATTTGAATTTCCTGTCACTTTTTCTGGGCCGCCATCTTGGATTACGTCACGGGAGGGGAGGGGAGTTGGCTAAGGGGGACCCATGCGCCAGCTAGGCAAAACCCTTGGTGTCATTTGGGGATGGGAGTACATAATTGATAAATTAATTTAATTTGAATAATTAATTTTTTATCAATTTGATATCAAAAGAGGGCCAGAACTGGCTTTATCTCACTATTCCATTCACTCGCCCGTCATACAATCTGATTTTTCTAAATGAGAATACATTCTGAAGTGACAAATATATCTGTCATTGTCACCTTTAATTGTGGTTTACCTATTGTTCTTACAGATTAACGTGCTTATATAAAGCACAAAGTGCAATTACAATCTTAAAATAAAGTTAGAGCTTATTGTGACCTTAGTGATATACCAGGTAAGAAACGAAGAGAACGCTATAACCTATATGTTTCGCATTATTTACTTCTCTGTGTTTTGTATTGGTATTTCTCATTAACTTCTCTTCAGCAAAAGGTAAATGAAAATATTACGGTCGACAGACAGAAATAAGCAATAATGCCTGGAAATGTACATACAAGAGTGTACCATAAATTCTTGTTTATTATTTCATATCGTTGAGTTCATTTTTAAAGTTGTTTTCTCTTCGTTCTCACAACTACCGCCACGACTGTACTTACTCCAGATACTGTCATTATTTAAAAGTATAAAAATGCGAAAGTTTCACACGGATCCACTACTTGATGCAGAAGTATGACGGTAGCAGCCAGGCCGATAAAAGCGATGGGGCAAGTCGGGCACGTTGACGACAATTTCTCAGATCTGCTGGGCTGTATAACTACTGTGGCTACCTGTCCTTCACTCACTCGATCAACAACAACAGACACCGAAAAATCGCTGAAAATTCATTGGTCATGTATTTCTTGCACAACTTGCATTGTTTTCGAATAATTCTTGGAATGTACGTGCAAAATTCTACTTTGAAAAAATATTTTGTCTGCAACAAAAACAAGTCGACGTTTTACATCAACGCTGGGCGTCAGATGTAACACGTGATGAGCGTGATTTATCTGCCCACAACAGGCAAGGTACCGTGTTCGGATCCTGGTCCTGCAAACAGTTATAATGTCAAGGAAGTTTCAAAACAGCACGCACTCAGTTGCACAGTAAAACATTCATTCTGGCTGTAGCAGGATCGTATACAACAATTTTACATCAGGCATCTGTGACTTACTGCTATGACCGTGTTCAGTGTTTAATAACTAAAAATTTGACTGAGCAAAATGTGACTCGCTGGACGACTTGCATCCGGGGTTGGGTTAGAAGAGACATCCAAAGGACTGATGACACCATCGCGGTCGTCGTCGCCATAATCATAATCATCAGTGGTTCTAGGCCTGCATATTTCGTGACCTCAGTCAGCCCTGTCTGTGATGTTTATTTCTCACTGTCTTCCATGGTACCTAGTAACTCAGTTACTGGTGTATTTGTGAAGGATTCTATCTGATCGGTATATATCAAATCAATGTATCCAATTAGATCTTTTACGCTGGTGTAAGTTAACGTCCGTGAACCGCCTCAGCTAACTATGTGATGGAAGATTTTAACCCTTTGTGAAAATACGCAGTTTCAGATTGGTTTCTCGTGAAAATTTATTTTAAGACTGTTAGTCATTTGATACTGTTACATGTATTAGAATAATTTTAATGGTCTATTATCCTTGTTTATATATTCTTAGATCTTTTTATGGATTGATTTTCTGTATATTTTGCCTTTATTCTACTGAACTTGTTATTTTCTGTTCAGTGTGTTTTCTATTCTTATATCAGATTTGATGATGGAAGTAAGCCGAAACATATCACCCTGAATTATACTGGTGTATGCAATCAAGACGGAAATTTATAAATAAAGGATATATGAGAGTGTAATCCAACGATGTTTCCTGATTTCGTTCAGGCTGCCGAGAGCGAGTTGGGTATATGAGGGGGCATGTCCAGTTTCAGCATTTGAAGACCCCCCCAAACAAGATTGTACGAACGTATGAATACAGTCTCGCGGCGATAACATTGAATAAAATGTTCTTCCAATGGCTCTGAGCACTATGGGACTCAACTGCTGAGGTCATTAGTCCCGTAGAACTTAGAACTAGTTAAACCTAACTAACCTAAGGACATCACAAACATCCATGCCCGAGGCAGGATTTGAACCTGCGACCGTAGCGGTCTTGCGGTTCCAGACTGCAGCGCCTTTAACCGCACGGCCACTTCGGCCGGCTAAAATGTTCTTCGGTAAACCATAAGCAGTAGGTGGTCTAGGCGCCTGTGGGAGAAGATTCTTAACCACACTGTCTTCCACTGAAGATCTCTTAAGAAGTTCTGATGTTTTTCTTCAGAAAACCCACCCACACAGACCTGTACCTGCACGCCACCAGCCATCATCATCAAGTACAGAAGCGCACAGTATTACGAACATTGGTGCATCGTGCAAGAGTAATATCAGACGACGATAACCTGCTACATGAACTGAGCCACCTACGCAAGGTTTTCAAGAATAACGCCTACAGCGCCCATCAAGTGAAAGAAGTGATTTCTGGGAAATATCAGAATAGGACCACCGACGAAGAGCAGGAAAAGAAACTTGCTTTGCTGCCATTCTATGGCTCTGTGTCGGGCAAGATAAGCCGCCAGTTGAAAAGACACAAGATCAAATCAATCTTCAAGCCTCCAACGAAAATCCGTCAATTACCGAGACTAGTTAAAGTTGCAGTAGGTCTCAGAACACCTGGAGTCTACGAAATACCTTGTGAGTGTGACCAGAAGTACATCGGACAAACAGTGCTCACTGTGGAACAACGCATGAAAGACCTTGAGAGGTATTATCGCCTACACTATCCAGAGAAATCTGCGTTAGCTGAGCACGCGTTAGAAAACGGTCACCACATAAAATTTGACGATACCTCTGTCGTGGCTCGTACTAACGGCTTGTGGGACATTTTAATAAAGGAAGCTATTAAAATAGAAGTTACCGCAAACACCCTGAATAGAGACGGTGGCTTGCACCTCAGCGCTACGTGGGATCTAGCGATCGCGCAGTTGAAGAGGGCAATTCGAACGCCGACTCAAAACATGCCCATACATGGCAATGTCGCGGTCTTCAGTGACGCCACAGCCGGCAGCTAGCGCGTATAAGGGCGCACCAACAGTCCACTGGCAGTCATACCACTTGACAATGGCCAAGGAGTGCTTGGCCGAAAGCTCGTGTAGTTTTAAGCAATTGACGCGATTGGAAACCCTAGAACATTTTATTCAAAATTGTACGATTATATCACATGTTTGGTAAAGATGAGTTTTCAGTGGCATAAAGTGGTACATCACATGCAACATGCTACCATAGCTATGGACGTCTTTTTAATGTTTACAAGTTGGGCTGTTTGTACTTAACCATCCTGGAAGAACGTTGTACATTAGTGAAAGTGGCGGGCGTAATTGATGTAAGTTTCGCTCCAAAGGATATTGTAGCGTTAGATAAGAACATAAAAAGGAAAACAGATCCATCAAATTGTAAGCATGTACCCGGAAAAGAAAACCATATCAAAAGTACTACGTATAAAATCTTTGCATATCATTCTAACGTAAAAATTGTTTGCACACTAGAATAATTTTCTTGGTTTTGCCGTTGGTTTGGGCTAAACAGCTGGGCAATACTTTTGTACAACTACCTTGTTTTGACAGGATATTTTAAAACAGTAAAGCATAAGTTTATTGTTTCAGGGCACATTGTGTGTTCGGTCTGTAGCTTTTGCACTAACCAGGGAAAAAAGAGTAATGTATGTCATGATTATATATGAAAGGAAGTATGTAATATCTTAACCTTGTTTAAGTACGCGTTTCATTACAAAGGAACTGAGCCAAAAAGACTTTGTTGCTGTCAATGTTCTTGAAGTAATTATGAAGTCCGACCCAAACTAGAAACTTACTAGTTACATGGTTGAATATCATTGCTGATGATCCAGATGCAGTGTATCTGCGTCTTAGTCATGGACAGTGTCTTGAAAGGAGGATATAAGATGAACATCAACAAAAGCAAAACGAGGATAATGGAATGTAGTCGAATTAAGTCGGGTGATGCTGAGGGAATTAGATTAGGAAATGAGGCACTTAAAGTAGTAAAGGAGTTTTGCTATTTGGGGAGCAAAATAACTGATGATGGTTGAAGTAGAGAAGATATAAAATGTAGACTGGCAATGGCAAGGAAAGCGTTTCTGAAGAAGAGAAATTTGTTAACATCGAGTATAGATTTAAGTGTCAGGAAGTCGTTTCTGAAAGTATTTGTATGGAGTGTAGCCATGTATGGAAGTGAAACATGGCTCTGAGCACTATGGGACTTAACATCTATGGTCATCAGTCCCCTAGAACTTAGAACTACTTAAACCTAACTAACCTAAGGACATCACACAACACCCAGTCATAACGAGGCAGAGAAAATCCCTGACCCCGCCGGGAATCGAACCCGGGAACCCGGGCGTGGGAAGCGAGAACGCTATCGCACGACCACGAGCTGCGGACGAAGAGAAACATGGACGATAAATAGTTTGGACAAGAAGAGAATAGAAGTTTTCGAAATGTGGTGCTACAGAAGAATGCTGAAGATTAGATGGGTAGATCACATAACTAATGATGAAGTATTGAATAGAATTGGGGAGAAGAGGAGTAATTGGCACAACTTGACAAAAAGAAGGGACCGGTTAGTAGGACATGTTCTGAGGCATCAAGGGATCACAAATTTAGCATTGGAGGGCAGCGTGGAGGGTAAAAATCGTAGAGGGAGACCAAGAGATGAATACGCTAAACAGATTCAGAAGGATGTGTGTTGCAGTAAGTAGTGGGAGATGAAGGAGCTTGCAGAGGATAGGGTAGCATGGAGAGCTGCATCAAACCAGCCTCAGGACTGAAGACCACAACAACAACAACAGTCATGATACCATTCGATCTTGAGTGTGTCATTCCCAGTAAAAAACGAAAGAGTAAATCAACTCAACATCCATTTACCTGTGCAGTGCCTGTGTAATCTGTCGATATATTGCAAGTGTCAGTCTGTGAAGTCGCGAGTGCGTTATATCAGTTAAGCAAATTAGATAGTGGGAAAATTGTTGGTCCTCGTATGGTGAGTGCATCCTTTGTTGTATAAAGAGATTCTTCCTCTATCGGCAGGGAAAGTGAGAGTCCTCTTGGATTTGTGTATATCTTGATGTACAATACAGGGAATTTTATTTGAATTTACCTTCTGACCGAATAATTCAATTTATTTTTCCACTGTTTAATTTTTTCTTTGTGAAGTGTTTCTTGTCATATATAGTACTAGTTTCTTTTTAGTTTCAAGGTTAAAAAATAAATAAATAAAGACATTGTATTATTTCAGTATATCAGCTGGCATGTTCTGCTAAAACTATCCTTTACGTTTCCCACTGCAACAGAAAATTAATATTTTTTGATATTCAAACGTATTTCACGATGTACTTTCACTGGATATTCACCGTTCTTACACAGAAATCTACGTAAACATTAGGACAACTTTCTAAATATTGTTAAATATACTAAATATATTTTTCTGTTCCAGTGTACATACTGTATGACTTGATCATACATAATAAAATATATAAATAAACAGTACCAAAGGAAAACAACAATTATTTTTACTTATTAAAAAATTATAAAATTGATATGCAACCTTCTGTGAGAGGGATCTCCAGTTGCTTGAACTTTCAGCTGAAGCATGTTATCGGAATTCTGAAAACTGAGGTACGAAAAATGCTTCGAAGATTTGGAAAAGTGCTAGTGGAAATGTATTACTTCTTCTGGGTAGTGATTTGAAGGGGACAACGGACTTAAAGTATTCTTTTTTCAAATCTCGTATAGTACGAGTTAGTCAGAAGTATCTGATACTGTCCAGAATGCTGTTTCATCATCAGGCAGAAACTGATTCGAAAGCTACTTGAAATTCTTTGGTCATATTGAAGAAATTTCCGTATAATGATTTTCTCGCTACCATCGTTGATTTAATACCCAAGGGAGATACGGTATTGTTAACCGTTCAAAAACGGCTTGTAGTTTCCGATTTTTATGAAGCAGTGTAAGGATGTTGTATAAGGGTCTCTATACAGAGAAATACAATAGTGTATCAGATTTTCCACTCCTAGCGAAATAGTTTCAGAACAGACTTAGGCAAACTATTTTTGTTTTTTATTTGAGACGTAGAGGTAGTATCATGAAGCTGCTGCTAGATGTCTCTAGCAGAGAGCAAGATGGTGAGAGCAGACGATGTGCTGAGCGTTGCTGGGAGCCCAAAGAGCGCCGGATGCGGGAGAAGACTTCCAGCAGAGGGATTAAGCCGAGAGCGACCTCATTTCCTTTGTCACAGCCCATCACAAGACAACCCTTGCAGCAGATTACTCGCCTGTCAGAATGGAGGGAGCTTCTGTCTGGCACATGCCTCGAGGGGTGCAGTACACTTGGAGTAACGTTGACAAAATAGGGAAATTCGCAACATCTTCCCTCATACGCGAAAAGTGTAAAAGTAGCTGATTCAGGTATGTGCTTCGTATGAAAGGTTATCGGTTCACAGTGCATATATGATGTGAAGAAATCTCAATCTTCAGAAGGTGGAGCCGACTTTATCCTATCGAAGTATCAGCCCAACTGCTTGAATGTCTTTGAACCGCAGCATCGAGTGTTTCCACAAATACCTAAAGGCATCTACAAATCTACGCACTTCCAATCATTTCCAGCAGAACAAATCCATCTTAGATTTTCCTTTCTTTCACGCCGAAATTCTTTTGTTCAGTAAACCCTGCGCAACCCCCTACAATTCAACGTCACACTGACGTGACACTGAGGGTTTTGTCTCTACCTCTCTGTACACTGAGGCGACAAAAGTCATGGGACAGTGACAAGTTGGAGGTAGTAGCACGTACACAAGGTACAAAAGGGCAGTCCATTGACAGAGCTGTGATTTGTACTCACGTGATTCACGTGAAAAGGTTTCCGACGTGATTATTGCCGCACGACGGGAAATGGCACACTTTGAACGCAGAATAGTAGTTGGAGCTAGAAACTTGGAACATTCCATTTTGGAAATCTTTAGGATTTCAACATTCCGAGATCCACAGCATCAAGTATGTGCCGAGAATACCAAATTCTAGGCGTTACCTCTCACCAAGGACAACGCAGTGGCCGGGGGCCTTCACTTAACGACCGTAAACGGCGGCGTTTGTGTAGCGTTGTCGGTGCTAATAGACAAGCAACAATGCGTGGAATCTAAAATATCCGTTAGGACAGTCCGACGAAATTTGGGGTTAATGGGCTGTGGCAGCAGACGACCGACGCGAGTGCCTTCGCTAGCAACACGATATCGCCTGCAACGCCGCCCGTGACCATAACGGTCGGGCCCTGAACGACTGGAAAACTGTGGCCTGGTCAGAGTCTCTATTTCTGTTGGCAAGAGCTGATAGTAGGGTTTGAGTGTGGCGCAGACCCCAGGAAGCCATGGATCCAGATCATCAACAAGGCACTGTGCAAACGGGTGAAGACCCCATAATGGTGTGGGCCGTGTTTAAATGGAATGGACTGGGTGCTTTGGTCCAACTGAGCCGATCATTGGCTAGAAATGGTTACGTTCGGCTACTTTCAGACCATCTGCAGCCACTTGAGAACTTGATGTTCCAAAACAATGAATGATGACAATGCGACTTGCCTCCGGGCCACAATTCTTCGCAATTGGTTTGACGAGCATTCTAGACAATTCGAGCGAATGATGAGGCCAAGCAGATAACCTGACATGAATCCCATCAAACATTAATGGGAGATAATTGAGAGGTCAGTTCCTGCACAAAATCCTGCACAGCTGACGCTTTCGCAATCATGGACGGCTATTGAGGCAGCATAGCTCAATATTTCTGCAAGGCACTTCCAACATCTTGTTGTGTCCATGCGACGTCGAGTTGCTGCATTACGCCGGGCAAAGCAGTCCCGACACTATACTGGGAGGTTTCCATGGCTTTTGTCACCGTGGTGTATACTGCTGAGATGGCTCAGAATAGTGGAACAGTTGTCTAGGGATAGCGTGTCTGACTAGCAATGAAGAAGACACAAGTCTCTTTTCCAGACTAGCCACTGTACTCATCAATGGCTGCCAAAGACTTGCCTCTGCCTTGACAAAGACGGAGGAGGAGCATACAGAGTCTGGGGCTCCCTCTTGCCCTTGGAACGGGAAACTATCCCGGTGGAAGAATCAACAATGACCAACAGCTTGAGGATAGGTTAAAGACACACAATTTGTATCGACATGGATATGTGGTCTATGAGTGCGAAATTGTCATGATAATCTCTTCATTAGCAAAAGACTAACGAGTAGTTCCTTATTCGTATATCTGGGAAGTGACTGTCATACATGAGGTAATCATAAGAAAAGATTGAATAACCAACGAAAGGTTGACGCTCAATGAGCCTGAGCATGGAATGTCATGAGTCTGAATGTGGTAGCGAAGCTAGAAGGACTTAAAGGGGAAATAACACTCAATCTACACACATCAAAAAAAGTTTTGTATCATCTCGATTCCGAGAGTTCCGGAACCTGTACAGAAAATTGGAATAGAGATAAACATCATTTCCATCCCTTCTATCGCTCAGGAAAACCACACATTGCATGTTGTACCACCTTACAGCGAGATCTTAAGAGGTGGTTGTCCAGGTTTCTGTACACACCGGTACCTCTAATGCCCAGTAGCACGTCCTCTTGCATTGACGCATGCCTGTATTCGTCGTGGCATACTATCCACAAGTTCATCAAGGCACTGTTGGTCCAAATTGTCCCACTCCTCGATGGCGATTCCTCGAAGTGGTTGGTGGGTCACGTCATCCAGAAACAGCCCTTTTCAATCTATCCCAGGCATGTTCGATAGGGTTTATGTTTGGAGAACATGCTGGCCACTCTAGTCGAGCGATGTCGTTATCCTGAAGGAAGTCATTCACAAGATGAGCACGATGGGGATGCGAATTGTCGTCCATGAAGACGAATACATCGCCAATACGATGCCGATATGGTTGCACTATCGGTCGGAGGATGGCATTCACGTATCGTACAGCCGTTACGGCAACTTCCATGACCACCAGCGGCGTACGTCGGCCCTACATAATGCCACCCCAAAACAGAAGGGAACATCCACCTTGCTGCACTCGCTGGACAGTGTGTCTGAAGCGTTCAGCCTGACCGGGTTGCCTCCAAACACGTCTCCGATGATTGTCTGGTTGAAGGCATATTCGACACTAATCGGTGAAGAGAACGTGATGCCAATCCTGAGCTGTCCATTCGGCATGTTGTTGGGCCCTTCTGTACCGCGCTGCATGGTGTCGTGGTACAGTATCTACAGGCAACGTCATCTTCAGGAGTTCTGAGAACCGGAGTAATGCAAAACTCTTTTTAATATGTATGTGTGTATATATATAACGAGTATCGCTGAAATGAAATGGATATAAAATAAGGATTTCTGGAAAGGACTTCTCTCATTGTGCACAGTGACAGTCCCTTAGTATGATTATTGTGTCTTAAGATGTGACTGATGAACGCGTGTAAATGGCCTACTTGCATTTTGTTTTGCCATGAGGGTTCAACCAGTGGCACAAAGTCTGCTCCTTTCGAACAGCAGTGAGCTTAATAAACCATGCGCTGGACAGAACACTTTCAACGGTGTCACATGCTCTCACACCACGAGAAAATGTACAGAGGTTTGCAGTGTCATTCAGGGCATGGACACAGTCTCAGGATCAGATACTGTATGCCACCTCTTGTTGGCCAAAAAATTAAGGTAAAATTTCTTTCATCACTGGTGGCTTTCAATGAAAATGAAATCCTGTTGATTTGGTTTGTAAATCATCCAAGTATGAATAAATTAAAAAAAAAACATAAACGAGATGTATATGAAAACTTTCGAAACACTGGTGCACTATTTTTCGCCGATAAATACGATCGTGTTGTAATTAGCCAAGCTGCCTGATATGTCACCTTCATTGTGTAAACGCTTGACAGATTAGGGTTGTTCCGAGTGGCCAGATGTGTCGTTCTGTGATGTACAGCTGCTCTATTGAGTCTCATTGTGAGCTCTACCCGTCTTCTTAACTGTGATTGCTCAGATGCTTGTGCAATGTGGCTTGCAGGAAAGAGATCAGCGATAAACTTTATATCAAAATTGGTGATGACCAAGTAATAAATTCTGCTACTTTAGAAGTAAAGAAGCACCGAAAGACTGAGTTACTCGTTTCTGCCGTACGTTGTTCGAGAGTTGAATGGTAGAGGAACAATTTGAAGATGGTTCGTGAATCCTCGGCAGGCGCTTAAGTGTGAACTGCAGAATAGTCATATAGACGTAGATGTAGAAAATAACATTTGATTGACGAAGCAAGGAGGGCCAAAAAGCAGACTGGCATAAGCAAAAGGGCATTCCTGGCCAAAATAAGTCTTCAAGTATCAAGCATCGTCCTTAATTTAAGGAAGAAATTTGCGAGAATGTACGATCGGAAAAGGTACTCGTGTGGAAATGAACCACAGTCTGCGGGAAAAGTGAAAAAATGGAATCGAAGCGTGTGAAGTTTGATACAACAGAAACGTGTTGAGAATTAGGTCACTGATAAGATAAAATAAGAGACTGATCGCAGAACCAATGAGAATAAATGAGGTCGAAAATGCTAAAAATAAGATAATTAGAGATGAGTTACTACATCAGGCAATAACTTGCATGGCAGTAAAGGGAGCTGCAGAGATTACAGACTGTAGGGGAGAACTGAAATATATTCAAAACGTAATTTAGAACGTTAGATGTCTGTATCACTTTGAGATAAAGAGAGTTGGCCGTGTCAGGCCTGTCTGAAGGGCTATAACCGAAAAAATAGCTGCTGAATCCCTTGCACGCTTCCCGTGAGACTCACATTCCCAACTGTCCACAATTCTATATATGTATTGTACCTTATAGACATTTGCCCACCCACTCATTACTCGCGCACGCTTTGGGAAATTGTCTATAAGGTACAATACATATATAGAATTGTGGACAGTTGGGAATGTGAGTCTCACGGGAAGCGTGCAAGGGATAAGTCCCTGCAGTCGCGCTATTCATCTGTGTCCTCGGTGGTTTAGATGGATAGAGCGTCTGCCATGTAAGCAGGAGATCCCGGGTTCGAGTCCCGGTCGGGGCACACATTTTCAGCTGTCCACATCGAGGTATATCAACAACACCTGTCGGCAGCTGAGGTTGTCAGTTAGTCATCATTCATTGGGATGAAGCTACTGATGGAGTAAAGTGTGTTGCAATATAATACTCCTTTCGCTGATACCATTCACATATTCAAGTTGGCAGCCTTTGGGAAGTCACTCTAGTCTCAGAGCCTTCTGCAAGAAGACAGTTGCTTTGGACATTGCTCTGGACCTTTACTCGTGACACACAAGCCTGGATAATTCTGTAAAGTCAGCTGGAAGCTGGATCAGCCGTCGTCGGCGACCGGCAGGGCAACGTAGCTGCGCCCACACTGTCATCCTCAGTACTGGATTTGCCGCCACTGCTACAGTCCCTGTACCACGAACCACGGAGCGTTGCCTGAATGCCCAGCCTCTGTCAGGCTGCACTGTGTCTCAATGAGACAGCTCGCCGATGTACAGGCCTGTTCAAAAAATTCCGAAACATTCGTAATTTTGCGCCAATAATGTGTTGGAGCGAAATGCTGTTGGCATCCTTACACACGCCCGTGTTTAATGTGTAACTGTAGGAAGTTCCATTGTTGTATGTCTGTTACTTATTGTTCAGTGCTGTATTGAGTAGAGCGTTGTGTCGAACAGTTTGCGAATTTCGATATGGTAGAGTTAGAAGAGCAACGCGTCTGCATTAAATTTTGCGTGAAACTCGAAAAACTTTACAGAGACACACCATATGGTGCAGGAAGCCTACGGTGATGAGTGCATAAGCTATACTCCGTGTTAAGAATGGTTCACACGGTTTAAAAATGATCGGACGGAAGTTAAAGATAACCCTTGTGCTGGACGCCTTTCGACGTCTACCGCTTGTGCCAGGAACGTCAACGAAATTGTGCGTGCCAATCGAAGATTGTAAAATTTCAGTTGGATCATATGAGAAGTAACCGAACTGAAATGTGGCGAGACAATTCATTGCAGTACGCACCCTCACGTTCATCCCTGTTGATATGTGCCTATCGCACAAAAAACGAAATCACTGTGCTGCCTTATCCTCCGTACTCTTCGAACATGGCCCCTACGGGCATTTTTTTTTCCACAGTTGAAAACCACATTAAAGGATGAAGATTTGTAACGATAGACGCGATAAAATAAAATTCGCAGACTGCGCTTCGCGCTATCAGCAAGAGGTGTAACAATGACTGCTTCCGGAAGCGGAAACAATGTTGGGAGTGGTGTATAAATTATGGAAGAGAGCATTTTGAAGGAGAGTGTGCGCAATAAGAAAAAGGTAAGCGTAGAAAAACTCTATGGACGAAGTTCCGGGATTTTTGAACAGACCTCGTACTTGCTACTGCCCCCGGAAGGCGAATGAACGGGCGACCTACTAGCACTGTACCGCCGGAGTCCACCAGCCCCCAGCCGCGGCTCTCCTGCTGTCGGTTCAGAGTTAGACACTCCGCGACGCACCACACCACTTGTAGCCGCCGTCAGCTGTCTGGCGTCGCAGGGAGTCACGTGCGGTACTTGGCCCGACGCAACTCACAAGAGGATCGCGCCTACTCGTCATCACTGGTTTCGCCCCGATTTATGATACACGCAGGGCTTGGCCAGGAACGAAAGTGACAGAAATAGGAGCTCCAGGAGGTGAAGCGTTTAAAAAGAATAGCGTTACTGGCGCGGGACGGGCGAAGCATGTGCCATTTAAATGAGAGTAGTATTCAGGCAACAGTTACGCAGCGAGAATAGTACATAACAGTAATCTGAGCGCATGGGGTCGAGCCTCTGTTTGGACACTTTCTTATCGTCTTGGAAAAATGCGTGATACACATTGTGCTGTCTAACAATATAATTATTCACAACCGATTTCGATCATGGACCATACTGAAAGTGGAAAAATACCTGTTGTAACAACTTCACATGTCATACAAACTATTTAACCAGGAAAGTATACGCCACTGCTGGCTTTGAAAATGTCATAAAACGATACTTAACGCCGTAATACCGGCTTATGACGTGTTCAAGTCATAAATGGCGTATACATTTCTGGTTAAATAGCTTGTATGACATGTGATGTTGTCACAACAGGTATTTTTCACTGTGAAGATGCTCCATGATCGAAACCGATTGCGAATAAACATACTGTAATACAGTACAGTGTGTGTCATGCATTTCTCAAAGTATATGATGCTGTTAACAGCTGCCCGAAAAAATTTCTTTTCTCAATGTTTATGTTACTTACACTACAAATGAACTACAATAAAGCTTATAAAAGGCCTGAAAAGGAAACGCAAAGGAAAATTTGAGATTGCAGATAATTCTCCAAGGACTGTACTTACAGCGTCCACAAGGGCTCTACAAACAATTTTCCAAGAAGGAAATTCAGTTAAAACATCCAATCAAACAGGTAAATCGAAATACTTTCTTTAATGTCACGTGCTAAAAGTATTTACTTTCGCATGTCCCATTTCCAAGATGTCAGTACCAATGAACTTACAAGAGAATCCTGGACATTTTCAGCGAGGGGTAAAGGTAGTTCTCGTGAAACGACAGGATGTGAACAAAGTAACTCACTCACTGGAAAAAGACAAAATATGGAAATGTCCTTACCACTTTATCAAAATCAGAGAAATTTACAACAGCTTTATACAAAATCTTTTTGATGTTCTACGGTGCAGCAGAACAAATTTGTTCTGTTAATTAACTTGTGTGGAGGATAAAGTAATCCACAATTATAAGACCAAATTTTTCAATAGGAAGGACTGCCATCGCGCAATATTATAAATGTAATTCCTCCCTCCCAAGTGCACTCCGCTAGTGGAGAGCCAGGTAAAGAATTTGACCAAAAAGCTTGAAAGCTTCTCTTATGTCATAGAGACAGAGGAAGAAACCACATCACGATAAAGACTGCTTCAAAATACATTACATTGTTCATGACCATCTAGCCTCGTCAAAATTTGGCGTAAGGATGGGTTACGAGTCGTTTTCTGACGAACTGTGCGATGAGAGAGAACTTTTTGTGAATGAAATCTTTTTTCTATGGAAACTTAAATGAAACCACGTAACTGTAGAAATGGGGCGTTTATAACTTGTGAAAAAGGGAGAGAAAATTTCTGCTCCTCTTCTTTTACGATGGTTGTCACCCTAGTACATGTAGGCCTGTATCATGCACCGTAATACAACAAAACTGTCTAATTTTATATACGAAGTTCTCGCTAAGTCTTACAGTTCCTTCCTGGGAATTTATTTTCAATCCCAATCCGCCCTTTACCTTTCTTTTTCATGCCGTTTACGAAAATATTAATAAATACAATATTTTGAACATTATTTCGGTTCATTTGTAGCGTAAATAACGTAAAAACGGAAATTAGTGTCCGAGCAGGGGCTTGACCCCCTGGCAATAGAATTGCTGTTCTCTGATCTTCGCACTGCGCTAATCGCTGCGTGCAAAGTACGCTAACGTAAGTGCCTTATGCCTCGCCCGACCCTTACCAGAAATCCTATTTTTTTTCTAAATGGTAGGTCATCTGGAGCACCACTCCTGCCGATTTCATTTCTGGCACTTAGCATAAATTTGAACGAAATCGATGACAAATAGGTGCTGTCTCCTTAACCAGTGTGTGGACTAGACCAGCTCAGCGCAACGCCTTCTCGTCGCCTCGTGTTCATCGCAGGCTACGTCTACCTCGCCCGGCGCTGCAGTAGGAAATAAATGGCTCTGAGCACTATGGGACTTAACATCTATGGTCATCAGTCCCCTAGAACTTAGAACTACTTAAACCTAACTAACCTAAGGACATCACACACAACACCCAGCCATCACGAGGCAGAGAAAATCCCTGACCCCACCGGGAATCGAACCCGGGAACCCGGGCGTGGGAAGCGAGAACGCTACCGCACGACCACGAGATGCGGGCACAGTAGGAAATAGCACGAGACAACGCCAAGCCGCGCCAGAGAAGAGCGCGCACCTGAATGGCTGTGAGTTGAATCAATTAATAAAGAACTGCCAGTGTTCGGCGTTTGTTTCCCTACAGCCGCCCAGAACGTCACTCCGTCTCGCAAGCCATCAAAAGGAACCCAGGACTCCGCAGGTGGGGTATGAGGCTTTCCTGGTGCGCGAGAAGACGGCCCTCACCACTCAGTACTGGTCATTTCGCACCTCCAACCCATTGCAGACGTTATGCCACCGTTGCTGAAATGTTGGTTGCGTATCTGTCAGTTGCTGTTCTTTTCCACTGGCGTTCATACACTGCTTGCCGTGCCTGGTTGCCTTGGGATCGGAAGGACTGGACCAAGGGGTTTGAACATCATTCGCGGCACCAACAAGTTTTAAAACACATTTATTGAATACAACATCAATCAAATCAGTTAAAACACTATGCTTTCCTTCACAATGATTATAAGGGTTGATACAATTTACGGATCTCAAATATAGAACGATCAAAGTGTGTTTCACATCAAATCAAGTAATCAGTGCTTTGATTTAAAACAACTATTACAGGAAAATTACACAAAAGGTTAACACTTGCGTGGGCAATTAGTGTTCTTGACATTTGCTTAAGGAAAATCACTGAAAACATTACTTATCAAAACAAGTTACCGATCTTAGCAAAGCACAAGGCAAAAACAGGAAAAATATGTGCGCAAGTAAACTATGCTTGCGAGTAAGCCACTCAGTGGCTAATAACATGACCCGACGGCCCCCAGACTTTCGAAACGCCTTATACACAGTCACCACAGGACCCAGGCACGGCCCTCTGAAACTTAAATACCAACAGATCACATACGTGAATATTTACTGTGGTGTCACCGCCAGACACCACACTTGCTAGGTGGTAGCCTTTAAATCGGCCGCGGTCCATTAGTATACGTCGGACCCGCGTGTCGCCACTGTCAGTGATCGCAGACCGAGCGCCGCCACACGGCAGGTCTAGAGAGACATACTAGCACTCGCCCAGTTGTACAGCCGACGTTCATAGGAATGGTTCACTGACAATCACGCTCTCATTTGCCGAGACGATAGTTAGCATAGCCTTCAGCTACGTCATTTGCTACGATCTAGCAAGGCGCCGTATTCAATTGATATTTATATTGAAGCATGTACAGTCAAGAGCAATGTACACCAATTATGGATTAAAGTTAAGTATTACATTATCTACGTACTTTATTTGCAATTCTCAAGACATTGTCCTGTTCCAGACCTCACGCCAGTCTGCGTGTAATTAAACGCGTGCATTTCGGCCTCCTCTAGCAACACGGTGTTGGCTCTTCTGCCAACACTTCATTTACAGCCATTTCGAGACCCGTCCCGAGGTCCAGTTAGCTTTAAATGGCAACAAGCAATGAAAGTCCAACGGAAGGCAAGTTTTCTTAAGTTCCAAACCGGAACAAAACAGTTATTTTCGACCTAATTAAATGTGTCGAGGATACTTACAACCACAAGGCTTCAGCTCTAAACATTAACATAACATAACTAACATAGCTCTCGCACATGATAAAGGCAAAACAAAATGATAATTATTTCAAAATGTAATAACTCATTAAACAAAGACCAGCTCAAAGATCACGGCCACATGCACTAAGGCATTAATAATTAAGCCCGGGGAAGGAGCAGTTCGTTTCACATTTTTAATAGCTGAAAATTGTACTACAGGCCAGAAACCGTTATTAATTTTTTTCAAAGTAAACAGACTTAAATGGTGACATAAGCGCTGACCCGCCAATAAGGAAACACAAGCAAATAGTTCAGTCAAAGGCTTAAAGCATGTATTAATTACTTTGTGCAAATCCGTATAGGCGGCATGGTTGACAACAGTTACAAAACTAGGGCTCTGGTACCAGCGAACAAAACTCGAGTAGCCAGACGCAACTCGCAATTAAAACCAAACAACATTTACGGAACCGTTACCAAAATATAATTGCTAGTAAGATCTCATGAAACTTACGGTACATAGGAAACACATCCTGAAGTCAAATAATCGGCCAAAATACACAATCCACGTATCAATGATTCCCCATAAATAAGGAAACTCTAAAACTAACACTCTGCAAATATGTACATCAATACCACTTCAAGTTAGGAAGGCTGAGCAGTGATTGCTATTCGACCGTTAATGTTGTTACTTTCAAACGCCAGGTAACATGGTGTCAACAGTTTCAAAATTAAATGGTAGATAGGCGGTGGTGATGGTACAGCAAATGCCCACTTGTGAAGGCATACATACGCTCAAAACGATACCGTGTCACACGCCTTAACACCGAATATGAACATTTACAAGGAAGAATGTGCGAGGTGCCGGGGCTAGCAGTGTATTTATCACTAAATTCTACTAGAATCCACATATGTAAATCATGCTCTAAGCCCCCCCTATTCTAACTCCGACTTTTGCTGTTGCACAAGGATAAAAAAAATACGCGAACTGACTCTAATCAACCCTGCCAGTGGAGTAGAAGAGAGTTTGGCACCTGCAATAATTTAATTTGATAAATAAGTTAAATAAACAAAGGTTTCATTAGCATAGTGAGGAATGATAGGGTTGCTCTATCGATTAACAGAATGAAAGTTCTGTCCAAAATAACAATATGATTTATTAAGACTAAACACAGAATAGTAAAAGAAACACAGGAAATATTTATAATACATCAAATTGGCTCAAATTGGAGATTCATACAAACACTGTAAAGGTGAAGTTGTCCCTAAACTAGATCGTGAGGTTTAAGACGAGGTGGTATGTGGAGCCAATTCCTCGCCACTCAAATCTCAAGAGAGACACACAGCTAACCCAACAGTAATTGCTGCTACTCAAGACAGAACAAAGTTAGAAAAAGACAAACAGGCGCGCTCTGCTGAGCTCTGATTATCACCTAGGAAAATCCCTGTCTGTCGGTGCTGCGGACATACATTACCAAACTGTCTTCTTGACTGCCAGGACACGATCTGGCGTACCGGAGCCGTTGGCTGGTTGCTTCGACGTCCTCGACCGAAGGGCGACTGCCGACTCTCAAGAGCACCTGTACAGGCCAAACACACAACATTCCCGCCCCCACGAAAGTGGCCGTGGTTACGTTCAAATCAGCAACTCGAAAACCGGCGGAAATTCCACTCCATTGCCGGGGCACTACCATTCCACCAATGGAGATTCTTGGCGCCAATTTCTGTGCTGATTTTGCTCCGTCACGGAGCTATGCCCTGAGCAAGCCAATCACAGTTCCTATTTTGCAGAAAGCGCGGGAATTTTCCCGCCACAGCTGCCTGGGTACATAAGTCATTCCCACGCCTCGCTGGTAGCCCGCCAGAAAGTGTTTTCGCTAAGCTTCTGCGAAGCAACGGAACCTCCAGCCCAGCCGCCACTTCCTGCCCCTGCGGGCGCGTCCCCTGACAATGTCGGCGTCCGGAAAGTATTCACTCGACCCCCCACACCTGTCGGCCTACCCTTTCAAATTCAGAAGAGCCCGCCTGTCACTAGACCACCAAGGTGGCGAGAGACGCTGCATGGGAAGTCCACGTGTGAAGGAATAGCAAACCTCCACCGCATGCAACTAGAGAGGAGAATCGTAAGATAGAAATATGAGAGGGGGCTCATGCCACCTCTCATTGCCCCTACGCCATTTTAGATTGTAATTGGTGAGCGGTTGGCTCACTTAGGAGCAAGGTAGTGAGTCAATCGCCCAAGAACAATCTTACAAAGTGACTCCACATGCCGCACTCTATAAAAAAAATCATTGCAACTGAAAAAATGCAGCTCATAGAGGGAGGATTATTTATGATGTAGCCAACTTCACCTTCTTAATATGGAACACTAACACTCACATCACACATCCATACCCAGGGAGCCCCTTCCCAAACACCGATTCACGCAGACATTCACGCTCTACATATGGCCCGGGCATCTGAGCCAAATATGGAGCAGTTTATTCTTTACAATCAGAGTTGGAATGCTCCGCAATTAAATGCCCAAGATGTTACAACAATTTTAATCATTAAACTAACCTGAACTCACTCACACATGATACTATTTAAGTTAACAATCTCTTTGTGAGCTTTCAGAATCTAATTACAACCTCCGATTCATTCTGTCTCCCTGCAGCAAGAATAACCTTTACAAAATGTTCCCTGAACTGATGGTCCATTCACAATGACAGTGGTGGTATCTGCTTCAGTTTATGGGGACTTCAGGCACACTGTTTGCATACACACAACAATAAACACAAAATACAAAAAAAACATGATGTGGAGAACAATACAGTAATCTGTAATAAGAATTACAGTGTAAAACACAAACGCATACAAGGTATAACATACATTACAAAAACAACATAAGAGAAAGAAATTTAAGAAAAAAAAACAAGGTTCATGGGGCATCAAATTGTGCGTGCACATTGCACAAAGTTCACGACTGTGCTGAGAATGAGGCACTAAATCACATTGTTAGAAATATCCGTGGCACTTCACTAATTCCACAGTACTGACATCACATAAGGCTAAACGTCGGGTGTTGTTGCTACGTTGTGGCAACAGCAATAGGGAGTTCTGGAGTGTCTGCAGTACGCTGTTGAGATTGTAGTCAGACCCACGCATATGATCACAGCAGTACAGTAGGAAGACACAGTGATAGGCTCTCCTCACGTCGATTAATTGTCTCTGAGGTCTACTCGTTGGGATACATCACTAGTCTAGGTCTCTTCTCTCGCTGGACAGAACTTTACGTTTCCCAATATTGCAGTTCGACGAGGGATGATGGCACGTGGAGTGACTCCACAAGTGTGTGAGGTCATCCATACAGGATCGAACTAGGAGCGACTATTGTTAAAACTGCTCTCTAATAGAGAGGAGAAGTAAGAAATGAGACCATACATTTGTTAGTGTGGCACGATACTGCTTTGTGTATGCAGATCGGCCAATGCTAGTGAGTTGTAAAAACCCAAACAGGTGAGTATAGAGCGTCCCTTTCTGTCCTGAGGCACATGAGGCGCAGGTTCTGACACGATATGTGATCTTCTTCGTGTACTCACGACAACGTGGTCTGCCGCAGGGAATCCCTCCAAACGGCTGCCACGTCTGGAGAGCTAGCAGGCTGTCGCGTGTGGGTCGCGTGTCAGTGTCAACGGCCAGCCTCACTTTCGCTTGTGGCCCGGCGAGGGTCCCGCGTAATCCCTCAGGTATACGGCCGGGTGACTGGCAGCCTGTAGGACCGGATGCTCTCGCCCTTCACGTCAGGTGGGGTGCTGACGCTCTTTTCTTGCAGGTAGCCGCAGACGTCTTGTTCCCGCTCCGGCCGGCCTCCGCATTGCCACGATCCCCGTCATCTGCACAATTCTTACAAAAATCTTATGCCTAACTTTCTCCCATGACCTTCTATGTTATAATAAATTTACATAATGAAACATTGATGGTCTGTCATTTCAGACACTCTTATTTTACTTTTATAGTTATTAATCTATGGCAATCATTATAACATCTAATCTAGACATGGAAATAATTTATTTTGATATATGTGTAGAGACCGATCTCAGTATGTACATGGTGTGTGATAACTGATGCTTTGTAATGGATGAACAACTAAATGTGCGGGCCCGCACTAATATTACTATTAATTATATAGATCGACAGTAGACATGCTCAAGAATTAACTACCATATGCCAACGATCTACATTCTATGTCTTCTAAATAAATTATATTATTATGCAGGCTGAAGTTTTACTGAGCTATAAAGAACATGCAACTATTGTACGTTCGAACATGCAACTATTGTATGTTCGCTCGCCGGTCGTCCCTCCATCTCGGGTCTGTGGTTTCATGACCTGAAAAATAACATCCCAACAGGCGCGCGCCAAACACAACACTTGTGGTAGAAAACCCCCACAATATTAATCTAGTTATTGTTAAATCCTACAGTTTAACTTATCCTAGTATATCGTACCCTTTCTTTTTTTTTGTTTACCTTATACAATACTCTTACATAATTCCTGTTACGTTGAGATGACTCGCTGCTCGCCGCTATTGCCGACAGTGATGTGCGCGCCGTACGACATGACCTCCGAGTTTTCATTACGCCTCACTGAAACTCCAGAGACTGGGTTAGCCATGGCTATACACGACAATAAATTTATAGTTGCAACTTCCTTCTCTATCTGATGCGGTTTTCGGGATCAAAGCACACCTTTCCAGAAGCAATGTAATATGACCAAGCCAGGGGTGGTTCCTGTTGAGGATTCAGTCGCCCAACACACGCCAGCTACACAGTATGTCACGAATATCCAAGTATAAGTCCCTGGTTATTCATCTGTGACAGTCACGAGCAGCACGCTAAATCCCCAACCAGCACATTGGCATGGTAGGCTTTATGCTCGCATTTCTCTCGTCTAGGGCACCATTGGAGTCAAACGCTCACAGGATCACCCCGACTTGCAAGACAACGATGCTGGCGCAGCTCTGCAAAAAACTATACTGCCCATATTCATCCTCGAAATCACGCAATATACCACAATCTTGCCGTGCACTGACGCGTGCCTGCAAGCATTGGTATGAACGTTTCACGAACTGGTTGTGGCCGCTATTGAGCGTATCACGACTTCTCAGAACGGTTCTAAGAGCACGTTCTTGTATGCGCCCGTTTGTGCGACGTCTCGTCACTCATCTTTATCCATTAACATGGACACCAGATAGGAAAGGACAAAAACATTGCTCATGGAAAGGTAGTCCCTCTTATCGCAACGACAGAGGAGATCCCGAACATAGACAAAAAGTTAACAGCAGTAAATTCTTAAGCGAGAAAACGCAGCGTGTTAATACTTTAACAATCTTAATCTATTAATGCAACGATTATTGTTCCCCGAAGAAAGGTTCATATCTTTGCCTATTCTAATATGTACACCACTTAAACTACTATTATTCCACGAACTTCTTTGTGTGAGAGAAGTGGTGGAGTCCTATGGACTAGCGTCAATCCCTTCTTAGACTCCCCCTCCTCTGACGTGCATTAGGATTTGGAGGTCTAATTTCTATCTCCAGGTTCTCCTGTTGTCCTTGATTTCGCTCTCTCCAATTACGGTCGCTTTGCCGTTCGTCATTCCTCCTGTCCCAGATTGCTTGTCTAGATTGACCCTGTTCCCTGACGTTTTGGTTTCCGTGTCTCTGGTTTCCATAACCTTGAATAGCGTAACCTTGATTTCTGTAACCCTGGTTTCCTAACTGACCAGTGCGATTATGCGATCTGTTGTCGTCTTCCCTTGCTGGCCCGTGGTATTTGTTATTTTGCGCCTTCTTCCTGTCCTTTGCGTCTTGTTTATCGAAGACTACTTCGAGTTCGCGCAGTAGACTCTTGAATGCATCTATGTCAGATCCACACTTCCCGACAAGTGTCTGTTGATACCTAACTGGCAATTTAGAAAAGCAAAATTTAATGATTTCTCCGTTGCTATATGGACTATCTAAAAACTGATTCTTCTTGAGTAAATCATCAAAAAATTTGGTTGCGCTTCTATGCCCGGACACTTCCAGTTCAGGACAAAATATTATTTCCTCTTTAATCCTGTCTTGCGTTTCCTTTGACCAGTAGGTCCGCAGGAATGCACCAACAAATTCCTGATAAGTCCGACACGTCGCTGCCACGCCCCGCATCTTTTCCGCAGCTTGGCCTTCGATGTGTCCACACATGAATTCTAATTTGGCCTGGGTTGGCCATGACGACGGTAATGAATTTGTAAATTGCATCACCCAGCTCTTCGGATGCATCGACCCTCCATTATCTTTGAATTTCTGGAATTTTAGTATCGACAGGAAGTGATTGTGATCAAAATTCTGTCCGATCCTCGCACTGGTGTTGTCACTCGTTTCCGATACTTGCACGTCTGCTGAGTCTGAGTGTCCTGATCTATCTTGCTGATAACTGTGATGTGCTACGTCTGTATCACAGTGGAAGTGGCATTCAGCATTCGCTCTTCTAAGTGGGCTGCAATTATTGGAGCTATTACTCTCTGTTTCTGCGTGTGCATTGTTAGTTCCGCACTCTGTCACTGGGCTAGAGCACGGCGGGCTTTTCCTCGGAGATACAATTCTGTGTACTCCATCATTGGTATCCGAACGCGCAGTGCTCGTGTGCCCGTTTCGCTCTAGTTTTGCTATACGACTCTCTACTTCTTTCATTCGTTTCGTGATGTTCGTAACCGCAATATTACCTTGAGTCTTTAAGGCCGCTAGGGATTTGGCGTGGACTTGTGTCGCACGTCGCAAGCGCCCTGCGAGTTGAGAAGTTACTCTTGCGATTTTCATTGCCCCCGTTGCTGCAGTTTTGGCTAGGCCTGCTACTTTTTGTGCTACCATTGACATTTGTTTTGCTTCTCCACATTCTTTCTTTATTGTTAATAATTCCCCACGAATTTCCCCTATATGCGAAATTATTGCCTCAGTGTCCTTCTTACGCTGTTCGTCAGCTTCTTCCTTCTCCCTCTTACGTTGTTTCTCATCTTCTTCCTTCTCCTTCTTACGCTGTTCGTCAGCTTCTTCCTTCTCCTTCTTACGTTGTTTCTCCTCTTCTTCCTTCTCCCTCTTACGCTGTTCGTCAGCTTCTTCTTTCATTGATCGTAGGAAACTCAGTATTGGGTTTACGTCATCTTTTTGATCCTCTTCAAACGTGGGAGATGTAACTCTGGACACCTGGGCGCTAGAGCTCTGACGTGGCCGAGCTAGCCCCTGTCTGCTCTCGTTCGTTTGATTATAAACTTCTGCTACCGTCTCGACCTGTGTGCCAGTCTCTGTTTCATCCTCTACTTCACTATCATAATCACGGCCGCAACGCTGCTCTGAGATCACGTCCAAATCACCTTCCTCATCAATGACCCTGGCGTCCTGTCCTGCTAAAAATGTGCCCATCTCATCTCTGAACCTATTCCCGTCAGTAAACTGCCCCTTATCCATTATGCTATCCTCTTTTGTTTTAGCTTCGCTCGATAATAGTCGTGCCTTACTTCTCGTTATCATTCACGAAAAACAAATTTATCTAAAATGCACAATAAAATTAACCTACTCCATATATTTTCTACACATAGACATAAAATTTCAACAACACTGTTCCAACGCTGTAATCACAAACACAATTTGATGTGGTACAGAAACCGCACACAAATTCGACAAAGTGCGATGTGGTACGGACACCACATCAACGAAACACAAAAAACAATGAACAAAAAAAATATATACACGGAAAAAAAAACTGTAATCATGCGCCGCTACTTAAAAAAACTAATCGCGGAACAACAAGAAAAAGAACTAGGGTAATAATCAATAAAAAATTAAGCAAAAAAAAATTCTGAGTGTCCCTATTAATATTACTGCTTGCTTATAAGAAGATTCCAGGAAAGATCCGAGGCTAAGGGTCGCCATATTATGCGAGGTGCCGGGGCTAGCAGTGTATTTATCACTAAATTCTACTAGAATCCACATATGTAAATCATGCTCTAAGCCCCCCCTATTCTAACTCCGACTTTTGCTGTTGCACAAGGATAAAAAAAAATACGCGAACTGACTCTAATCAACCCTGCCAGTGGAGTAGAAGAGAGTTTGGCACCTGCAATAATTTAATTTGATAAATAAGTTAAATAAACAGAGGTTTCATTAGCATAGTGAGGAATGATAGGGTTGCTCTATCGATTAACAGAATGAAAGTTCTGTCCAAAATAACAATATGATTTATTAAGACTAAACACAGAATAAGAAAAGAAACACAGGAAATATTTATAATACATCAAATTGGCTCAAATTGGAGATTCATACAAACACTGTAAAGGTGAAGTTGTCCCTAAACTAGATCGTGAGGTTTAAGACGAGGTGGTATGTGGAGCCAATTCCTTGCCACTCAAATCTCAAGAGAGACACACAGCTAACCCAACAGTAATTGCTGCTACTCAAGACAGAACAAAGTTAGAAAAAGACGAACAGGCGCGCTCTGCTGAGCTCTGATTATCACCTAGGAAAATCCCTGTCTGCCGGTGCTGCGGACATACATTACCAAACTGTCTTCTTGACTGCCAGGACACGATCTGGCGTACCGGAGCCGTTGGCTGGTTGCTTCGACGTCCTCGACCGAAGGGCGACTGCCGACTCTCGAGAGCACCCGTACAGGCCAAACACACAACATTCCCGCCCTCACGACAGTGGCCGTGGTTACGTTCCAATCAGCAACTCGAAAACCGGCGGAAATTCCACTCCATTGCCGGGGCACTACCATTCCACCAATGGAGATTCTTGGCGCCAATTTCTGTGCTGATTTTGCTCCGTCATGGAGCTATGCCCTGAGCAAGCCAATCACAGTTCCTATTTTGCAGAAAGCGCGGGAATTTTCCCGCCACAGCTGCCTGGGTACATAAGTCATTCCCACGCCTCGCTGGTAGCCCGCCAGAAAGTGTTTTCGCTAAGCTTCTGCGAAGCAACGGAACCTCCAGCCCAGCCGCCACTTCCTGCCCCCGCGGGCGCGTCCCCTGACAATGTCGGCGTCCGGAAAGTATTCACTCGACCCCCCACACCTGTTGGCCTACCCTTTCAAAGTCAGAAGAGCCCGCCTGTCACTAGACCACCCGGGTGGCGAGAGACGCTGCAAGGGAAGTCCGCGTGTGAAGGAATAGCAACTCTCCACCGCATGCAACTAGAGAGGAGAATCGTAAGATAGAAATATGAGAGGGGGCTCATGCCACCTCTCAAATGTTCTTGAAGTTGCTCACCCGCCGTAATGCAGAAAGGTGACGGCGGAGAAGAAGAAACTTGGAGAGGCCAAACGTGTTCCGATTTGCTCGGGATTAAACTGCTTTCCAAAACGATGTCTCACGGCATAATTCCTCAGACAAACGGTGGAAGTCATTCTGCTGACTGGACGCACCAACTCAATCCGTATATGTAACCTACCTTGACTACCAACAATGCACGCCCCGCGGAGTCGGGCCAACACCAGGCAACGAACACACGGATCCATAGAAGAGGCCCACACGACCGCCATCACTGGCCGAATCGATCGTTACTGTCTTCGAAAGCCACTTTCTCTTCGCGCACCGCCCAATTCCCTGTAACTCCTTCGACTCACTCCCGCCAAGCCTAGTTCCCCGTTCTCTAGCCAAAGATGACGAGTGAGAGAGCGTGACGCGAGATATCGAACGCGACACGACTCAGTCATATTTTATTCTTCACACTACCAGTTTCTTGAAATTTATTCGTAATTTTGGCAAGTAAAGATCGTGAAGGCTTGACACACCAGGATGACTTTCAGCGTACAGCGGAGTCGCTGTTTTATTAGCTTGACGACATTCGTTGTAAACGAAAATCATATGCATTTTTGCGATTGTCATATACACTATGAAAGTCTAAATGACTTCACGAGCACGTTGTCTAGTCACTACAGCAGGAGGGCGCAGACTGGTGATCCCCAGGCGCAGCGAGTTAAGTGTTTGCTTTCTCTAGGTGCAGGCGAAATACCTTCGGACTTCAGGAAGAACATAATAATTCCAATCCCCAAAGAAAGCAAGTGTTTATAGATGTGAAAATTACCGACCTATCAGGTTAATACGTCATGGCTGCAAAATACTAACACGAATTCCTTACAGACGAATGGAAAGACGTAGAAGTCGACCTCGGGGAACATCAGTTTGGGAAGGGAGTGAGAGAGGATTGTAGCCTATTCCCGATGTTATTCAATCTGTATATTGAGCTAACAGTAAAGGAAACAAAAGAAAAAATTGGAGTAGGAATTAAAATCTGTGCAGAGGTAATAAAAACTTTGAGGTTTGTCGAAGACATTGTAATTCTGTCAGAGACAGCAAAGGACCTGGAAGAGCAGCTGAACGGAATGGACTGTCTTGAAAAGAGGATCTAAGATGAACATGAACAGAAGCAAAAAGAAAGATAATGGAATGTAATCGAATTAAATCATGTCTGTAGCTCGTGGTCGTGCGGTAGCGTTCTCGCTTCCTGCGCTCGGGTTCCCACGTTCGATTCCCGGCGAGGTCAGGGATTTTCTCTGCCTCGTGATGACTGGGTGTTGTGTGCTGTCGTTAGGTTTAAGTAGTTCTAAGTTCTAGGGGATTGATGACCATAGATGTTAAGTCCCATAGTGCTCAGAGCCATTTTTTAATTAAATCAGGTGATGCTGTGGGAATTAGATTAGGGACTGAGACACAATAGTAGATGAGTTTTGCTATTTAGGGAGTAAAATAACTGATAATGGTTGAAGTAGAGAGGATATAAAATGTAGACTGGCAATGGCAAGGAAAGTGTTACTGAAGGAAAGAAATTTGTTAATGTAGAGTATAGATTTAAGTGTCAGGAAGTCTTTTCTGAAAGTATTTGTATGGAGTGTAGTCCCTGTATGAAAGTGAAACATGGGCGATAAATAGCTTAGACAAGAAGAGAACAGAAGCTTTCTAAATGTGGTGCTACAGAAGAGTGCTGAAGATTAGATGGGTAGATCACGTAACTAATGAGAAGGTACTGAATAGAATTGCAGAAAGAGAAATTTGTGGTACAACTTGACTAGAAGAAGGAATCGGTTGATAGGACATGTTCTGAGGCATCAAGGATCACGAATTTAGTATTGGAGGGCAGCGCGGAGAGTAAAAATCGTAGAGGGAGACCAAGAGATGAATACACTAAGCAGGTTCAGAAGGATGTAGGTTGCAGTAGGTACTTGGAGGTCAAGAAGCTTGCACAGGATAAAGTAGCATGGAGAGCTGCATCGAACCACTCTCTGGACTGAAGACCACAACAGTTACAGTTCAATAGATGTTTGCGGGACTACGTCTCCAGATGGCGGGACGGCGGTTTGTGGCGTTTTTTTTTACTTTATTGTTATTTTAACACCTGAACAATCAGGTAGGCTGGCAGTGGCATGCTACGCCGCTCTTCAGCCATAGAGTTGACAATCACAGTACAATAATGGAGAATTAAAATAAACATAGTGACGGGCAAAAAATAGTAGGCACAGACACACAAAAAACACGGAGCCGTTCACACTCGACGAGAAAGACACTGAAAACACGTTGGCACGGCGCACATAACACTGATGAATCTGATGGCACAAGTGAACGTAGAAGCGTGACGGCGGACACTAAAAACACAATCGACATCACACACACGAGACACAGATGGCGATGATCTCCGGCGCGCGAAAGTCCACGTAGCGTGTGTGAGTCCGGGGACCTGCCAAGAGGGGAAGAAGGGTGAGGGCGGGCGGAGAGGGTGGAGAGGGGAGAACAGAGATGCCAATGGCTGAGGAGATGGGAGGAGGAGTAGAAGGACAGGGGAGGGGAGGCCCGGGGGAGGAGTGAGGAGGAGGGGGGGGAGGGATGGAGGGTGCCCAAGGGAACAGAGACAGGAAGAGGGAGGGAGGATCAAAGTTGGTAGGAGGGGTAAATGGAGGGGAGGAGGGCATCATCAGTGAGGGGGAGCTGGCGGAAGCCACCTTGGGAGAGGGTAAGGAGGGTGGAGAGATGGAGGGCGGGTGGGACGTGTGATTACAGGCGCGGCAGCGGGCGGGGGTGGGAGAGGACTGGGGAGACGAGCGGGTGAGGAGGATCGAGTTTGCGGGAGGTGTACAGGATCCGTATCCTTTCAAGGAAAAGGAGGAGGTGGGGGAAGGGGATGAGATCGTACAGGATCCGCGTGGGGGAGGGGAGACGGATGCGATAGGCGAGGCGGAGAGCATGACGTTCAAGGATTTGGAGGGATTTATAAAAGGTAGGGGGGGGCGGAGATCCAAGCCGGATGGGCATAACAAAGGATAGGGCGGATGAGGGACTTATAGGTGTGGAGGATGGTGGAGGGGTCCAGACCCCATGTACGGCCGGAGAGGAGCTTGAGGAGACTGAGTTGGGAGCGTACCTTGGCTTGGATTGTCCGGAGGTGGGGAGTCCAGGAGAGGCGACGGTCGAGGGTGACGCCAAGGTACTTAAGGGTGGGAGTGAGGGCGATAGGACGGCCGTAGATGGTGAGATAGAAATCAAGGAGGCGGAAGAAAGGGGTGGTTTTGCCTACAATGATCGCCTGGTTTGTGGCGCTATCTTGCTGCTATTTATCGCGTTCCACACATGCTACGCCACTGAAGTTCTCTTTGAAGGTTCTTTCCAATGCCACACAAACAAAATCTTCTTTCTGCGGGTTTTCTACAAAATGAGGCATCTCTAGCAAGCAAGTTTCTATATTCCGTCTCCACAGCCCTCTTCTTGCATGGCGCTGTCATGCATCGTAGTCTCAATCCATCATTCCAATGTAGCTGGGGTCTTCCTCTTTTTATGTGTCGTGGAGGTCTCCAGCGACATACTCGTACTTTAGAAAGTTATCTCTCCAGTGGCTTTCTTCTAAGATATCCATACAATGACGGACGTTTCCAGTTGTGGCTACAATGTCCTTGGCGACTCCCATTTGTTCTCGTAGTACTTAATTTCTCATTTTTTCTCTTTTTGTTACCTCACTGCTTAACTTTTATTTCTTCTCGTCGACCCTGAGGGCTTCCCACAGTTCAAAACTGCACAGTGCTTGTGGCGAGGCAAGCGCTGTATCATTGGAAAGATACAGAAGCGAGGGAGTGTGCCGGGACTTACAGTTCACTGCTAGTAGCAGCCCGTCACCACAACGCATCTGAGCGTAGCACAGAAGTATTGCACCATGATTTGAGGATGGAATTAAAAGTTAAAGTTGCTTTTCGAAACTTTGTTAACATGTGCTTTAGTATATTAATTTTTGAACTGTTAAATCTCAGAATGAGCAGGTCAATATTTTTCCCTAAATACATCGTTTGAAGACAAAAATAAAGCCATAAATAATAAAGCTAGAAACCCAAAAAATGGTTCAAATGGCTCTGAGCACTATGAGACTTAACTTCTGAGGTCATCAGTCCCCTAGAACTTAGAACTACTTAAACCTAACTAACCTAAGGACATCACATACATCCATGCCCGAGGCAGGATTCGAACCTGCGACCGCAGCGGTCGCGCGGTTCCAGACTGTAGCGCCTAGAACCGCTCGGCCACTCAGGCCGACTAGAAACCCAAAAATTGGCATTAATGTGCAATTGTATGTTAAAATTAACTGGTACAAGTCTCAGCGTGATTAAAGAAATATTTTTGTCAGAATGCGAGTTTTCAAGAGAAATTGAAGGCACTAATTATTAGACTTACAAAATGAAATTTTGTATGAAGCTTTAGTTCAACTTAAAAACATTAATTAAGTAACTCCATTGAGCTACCTCTAATAGTTTTCGAGTAATTTGCAGAAAACTAAATTTGGAACTAAAACGTCCTTATTTGTAGTAGATTATCTGTTATATTACTGCTAGAAAGTTTTGGTTGCAGCACGTGATGAAGCCTATTAAATAATGGAGCTATAACAAGTTTCAAGGCCTGGAGGTAAATAACAACAAATACAAGGTCTCTTAAAGTTGTAGTTCAGAGGTCAGTACTACTGTCAGTTCCGTTCTGCAAATTCTAGACGGCAAAGTTTAAATGCAGGCGAGCTAAAACTTCTTCTGTGATTTTAACACACTTAACTACATGCATAAAAAAATTACGAAGATTCTAAATTAGTACCAAACAGTGTTATAAAATATTATGTGTCCGAGGAAGCGGCCGTTTAGAGGCTGCTACCGTGGGCATAGGGCGGATGACATCAGGTGTTCCCCTGGCCGTCCGCTGCGCCACATATATAAATACAGCCCGAGAGGCAAGACTAGGCACCACTTCACACCCAGCCACTTTACAATCCTAGTGCGTCAAACGCCGGAGTGCGTGCTGTCTCGTGTGATGTCAGAGACAGGCTGTTACTAAAAGCTTATTTTCAGTAATAACAGAACGTGAACTCGCGAAGGACTATACACCGTCCTGGATCGCTTAGATGTTTCAAATTGCTCTAATCACTATGGGACTTATGAGGTCATCAGTCCCCTAGACTTAGAACTACTTAAACCTAACTAACCTAAGGACATCACACACATCCATGCCCGAGGCAGGATTCGAACCTGCGACCGTAGCAGCAGCGCGGCCCCTGACTGAAGCGCCTAGAACCGCTCGCCACAGCGGCCGGTGGATCGCTTAGATTTCGCAAAAGTAACTGTTAGTGTGCCGCCTGTAATGTTAACAAATCCACGTGGCAAGTGGTGACAATTATTTTCCACTTTTGTAGCGACAATTATTTTGATTATCAGAAGTCAGGACGAAAGACAATATAATAGGATCTTACCGTAGAGGTCGCCTCTGAACTGCTCATTGTGCTGTTAAGATAGAGAGATTTATTGTCAATATTAACAAATGAATATTACAACGTTGAGCGTGTGAAACTTAACCAAATATATCTGTCAATTAGAACTCAATATCTTCATTTATAATCATAGTCTTTACCCCGGTGAGCAAATAGAGAATAGGAACATTTCTTTCAGTGAGATGGACAGGAATGTGAACTGGCAGACTGGGAACTATGGTCAGTATGTTCTCCATCGCTTTCGCAATTCAAATATTTCCAATTTCTAATATTTCCTCCTATGATTTATGACATGAATTATTAATCATTGTTACTATTAACCCGCCGCTTCACATGCTCTCAAATGTAGATTCATATGGGGGTATTCAAAAGAACGGGTGTGAAACAACATTGCGAGTGTAATTGAAGTTTTTTCACAAACATACCGTTATTTTACGAGCCGAAGAAGTCCCTGTTCCCAGAATTCCTGTGGCTGCGACAGCAGCCCGTCCTCTACTGTGTCCTTCGTTCTCTGAGATGAAGCCCTTCCCTTTGAAATTATTTTTAGCGGACTAAACTCGTGGAAGTCGTTGGACGTCGTGTAAGAGCTGTCGGGCAGATTCTCAAGCTGCACCTAGTTGAACTTGGCCATTATACTTTGTGTGTCGTAGGAGACATTGACGGACTTGCATATGGCTTCGGAGCTTTTCACAGTACATGCCAACGGTTTTTCCTTGCTTGAGGAATTCGATGAATGTCTGACAAGGAATGTCAAAAGACGGTGAGCATCACCTTGCCTGATGAGAACAGTTTTGGATTTGCGCACAACACCGGTCACTACAAACGTGTCCGAAATGTTTTACTACTTTATCTCAAAGCGAAATATGGAAATTTCAACCGATCTGGTTGTTACGGCGTGTCGTACCTTTCCATCTGAACACTCCTTTGACATGCTCCGTTTCAGTGCTTTTCGGAATTCATCTGCTTGTTTGCCATCTTTCCCTTTCTTTTATGTGCTTTATTTCCTTGTTGCTTCCACCCTTGTTCGAAATTGCTATCTTTAAAGAGTTACGCGATAAAACACGCTTTATTACACATCCGTCACCCATAGGAAGGCCCCTTCCTATAATTCTGACAACCACGCATTCAGTCTTTGTGAAGTTTATTTTTATACCCACTGCTAATTTTCTTCTTTCAGCTTTTATAACATAGAGTATAATACACATCCTCTTCTTCCTCGGCGAAAATGACCTGATCGTCGGCGACTTTTAGGGAATCCAAGGTGTCATCACCTCTTCTGATGTCTAGCTTTTGCCCTTTCTTTTCCAGTTTTTCAGTGCTTCGTCCGAAAACATTTTAAAGAGGGTAGGCGCAAAGCAGCAACTTTTTCTAAGTACTTTGTTAACATTAAATTTCTGTGACAGTAACTTGCCAACCTCAATACAGAAGATATTATCGGAATATAGCTTTCTAACGGCTGGTATATGACATTGATGTATGCCCTGGTTATTCATTGCTTTCCAAATGGAAGATTGTGGTGCACTGCCATGGGGTTTACACAAGTTTATAAAAAATGCGTGTCTTCAAGTTATGTGCATTTCTAAATGCAAACCAATCATGTGATAATAGAACCTGAGAGATGATCATTTTAAAAATTACTTGCCTACGTCAGCGAATTCGCCACATCGTTCTTTATAACTAAGAGAAAATCGGAATCTCGATATAATGACTTTTTATGGTGTTCGCCTAAGTGTTCCGTCAAGTTTCCTAACCTTGCGTATTGCCAGGAAGAGGGGAAATTGGAGTTTTAGAAGGAAGGGAGAGGGAGAGATTCAACTCTTATTGAAATGTGTATCTGTGTATAGTGGTGTTTATGGGGGCAGGGGCAGCTCTGTGTCCGATCAAGAACTTGGGATACAAAGGCAAGTGGGGAGTGGGCGAGAGAACTAAGACAAAGGAGGCTGGGAAGTGAAAATGTCGAAGTATTTGGTATAGAATTAATTCAGTTATTGTGATTTTGCTGTTTTCCTTATCCGCAATAATTTACTTGTGTTTTCTATGTGGTTTACCACTGTGTGTGCACGATAATCCTTTTACGTTGTAGTGAGATTCGAACGGTGGTTGTTTATATGACCATGATATCCCGGTCAGCGTTCGCTGGAGTGTGATAGTATTTTGTTAAATGTTGTGCGAAGGCAGAGCCATTCTGACTCAGAGTTTTTTCTACGCTTTTTTAAGAGACAGATGATTTCGCGTCCCATCCTTGTTTGCCACCGTTTTTTAGCTCTCTCTCTAATGACGTCGTTAGTGACCGTACGGTCGACTCTTACTTTGGTTCATTTCTTTACGTGTGTGTTCCCTGCACAGCATTTTCGAAGCACCTGTAACTGAGGTGACTATGATTTTGACACAGTTAATATACAGGGTGAAACAAAATTCACATTCTAGGACGTCACAGTGCGCTTCTAATAGTACAAAAGTGTCTCTTATAAAATTCCGTCCAGTGCATGTTTTCAGTAGAAAACTGACGTCAAAGAAAGACAATTTGGCGATTTGGCAACCATATGAGTCACATGTACCTTCATTCAGTACTGCCTCGCTATGGCATGAGACAGAGCCGTGGAAAGAGTTTTTCGTTCCAGTGCCCTATTCTTCAGTTAGACACCTTTCCTCAAAGTAAAAAGAAATCAACTCCATCGCTTTTCTTCCTGGTCTATCCTTTCTTCTTTTTTTGTTTTAGGTAGCTCCGCGGCAACTGTGTAAATCACACAGCCACGTTGTCTAACAATTTGACCTCATATTTTAAGGAGGAAAACGCACACTTGCAAGATATCAGCCCCCAGCAATCGATTCCGAGCGAAAATTGGTCCATAATTCTGGTAGCAGGCAGTTATGACCTTATGAAAGTACAGCTTTTAAACTTTCGCGCGCACCCTATGTTAACCACTCGCTCCGCTCCACTGCAGCGTGAGCGCGAAATACTGAGCAGCCCTCTTATTCGCAGGATGGTGAAGAGGAGGGAATTGGAGACGGGAGTTGGACACATCTGCCCGACATGTTCTGAAATCTTGTTCGCAAACAGTCTTGTTATTCTACACGAAAAACAGTATGTAATTTGAGTATGTAATATGTCAATCTCACACACATACACATTCGATATTACTCTTATTTTAACAATATTCTCGTATTGATATTCTGAAATTATACATAGGATCAAAAGGAAAATAAAACTAAGCGACTGGAGAATTATTATGAAATGAAGTTAATGATTTCTGATTTAAAATTTATGTATCTCAAACATGTATAAGAGTAGACCATCTTCTGCACATTTACTCCACTTTAACAGTGTTAGCTTTAAAGTCCAAAGAAATTGGAGCACAATAGCAATGTTAACAATGAAATAGCGCTGTGCTAGTTCTTTAATGAATCTCTAATTCGACTCATTCATTTCCACTGCATTTGTGAAGCGCCACGTAACAATATTCTAAGCAAAGAGATGTCTGGCACCATCTACAGGTTAGAAACCGCGTTCTTTGACACAATGAACAAATCGTATTACTTTTGTCAAAACTGTAGTTGTAAGATGTGTAATTTCTATCGTTTAAGAAACAGTATGTACTACGGTTTCATTGAGAGGAAAAGCCGCGCGGAATGGCCGCGCGGTTTGAGGCGCAATGCCACGGATTGCGCGGCCCCTCCCGCCGGACGTTCGAGTCCTCCCTCGGGCATGGGTGTGTGTGTTGTTCTTAACGTAAGTTAGTTTATGTAGCGTGTAAGTCTAGGGACCGATGACCTCAGTAGTTTGGTCCCTTAGGAATTCACACACATTTGAACATTTGCTTAACTGAGCAGCACATATACACAGTGCTGATAAAAGATAGTTTAAATACATGTGTATACAATGTTGTCAGATGACCTTTATTTGTCGTCTGTTCTGTTTCTACCGAAATTGTTAACTGTGAATAGTTTTTAAGCGAATGTCCGTGTTATTTCTGATATTCGCTAAATTGCATGTGTTTTACGCGGCACTGTAAGATATCATTGGGTTTGGTATGCTAAAGAGTCTTCTACGAGTAGTATGCAGTTTTAACACATCTGATGTACTGATTTTGTTTCAGTGACGATGGTTGTAAAATCCGAAACCGGTGAAGAACGACGCTGAATCTTTACAGCTGACAGCTATAAAAATGTTTTTTCTCAAATATTAAAAAGATGTAGAAAGTTATCTACATAAAGTAATAATTTAAATATGTGCAGCAAGAAAATTTTAGAGACGTTTTGTACCGGTACTGTTAGTATGCAGGGAATCGCTCTGTGGCGTCAGACCGCGTGAATTTTGGTTCATCCTGTACAACTTTGACCTAGATACAAATGATGATGGTCACGATATCCTGTAATTAACGTAGTTTTTACTGCTTGAGGATGGTCTGTTATTTCATCTAAATCGGGAGGTTTAATAAATAACATACAGCTTGTAACATACACACCACCCCCAGCATTACTACTCGTATAATATCCGATACCTGGAATTAGTAGCCGGGTATCGGTACTTTCTGTTACACAGAGAATAAAAATCATGCCACTATGGCACCTTTTTCTGTTATGTAATTGTACTATATAATACCATGAATGATATTTACACAAAATTTACGAATAATTAAATAAATTGTAAATATGTAACATAATAATCACTATGAACCATCAACATTTACTCAGAACTATAACAATCAGTATGTAATTCATTTGATTAGAATTAGTTATAAATTAGTTAGCATCGTTATTACTTTCGATAATTAACTGCAATTAGATCTCGAAAGTTCAGTTTGGAAAACGTTATTGTAAATCGATCAAAAAGCAAGAGCCAAATTTAAATCCACGTAATTTCAAGTGATATGTAATTTCAAACCCAAACTTGTAAACCACAATTTATACCATTACTAAAGTAATTAAGTGATCATTGTTTGCACATGTAATTAACTCCATTACTTACGTCTGGATGCTTATTTCAAAGTTATGAGCCATTAAAGAGGTTAAACAAATTACGTGAATGTTAGCAATTTTTTCCGATCGATAGCTGATTTGTATTTACTAAATTAATGAAACGCATTCTTGTAAAAAAGTCATATTTAATTTTCAATCTTAAATTGCACAATTTCTAACCAAAAACTCATCTGTAATGAACTAATATTTTATGCTGTAAATAATCTGATTGTCAACCTTTTGTATATTTGTAACTTTTAATTGTCACTATTGATTTTACGATGGTATAATAATTGAAGTAATGAACACTCATTATTTGGAATATATATACGCAAACGCGGCGATGCAGCATCAGTTCGCCTAGGGGTTCACTTTGTAGTCAAGTCTTTTCGGTCAGTAGGTCAGTCAGTCAGCTGTTGAATTGTCAAAGGGACTATATCTGAATTTTGATGTATTCTGCAATGACTTTGGAAAAAATGTTATCATCAACAAATAAACCCCCGAAAATTGTATGAGCTGGAGTTTCTCGCGTCCGTCGGCCGTCGTAATTTAGTATATTATTATTATGTTGATTGTTGCCGACTTACGTGGTGAGCATTAATAAAAATGATATTTCATTTTATTTTGATTTACAATTAAACGCTTTTGTGAAGTTTTCCCTTTTTTAATAATATTAATCTTCAGTATAAATTATTTGTCACGTTAATGAACGTTAGACTCACTGAATCTTAAAACATGAGCATATAAGTTGAACAATGGAATAAGCTTTTCATATTAATTTCCTCGGCTAGTCAGCTCAGTTTAAAGCAAAAAATCTTTAGTTATTAATTACAATTGCGGCCCACAAACGCACCAGAGTATTTTTTCTTACTCCGTTAACCATTGCATTGTAGTCGGAGTGCTGGCTCTGGCTCTCGGCTATGGTCCTGAAAATAAGAATCTTAAAGCTACGTATTTCTGCACCGTCGGTCGGCTGTGGAGAAAAATGTGTATTATGTTCATGTTTTTATAAGTTAATATCGCCACGTAATGGCGTCGTTGGCTGCATCGGCCGCTGCGATTGTTGCACTGTAAATTACTCGAAGGCAGGCTACTTGAAGGAAGGCGGACATGAAATCGGGATGACCTCTTACACATTAAAAGTGAACAATAATATTAAATCAGTATATTATCTGCTTAATTAGTACAAATATGCTTACATTTGCCGGCACTCGCGAGATGTCCGTCTACCTGCAACCAAGACAAGAGAAGAAGTGAAGACGACTAAAAAATTGACAAAAGAGCGTATCTTGTCGTCTCTTTTGATAATTTTGTTATATTTCTTTGCACTCGAAACTTACACAGAGAAATTATTATTTTGCGGGTACATGAGAGAAATGTATATTATTCAATTTTTAAAAGTCTCTTCTTTATAAATACTGTTTTTTAAGTCCTTTCTTATTTTGTCGTTGGGAACGCTATAAGTTTTAATTAGAAGGAATCAGCAGCTACTCGACTCAGGCAAATTACAAGATAAGTACAACAAGGGCATCGCCCTTACTTAGATTCACTCCAGGTGCAAATATACACTCCTGGAAATGGAAAAAAGAACACATTGACACCGGTGTGTCAGACCCACCATACTTGCTCCGGACACTGCGAGAGGGCTGTACAAGCAATGATCACACGCACGGCACAGCTGACACACCAGGAACCGCGGTGTTGGCCGTCGAATGGCGCTAGCTGCGCAGCATTTGTGCACCGCCGCCGTCAGTGTCAGCCAGTTTGCCGTGGCATACGGAGCTCCATCGCAGTCTTTAACACTGGTAGCATGCCGCGACAGCGTGGACGTGAACCGTATGTGCAGTTGACGGACTTTGAGCGAGGGCGTATAGTGGGCATGCGGGAGGCCGGGTGGACGTACCGCCGAATTGCTCAACACGTGGGGCGTGAGGTCTCCACAGTACACCGATGTTGTCGCCAGTGGTCGGCGGAAGGTGCACGTGCCCGTCGACCTGGGACCGGACCGCAGCGACGCACGGATGCACGCCAAGACCGTAGGATCCTACGCAGTGCCGTAGGGGACCGCACCGCCACTTGCCAGCAAATTAGGGACACTGTTGCTCCTGGGGTATCGGCGAGGACCATTCGCAACCGTCTCCATGAAGCTGGGCTACGGTCCCGCACACCGTTAGGCCGTCTTCCGCTCACGCCCCAACATCGTGCAGCCCGCCTCCAGTGGTGTCGCGACAGGCGTGAATGGAGGGACGAATGGAGACGTGCCGTCTTCAGCGATGAGAGTCGCTTCTGCCTTGGTGCCAATGATGGTCGTGTGCGTGTTTGGCGCCGTGCAGGTGAGCGCCACAATCAGGACTGCATACGACCGAGGCACACAGGGCCAACACCCGGCATCATGGTGTGGGGAGCGATCTCCTACACTGGCCGTACACCACTGGTGATCGTCGAGGGGACACTGAATAGTGCACGGTACATCCAAACCGTCATCGAACCCATCGTTCTACCATTCCTATACCGGCAAGGGAACTTGCTGTTCCAACAGGACAATGCACGTCCGCATGTATCCCGTGCCACCCAACGTGCTCTAGAAGGTGTAAGTCAACTACCCTGGCCAGCAAGATCTCCGGATCTGTCCCCCATTGAGCATGTTTGGGACTGGATGAAGCGTCGTCTCACGCGGTCTGCACGTCCAGCATGAACGCTGGTCCAACTGAGGCGCCAGGTGGAAATGGCATGGCAAGCCGTTCCACAGGACTACATCCAGCATCTCTACGATCGTCTCCATGGGAGAATAGCAGCCTGCATTGCTGCGAAAGGTGGATATACACTGTACCAGTGCCGACATTGTGCATGCTCTGTTGCCTGTGTCTATGTGCCTGTGGTTCTGTCAGTGTGATCATGTGATGTATCTGACCCCAAGAATGTGTCAATAAAGTTTCCCCTTCCTGGGACAATGAATTCACGGTGTTCTTATTTCAATTTCCAGGAGTGTATAATTATATTAACACAGCGGTAAATAAATCATATGCATTCATAAAGTAAGGGAGATGTCATAAGCTGCTGCGCCAAATCAAGAACTTTCGGAAGAATTTAAAAGTTGTACATCACTGCCTCCTTGAAATAAGCTGAAGCTACTTAACTTTTCTTGCAGTAGTTTAAATGTTCTTACCGCAACGTTTGTTACACGGTGCGAGGACACGAGCGGTGGTACACAGTATTTTGAGTCGTGCACTGCTTGCGGTAAGTGAACTGTTGTCAGGGGTTCGCCGCCGATACCAAACGGGCTGATTACGGAGCCGTTCGGCAGCCCCGCGGGGCGGCCGCGGGTAGCCTACCCGCGTAACCGGACACCGCAAACCCAGACCCAGACCCGGACCCCGGCCTCCAAATGGAGCTCAGCAGTCTGCCGAGCGCCAATTGGCGACGGCCTCCGCAGTCTGTAATCGATAAAACAAATAGGAGAGTAAATTGGGGTCCAGAGAAAAAAGAGCACGCTGCGACAATTTCTCTGAAACCGCGTATCGGAAAAATACCGGATTGCTGTGAAACGACATCGGGGGCAGCGAGTGTGTGTGTGTGGGGGGAGAGGGCGAGCAGGAGAGGCGGGGCCAGGTGCCCGTCCACCGGCCAGAGATCAGCCCGGCGCTCCTCTTTTTCTGTCACACACAGGTCGCTTGCCGGCGCTGCGGAATACCGTATAGTGTCAGGTATCATACAGCGAACTCTGGCCAAACATCGCTATCCACGGCGAATTCCACCTCTATCACCTCGCAACACGAAACAAAACGCGCATGCACTGAGGTGAGAAAAGTCATGAGACAGAGAGCGATACGCACACATGCGGATGGCGGTAGTATCGCGTACACGTCGTCTAAAAGGGGAGTACATCGGCGCAGTTGTCATTTGTAATCGGTGATTCATGTGTAAACGTTTCGGGCGTGATTATGGTCGCACGACTGGAATTAGCAGACATTGAATGCAGAGTTGGAGCTACGGAAATCGTTAAGCAGTTCATTATTAAGAGATCGACACTGTCAAAAGTGTGTCGAGAATACCAAATTTCAGCTATTACGTCTCACCACCGACAACGCAGCGGCTGACGGCCTTCACTTAACGACCGAGAGCAGCGGCGTCTGCGTAGAGTTGTCAGTGCTAGCAGACAAGCAACACTGCGTGACACAACAGTGGGGACCAATGTGGGACGTACGACGAACAGTGTGGCGAAATCTGATTTCAGTGGACTACGGCAGCAGACGGCCGACGCCAGTACCTGCTCGACATTACCAGCAGCTCCTCTCCAGGGCTCGTGACCATATCATTTGGAACCTAGACGACTGGAAAAACCTTGGTCTGGTCAGATGTGTCCCGATGTCAGTTTTTAAGAGCTGATGGTAGGGTTAGAGTGTGGCGCTCACTGCAAGAAGCTATGGATCCAAATTGTCAACAAGGCATTATGCAAGCTGGTGGTAGCTCCATAATGATGTGGGCTGTGTTTACAGAGAAGCACTGGTGCTCGGATCCGACTGCTCCAATCACTGACTGGAAATACACTACTGGCCATTAAAATTGCTACACCACGAAGATGACGTGCTACAGACGCGAAATTTAACCGACAGGAATTAGATGCTGTGATATGCAAATGATTAGCTTTTCAGAGCATACACTAAAAATTGTCGCCGGTGGCGACACCTACAATGTGTTGACATGAGGAAAGTTTCCAACCGATTTCTCATACACAAACACCAGTTGACCAGCATGGCCTGGTGAAACGTTGTTGTGATGCCTCGTGTAAGGAGGAGCAATGCGTGCCATTACCTTTCCGACTTTAATAAAGGTCGGATTGTAGGCTATCGCGATTGCGGTTTATCGTATCGCGACATTGCTGCCCGCGTTGGTCGATATCCAATGACTGTTAGCAGAATATGGAATCGGTGGGTTCAGGAGGGTAATACGGAACACCGTGCTGGATCCCAACGGCCACGTACCACTAGCAGTCGAGATGACAGGCATCTTTTCCGCATGACTGTAACGGATCGTGCAGACACGTCTCGATTCCTGAGTCAACAGATGGGGACGTTTGCAACACAATAACTATCTGCACGAACAGTTCGACGACGTTTGCAGCAGCATGGACTATCAGCTCGGAGACCATGGCTGAGGTTACCCTTGACGCTGCATCACAGACAGAAGCGCCTGCGATGGTGTACTCAATGACAAACTTGGGTGCACGAATGGCAAAACGTCGGATGAATCCTTTACAGCATCATGATGGTCGCGTCCGTGTTTGGCGACATTGCGGTGATCGCACGATGGAAGCGTGTATTCGTCATCGCCATACTGGCGTATCACCCTGCGTGATGGTATGGGATACCATTGGTTACACCTCTCGGTCACCTCTTGTTCGCATTGATGGCACTTTGAACAGTGGACGTTACATTTCAGATATGTTACGACCCGTGGCTCTACCGTTCATTCGATCGCTGCGAAACCCTACATTTCAGCAGGATAATGCACGACCGCATGTTGCAGGTCCTGTACGGGCCTTTCTGGATACAGAAAATGTTCGACTGCTGCCCTGGCCAGCACATTCTCCAGATCTCTCACCAATTGAAAACGTCTGGTCAATGGTGGCCGAGCAACTGGCTCACTACTCTTGATGAACTGTGGTATCGTGTTGAAGCTGCATGGGCAGCTGTACCTGTACACGTCATCCAAGCTCTGTTTGACTCAATGCCCAGGCGTATCAAGGCCGTTATTACGGCCAGAGTTGGTTGTTCTGGGTACGGATTTCTCAGGATCTATGCACCCAAATTGCGTGAAATTGTAATCACATGCCAGTTGTAGTATAATACAGTTGTGTAACGAATACCCGTTTATCATCTGCATTTCTTCTTGGTGTAGCAATTTTAATGGCCAGTAGTGTAGTCATGTTCAGCTACTTGGGGACTACTTGCAGTCATCCATGTTCTTGTTCCCAAACGATGGAATGTTTGTGGATGATAATGTGCCACGTCACCAGGTCACAATTGTTGGTGATTAGTTGAAGATCATTCTGGACAGTTCATGTGAATGATTTGGTCACTCAAATCATCCGACATGGAAGATAATGAAGATGTCAGTTCATGCACAAAATCCTGCAGTTTCACAATTATGGACGACTGTAGGAGCAGTATGGCTCAGTCTTTCTGCAGGGGGCCTCCATCGCCCTGTGGAGTCCAAACTACGTCGAGTTACTCCACTATGCAGGACAAAAGGAGGTCCGACACGATATTGGGAGGTGTCCCACTTTTCTCATCTCAGGGTATATTGGTCACGTAACTGCATGCACCACAGTGACACTTCTCACAGTGACACTTTCTCTGAAGTGATCCATCATTCCCAGCAAATAATAAAGTCCGAAAGTTGCTAACTAAAATTCGTGGCTACGAGTTCAGTCCACGTCTCTGGTTTTTACATTACACTAGCCAAACCGGCAACGGTACGCAATTGCTTAATATGTATCGGAATCGGATGTATGTCCTAATCTCTTTCTGCCCCGCCCCCGCCACCGTCTGTCTCCCTGTCCTTACCCTTCTCTCCTCTCTCTTTGTGTCTCTTCCCCCTCCCCCTCCCCTTCCCCCTCCCCCTCCCCTGTCTCTGTTGTCCGTCTCCTTCTTTCCACTCTCTGTCCATTTCCTGCACCTGCCGACACTAACCCCCACCCCGTCCCCTCCACCCCGCTCTCTCTGCCCTTGAGCCTTCTTTATTGTTATTGTTGTAATCGAAACATTAATTGGGAATTCAAATCACTTAAAATGAATGGGTAAAATCGTTTGGGATGATTTGTATACAGCCAGTGAAAGACTTATTCAGCTGCTGAATTTGTGGACATAGCAGCTTAAGTGACATTCATGTTTAAGATCTGCTGCCTGATATTTTAAAAAGCAGTTATACATTACACAATTTTACATGTAATAGTACTCTATTCCACCTTACTAGCAAAATTTGTTTCGAGTAATAAAACAAGAGTAATTGTGGTGTCACCGCAAGGCACCACACTGGCTAGGTTGTAGGCCTCAAATCGGCCGCGGTCCGTCAGTACACATCGGAACCGCGAGTCGCCACTGTCGACGCTAGCAGACCGAGCGCCGCCACTCGGCTGGTCTTACGAGACAAGCTAGCGCACTGGCCAGTTCTACAGCCGTTCCTTGCTACAGCCGACTTCAATAGGAATGGTTCACTTGTTATAGCTTCAGAGATCTCCGTTGCAGAGACGCTAGTTAGCATAGCCTTCAGCTAAGTCAGTAGCTACGACCTAGCCATGCACCACGTACAGTTTATGCACTGCCAATTGATCTATGTGTGTGTGAAGCAATCAGAATTGTAAAGAAGTATTCTCCGTTCACTTTATAACTGCACTTGTAAATATTATTGTACAAAGTCAAGATCGACGTTCACCGCTGATGCTGAATTAAAGCTAGGTATTTAATTGTATTCCTGTCTACTAACTTTCTAATCACCTAAGATGTTCCAGATACATCCCGTCAAGTATACTTCATTGGTCCTCACGTCAGCCTACGTGATCAACGTGTGCAATGGCAACACCTCTTGTGATCAGACTAAGAGTCAAATTGCGTGACTCAGCCGGGTCACCCATTTCCCATGAGGCCCATAGTTCCGCCTCATACATAACAGTAATAATAATGAGTTACACATAAAATTAAATTATTTGTAGGAAATGGAATGTCTAAATAATAGTGTAAGTAGGCTGTTTAGGTTTTTATAGTGGTAACGCCACGTAGCGCTCTGTACGAAAATCACTGGCTGTGCTGTGTGCAGTCTGTGGGTAGTTTGCATTGTTTAACGAAATCTCGAATACGAATGGTTTGAAATTTCGTTAAAGAAGATTAATAAATTTTATCTTTTGCTTTTAAGTTAAATTTTCTTTCGTGCGAACTTTGTTGTAGAACCACTCTCTTATTTTCGTGTGGTAATAAAAAAATTTACTTTCTTAAGAATTACGTACATTTAAAGAAATAAATTACGTGCACTCATATTAACTGGATAATAATATTTGGTTGAGAATTGAGTCCTTTAGATCATTCGGCCTTGGCATACACTTTCCAGATGCAGTGGGTTTTGTTAAATATTTTTACTGAATTTTATCCCGGCACTAGCCATAGAACACAAGATTACCTCTATTAGCAGAAAATGTTTTAATTATTGCCAAGCCGACATTTATCACTGATCAAACCTACTTCACTATGCATTTGAGTTATTTTAAGGAACCAAACTGTTTAAATTTCAATGTTAACTAACATTAACTATCCGCCTACGAATGCACAAACGTATAATTAATTCAAATTTTATCAGCCACAGGATCACTGAAAAAGAAGAACAATTTCTTAATTCACTATTGATTTTTATGCATCTGCTCCCGATTTACGGGTTTAATAATTTTTTAAATGTGCCGCCTCTGCTATTGTTGGTCGCGGCACAGCCCAGCAACACCGCTAAAAAATGCTGAAAAATTCTTAAAGAAATTTTATAGATGACGTGGGCAAGCTAATTTACATAAATAACTCACACTTTTGATAAATTTTAATATATTTAGATCAAACAGTAATACAACTCACATTAATTCGTAACGCATCGTCTAATGGCGGCTAAGTCCAGACAGAGACAAAAGAAGTCTACACATTCGTAAAAAACTCTTTCACAGTGTCCTACCGCAAAGACTTCTGAACAGACAAGACCAAAGAATGCATAATGAATTGTGCTTATATAGTAGTGCTGACTATTAACATTTCTTTGTAAATTGACGATATTATTCTCTTCTGGCAAATTTTCATATCTCTGATACCGCAAATATTGACACATTTTACAATCACATAATAAATACAGAAAAATTCCTATCCTAAATACAGAGAAATATTACAACAAAAAATATAAGGAGAATCACAAATGTCTTTTACACCATATTCGGTAATATTTTTGTTCAATAATTACGATATATACAACTTGCCTAGAGCGGCGTATATGTTACAAATAAACTCTTTTTCTTTAATAACGTGAGTTTGCCAGGGAACGTTACATTGCCCCCTGGCAGCATTTGGCAAAGAGTTTTTACACTTTGACACAATGGTGCCAGTAACGTTCTTTTCAGTTCTGAATTTTTTTTATGGAATGGCTCTTTTATTTAGTCCCAGGGTTATATAAGTTCATGGCTCCCCCATTTGGGCGTAGGCAGACAGGAAACCTGGGCAAAACTGTGCCGGAGCCCAGCCATCCCAGTTGGTTCATAGTCAATATTGTCTCTTTAACAGTTATTCATTTGAATTAAATTAGCAGTTCGTCACAAACGGTTACACAATTACACAATATCACAGTCACATACAGTTCAACGGAAGTTTTTTGTGTGTGATACTATTATTCTTGTGATACACTACAAGGTCACTTGTCCTAGGATATATCACTTACGGACATACATAGTAAATGTTCAATGTTTATCGAAATGAAGTCATTGACATGTTATTCAGTTTATATGAACATTTCAAAAAAGTCAATAATGTTGTATTTGGTGAGCGGTGCGGAGTGATTGTTGGGCGGCGCTCGGCGCGGCGCGCTGACTCCGTGTAGGTCACCGCCCCCGGCGTTGACAGCTACGGCGCGGAGGGGCGTGGCTGTCTGTCTGCTACGGGCTGCTGCGGCCGCTGCATAGCTGATGTAGCCGGATGCGCGTTGGATATCAGCCCGCCCGTGCGACGTCTTCTTGCAGTGCTCCAGGAAACATGCAACAAGTTCACAAACAGTGTACTATCCTTATAGGCATTTTTCCTGCTGTGGGAAAGAACGCACACAGTTAGTGGCAGTTATTACTCAGTAGGCCTTCACTAGTCTGGTTTGCACAATGTTTCGTTGTCACAGTAACACGTTCCATGGGCACACAATATTTTTCACCATGTCATGACTTGTCATTAGTCACACGCAAGTTTTCACCTTAGGACAAAATGTATCTCTGTAGTCAATGCGCTTTCCTAGCGTCCCTTGACACACAAAGAGTTAAAGTTTGACACTAACTTGATCTACCGTCCGTTATCGGTTCACTGTTCGTGTCGTGCTAGTTCCTTGTCCACTTGCACACACGGCGATGATACAGTTTTTTATTACTTATACACAACTACTCCGTGACGTATTGCTGCAGGTTTAACAGTCACTGTCTGTCTCTGCCGCACAATACTGCACTTTTGTTAAAGTTCCTTTATTTTTATGTCCGCTGTACAAATTTTTGCTTTTGTAACAGCACATTCGTAACTCTTTACCAAGGTGTGATATTTGCGTACATGGTAACAAATATTCAAAATTTGGTATTAGTTTGCCCAAAAGTCATCTATATTCGTGTTCGATTATATTTTATTTGTGCATTCCAGTCGGATTCAGGCATATTGTTCAATAACTCCTTTGAACTCATGTCACACTTTACTATCAACGTCCTACGTAACTACAGTGTAGTCTCTGTAGGCAAAAAATTGACTTGGAGTATATTTGGCTAGCTCTTTTTTACTGACTGAATCTGCACATGCTTCAATTGAAGCTTCTTTGTGCGTAAATTTGCATTACATAAATTTGCAACAAGTTTGCCTCCCGTGGTGCCCTCGGGTCACTACTGGGTGCATTATTTTCTCTGATAACATTGGTTAGATAATAAAGTTCTCAGGGCCTCATATTATTGATATTATTCTGGGTTCGAGTCTGTCAATCTGACAGCTACACACACACACACACACAGATATATATATATATATATATATATATATATATATATATATATATATATATATAATAGAAAAGATTGTGCCAAGAAATATTTCAATTTTGACACACATATAGAAAATTATGTAATACGCTAACTAATCATTACTAAAATGTTCTTCTTGACTGAACTCTTTCACAGCTTAACACTACAAATAATTGCACTAATCAGATTATCTGTGCAGACATTTAGAGCATGTTTTAGATAACACAAATTAAAAGAGTACATAACACAAATATCCATACACATGAGAAAGTCAATCATATTCTTATAACTAAATACTTCTACACTAGTACATTATCTCTAGAGATCACACATTATTAATGTTCATTATTTACAAAAGAATGGTGTTCACATAGGACTATTAGTCTTTTACTGTAGGAATGCTTTTACATCCTTACGCGGATACAGTCCCCGTACTCTCCCTGAGTGGGGATCTGCTATGAGATAGCTACTATTTTCTTTCTTCGACTAAGGAATGGAGTATGAGGCTCGACAGTAGGTTTTGTGAGGCTTCACCTCGATCTTGTACTGATATCCCTTAACAATTCCTGGTCGTTCAGAAAATACCTCTGCATAATTAAATAATAACTGTACCAAATCCTGCTGTTGCATAGAATTCAAATTTTCGGACTGTGATACTTTGTTCACAAATGCGTCCATATTTGCTTTTGATTGATCACCTTGTACGTCAGGATAATAGAGATTCTGTCCTAGACAATGATTGTCTAAATGTAGTATCGACTGATTCCTACACTTTATGTTAATAGCATTACAATTAGGTACAGGTACCTCTTCAGATCTGAGCATGGACAATTCTATTCTCCTACCAGCATTCATCAAACTTAATTTTCCCCGAGAAAGGTCGATTATTGCGTCCCTTTCTCTCAAAAAATCTACCCCCAAAATGTAGGCTACCTTTAAACCCTTTACTACCAGGAATGAGCTCGCTATGGCTTCATCCCCTAAATACATCTCTACCCGCACTTGGAGTTTAATTATTTGTCGCTGTGCACTTATGGCTCCAGTGACTCTACAATTATTCACGGGAAAAGTCAGCATATGCCTTTCCTTCCCCAGTACTTTGAATAAGTCCATACTCATAACACTGACAGTAGCACCTGTATCTACGACCGCTTGCACATCAATATTGTTAATTTTGATCTCTATTATCGCTTGTACTTTGTGCTCCTTTATGCACGTGGGTGGTTCAGTTATTAGTTCATCTCCCATCTGTACCCCGTCATTATACCTAAGGATACAGATTTTGTTCGGTGTCGGGCTGCTCTCACTCCAAACCTCAGCCGACGATGGAGAGCGTATCTCGGCTGCATCTAGTTTGTTGAGTTATTGCTAGTGGATGGGTGTGGCTGCTCTGTGTCACTGACCTCCACTATGTGCAAGTTGTGCTGCGTCGGCCGCCACGGTTGCGCAATTGGCGCATTTTGTGGTGGCGGTCGGTTATTGTCATATCTTTCACCGTTTTGCCGGTCCGGACTGGGCCTCTGGTTCTGTGGCCAAGTTCGGTTTGCATCATTATAAGTATTAGTGTTGCACGGCCCCCTGGCATTTTTCCATCTACTATTGCTTGGTGGGCCTGTTTCATACCGGTCATCGAACCTCCTTTTCCTGTCATTATTCACCGGCGGACTATTGCCATTCCGGTCTCTACCTCTATTCCCGTTTTGTGCATAATCTTGTCTCCTATTATTACCTCCGCCGTTTCCATTACTTGGTGGAGGCGTGTTATTTCTACCATTTCTATAACCGTTTCCGTTATTTCTAGCCTGTTCAGAGGCTGCTTTAACATCCTCCTGAATCAGGTCAATTGAGTCCAGAACAGACAAGAAATGTTCCATATCGTTTTCGGGCACGTGTATAAGTTTTTCCTTTACATGTATCGGCAAGTGTGATTTCAAAAGTCTGATCAAATCCCGAGATGAAATCTGCTCGTCCCAGTAACGGGTCTTGTTAATGTACTTCTCAAAATATTTTCGTAAGTTGCCTAGTCGTGGAGAATACGGCTCTGGATTATATACCTCCTTCCGTAATCTCTCCTGAATACATGTTGACCAATATTTGGCCAAGAATGCCTTCTCAAATTGCTCATATGTATCGCAACTGTCAGCTGCTTCGGTTGCCCATAATGCAGCATCTCCTTGTATGTAAGACATAACGAACTGTATTTTCTGGGTATGACTCCAAACGCTAGGCAAAATGTTTCTAAATCCTTTGATAAACACTACAGGGTGAACAGATTTCTTCTCCGTTGTAAAGATCTGAAACTGTCAGTTTCTAATCAGGCTTTCTTCAATCACTACTTTAGAATGACATTTATTTGTTTCGCTTACACTGGTTGCCTGTTCTGTCTCGCAGTTGCAATTTTTTACTGCTGTATTTATATGCCTATCATTGTTGGACCTGGCTGGCGTGACATACGCCTGTGCCTCGCCATGCCGCAAGCTAAGCTCCATCTCGGCAAGACGACGGTCCACACTCCGCTGCCACAGCGGAATGTCCTTTTGCACAATCTTTTTTAGATTCTGCACCTCCGCTTTTGAGTCCACTTCTCTGGCCTCAATTGCGGCGTGCACTTTCTGATCTATTTCTTTTATAACTTCATTTTCTACTTTGTGCACTTGTTCGATCTCTTTGTTCTCAATTACTTGAGTTGTGTCAATGTCGCCATGCCGCAAGCTAAGCTCCATCTCGGCAAGACGACGGTCCACACTCCGCTGCCACAGCGGAATGTCCTTTTGCACAATCTTTTTTAGATTCTGCACCTCCGCTTTTGAGTCCACTTCTCTGGCCTCAATTGCGGCGTGCACTTTCTGATCTATTTCTTTTATAACTTCATTTTCTACTTTGTGCACTTGTTCGATCTCTTTGTTCTCAATTACTTGAGTTGTGTCAATTTCTAATTGTTCGACTCTGTTAGTCAGGACACTGATTTCCTCTACGATATTGGCGTTAGCCACTTGAACACTATCTACCCTTTCGCTTACTTCTTGCACCGTTTTGGGTATGGTTTCATATTTTTGTTTGAAACTGACAATCTCACTTTGCATAACTTGTAAAGTTTGCATCTACTGCAAGTCCCTCTCATGCAGGCGTCGGTCACGCTCTGCTTGTTTAGCATCACGTTGTCTATCGCGCTCTGCTTGTTTGGATGCAAATTCAGCTTGGAAATTGAGCATGCGCTCGAACATAACTCTTAATGATTGCACTTCTGACATCACACCACTCTCTGGTCCGTGTCCAGTGCTTGCAGATGGCACAGTATTTCCGCTATCAACTGAATCACTGGGTGGCAGTGGCAACATTTCTTGCCCTTCTGCCCCCAGATTCTCACATTGTACTTCCTGAACTACGTCACTAACATTACTCTGTGTCCCACTTTCCAACTCGGTATCACTACTTACTGACTGTTGCTCATTATCCATTTTGATATCTTTCTGACTACGCAATCTAACCATAGTAAACAAAGGAAATAAAATCTGAACTAAATATCCTAACACTCAGGTTTCACTGACATAATCACACAAGAAATGGACATTAACTAATACACACTTACTATATACTACAATGACTAACTACTTAAATGTCCTGTTATTTTAAAACAAAGCACTAACAACAAGCACACCACTAATGATCCGAGAACACTGCACTGAGGCTACTTTACTACCCACAGGACAACTACACTGTAGCTTTACCTTTTGGTGATCTATCTTGGGTGCAGCTGCCCCCTGATATTGTGGTAGGTAATTAATTTTTTCGAAATAATGATCTCTCTTCTTCAGCTTGCCTCTGGGTACATAGTGTTCTCATGCAAAAAATCATACACAGGTATTACCACACAATATTGGTTATGCAATACATACAATACATAGAAAAATTATTAAATGTTCTGCAACAAAGTTCGACTATATTAATTCCCTAGTTATCTCACGGATATTTAGTGGCCACTGCATATTCGAGCCCCACGTTGGGCGCCAATTTAACGAAATCTCGAATACGAATGGTTTGAAATTTCGTTAAAGAAGATTAATAAATTTTATCTTTTGCTTTTAAGTTAAATTTTCTTTCGTGCGAACTTTGTTGTAGAACCACTCTCTTATTTTCGTGTGGTAATAAAAAAATTTACTTTCTTAAGAATTACGTACATTTAAAGAAATAAATTACGTGCACTCATATTAACTGGATAATAATATTTGGTTGAGAATTGAGTCCTTTAGATCATTCGGCCTTGGCATACACTTTCCAGATGCAGTGGGTTTTGTTAAATATTTTTACTGAATTTTATCCCGGCACTAGCCATAGAACACAAGATTACCTCTATTAGCAGAAAATGTTTTAATTATTGCCAAGCCGACATTTATCACTGATCAAACCTACTTCACTATGCATTTGAGTTATTTTAAGGAACCAAACTGTTTAAATTTCAATGTTAACTAACATTAACTATCCGCCTACGAATGCACAAACGTATAATTAATTCAAATTTTATCAGCCACAGGATCACTGAAAAAGAAGAACAATTTCTTAATTCACTATTGATTTTTATGCATCTGCTCCCGATTTACGGGTTTAATAATTTTTTAAATGTGCCGCCTCTGCTATTGTTGGTCGCGGCACAGCCCAGCAACACCGCTAAAAAATGCTGAAAAATTCTTAAAGAAATTTTATAGATGACGTGGGCAAGCTAATTTACATAAATAACTCACACTTTTGATAAATTTTAATATATTTAGATCAAACAGTAATACAACTCACATTAATTCGTAACGCATCGTCTAATGGCGGCTAAGTCCAGACAGAGACAAAAGAAGTCTACACATTCGTAAAAAACTCTTTCACAGTGTCCTACCGCAAAGACTTCTGAACAGACAAGACCAAAGAATGCATAATGAATTGTGCTTATATAGTAGTGCTGACTATTAACATTTCTTTGTAAATTGACGATATTATTCTCTTCTGGCAAATTTTCATATCTCTGATACCGCAAATATTGACACATTTTACAATCACATAATAAATACAGAAAAATTCCTATCCTAAATACAGAGAAATATTACAACAAAAAATATAAGGAGAATCACAAATGTCTTTTACACCATATTCGGTAATATTTTTGTTCAATAATTACGATATATACAACTTGCCTAGAGCGGCGTATATGTTACAAATAAACTCTTGTTCTTTAATAACGTGAGTTTGCCAGGGAACGTTACAATTGTTGTCTGCCATTGTAGTGTTGGGCAACGGCAGCTGGATGTGAACAGCGCGTAGCGTTGCGCAGTTGGAGGTGAGCCGCCAGCAGTGGTGGATGTGGGGAGAGAATTCGCGGAATTTTGAAATTATAAGACTGGATGTCATGAACTGCTATATGTATTATGACTATTAAGGTAAATACATTGTTTGTTCTCTATCAAAATCTTTCATTTGCTAACTATGCCTATGAGTAGTTAGTGCCTTCCGTAGTTTGAATCTTTTATTTAGCTGGCAGTAGTGGCGCTCGCTGTATTGCAGTAGTTCGAGTAACGAAGATTTTTGTGAGGTAAGTGATTTGTGAAAGGTATAGGTTAATGTTAGTCAGGGCCATTCTTTTGTAGGGATTTTTGAAAGTCAGATTGCGTTGCGCTAAAAACGTTGTGTGTCAGTTTAAGCACAGTCATGTATAATTTTTCTAAGGGGAAGTTTCAATAGATATTAGTAATTTCGAAGAAAATAATAGAAACATTAGAAAGAGATGATCTACAGATTTTCTTTTACCCTTAAAACAAAACATAACATTAAATTATTGTTCGTGCTGTTGCTATTCTAGGTAAGAGGGCTTCGGCAGAAGCATCTACCCTGCCCCACCTGAAGTAGCGTACACAATTATGTCTTCCTACATTAGTAAACGAAATACATCACGAGTTACTCTGTATATATTTATTTCTGTTGTCTAAGAACTAGCACTACTTATTACATCTTTTAAGTGCTGATGAAGGACATCCCCATTGCACTATTTGTGTCACTACATCTGGACGTATTACATATTGTATGTGTGCTATTATGTTGTATGCTTGTGTGCGTGGTGCTGTTTCCTGTGACCCGTGCCATAGGCGGGAGGGAAGCCGCGGAACTTAAACTCGAGCCAAGCGTCTCCGTATGGCGTATTCCTTAAATATGATTGTCCCGCCGCTTATATTATGTAGCATTTCGCATAGTTTTAATCTGCGAACGCGAAGGATTCCAAAGTTCTGTACAACTCATATTCAGTGGTAGTATTCTAATCATAAGCCGATTAGCTATAAATACATCTCCTCTATGTTCTGCTAAAAATGACTGTGAAGAGGAAAACAAAACAGCGTATTGGTGCATATACAATTTATCTTTAAAATTACATTTAAGGAAAAGAATATATGTGGGAGAAATAATTTGTCTAATGGTGTTCAGTGCCCTGTTGTCGTAGTTAAAACTGACTCAAAACGAAACCACAAATTTTCACAGCACGGCATTTTCTTTCTTGCAGTCGGTTTTAACAGAAAACCTGTACATTGTTGTTTAAAAAAAATAAATAAAGCCTATGTCCGTCTAAGTCGTGGAAAATTTTGAAGTAAATCGGCCAAGAGTACTGATAACAACGTAAAACGTCTTGTCTTTATGTAACAGTATTCGCAATCTCCAGTCTGTATAAGAAAACGTCATGTTTTTAAGTAACATGAGGAAATAATCAAATTTCTGCTGTAAACACAAGGGAAAGTCTTAAAAAAATACGATAAGATTTCCACTCCCTTCCAACAATTGCCCAGCAGTGACAAAATTGCACCCCTGGATTTACTTTACTTGCAGTCTTCTTGGGCGAATTTCATGATAAAACTTTGTCTGTAAGTCTTTTCCAAGTCCTAGGCTTCTGCCAGCGGTCTACACAGATTGGTCGCATACCATGGATCCTACGCGGAGTAGTATCTAGGATGTGGAACGAAGCCAGACATGTATATTTACTTTAGTTGTAAAATCAATGAAATAATAATGCTAATTATAATTTTACATTAACTTAGAATATATTATTTAAGAGTTACAGTGGTAATATCCTTCAATGAAGTATTTGGCCAAGTTTTTTAATTTAGTCCTGCGTGACACTTAATGTGCTCTGGTAGGTCGTTGAATTCAGGGGTACTGATGTATTTGATATCTTTTTGCACTAATGTTAACTCCATAAAGTCTTTATAGAGTTTGGTTTTCGACCTGGGGTTATACTCATGTTTTTCACTACTTTTCTGTGAAACGAGAACTACTGGTCGTCACGAAGTATATTAACGACAAAATATGTGTAGTGGTTGGCAAAATTATCAGTTTTCAAGAAGTCCCTACTGGACTTTCTTGAATTAATGCCAAATATAATCCTTATAATACGTTTTTGTATTCTGAAAATATTTACCCTGTAACTTGAAGTCCCCAAGAAAATAATTTCAGTACGTATTAGTGAATGAACTAGTTTCTCTATTATTAAATAGTTTACAGCAGTAATCAAGCGTATTGCAAAAATAAAAGAACCAAGGCGCTTCGTCAATTGTAGGCAGTCGATTTTTCAATTAACTTTGTGATGCGATGTCCTGAAAACGCAACACTTTCTCCTTCTTGTATTTCATTGTCTCAGGAATTTGTTTCTATAGCAGGAGTTCTCTGAGATGTCTCTGAGAAGTTCAACGACAATATGTATGCTTTGAACTCTTTCACTCACTGTTCAGTCTTTAGACTATCAGGTGATAGAGAGTCCACGACTTTAATCTGGTGCACCGTGGCAGTATACTAATTGTCCAACTTGTTTTCTTTCTGAACTTTGGTGCTCCAAACTTGAGACGGCACATGTAAAGTTCCGTTTAGTTGATACTTCACATAAAGACGCGAGAATCGCGAACCTTCGGTAACATATTTATTTGCTCTGGAACTTCGAAAACTGTGAATAAATTTTTAAGTTTTTAAACACCTCCTGGGCTTCTTTTGTGGGCGTATACTCTGTTGACAGATACTTCAGAGTTTGTAGCAAACGGAACACAGCACATCATTCGCAACGGAGAGAAATCTTCAGATAGGAGTCTTATAGTGCCGTTGCTTTTCTCAGTATGTGTGAATGATGTAGTGGATAACGTCGTAAATTCCATGACGATTTCCGTGAATGATGCTGTTATATACAGAGAAGTCGCAACGCTAGAACACTGTAGCTAAATTCAGGAAGATGTGCAAGAAACCGACGCTTTTAGCAGGGACTTGCACCTGATCCTCAACACAAAAAAACGTAACGTACTATGAAGAATTAGGGGAAAAGACCCGTTATTGTATAATTAAACGATTGCAGAGCTTTCGCTGGAAGGAATTAAGTCCAGAAAATACCTAGGAATTTGTCTGTGGCGCAATTTAAAGTGGAACGACCAAGTAATGCTGATAACAGGTAATACAGATTGACAGCCTCAGTGGACAGAAGTATGATCTCGCACAAAGGAGGCAGCCTACAGAACCCTCGATAGTCCAATAACTATTACTCGTCAGCCTGCGATCCGTACCAGATAACATTGATAGAGGAATTACAGAAGGTCCAAGGAAGACCAGCGCGTTTCGTTAGAGGTTTTTGTAGAGTACAAATCCACTTCAGTTGCCAGTAATTTTATTAATTTAATGTTTTAAAGCTTCATCTTCAGGTGCCACCAACCGTGGAAAAGAAGAGGGGCTACTAAGGTATGAGTACTATGGGGTTGGCATACTAAAATGCGAGATACAATTTTGGAAAGGGGTGTACTTACATAATTATGAAAACATGAATGTGTGGCGGTCGGGCTAGTCACTTTATTTCATTTCGAGGACTCTGTCGCTGCATTAATCCTATTGTATCCATACCACATGGATCCCATAAACTGCACATAGGCTTAATTTCCTTACTCACTTTTCCTAGTCCTAGTTTATAGCCCCTTTTACTACTCGCTTATTTTTATTACGTTTGGTGCTATATAGATATGAAGTGCTGTCTTATATGTGTATCTTGTTATTCCTGTTGCGTTGATCATTTTACCTTAAGCTTTATCTACTACGTTGTTTCTGCTGTGTAACACATCTATACAGGGGTACCGATCCTAACAGCAGACTTCTCCTACCACACCTCATCCCTCGTTGCCTTATTGCTCAGCTTTTAGATATATACAATGAAGATCCAAAAACTGGTACACCTGCCTAATATCGTGTAGAGCCGCCGCGAGCACGCGGAAGTGCCGAAACACGACGTGGCATGGACTCAACTAATGTCTGAAATAGTGCTGGAGGGAACTGACACCATGAAACCTGCAGGGCTGTCCATAAATCTGTAAGAGTACAAGAGGGTGGAGATCTCTTCTGAACAGCACGTTGCAAGGTATCCCAGATACGCCAAATAATGTTCATGTGTGGGGAGTTTGGTGGTCAGCGGAAGTGTTTAAACTCAGAAGAGTGTTCCTGGAGCCACTCTGTAGCAGTTCTGGACGTGTGGGACGTCGCATTGTCCTACTGGAATTGCCCAAGTCCGTCAGAATCCACAATGGACATAAATGGATGCAGGTGATCCGACAGGATGCTTGTTGATGCTCAGCACTGAAATCTTCAGCAATTTGAGGAAGGCTTGCATTTATGTCATATTGAACGATTCTCTTCAGTGGTCGTTGGTCCCGTTCTTGCAGGATCTTTTTCCGGTCGCAGCTATTTGATGTTATACCTGATTCCTGATATTCACGGTACACTCGTGAAATGATCGTACCGGAAAATCCCTCTTCATCGCTACCTCAGAGATGCTGTGACCCATCGCTCGTGCGCCGTCTATAATAACACCACGTTCAAACTCACTTAAATCTTGACAACCAGCCGTTGTTATAGCAGTAACAGATCTAACAACTGTGCCAGACACTTGTTGTCTTATATAGGCGTTGCCGACCACACCGCCGTATTCTGCCTGTTTAGATACTGCATCTCTGTATTTGAATACGCATGCCTGTACTAGTTTCTTTGGCGCTTATGTTTGTGTTATACATCATCGATACGCATTGCTTTAGTTGTATTTTTGTCTTATATCTCTTTCATCTGACGTACTCTCTCACGTGGGCTTTTAGGCATTTTTGTCAATTCCCCACGTTTTTTGTTACCATATTATTCTTATATTCGTAGTTATATTTTGTATAAATCTTGTGAACCACAAAAAAATAGCTCTGAGCACTATGGGACTTAACATTGCGGTCATCAGTCCCCTAGAACTTAGAACTACTTAAACCTAACTAACCTAAGGACTTCACTCACATCCATGCCCGAGGCAGGATTCGAACCTGCGACCGTAGCGGTCACGCGGTTCCAGACTGAAGCGCCTAGAACCGCACGGCCACACCGGCCGGCCTTTGAACCACAGTTATGGAAGCTGACAGACTAGTCAACTCTACTCCTTTGTGGCGCTTTACTTCGATTCCGCACCTCACTGGCTCCTATATCAGTCGCTTCCGCCGTCGCGGTCTTCTGTCTTCTGGGCCGCCAGCACTATATAGCCTTTTCCGTGTCGTGCTGCCCAGGCGGTATCTATGGTTGCTGTGTTCAGTTATTTATTATTTACATTATTATTGAGTTCATGTTTGTCCGAAGCTCTCCCCAAAGTCGGTGTTTTTGTCTAAGTCCGTTGCGTTTGTTTGACGTTGACGTGATCCCCAGTGATTGACTGGTCCGGGCGCCACACATTTATGTTCTCGTAATTATGTGAGTATACCACATTCCACAGCTGTAACTTTCATCTTAGAATGTCAGGACCGTAGTAATTGTCGTTAGTAGACCCTCCTCTTGTTCTCAGTTCGTGCTACCTGAAGCTTTAAGCTTCGAAACCGGTCTTATAATACCTGAAGCGGACTTTTATTCTATAAATATGCTCCTCAGTTGCGGATGTTCACCTGACGGAATATTTCGCAGGAGATTTGTGTAGTAAGTGCGAAAGCATCGCTGAGATGCTCAGCCAACTCCAGTGGCAGACTTTGGAAGAGTGGAATTCTGCATCATGTTGCTGGTTGCCGTTAAATTTCAGAGAGCGTACGTTCCTACGACAGTCAACCAATATGTTTCTTCCTCCTACGTATATCTCGCGAAAGGATCAAGAAGGTGAATTTAGAGACATTAGAGCTCACACAGAGGCTTATCAACAATCGCTTTTCCCGTGGAATTTTCGCGACTGGAACAGGAAAGGTGGGAAGTGACAGTGTTACAAAAAGTACCTCCCGCCACACACCGTAAGGTGGCGTGCGGATTATAGATTTACACTGAGCGCCAAAGATACTGGTATAAGCATACGTATTCAAATCAGAGATATGTAAACAGGCAGAATACGGCATTGCGGTCAGTAACGCCTATACAACACAAGTGTCTGGCGCAACTGTTAGATGGGTTACAGCTGCTACACGTGGGGGCTATCAGGATTTACAGGGTGTTTCAAAAATGACCGGTATATTTGAAACGTCAATAAAAACTAAACGAGCAGCGATAGAAATACACCGTTTGTTCCAATATGCGTGGGACAACAGTACATTTTCAGGCAGACAAACTTTCGAAATTACAGTAGTTACAATTTTCAACAACAGATGGCGCTGCGGTCTGGGAAACTCTATAGTACGATATTTTCAACATATCCACCATGCGTAGCAATAATATGGCGTAGTCTCTGAATGAAATTACCCGAAACCTTTGACAACGTGTCTGGCGGAATGGCTTCACATGCAGATGAGATGTACTGCTTCAGCTGTTCAATTGTTTCTGGATTCTGGCGGTACACCTGGTCTTTCAAGTGTCCCCACAGAAAGAAGTCACAGGGATTCATGTCTGGCGAATAGGGAGGCCAATCCACGCCGCCTCCTGTATGTTTCGGATAGCCCAAAGCAATCACACGATCATCGAAATATTCATTCAGGAAATTAAAGACGTAGGCCGTGCGATGTGGCCGGGCACCATCTTGCATAAACCACGAGGTGTTCGCAGCGTCGTCTAAGGCAGTTTGTACCGCCGCAAATTCACGAAGAATGTCTAGATAGCGTGATGCAGTAATCGTTTCGGATCTGAAAAATGGGCCAATGATTCCTTTGGAAGAAATGGCGGCCCAGACCAGTACTTTTTGAGGATGCGGGGACGATGGGACTGCAACATGGGGCTTTTCGGTTCCCCATATGCGCCAGTTCTGTTTATTGACGAAGCCGTCCAGGTAAAAATAAGCTTCGTTAGTAAACCAAATGCTGCCCACATGCATATCGCCGTCATCAATCCTGTGCACTATATCGTTAGCGAATGTCTCTCGTGCAGCAATGGTAGCGGCGCTGAGGGGTTGCCGCGTTTGAATTTTGTATGGATAGAGGTGTAAACTCTGGCGCATGAGACGATACGTGGACGTTGGCGTCATTTGGACCGCAGCTGCAACACGGCGAACGGAAACCCGAGGCCGCTGTTGGATCACCTGCTGCACTAGCCGCGCGTTGCCCTCTGATGTTGCCGTACGCGGTCGCCCTACCTTTCCAGCACGTTCATCCGTCACGTTCCCAGTCCGTTGAAATTTTTCAAACAGATCCTTTATTGTATCGCTTTTCGGTCCTTTGGTTACATTAAACCTCCGTTGAAAACTTCGTCTTGTTGCAACAACACTGTGTTCTAGGCGGTGGAATTCCAACACCAGAAAAATCCTCTGTTCTAAGGAATAAACCATGTTGTCTACAGCACACTTGCACGTTGTGAACAGCACACGGTTACAGCAAAAAGACGACGTACAGAATGGCGCACCCACAGACTGCGTTGTCTTCTATATCTTTCACATCACTTGCAGCGCCATCTGTTGTTGAAAATTGTAACTACTGTAATTTCGAAGGTTTGTCCGCCTGAAAATGTACTGTTGTCCCAAGCATATTGCAACAAACGGTGTATTTCTATCGCTGCTCGTTTAGTTTTTATTGCCGTTTCAAATATACCGGTCATTTTTGAAACACCCTGTAAGTGAGCTTCAATGCGGTGTTATAGTCGGATCACGAGCTATGGGGCACAGCATCTCCGAGGTAGCGATGAAGTGGGGATTCTCCCTACGACCATTTCACGAGTGTACCGTGAATATCAGGAATCCGGTAAAACATCACATCTCCGACATCGTTGCGGCCGAAAAGAGATCGTGCAAGAACGGGACAAACTACGGCTGAAAAGAATCGTTCAACGTGACAGAAGTGCAACACTTCCGCAAATAGCTGCAGATTTCAATGTTGGACCATCAATATATGTCAGCGTGCGAACCATTCAACGAGACGTGATCGATATGGGCTTTCGGAGCCGAAGGCTCGTGTACCGTTGACGACCGCACGGCAAAAAGCTTTACGCCGCGCCTGGGCCCGTCAGCACTGACATTAGACTGTTGATGACTGAAACATGTCGACGAGTCTCGCTTCAAATTGTATCGAGCGGATGAACGTATACGGATATGGAGAGAACCTCATGAATCCATGGACATCGCATGTCAGCAGGGGCCTGTTCAAGCTGGTGGAGGCTCTGTAATGGTGAAGGCGCATGCAGTTGGAGTGACATGCGACCCCTGAGACGTCTAGATACGATTCTCAGAGGTGACGCGTAAATAAGCACCCTGTCCGATCACTGCATCCATTCATGTCCATTGTGTATTCCGACGAACTTGGGCAATTCCAGTAGGACAATGCGTCATCCCCACGCGTCCAGAATTGCTACAGAGTGGCGCCAGGAACAGTCTTCAGAGATTAAACGCTTCCGATGGTCGCCAAACAACCCAGTCATGAACATTCTTGAGCATATCTGGGATGCCTTGCAGCGTGCTATTCAGAAGAGGACTCCACCTCCTCATACTCTTACGGATTTATGGAGAGCCCTGCAGGAATAATGGTGTCTTCCCTCTAGTACTACTTCAGACATTAGTCGAGTCCATGCCACGTCGCGTTGCGGCACTTTCGCGTGCTCGCAGGGACCCCACACAATATTAGGCAGATGTACCAGTTTCTTTGGCTCTTCAGTGTAGTTGTCGATGGCATTGCAGATGTGCAGTGATGATAGGTATATCATACATGAGGACTGGTATTGAGGACAACAGTGACTAAGAATGTAATTAAGTAATTCGTGACAATCACGAACTTGATGACCTCTTCCCTGGGATGTGCTAGACAATGACGTTGCCTGTTCCGAAGCACCCCGCACGGTGTGCTCTGCCGTACTGAGCTACGGTCCTGTCCCGCTTAGGCTAAGGAGGAAGCCGTGCAAGCGCTTGCGGGCTGAGCTACAAGGCCGCCATTGTCTCGCCCTCCATACGGCCCATGCACAAAGTAGACAATGGCGGATGCAAATGGACGCAGTGACGCACGCCGCGCTGCTGTCATCTGCACGGCCGCTGTCCCTCACCCTTGTATTAACGCGCTGTGGCCCTCACCATTTCCTTGGCTCTGGCTCTAGTCATACCGTTTCAGAAAACGCGTGAATTACACAACAGTCTACGCGGTATTCACATAAGAGAAATCTATCTCGTGGCTACTCTCCAGCGTGGGTTTTGGGTACGCTTTACACATTTGTTAGGTCCATAATATTTTCCAAATAAACGTTTTTGCTTAAGAGCAAATACTGATATTGTAGGACGACACCTCGGACTACAAAGTAAGTAGGGGTGGGGGTGGGGGAGGTGTGGAGGGAGAGGAGGCTAGGGGTAAAAAACCAGTTACATATTGTGAATGTACATATTATAAGGTATCACACCAAATATTTTCGAGTGAAAAGGAAAATAATGTATAGAAACTACGTGCATTTTTCTGAAGGCTTACATAGAGACCAATTTCCTGTACCTGAGCTGATCCTCGAAATGTGAAAATATGGCCTCTTAATTTGGCCACGAGGGAAAACGAGGAAGGCCTGGAACAATGGGGATTTGTCACGGTTCATTCACTATTACAATATATAATTTATTGTAGACAGCCTGAATTAAACAACAATTAATTTGAATACTGGACAATAATCAGTGGTGGCAGAAAATATCAGTTATAACTAGCACGCAGTCACTGTTTGCCAGACCTTAAGATAAAAGACGCATCATACAGGGTTGAAGTCAAATATAAACAGCCACAAAAATTACTAAAATTTCGTGAGCAGAAGGTACCAATAAAAAATTTAATAAAACTGAACCGACAACGTAATAGACCACTGCCAAAAATTTCTTATACGACAATGTGACCAAAGAAGGGGAAGAAAATTTTTAAAACCTCATAAAACAGACATGATAGCAAGTCTTCCAGGCTTCCAGGATAATATTCAAATAATTAAAGTTTACACTAAATAAGAGTGAGCGTTGGTATCTCAAACACTTGTAAAATGTTTAAATAACTTAAAGAAGCAATAAGATTTCAAAAAGAGCCACTTTAAATTAACAAATGACTCAGACTTGCTCTAAAAATTCAACTTAACTTTAAACAGCAGCATTAAAGGCCACGGCAATCTAATGCTTGCGCACAGAATCGCATAAACAGGCGGCTGTGTAAGCCGACTGGGCCGAGAATGAGTGGGCCTGACAAGAATCGGTAAACAGCACCGGCGCCGTGCATAAGCGATGTTAAAAAAACTCCCTGCAGCACAATTCCAATAAATGCAAGCTCAACTCACAGCCAAGATTCTAATAAATAATGATTACGCTCCTAACAGAGCGATACCCTATATTTAACAGTCTTCTGACAAGTTAGCAGTACACTTAAGACACCACTTACAACCGGCTTAAGGAAATTCCAGTAGTTATACCAAATCCTCTTGGACCGAGCGGTTCTAGGCGCCTCAGTCGGGAACCGCGCGGCCGCTACGGTCGCATGTTAGAATCCTGCCTCGGGCATGGATGTGTGCGATGTCCTTAGGTTAGTTAGGTTTAAGTAGTTCTAAGTTCTAGGGGACTGGTGACCTCAGATGTTAAGTCCCATAGTGCTCAGAGCCATTTGAACCATTTGAAATCCTCCTGGAACAAATGATTTAGCCAGTCCCAAGCTAATTGTCTTAACGGGGGTAGGACGTCAAACGGGCTGACTTGGAGCAGGAGAGGCATCACAGGACATTTTAATTTGCATTGTCTATACTTTTACAAATAAAGTCATAAAACTTTGTCAGCATCACCAGGAAGGATTCAGGATTCACACTCATTTCAGTGGAAGTTAGAAAACATAACAAAATAATTTTTTTTACATGTGAAATTTCATCGTTTTTTCACTTACTTATGGCTGCATTTGTTGCTATAGATACACTTTTCTTCATAAGTTTGAGAGGTTTTTCGATGAATTTTGCACAGCATACAAACCATACTTACAGGTGTATGAAACTCTAGAATTTATTTAATTTATGAAAAAACGAATGAGCTGTTATATTTTAAACCTCATGTTTAGAAAAAACACAAATTTTATAGTTAATTACCGCAATTTTTACCACAGTTTTTAATAGATGTGGAAAATTCTAGAGTTTCATACACCTTTAAGTATGGTTTGTATGGTGTGCAAAATTCATCGAAGAATCTCTCTTATGAAGAAAAGTGTACCTATAGCAACAAATGCTGCCATTAGTAAGTGAAAAAAATGATGAAATTTCACATGTAAAGAAAATTATTTCGTTATGTTTTCGAACTTCCACTGGTATGAGTGTGACTTCTGAATACTTCCTGGTCATGCTGACAAGGTTTTATGAATTTATTTGTTCTGTGGTGCCTCTCGTGCTCCAGGTCGGCCTATTTGACGTCCTGCCCCCCTAAATGCAGGTGGTGGCTCACGTCGGTACTAATGATGTGTGTCACTTTGGATCAGAAGAGATTCTCTCTGGTTTCGAGCGGCTAACAGAAGTGGTAAAGGCTGCCAGTCTTGCTTGCAAGATGAAAGCAGAGCTGACCATTTGCAGCATAGTGGACAGGACCGATTGCGGACCTCTGGTACAGAGCCGAGTGGAGGATCTGAATCAGAGGCTCAGACGGTTCTGGGACCGTGTAGGCTGCAGATTCCTCCACTTGCGCCGGAGGATGGTTGGGTTTCGGGGTTCGCTGAATAGATCAGGTGTCCACTATACGCAGGAGGTGGCTACACGGGTTGCAGGGGCTGTGTGGCGTAGACTGGGCGGTTTTTTAGGTTAGAGGGTCTCGGGGAAACACAAGAAGGACTTCAGTCACAAAAGGTGCAGAATGAACACAGGAAGAACGTAGATACAGGAACCACTGGTATAACAGTTGTAAATTGTCGTAGCTGTGTTGGGGAAGTACCAGAGCTCCAAGCGCTAATAGAAAGCACTGATGCTCAAATCGTTATAGGCACTGAAAGCTGGCTAAAGCCGGATATAAGCTCAGCCGAAATTTTTGCGAAGAACCTATCGGTGTTCCGAAAGGGTAGGCTAAACACGGGTGGCTGTGGCATGTTTGTTGCTGTCAGAAGTACTCGTAGCTTAAGTTGTCGCGAAATTGAAGTAGATACTTCCTGTGAGTTAGTATGGGCAGAGGTCATTGTTGGCAACCGGAATAAAACAATAATTGGATCCTTCTACCGACCTCCCAATTCAGATGATACAGTTGCTGAAAGGTTCAAAGAAAACTTGAGTTTTATTTCAAACACATACCTGACTCATATGATAATAGTTGGTGGTGACTTTAATTTACCTTCGATATGCTGGCGAAAATACATGTTTAATTCCGCGGGTAGACGTAAAATATCATCCGAAATTGTGCTAAACGCATTCTCTGAAAATTATTTCGAGCAGTTAGTTCATGAGCCCACTCGAACAGTAAACGGTTTTGAAAACACACTTGACCTCTTAGCAACAAATAATCCTGAGTTAATAAAAGCATCAAAACCGATACAGGGATTAGTGAACACAGCATTGTCGTAGCGAGATTGAATACTGTAATCCCCAAATCCTCGAAAAATAAGCGAAAAATATACCTATTCAAGAAAGCAGATAAAAATTCACTTGCCGCCTTCCTGAGAGACAATCTCCACTCATTCCAAATTAATAATATAAGTTTAGACCAGATGTGCCTTAGACTCAAAGAAATGGTATCAGCAGCAATTGAGGGATTTATACCTAATAAATTAACAAACGATAGAACTGATCCTCCTTGGTACACAAAACGGGTTAGAACACTGTTTCAGAAACAACGAAACAAACATGCCAAATTTAAACAGACGCAAACTCGCCAAGATTGGCGATCTTTTACAGAAGCTCGAAATTTAGCGCGAAGTTCAATGCGAGACTCCTATAAAAGTTTCCACAACGAAACTTTGTCTCGAAACCTGGTAGAAAATCCAAAGAGATTCTGGTCATATGTGAAGCATGTTAGCGGCAAGAAACAGTCAACGTCTTCTCTTCGCGATAGCAATGGAGATACTATTGAAGACAGTGCTGCCAAAGCAGAGTTACTAAATACAGCCTTTCGAAATTCCTTCACAAAAGAAGACGAAGTAAATATTCCAAAATTCGAATCGAGAACAGCTGCCATCATGAGTAACGTAGAAATAAATATCCTCGGAGTAATGAAGCAACTCAAATCACTTAATAAAAGTAAGTCTTCTGGTCCAGACTGTGTACCAATTAGGTTCCTTTCGGAGTATGCTGACGCATTAGCTCCATACTTAACAGTCATATACAACCGTTCGCTCGACGAAAGATCCGTACCCAAAGACTGGAAAGTTGCACAGGTCACACCAATATTCAAGAAAGGTAGTAGGAGTAATCAACTAAATTACAGGCCCATATCGTTAACATCGATATGCAGCAGGATTTTAGAACATATATTGTGTTATCATTATGAATTACCTCGAAGGAAACGGTCTATTGACACACAGTCAACATGGGTTTAGAAAACATCGTTCCTGTGAAACACAACTAGCTCTTTATTCACATGAAGTGCTGAGCTGTATTGACAAGGGATTTCAGATCGATTCCGTATTCCTGCATTTCCGGAACGCTTTTGACACTGTATCACACAAGCGGCTCGTTGAAATTGCGTGCTGATGGAATATCGTCTCAGTTATGTGACTGGATTTGCGATTTCCTGTCAGAGATGTCACAGTTCGTAGTAATTGACGGAAAGTCACCGAGTAAAACAGAAGTGATTTCTGGCGTTCCCCAAGGTAGTGTTATAGGCCCTTTGCTGTTCCTTATCTATATAAACGATTTGGGAGACAATCTGAGCAGCCGTCTTCGGTTGTTTGCAGTTGACGCTGTCGTTCATCGACAAATAAAGTCATCAGAAGATCAAAACAAACTGCAAAATGATTTAGAAAAAATATCTGAATGGTGTGAAAAGTGGCAGTTGACCCTAAATAGCGAAAAGTGTGAGGTAATCCACATGAGTGCTAAAAGGAACTCGTTAAACTTCGGATACACGATGAATCAGTCTAATCTAAAAGCCGTAAATTCAAGTAAATCCCTAGGTATTACAATTACGAACAACTTAAATTGGAAAGAACACATAGAAAATGTTGTGGGGAAGGCTAACCAAAGATACGTTTTATTGCAGGACACTTAGAAAATATAACAGACCCACTAAGGAGACTACCTACACTACGCTTGTCCGTCCTCTTTTGGAATACGGCTGCGCGGTGTGGCATCCCTACCAGATAGGACTGACGGAGTACATCGAAAAAGTTCAAAGGAAGACAGCACGTTTTGTATTATCGCGAAATGTGGGAGAGAGTGACACAGAAATGATGCAGGATTTGGGCTGGGAATCACTAAAAGAAAGCGTTTTTCGTGGCGATGGAATCTTCTCATGAAATTCCAATCAACAACTTTTTCCTCAGAATGCGAAAATATTTTGCTGACACCGACCTACATAGGGAGGAACGATCACCACGACAATATAAAGGAAATCAGAGCTCGTACGGAAAGATATAAGTGTTCATTCTTTCCGCGCGCTATACAAGATTGGAATAATAGAGAATTGTGAAGGTGGTTCGATGAATCCCTTGCTAGGCACTTAAATGTGATTTGCAGAATATCCATGTAGATATATAGGTAGAAAATCTACGGCCAGTCCAACCCAAGCTAAGAAAGGACAATGTGTCTTAAACTAAAATTTCCTTACAAACCAGTTAAAATAGCCACAAGATATACACGACCTGAAGCAGAATAAGCAGTACATTAGTCTTCATGAATAATTAGGACCCACCACCCCACCCTCTAAACTGCCCACCGTGCCAGTATATAGTACATCATGCTGTTGCTAAATAGCCAAGTCCAGAAAGACAGTTAATGTTCCGCCAAACTACAACTAGAAAATTGAAAGCAACATTTATCCAAAATGTTTAAATTAAACATACGTCACACTGTTCTTAACACTGACCCTGATAACACTCACGCAACACGAAAGTCCAGTTTCACACCAGAAATAGACAATCTGTGGTAACATGAAACATCGACCAATACCGTGCCCCAGAACTAACATAAGCTGATAGTTACTTGCCTCGAGGAAAGCTAGAAACAATAACAGGCATGTAGAATGAGTTAAACACACACAAATACCACTCTGCCTACGAAATTCACAAGAAGCTTACCTGTAGAGGCGGACACTTACATTAACCCAAATTAAAGGCACCACAGACACTTATAATTCACAGATCAAACTTACAATAAGATGCAGTACACACAGATCTAATTAAAATATTTAACAGACCTTTTTAACATACGAATTCTTGCTCCTAGAAATCCGCCTTCAAGTGCCACGGAGGCACTGACATCAGTACCAATAACTAGAATCGGAGCATCCAGAAATTCCGGGCAAAACGCCTCTGAGTAAGCTCGGCGGGTTTTTAGTATTCCATTCCTCAGGTTCGTTGGCATTGCAAGCCGATCACAGAGAACTGTAACTCCTACATATCCTTCCCAGTTTACGTCGATACAGTGACAGATGGGTGGCGTCTAAAGGCCTCTCCCCCGGGGTTGTTCCACTGGTATTCCCCTCATCATGCTGTCATACAGCCCTTGCGGACCCAGCAAGCCGACCCTCCAAGCTAGGCCAGACGGAGTTGCTTCCGCTGTGCGACATCTCTAAGAGCAAAGGATAAGACTATGTCGATATCGGTACAGTACGACAATTCGCCACGGCACAGTACTGCGGCCAGAGCCGTCGCAACGGGTCCTGTCTTTGTTCTTCTGATTTCAGGGCACGTTTCCTAAGCATCTTGAAGCTCTAGTACATGAAATCGTTTGAAATCGGACTTTTATATTAGGCCTAATATAAGTGAACAGAGATGGTTTTAAATATTATAAATTAATTCATAATTGTCACGAAGGAATAAAATAGCGGATGATAGCTCTGTGTATAAAGGTGTTCACGTTTTATCTGTTGTGTTATTCGTGTTTTTTGGAAGTTAGTAATTGTTATTGAGGTAAACCCCTTGGCCACACTACCCACTATAGTGTGGCCATTTTTCCGATCGGGCACTATGTCGGCAGTGGTCATCCATAGGAGAAAATATCAAACTGAAATAAATAGCAAGGAACTACGTTTGTAGGCCAAAAGACGTTGATTAAACAATGATAGATGAGCCATGGCTGGCTCTCGTCAAGTCGTTTTTTTAATTATCATTGGTTGCAGTCCTGTCGTATCTTATTTCTTCTTCGGTTACCGCCATAACCTTGCTGTCTCCTCTCCGTGAGTGGCAGTAGCAGCGTGTATCGATACAACTACTGCTGTAGTATGTTTGGGGTGGCGGATTATGTTCCGGGAGTGCGATGTGTGTTGGTCGGTCGGTTGACGCGGAGCAGCGAGGAGGTCTCCGTCACGTGGAGTCGGGCCGGAGCCGCTGGCAGCGTGCACGCGTGGTTGGAGTTGTGAGGCGCTTCTTGCGAGGGTTACGTAGTTCGTCGCCCATCTGTCTTTGACTTGAACGCTCACTTAACCTACTATCAAGCCTCAACTGCTATCACTACTCTTCCTTTGATCCTGGTTGTTGCTTTATGCGAGATTCCCGCGAGCAACGACGCGCGTGCATTGAAAACAGCTAGTATTGCAGGCGTTTTCTTGGGTTGGGTTTAATTTAATTCACTCCTCCATTAAAGAAGTGCACCATCGGTATCTTCTGCCTTGTGGCCGTTAACATTCCGGTTACCTGCCCTGGGCATTGACGTAGTTTTTGGCAGAGTATTTTCCTCGTCATGTTGTTGCTGTCCAGCACGGCGTGTAGTTCGACGGCCGAGGTGTGTTGGTAGTTTTGGGCGTTTATTCTGACTTGGCTGGATTGGGCATCAGCATCCAGAAAGTTGTGCTATTGAAGTCTTCTTGTCGTTTTGCTCGTCGTGGAGCAGAACCGATTTTGTTGGTTGGTTTGTCGGCTGGTCTTCGGTTGGGTTGCCTTCCGATTAAAAGGATGTCGGTCTGGCTGCCTGTCTCACCTAACCGTGCGTTAGTGTTACTTCGCAGGCTGACCCTTGGAACCTTCTGAGTGCCGATCCTTGTGTTTTACATAGTGATTTCCTTTTAGTCTTAAGTACTGTGTGTGGCTAAGTTTTAGCTTATTAAAATTGTAAGCTTTTCTTTCTCTTTAGGCCTTAAGCCGTGAAACTGTTTTCTCCATGGTGTGTGGCCTTCAGCCGAGTTTGCATGACATGTTTTAAGCTAAGGTCCTCAGCCTTTTCAAATCGAAAGCTCTTCTTCCTAGGCCTTAAGCTGTAAAATTATTTTGAGATGGTGTGTGGCTTGCCGGCCGGATTGACCGAATGGTTCTAGGCACTACACTCTGGCACCACGCGACCGCTACGGTTGCAGGTTCGAATCCTGCCTCGGACATGGATGTGTGTGAAGCTCTAAGACTCTGGAAATGCTGAGGGTTCCAAGTGCTTGAAGATATTACGTCATCTCCTACATGAGGCGCTAAATACATGCAAACATTAGATCGGAGTCGTAGATGCTTACAAGCAAAACAAAGGGACTTTCACATATCCAAGCAGTGCCAGTTTTTGTGGAAGGGAAATAATCCTAACAGCTCATAAGGAGGTATATAATTGACCTTTGGAGAAAAGAGAACCACTTGCATGAATATCAAGAGCTCAGATGGAAACCCAGTTCTAAGCAAAGAAGGGAAAGCAGAAAGGTGGAAGGAGTACATAGAGGGTCTATACAGGGGCGATGTTCTTGAAGACAATATTATGGAAATGGAAGAGGAGGTAGATGAAGATGGCCGGCCGCGGTGGTCTAGCGGTTCTGGCGCTGCAGTCCGGAACCGCGGGACTGCTACGGTCGCAGGTTCGAATCCTGCCTCGGGCATGGGTGTGTGTGATGTCCTTAGGTTACTTAGATTTAAGTAGTTCTAAGTTCTAAGGGACTTATGACCTAAGATGTTGAGTCCCATAGTGCTCAGAGCCATTTGCACCATTTAGATGAAGATGAAACGGGAGATATGATACTGCGTGAAGAGTTTGACAGAGCACTGAAAGACCTAAGGTGAAACGAGACCCTGGGAGTAGACAACATTCCGTTATAATTACTAATAGACTTGGGAGAGCCAGCCATGACAAACAAAACTCTTCCATCTGGTGAGCAAGATGTATGAGACAGGCAAAATACCTTCAGACTTCAAGAAGAATGTAATAATTCCAATCCCAAAGAAAGCAGGTGTTGACAGATGTGAAAATTACCGAACTATCAGTTTAATAAGTCACCGCTGCAAAATACTAACACGAATTCTTTACAGACGAATGGAAAAACTGGTAGAAGCCGACCTCGGGGAAGATCAGTTTGGATTCCGTAGAAATATTGGAACACGTGAGGCAATACTGACATTACGACTTATCTTAGACGAAAGATTAAGGAAAGGCAAACCTACGTTTCTAGCATTTGTAGACTTAAGAGAAAGCTTTTGACAATGTTGACTGGAATACTCTCTTTCAAATTCTGAAGGTGGCAGGGATAAAATACAGGGAGCGAAAGGCTATTTACAATCTGTACAGAAACCAGATGGCAGTTATAAGAGTCGAGGGACATGAAGGGGAAGCAGTGGTTGGGAATGGAGTGAGACAGGGTTGTAGCCTCTCCCCGATGCTATTCAATTTGTATATTGAGCAAGCAGTAAAGGAAACGAAAAATTCGGTGTATGTATTAAAATCCATGGAGAAGAAACAAAAACTTTGAGGTTCGCCGATGACATTGTAATTCTGAGACAGCAAAGGACTTGGAAGAGCAGTTGAACGCCGGCCCTGGTGGCCGTGCGGTTCTAGGCGCTGCAGTTCAAACCGCGGGACTGCTACGGTCGCAGGTTCGAATCCTGCCTCGGGCATGGATGTGTGTGATGTCCTTAGGTTAGTGAGGTTTAAGTAGTTCTAAGTTCTAGGGGACTGATGACCTCAGCAGTTAAGTCCCATAGTGCTCAGAGCCATTTGAATCATGATGTGTGGCTTTCAGTCGAGTTTTAGTCTCTCTTAAATTAAAGTTTCAAAAATTTTGTCCTTAGGTTATAAGATTGGTATTTTTTAGTATGTGGCCTTCAGAAGAGTTTTAATCTCTCTTAAAATTTTAAAATCTTGGTCTTGCTTAAGTCTTAACATTTTTATTCTTTAGTATGAGGGCTTCAGCCGAGTTTTCACGAAATGTTTTAAGCTAAGGCCCTCAGCCTGTTAAATTGAAAGCCCTTCTTCCTAGGCTTTAAGCCGTTAAATTGTTTGGTTGATATGAGGCCTTCAGCCAGGTTTCAGCTTATTTAGAATTAACATTGAAAATTTTTGTTTTAGCCTTAAGCCGTAACACAGTTCTTGCTTAATGTGTGGCTTTCAGCCTATTTTTATTGAAGTAAAAAAAAATGTTTTTTGAAAGAACTCGTGTACCTCAATTCCTACCTTAGGCCTTGGGCCATGGATTTTCGCATGTGGCTTTCAGTCGATTTAAATCAAATCAGAGGAGCTCTTTCGTTAAAACCTTGAGAGTTTTTAATTGTTGCTTATGTTATTGTGTGTTTTCACTAATAAAATTTAAATGTTGAGTGTAATTGACAGCAACTTAGTTTGGTCCCTTTCCAGAAATATAACCTCACGCGCTCTGTCCTGCTAGTCCAGGGATGTCAGTAGTGTTAAAAATTATTGTTCTACATACAAGCGAGGGAACAAGAATAATATAAACGACTTATCTTACGTCAGAAGACTCAAACACAAAAATGTGTTTACTAAAAAGTAACGGAACAAGCTTACTTTAGGACCTCACTGACAACAATGACGATGTACCGGGTGATCAAAAAGTCAGGATAAATTTGAAAACTTAATAAACCGCGGAATAATGTAGATAGAGAGGTAAAAATTGACACACATGCTTGGAATGACATGGGGTTTTATTAGAACAAAATAAAAACAAAGTTCACAAAATGTCCGACAGATGGCGCTGGACAGCAAAACGTCAGTGACTGCGCATGACAAACGTGTATAAAAGGAGCTGTAGTGGGAGAGAGAATCAGATGTGCCAGCAGTCGCAGCATGTTGACGTTACCTGACAAGGCGCTTTTAGTGAAACTGTTTTATCAGAATGGGGAATGTGCTAGTTCCGCGTTACGATCCTATCGCCATAGGAAGGGGATTCGAATGGCTAAAGGTCCGTTGACAATTGCAGCTGTGGCGAGAATGATTTCGAAGTTCGAAGCCACGGGTTGTTTAGACCATAGATCCCGTAGTGGCCGACCGAGCACAAGGCGTAATGCTGCTGAGACAGTTCAGGAAGAAATGGAGACTGTAACGGGTTCGTCTATGCACTTCCAAGTCAGCGCTCGTGCAGTCGCACGTCGCACCGGCATTCCATGCACTACTGTTTGGTTGGCACTTAGGCGTACCCTCCGATGCTATCCGTCCAAATCCATCGGCATCATGAACTGTTACCTGGCGATTTAGTGAAGCGGAGGTAATTTGCGGTGTGGGCGTTTCAAAAGATGGCGGAAGATGACGATTGGTTGAGTGACGTGTTATGGACCGACGAAGCTCATTTCACGCTCCAAGGGTCTGTCAACGCCCACAACTGCAGAATTTGGGCTATCGTAAATCCTATAACTGTCGTGGAAATTCCATTGCACGACGAGAAAGTCACGGTATGGGTTGGATTTACCACATCTACCGTTATCGGGCCTTTCTTCTTCGAGGAACTGCGTGATTCTGGTTTTGTAACTGCTATCGTGGCGGGTGAGAGGTACGCCGATATGTTACGGAATCTCGTGATGACTGGGTGTTGTGTGATGTCCTTAGGTTAGTTAGGTTTAAGTAGTTCTAAGTTCTAGGGGACTGATGACCATAGATGTTAAGTCCCATAGTGCTCAGAGCCATTTGAACCATTTTGTTACGGAATCGCATCATCCCCAGCCTGGCTGATAAACACCTGCTGGAACGTACGATGTTTATGCAGGATGGCGCTCCACCCCATATTGCTAGCCTCTTGAAAGATCTCTTGCGCGCGTCGTTTGGTGATGGTCGTGTGCTCAGCCGCCACTTTCGTCATGCTTGGCATCCCAGGTCCCCAGACCTCAGTCCGTGCGGTTATTGGCTTTGGGGTTACATGAAGTCGCAAGTGTATCGTGATAGACCGACATCTCTAGGGATGCTGAAAGACAGCATCCGACGCCAATGCCTCAACATAATTCCGGACATGCTTTACAGTGCTGTTCACAACATTATTCCTCGACTACAGCTGTTGTTGAGGAATGATGGTGAACATATTGAGCATTTCCTGTAAAGAACATCTTTGCTTTGTCTTACTTTGTTATGCTAATTATTGCTATTCTGATCAGATGAAGCGCCATCTGTCGGACATTTTTTGAACTTTTGTATGTTTTCGGTTCTAATGAAACCCCATTTCATTCCAAGCATGTGTGTCAATTTGTACCTCTCTGTCTACATTATTCCGTGATTTATTCAGTTTTGAAATTTATACTGACTTTTTGATCACCCGGTATATTAGAGCTGGTGTGACCGCTTCTCGGCTGTTCAGAGCAAGAAGTGAATGTGTGGTGGCTGTTCTTTCGGAAAGTCCGAAAGAACGGACAATGGATTCATCCTCTTCAGTGTGGATGCCCGTCTGACCTCCTGCGGGAATGAGAGTAGCGAGGATAGGTGGTGCTCGGTGGGAATGTGGATCGATCGTGAGGCGTGCTGACATAATTCGCACAGTTGCGATGAATACTGTGTCCTAGATGGCGCAGTGGTTAACACACTGCCTAGTAAGCAGTCGGCTTTCGGCCGTTGTCGCGTGCGGACCGGCTCCGCGCGCCGGACTGCGCACCGCAGCTGTTTACATCTGCTTCGCGGTATTTCGTGTTGTGTAGCGTCCATTACTACTGCACCTTTAGGTGCAGTGTTACCGCCGAGTGATACTTCAAGTAACATTCCAAGCCGAACATGCATGACCACGTGCTTATGAAATTGAACAATTCATTCGCGAAGAGTTACGTCTGGACCCCCAGGAAGTGATAGGTATTCACTTCCCTATCACTGGCAGTATCGTCTACATTAAAGTAACGACGGGGGAAGCATGTGCTGAGGTAGTTCTACAACACGCACACGGACTCATGTTTAAGCATTCTGACGGGCATGTTGGAGAGGTAACGGTAGATCACGCTGGTTGCAGTCTCCGAACAATTCAGGTCTTTGAGCTTCCTTTCGAAGTGCCACAAGACGTGGTCGTCGGAGCTTTCCGACCCTACGGCAATGTTGTCGGCCACATCGCGGAAAAATGGCAGACGTTCACGACATACCACGTGTTGAATGGTGTCCGCCAAATCAAGATCGAATTCTCCAAACATGCACCATCCTACCTGCTGACAGGTGGCGAGTGAGCCGTCGTTATGACGATAGCCAGCCACGAACACGTGCCGGTTACCGACAAGAGGGCCATGTTCGGTCAGACTGTCTCCCGACTAGCTCCCAAAGCGACGATCACTTCTTTACCAGACAGCTACGCCAGAGCCGTACACAGACCCAATGTGTCACTTCAGTAACCACCTGTTACCCTCTCGGAACTCCCCACTGGAAATGACGGTGCTGCCGCGGCCTCACCGGCACCATCTCCTCCGACGGCTAAGAGACCACCAACTCTCCAAAGCTCGATGACCAGCCCGCTCGCTGCGATGGGCATCGATGCGAGTGCGGTGCCTATCTCTGCTTTTCTTCAGACGGGTGCGACCTCGGACATTGAAAGTCCACATTCAGACACAGAACAGCACCTCTGAAGGCAGCGGTCACTCCGAAAACGGAAGAAGAGAAGTGAAACGCCATCCGACGACTCACTTTTCATGTGGCATCACAGGCAGTGGGCCGGATACAAGACAGTGATCTCCGTTCGTGCGCCCTGACGACAGGAGTGGCCGCTCCTGATGCCCATCTGAGGAACGATCCAGCCCGACCACGATCTGGTGACGGTGATGACCAGCAGAGATGCGACACTTCAGCCTCAGTCTCACACAATCAATCTGGAATAATGTGAGCTGTGTGAACAATAGCCCAATCGTCTTAGAACACAGCATCACCATTAAGGAACAAACGTGGTACATGAGATGGACCTGGTCACGTAAGCAGTGATTCGAACTTGCGGAGTAACCGTGGGACCCATGGAGTACCTCATTCTGGTTGCCAAATCATCAACAGACCCCCGCCTTGTTTCACTCTGGGAAGTTGTAAACTGTGAAACAAGATTCATCCGACAAAATGACTTTCTCCCACGTTTATTCGTATAGGGTGAAGCCCCTCCACGTCCACAAGGACATGTACACACAAATGGTCTACTGCCATCTCTGCGTAGGGGTTAGTGTTGACGAAGTGAGGTCCTCGTAGGATGCGAGTACTGCGATGTTTGAGCACGTCTGATTAAGATGTAACCTCCCCACAAAAAGTGTAACCTCCCCACAGTAAAAAATATTTATTGCATTCATTCAGATTCAGCGTAACGTCACAACAGAAAAAATAATAATTATATATAACATTCGCGTTTAGTGTAACCTCCCAACAGTTAAAAAATAATTATATCATTCACATTCAGCGTAACCTACCAACGGATAAATTCCGTAACCTATCAATAATACAATGTGACTAACCTCCTAATAAAAAATGTGACTCATATATAACCCTTCAATAATTAACTGACTGAGAATCTAAACTGGTAAATTTTGGACGTCAGCAGTGCTGCGTCATGGCCCTGAAAGATCATAATGAATAAATTGAAAATTCTTATCTCAATAAGGTCGCCGGATAACGCATATATATCTGCTCCTATAAGAAATTTTTCTGCCACAGCCCAGTGCAATGCTGGCCGATAGATTTGTCATATATAAAAAGAAACAACTGATTTTTCTTTACAATAATCGGGATGATCATGGATTGGAGAAATTAGTAAATTCTTTAAACTGACATGAATGATAGTCAAAAGTTAATTTTTGTAAGACAGATTATTATCTAGAGATTATTTAAAAACATTTACATGGGACTTGATATAACAATAATACATATGCGCGAGGCTGCTTTTACCTTATACTACATCGCTCAGCCACCGCCATCGCTCCCCACGACCGGCCCAGCCAACTCGATACACCAGACTGCTAGCTACTACTTACTCCTAGTGCCACACAGTTCCTACTGCAGCCAACACTGCTCTTTGGTCTGAGATTCTCTTATAGCTTACATATCGCAGGCAGCGCGCGAGCAGTCCATCGAAATTACATCTGCTCGAGTGCGCTAGCAACAAATTCCTTAGTCATGGACCTCTTACAAAGAATAACCATTAATAAGCGGTCATCTGGAGATACGTTGGGTCGAAAATTGAACGAAGGACAGCGGTTGCAAAGGAAGAGAAAAAAATGTGCCAAGGCAAGAGCCAAGGGAAAAAACACTCTGCGACAGTCTGGTCTGGTAGTAAGAGCAGTGCTTGCTGTCTGCGACTGATCATGCAAGGTTTAGGTAAGTCAGAAGTCAGTAGTGAGTATCATGCACGCGGATACCTTTAACGTTGCAATGCCTTGTCACTCGGGTGCTGCAGCTGAGTACCAGCGTTGCCTTTTTTTATGTGTGAAATCTTATGGCACTTAACTGCTAAGGCCATCAGTCCCTAAGGACAAACTCACACACCCATGCCCGAGGGAGGACTCGAACCTCTGCCGGGATCAGCCTCACAGTCCATAACTGCAGCGCCTTAGACCGCTCGAGCGTTGCCTTCTCGGCCAGCATCAGCATACTTGTAACAGTTGAGTTCGTCATCAGCTAGAGTCCGATACATATATACCGGGTGCACAGTGCAGAACCGTAGTGCAGGCGATATGTTTGTTGCTTTAGTGTGCGAATTTGTCAGTTTCCCTGCTGTTGCCTATTGGTCGGCTGTGATAGCAGCTCACATGTCCAGTCAATATTACTGATGTGCAGGGGCCCGCCGATGCTGCCTCTTGTGAGTGTGTGTTAGCTCGCCTTAGGTGGTTAGGCCCTAGCTAACAGTGCCTTTGGTTGCTTATGCTTCCAGCTCTGGTTGTGATCATGATTCACCAGAGTAAGGTTGAAAGGATTGTTCGAGTACGTAGGGTTCCTGTATAGTTGTGTGGCGAATTTTTGGAATACTTCCTTGAGGGTTTCAACGCGATGTTCGTTGTGGAGTTCCGAGGTGCGAATGTAGCGTGGAGCGTTGCTAATGATATGTAGCACTTTTTTCTGTATGACCTGCAGACGGAGCAGGCACTGTTCTGTAGTCCAGGTTTTATTGCATCACTGATGGGTGATTTCGGAATTTGAGCTCGAGCTGCAGTCTCTAGCTTGTGGATCTCCCTATGTGTTGTTTTGGTGCTTACAGAGTTCAGAAGTGCGCCATTCAGTTCTGCAGTGACTTTTGTAGCTGTCGTCATGTTATGTTTCATCAAAATCCTCTTGAATAACTGTCCATCACGATCACTGAACACGAGATTTCGTCCACGTTGAGAACTGGCGGATAATGTTTCCGTGCTTTGCCTGTATGCATTATAAACCTTCGACATGGTGCTTCTTCAAACACCAATCACTTTGGCTGCCTTGGTTATGCAAGCACCCACCATACGAGCACCAAACATTTCCCCGCTTTAGAATACTCTGAACTCTGACGTAAAGCACTTACAAGTAAGCATAACACTGTTCAGACTACAACTCACACTTCATACATGTTGAGGAGACTGCACAGGTGCCGCCCATGGTCAAACACAACAGTGCAACCTGTAGGCGTGGCTAGCATCTGAGTTTATCTTGAAGAGTGCTGAGCCATTCTGGCCATTATCGGTATTATGTGCTGTTAGGCTGTCCGGCTGCTAGCCAGGAGCAGCTTCGCACGTGGTGCACCAGATGGCATGCGAGGCGACTTCTGAGCCTATAAAGACGTACCGGGCTTGTGGAGAGGGCTCTCCTTCTGGCGGTCAAGAAGGGAGTTTCTAGCTGGCAACAGCAGCACGCAGTCCATTCCGAGAGCACAAGACGAGTGGACGCCTCCAGAGCAGCGCGTGGCCAAATGCATGACGCTGGTGCGGTGCTTATGCGAGTAGGCAGACAGGAGGGAAACTGGGTGGCTGTAAATAAGCCGAAGGAATCTTCGGGTCGCAGCGAAGCAAGAAGATTGGTGTACCAGTTTCCACTTGGAACAGCCCCTAATCAACCAAAAAGAACGGAACTTGGTGAACGCTAGAATCAGAATTTATCTTACAACGTCTACGACAAGACAAAGACAAACTCCCGTGATGTAAAAGATAGGAACCCTCACTAGCAATAATAATCTCAGAAACAGGTATAGTTCGGTAGGCTAAGATTTCCCGAGTTTCAAAGGATTCCAAACCAGCTCTTCCTGCATTGTTACAAGCAACGAAAGCAACAGTAATCCATCCGTCACCCAAACTGGAAGAAGAAGAAACTTTCATTAAAGAAAAATTTAACCTCGCACCACAAAATAAAGTAGGTCCATTAATAAGAACAAATTGAGTAGTTTTACCTACTCCTCTTGTTTCGTTCTTTTTACCCTTCGCAGAAGATGCCGAAGCACCAAGAGTGCCGTCCACATTGACAAGTGATTTGTAAACCAGCATTCGCCGGCGATGACGAAAACAATCCGCTGCGTGCGCCAGGACTGATGCTACAAATAGCACACTGTTCTGTCTAGCGCATTCACTCGGTTTGAGTGAATAGCCACTGTGGCACTGCTTCTACAATGATGCGTAAACGTTGTTTTCGTCGTCGCCGGCGAATGCTGGTTTACAAATCACTTGTCAATGTGGACGGCACTCTTGGTGCTTCGGCATCTTCTGCGAAGGGTAAAAAGAACGAAACAAGAGGAGTAGGTAAAACAACTCAATTTGTTCTTATTAATGGACCTACTTTATTTTGTGGTGCGAGGTTAAATTTTTCTTTAATGAAAGTTTCTTCTTCTTCCAGTTTGGGTGACGGATGGATTACTGTTGCTTTCGTTGCTTGTAACAATGCAGGAAGAGCTGGTTTGGAATCCTTTGAAACTCGGGAAATCTTAGCCTACCGTACTATACCTGTTTCTGAGATTATTATTGCTAGTGAGGGTTCCTATCTTTTACCTCACGGGACATATCAAGATAAATTCTGATTCTAGCGTTCACTTATGGGTGAAGGCCAGTGGTCCTTCTTCTTTGGAAGATTGTCGCATTGTGGGTGATTGTACTTTATATAATCATTGTCCTTGCGCCTGACTTTAATATACAGTCCCGTCTGGTTTTGTGCTACTAGCCAGAACATCACTCCCTTTTAGTGTGCAATTGGTTTCTTACTTGCTTCCGTCCGTTAATATGACCCTATTATTGCACGTCAGAATTAAATGTTGTTTGCCCTACGATTCGTTTGAGTGCCGGGGTGTACGGGAGAATAGATTTCATTGGCACAGTTGGTCTGAAACCGCGCATTGTGTGCATGTGAGAACTGTAACATGCCGTAAGCAATACTGTATCTTTTGCTTAATTCTACTGCATTAGGCTTCCGTCATCAGCACTGGTTCTTGCAAGTTTCAGCATCGCTCTTTTAAGTTTGTACCTGGTCTTCCAGGACTTGTAGCTATTGGTTTATTATTCAGGAGTTAAAAGCTATTAGCCTCAGCTACAAGCGCTATTGTTTTAACTTATTCTTTTTTTATTGGTGGGGCTTAAATTATTAGTATTGTAAAAGGTTGTTTGAAATGTATTTTTGGGCAAGGTAGAAGCACTGTGTAATCCTGCGCAACTATGAACTGGTTAGCGTATGTTTACTAAATGCGTTCTATTTAAATGTTCGAGAATTATCAGTGAATGTGTTGTTCGGCTAGCGTCCTCTAGAACAGTGCGTCCACTACACGGCACTGATACTGGGTTTCAGTCACGCCCACACTCGGATGATGGTAAAAGGACAACTTCCAGCCAGCCGTTTGTTTCTTGAGACCGAAGTTTTGTCTGGTGTATACGATGTTCAAATAATTTACGGAAATGCAGCCGGGTTATGCCTGTGTCAACCACCTATATATGGACAGAAGCACACCTGCCATATTCAAGACAGAACTGCAGCAAGTAAACGCTGTGCAAGTGAATTTAAAACCACGGTTTTTGGAGAAACTACGGATATACATTACTCACACACAAATACTAAAGTCATTACAAACCAAAGATGATCGGCATCACAGGTTATCGATAGTGGGATTAGTGATTAACGTGTGAGGTTGCATAAACCCTGTACCTCCGTCTTTTGAGAAGGCAGAGAGCACGATTCCATGTAGGATTTAAACACAAACCACCACCTGTTTATAAGGTTACTTGCTATTTTAATTTCAACAGTTTCCTTAATAACACTATCACAATAGCTGGAAGTGTATGGCACATTCTCCATGTTTTTACATTCCATAGGCTGACCGGTGCTAAGACAATGTTCTGCAATGGTGGATTTGCTCCGCTGTTGTAAGCGTGTGTGCTGTTTATGCTCCGTACACCGATCCTCCACTTTCGCGATAGTCTGAAAAGTTTATGACATGCCACAACTGCAAGGAAAACGGTAGACACTCGCCTTTCGTAAGCCAAGGTCACCCTTTACGGAACCTAAAAGGGCAATTATCATAGAAGATGGTCGAAAACACACTTCACATCATATTTCCGCAAAAATTGGACCAATCTTGTTCGAAATGCTCCCTACGTGACGCAAAAAGGCTTTAGACTTTGGTGCCATCATAGTATTATCATCACTCAACGGGTCCACAACTGGCCGATAGCGCAACGTACTTCTGGTCTCTCTTTCACTATAAGCATTCTGACGAAAGGTGACTTCGAGATGGGCTATCTCACTGAAAAACTCTCAGGATCCGAGATGACATGGGCCCTGTGAACCAAGGTACGAACTACCCATTCAGGTTGAGCCGGATGGTGACAACTATCAGCCTGAAGATACAAGTCAGTGTGAGTAGGCTTCCTATAAACTGTATGTCCCAACGTACCATCCACCTTCCGCTGACCAACACATCAAGAGAGGGAAGATAGCCAGTGTTTTCCATCTCCATCGCGAAAAAAAATTCTGGTGGGTTGAAGTCAGGTGATCTAAAATGTCGTTCAAATTTTCACTGCCATGAAACCAAACAGCAAAAATATCTACATAGCTGAAAGAGGTGAAGGGGTATTTCGAACCTTGGTTCACAGATCCCATGTCATCACGGATCCTGCGAGTTTGTCAGCTGAGTAAGCCCATCTCGAAGTCATCTTTCGACAGAATGGTTATATTGAAATATCTTCTGGTAAACCTTCCGGGATGTAAGGTCGTGGTCCATGAAACTCTTCAGCTCTTTAAGTTTCGTCCAGAGCTGCGCTGGACATCTTCAGAGAGGTGTTTCTCCTCCGGTGAGTCTTGCCGACTTGCCGACTTCAGGCCCTAGCTCGAAGTCATGGGGTACTTCGTACCTTGGTTCATAGGGCCCATGTCATCTCGTAATCTTAGAGTTTTTCTGCTGAGCTAGCCCATCTCGAAGTGACCTTTCGTCAGAATACTTATAGTGAAAGACAAACCAAAAGTACGTTGCGCTATCGACCAGACCCGTTGAGTGACGATAATACCAAGTTGGCACCAAAGTTTGAGGCCTTTTTTGCGTTTCGTAGGGAGTATTTCGAATAAAAGTGGTCGTATTTTGAGGAAGTATGATGTGAAGTGTGTTTTTCGACCATCATCTATAATTAGTGCCCTTTTCGGTTCCGTAAAGGATGATCTTGGTTTGCGCAAGACGGGTATTCCTCGCAGTAGTGGCTTATCACACATTGGTCAGACTATCAAGACTGTGGAGGACCTATGCACTGTGCATAAGCAGCACACATGCTTACAACAGCCGAGCAAATCTGCCATTGCAGAACATTGTCTTAGCGCAGATCATCCTATGGAATATAAGAACACGGAAATTTTGTCATGCACTTCAAGCTATCGGAATAGGGTTGTTAAGGAAACTGTTGGAAATAAATTACGAAGGAGCCGTATAAATAGGTGGTGGTTTTTGTTTAAATTCTCCACGTAACCCCGCTCTCCCATCTCAAAACACAGAAGGAAAGAGTTTGTGCCACCTCTCCCACTGATGATTACTTTCGCTATCGATAACCTTTGACGTCGATTATCTTTGGTATGTGATGGCTCTAGTGTTAACGGTGTGTGGGAGTGTTATCTTTCCGGGACGTCTCCAAAACTCGAGCCTTTAAATACCATTGCACAGCACTTACTTGCTGCTGTTTTTCCTCCAAAATGGCAGGGTGTGCTCCTGTCGAAACATCATCGATTGTCGACACGTCATGCCGCTGCGTTACCTGAAGTTATTTGAACATTTGTGCCTTGTTACTTACTGAGCGCAGTGAGTGCGACTCTGGGAGTGGGTCAAATTAAACATTTCAATTAAGCATCTTTCATGACTTTTTTTTGGCAAAAGACACAAAACTTTTCAAAAACATTTGTAGGCAGTCTATTGGTTGTTCTTTATGTTTTAGGTGTACTCTTGTGCACTATGGAACCAAGTGGTCTCCTGAGGATAACGTATTTAAAGAGGGAGTAGTTGCGTTTGGGCACTGGACATGTGACCAATTGGGAGAGGGCAGCGTCGTTGAACTGGGTGCGTAGCTGTGCGGGGCAGTGGCATGTACACTGCAAGTCATCGCGGACAATGTTGATGAGGTGAGTGCCGCCTCTCGAGAGAATAGGGCAAAATATTCAGTCCTTGGAATGTAGTAATATGTCTCGTGCGCAGATATATCGAGTGAAAGTGCAAATTAGCCATTAGTATAATTGTAGTCAGTATCTGAAAGTAGTTAATAGTAATCAGGATCACATTGCCACGATTAATGAGTGGCAGAATAGAATTATGAAATTGAATGCATTAGAGTGAAGCGCCACATCATTTAGCGATGTGGATTAAGTCGCCCTCTCTCTCTCTCTCTCTTACGGTGAAGTTACAGTGCGGTGAGTGGAATTATAATTTATTGTATGGGGCATCACTTCACTAAGTTATCCAACACAGTTTAGTTGATGTTCCGTGGTGCTGATAATCTGTCAACTGAGAATGTTCAACAAATAACTGGGTTTTTGCGATTTTTTGTTACTTTGCAAAACCAAGGTAATATTCTGAAGATTGAGCAGTCAGATATTTTTTCAAATTTTATGTCCCTTGACTCGTGATTGAGCAGAATGATTAATGCCATGTTGTCTGATCGTGGCTCATTGACAGAACTGCAAGAAAGTGTAGTATGAGTGAGACTATTAACTGGGTTTGGGAATGACTTAAATAGTCAAAATTTCTTTCTTGTGCTGGGGCGTAATGAGACATTGGCAAAGTATATACAACAAATTCGAACGGCCAATGTGGCTCGGAACGTGCAGGTCACGAATGGCGAAGTTGTAAGCAACATTTTAGAAGGAATGTAACAAGATGGCTGTTCACGAATATTATTTTCTGAGAAACCTGTAATCTTTTCTGATTTGGATAAGATAGTCGTCAGCATAGAAAGCATCAGATTTCTTTATGAAAGACCGAGAACCTATTTGTGTCTTATTGAATCCTGGGAGCAGCGTCTCCATTCTCGATCATACCTGGTATTTGAGGAATCATAATATGTGCAAGTTTTCCTTAGTGCAATCCGCAAATCAGGGTTTTCACGTCGTGGAAGGTTGGTTACTATTATTAGTTGGCAGGATTGAGCCTATTGTAAAATTGATGGCGTGTCATGGCCAGTGGGGTAAAGGGACTAAGTAGTTTTTCCAATGAAAGATGACAGCAGGGCACAGGGCTTCTGGAAGTACCGAACCCGATTGAGGATGCAAAATGGCAATATCCTTTATTTACCAAAACATAACAGTATTTCCCAGTGGTAAAAGTATAGATATCCAGTTTACAACAGCTAGCACTTAGTCAATATAAATTTAAAAACATACAACGCGTAGAAACGCCTCAATTCAGGACAAGTTAGCCATCATTTCAGGACCTTTTAATACAAACTGAGAGGCGCTGCAAGTAGAATAATGTTTCAAAATTAAATTTAGAATTTACGTCCAATAATAACAATTTCAAGAATCACAAGCACAATGAGCATCAAACATTCACCCATGCCTCCGAAAAGGGAGCTATAAGTACAAAACAATTAAAAATTATTATAGAGAAAATCTTTTAAGCGAAAGTTCAGTTTATGAAACCTCTGACCCGATGGGTCCAGTAGAATCAGAACACTTTAACTCTTTTAACTTAAAATAGTATGACTCAAAAATTATAATTTAAAGAGAAAGTTGTTTCTTAACAACATGCAAATATATCAATTACGGTGCCATTCCGCCATGGCACTCTTCAGGACCATAGACCCTCCTGACTGCTCTGGACAGCAACACCGCCTGAGGAAGTGCCGACACCACAAAGACATAATAAGTCTCAAAACACAATATATGAAACAACAATAAATTTACGCCAAGTGTGACGGTACCTACCAAGTCACCAACCTTTCTGAACCATTAATATAAGTCAATAAAACTTCCAGTTAACCAACCAGTGAAATACATCACACCACTGGGAGCTACTGCAGTTCTTATGACCAACATAATTCTGTCTTTAAACCGCCACACAAGAACATGAGAATAAATGAAATAACTACCCCGCATTTCTTACGTAACCATAACCAAAGCTGGCAGCGGATAAATAATTAATTACATAACAACAATTCATGGAAGCAGTAGGCAATTAAGAAACGGTCTAGCCTAAGTAACGCCAATTTGGTGTAAGGTGAAGCAGACAGCTTTGAAATCTTACAGTGAGTATAATGGCACTTCTGAATTAAAGGCAGCATAAGAATAAAGTCAGAATTAGAACTTCTACTGGCTTCACACAAGAACTCTTTAAATTGTACATGCCTCCCACGATTGACAACCCACTTCAAACGCAGTAGGCAGAAAATTAAAGGCCCATCTCAAGAGCAGTACTAGGAGTTCCAGCATCAGAGTACACAGCTGGAGCAGCGAATCGCGACGCACGGTGGGTTCGGGTGGCAAGGGCGACGTCGAGTCCGGGCAGCAGCTTCTGCTGGCGCAGACGGAAGTACCTTCTGTTCGCTGGGCGAGGGCAGTTATACACGCGTGACGGATGGGTACTAGATGGCTAGTGGTCTAGCGATGTGGGATCAGTTTGGCTGAGGGAAATGGTACGGCGGATGCACCGAGAGGTTCGTAGACGTGGTGGCCTCTACTGTTCTTGTTCTCGTCCTCTGAACTAGTCTGCTTCGTGCAGGCCAGGCGAAGTTTGGCCGACTTCGGCCGGTGCGCCTGCGGAGCCGGAGCCATGACCCGCTTAGCGGTCCTGCGTTGCGGGTTGTTGGAGTTGCAGGAGACCCGGGAAACATGCCAGCTCCCTTGCCTGATCTCCTCAGCTGCTTCACTTGGTTCGCCGGCATGCGGGACTTTACGAATCTAGATCTCAACCGAGTTTACTCGCAAATTCCCTTGGTTGAGGGTTCGAAGCCTGTTACTGCCTTTTGCGTTGATTGGAACATATGAGTTTAATTAGGCCTCCTTTGGTTTATCTAATAGAACAGCTGGACTTTCAAAGCTCTTGGTTTCAGTTCTGGGAGATATGAAATTTAAAGTTGCTTATGATTATGTGGACGACCTTGTGATGTACTATGGCACATTTTCTAGCATGTCAAGCATATTCACCAAGTACTGGCACGTTTGCATAGAGCTGGTCTCACAGCAAAGCTGTGTAATATTAATCTGGTCCGTGGGTTAAAATACGTCAGGAACGGTCTAAGGTGATCCGGAAGTTTCGACTACCTTAAAAAAAAGAAGGAGATCACATGTTTTGTAGGGACAGTGAATTCTTTTACGAACTTTGTAACTAAATTTGCGAGCTGGCTGCATCTTTGAACCAGTTATGTACCAAACAGGAGGCATTTCACTCGATTTTCAGCAGGTTTCATATGATTAAGTCTGCCTTAAGTAACGTCCCTTTTCTGGCTTTTCAAGCATCCAGCAGATATTCTGCAGGAACAACACTGTGGCAGACGTCATGCCGTGTATGACTCCAGGTCTGTTTTCTCCTTCCAAGGTTAAATAGTCACTCTATGAATCAGAGACATTAAAGGTCCTCTTTGCACTAGAAAGTTCATGTTTTGTCTTGATCATAGAGAGTTTTCCCTTGAAATGGTTGATCAGGCTTTAAGCTGGGTACTTGCTCGACCACGTAAAATATGACACATTGTCCGTTGGGTCGTCCATACTGCAGCATTCCGTTTCTCCATCAGACAAATAAGAAACTCCGACAATCCAGTTGCTGATGACGTAAGTCGCATATTTGAAAACTATGTCAGGGATCCTGATAATCCCGAGGACACCGAGGGCGGGCTTTGAGTTTCCGCAACGTTATCTGTGATTCCCTTCTTATTTGGAGATCTCAAAGACATTCAGGAGGTGAGTAGAGACTTGTCGCTGGGGAGGAAGTGCTTGGTTACCATCTGCAAAAGGGCTTGCTCTGCTATCTTACTCATGGGGATAACAGGATGAAAATCTGTCTTCCATGGGAGTTAGTGTCAGTAATTTTCAAATATTTCCACGAATCCATGACTGGTGGGCATCTGGAAATATACAAAATCAACTGGAAAAAATAAGGAATATATCAGCTCGCCATCCCTAAACGGAGACGTAAGGAGGTTAACAAATCAATGTGAAGCGCAAGTTTGCCGAGATGAATTACAGTACACAGAGCAGTTTTCTTCAGTGGAAATGCGCTAAGAGAGCGATGGACAGGGTGTTTATTGATTATGTAGGGCCATTGCCTTGAGAGCAGACGGGTAATAAATGTGTACCTGTCGTCATTGATGTCTTTTCAGGTTTCTTACGGATGATCCATAGTGGAGGGTTAGCATCTGGATTAACGGTTAGGCGTCTTACCAAAATCTTTTCCATACCTGGACAACCTAAGTTTATGTTGAGTGTCAATGCACCTGCTTTTGTTCCGAATGAGTTCAAGAGACTTTGCTTTTATAATGGTGTAATATGACGATAATTTCATAGGCCGCTGGTGGCCGAGCGGTTCTGGCGCTACAGTCTGGAACCGCGCGACCGCTACGGTCGCAGGTTCGAATCCTGCCTCGGGCATGGATGTGTGTCTTGTCCTTAGGTTAGTTAGGTTTAAGTAGTTCTATGTTCTAGGGGACTTATGACCTCAGCAGTTGAGTCCCATAGTGCTCAGAGCCATTTTTGATAATTTCTTATATTGCCCTAGGCCGTCTTTCAATGATAGGGTGAGCAGTAATCTGATGTCTGCTCTAATGACATTCCATACTTTAGCTCGGACAAAATGGGACAGGTCTGCTTCTTGGATACACCTGGCATTTATCTCCGCGGCTCACGAGACCCATAAGACGAATCTGGTGGCTTTAATGTTGGCTTATGCTGTTAGTTCTTCGTTGTCGAATCTTTGATCAGTGAACGTCCTCCTCTCGGATCTTGTGACCCCTGAAGTCATTCAGGATAATTGGAGGTGGGAAAAGATTAATACTGACCATGTACATCAGAGGGAGGTGGAGTGATATATCCAGCGTAAGCGCCCTGCCAAATTGAATACCGGAGATACAGTTTTGATTAAGAATTTTGGTGCCCAACGGAAAACCCATACGAAAATCTCAAATAAGTTGCTACCGCGTTTTGGGACCTTGTAAGATTGTAAAAATATTCATCCCGATTAGGCTTCTCATTGACAACCAACGCATTGGTAGGACGCACTGAGTGCACCTTTGCCATGTTAAGACTTGCTCGGGTACTTGTAATCCGTACCGCTGGGGTGTTTTAGTTTAAGTGTGGAATATTGAGCCAGACTGTCTCTCATCAGTATGGCTGTTACCCAGCGATCGCTTCAGGTGTAGCATCCGAGAGAGCGTGCATGGCGGCTTCCGAGATGAGGAGGAGTCTCCGTCTGGTGGTTCAGAAGGAAGGTTCCATTTGGCAACAGGAGCTAGGATCCACTCGGAGCGCACAAGACGAGTTTGCGCCTCCAGCGCAGCATGTGTGCCTATACGAGCGCGCAGAGAGGAGGCGACATGGGTGGCTTACATTGAGCAAAGGAATCCTCGTTTCACGGGGCGCTATCAAATGAAGATTGCTGTACATGTCATCACTTAGAGAAGCCTCTATTTAAGCAAAAACTGCTGAACTTGGTGAGCATATTTCAGAATATTTCCTACTGATGTGTGCTTGCACCATGGACGTGACTTAAACATACAGTCCAGCTTGGTGTAACGCTGTTTGCCAGACTCTTCACTCTCTTTTTTTTTTGTCTGCAGTTGATTCCTTACTTGGTGCTTGTTATTGGTGCCAAGAGACTTGAAAAAGAGCTGATCATTTAGCTTAGCGGCGATTTCACATTCTTTTCTCACGGTGTTTCCATATTTTTGTCCACTCCCTGCATATTTTACCAGTTTCGACTTCGCTTTATTTTCAAAAATCATATCTTCGTATTATGATAACACATGTTGTGTCTTTGAGGAAAGAGAGTTCACATGCCAGCAAGTGGGCCAAGGATTGCAGTTAATAATTTTCGTTTATTTTACATTTAGCTACTTGAGTGATTCGCTTAAAAACGTTTGCTAGTGGGGATTAAACGTTAAACAATACAACTGAAGATTATTAGGTTATGTTTCAGGGAACAGTGAAATAACTTTTTATTTCCTGAAGAACCAAACAAATTTGATGGAAAGCACCCCTTATGTGGTGCATAGTCCAGGAAATATGAGAAAGGATTCACGAGGTAAACGAAATTAGTAAGCAGAAAGAGGGAAAGTAAATCTGAAAGAGGTGGCATGAACAGTAATTGCGGTGCAACAAAGAAAATGCGTTTTGCAATACTCTTGTCGAATTAGATTCTAAAGCCACCCATAAGGAACTCATATGCTAGTGGGGACAATACATTAACACATTCCTGCCGCCTACGCCATATGATGAGACAGCTGCCAGAGCCTGCACATCATTGCTGACATGCTTGGACTTATGAAAAACTACAACGCTGCGATTAATCCTCGCCCTCTCCCCCCCCCCCTCCCCACCAACCCCTTAAAAGACACGCTCAACCCTCCATCACAACTGCAACTGGTGCTGCACCTGATCGGTAATAAGGTGTAAAAATAATAATTACATTAATGTTATAAAACGTGTGTTTCGTCATTTAATGTTGAGCAGTTGCGATGTGATAAAACGTTACAGAGTTCTATACTAAGGGAACGAGTGTAGTGGGAGCAGATGCCATCCAGGGAAAGATGGTGGTGGTGGTGGTGGTCGTTTACCGTTGTCTTTTTCCGAGGTGTTAAGAAGTGTCAAGTGTGTAGCTGTGCCCTGTGGACAACTGTGATGAGTACATGGACAGTGTAGTATTGTGATTGTGTTGTTACGGATGAAGAGAAGAGAGAACGTGAAACCCGGTGCCGATATGCAGCTTTCTCCCCTCGAATAGCACCAAGGCCGCCAGCTTAACTTCCCCACCCGACGGACAGATCACCATGAAAAGTGTTGCATGCCCTTACTTCATCAGACACTGCTGAGAGCTTGGAATTTAACCCAAGACATTGGCCAAAGTTGGTGATTAGGAACCTTACCTCACCACCTTTCGTCCGCTTGCTGGAGAAATATTTTCAATGAAAGTTTCATTCTCCAGCAGGATAAGAACTACCTTATCCTCGATTCGAGCACCATCGCACGAGCGTGCGTTAGTGGCCTCGGGTACAGAGGCGGGTATAAGATAAAAGGTAGTATTCATAACTTCGCCATACCGAAGACTGACAATCTTCCATTTCAGTTAAATGTACTCTATCCATTTCTGGAGAAAGAAATTTTTGAGAGTCTATGTTTGGAGCACAACAATGTATGATAGTGGCTCATGGACTGTGTGGAAAGGAAAGAAAAGAGAATCGGAGGGTTTGAAATGTGAGACAGTAGAAGAATGTTGAAAACTGGGTGGACCGATAAGGTGAGGAATGAGGAGATTATTCGCCTTCCATGGTACTGGAGCAACCTGTTAGGGTAAAAACAGTAGAGAAAGAGAGAGATTGGAATTGATCAAACAAATAATTGACGATGTAGGGTGCAAGTGCTACTATGAGATAGGGAGGATGGCACAGAAGAGGAACTCGTGGCGGGTCGCATCAAACCAGTCAGAAGACTGATGACTCAAAAAAATAAATAAACCCAGTTTGTTTCTTTCATGCTGTTATTTGTCATACACAGATGGAGGTGATTGGTACCCAAGACCAGTTACTGTAGTGGGAAGAAAAGTAAATGTCTTAGGGAGTGTCAAATGGCTCAAATGGCTCTGAGCACTACGGGACTCAACTGCTGAGGTCATTAGTCCCCTAGAACTTAGAACTAGTTAAACCTAACTAACCTAAGGACATCACAAACATCCATGCCCGAGGCAGGATTCGAACCTGCGACCGTAGCGGTCTTGCGGTTCCAGACTGCAGCGCCTTTAACCGCACGGCCACTTCGGCCGGCTAGGGAGTGTCAGTTTAGACTAATTCGATATAAACAGTCCATATAATACGTGTCCAATTTCTATTGTTTACAGAGATGCAGCTGGTAACGAAGCAGCAGCTGATTATAAAAATAAGTTTTCATTTCGCGCGTTGATACTCCTATTTTACGAATTTTGTTTATTAATTGCTATTTTCGTTTATTACTGAATTTATTGAACGTAATCCTTCATGAGGTGCAGGCAATCCTTCAGAAATTGTACACGTGTCGGTTTTCGTCATTCAAGAGTATGGCGAACACTACGCATGCTCAGCAAGTATCCTCATAATTTACAGCGTGTACACACCTTCGAGAAGGAGAATACTGTCGACGACAGAGATTTTGTGTTTAGATTAACACTGCTTACAGATGAAGCCAGTTCCACTCGTGACAGTACCATTAACACTGTCAGCTGACATTGGCGGCCCGACGAAAACCCACATGTCGTTATGGAAACACATCTTCAAGAATGTTCTCTGTAAATGTGTGATGTGGTGTGGTGTGGTCAACAATCAGGTGACTGGGCCTGCTGTGTCACCGTAGGGTCCATAGTTCATTGAACGTATTATTCCATAATTAATGGAGGAGGTTCCATTGCTAGCAAGTCAACAGCGTTAAAGGTCCGTGCATATTATAATTGTCAAGTGACACATCATCTCATCGGATCATTCCCCAGCAGATGGATCGGCAGAAATGGTCTCTTTTTTGGTCACCAAGGTCTCCGCACCTTACTCCTAGATATTTTAGCCTGTGGGGATGGCTGAAAGGAAAACGTAAACAGAAGAAACGAATTGATCCTTAGGATTATGAACAGTACTGTCCCCATAACAGAACGCCATGACCACCTCAGGAGAGCAACACTTCGTGTTGTCAAGAGGATTTTAAAGCGCACTGGAATCGCAGATGGAATCTGTGAAAATTATCGTTGAACTTGATCATCTGCCTTTGCCAAACACCTCCTGTGAGTACTTGTTTGCATTAAATTCTAACAGTTGTATCTGTGTAACCAATTAAAATTGGACACATGCTACATTTAATATTTTATTCAAATTAGTCTAGAGGGTCTCTGTAAAAGAATGTATCTTATGTATTTTAGTAGTATCAACTCTAACAGTTGAAGGTCACATTTAAAGAGTAACTCAAACAATTTTAGAAAAGCCCACTGGCGAATACTACTTTGTTGTTTTCCCGCTTGCATGGGCACGTACCCCAAATGGCGACTACTGAGCCCAAAGCATTTTGTGTTCTGCAGTTTGCTAAGAGAGAATTTGTAATTTCAATTCCCAGTTTACCTCACACACATTCATTTGTGTTTCTATCCATGTCAATGCTATCAATACTACCGCCAGTACTATCATTTACTACGTTATTTATGTATTGTACTGTAGTTTAGATACAGTGCAACTCTACGCAGCCCCAAAGAAGGTAGAAGAAGTGGGCAGTGTTAAATTCTTGGCAACACAGCTTGATAATAAATTCAGCTGGGAGGGGCACACCACATAACTGCTGAAACGCCTAAAAAAAGTCTTTGTTTGCAATGAAAATGTGAAACTGATCAAGTCAAACTTGAATTTTTCCGGATACAAAAACGGGCAATAAGAATTATTTCTTGTTTGAAGTCAAGAACATCCTGGAGAGGCCTGTTTAGGGAACTAACGCTATTAACAACTGCTTCCCAATGTATTTATTCCTTACTGAAATTCGTCATTAAAAAGTATATCTCTATTTCAAACCAACAGGCGAGTTCATTTTATTAATACTAGAAATTAGAATAAACTTGGGAAAGATTTAGCGTCACTTACTTTGGTTGAAAAAGGTGTCCATTAGTCAGGAAAACCAGGAAAAGACGTTTTCAATAGCTTGGCAGCAGCCATAGGAAGTTTAAGTACCACTGAAATTCAACTTAAGAGGAGCCTAAAGGATTTATTGGTTGGTGGCCAACTCATTCTACCCCAATGACGAATTTCTTACAAGGGGAACTGCCCGTCGCAGTCCCCTCAGATTTAGTGGTATCAGTGCGCAGTGGACAGCCCGTCAAAAACTGAACGCAGATCGAGCATGAAAACGGGAAGAAGGAGTACTGAATCGTGAAAAAAAAAAGCAAAATAGGAACAGCGAACGGTCCAAGGACAAGAAGTGTAATATTTAGATGTTAGTATGAATGTGAACATGATCACTCCCGAGGATATGTTGAAAACATAATAGTTTGTCACATAAGCTGCAACAAATGAACGCAACAGTTTCACAATCACACAGTTTCTCTGAGCTCTGTCAGAACATATGTTTTTAACGTTTTTGAAGTTTCGTTCGATTTTGGAAGTTTGGACTCTCAAATGCCTTTGTTGTAACATTGTTCACACCCGTTTATTTGTTGTTTTCATTTCTGTGAGACGTCTATGTGGTATCTCGCCTGCTGACTCTATTCACCGCGTTTACTTGCGACGGTAACATATTCTTACCACAGGACTCATATTCTACAACCAATGTATAGTATTGCAACTCTCAAGACTACAGAAAGAGAACAAACATTTCAATGGCCGGACGGACAGTTCTTAATGTCGTCAAAAAAGAAATATATAAATAAAGGCACAAGGCAGTTTTGAACACTGCTCGTGTGTTTTTCTGTCCAGCACGCTCAGTATTGTACTTGTTGAGCTTGGACTGTTGACTGTTTCTATTTTGCTTTTTTTTCACTGTTCAGTGCACCATCTTCCTGTTTTCATGCTTGATCTGTGTTCAGGTTTTGATGGGCTGTCTACGGGGCCATCTTACCACTAAATCTGAGGGAGGGGGAGTTTCCCTTGTTAGTAGAAACAAGCGATGTGTGTGTGTGCCTGTGTGTGTGTGTGTGTGTTTTCAAAATGGTTCAAATGGCTCTGAGCACTATGGGACTTAACATCTGAGGTCATCAGTCCCCTAGACTTAGAACTACTTAAACCTAACTAACCTAAGGACGTCACACACATCCATGCCCGAGGCAGGATTCGAACCTGCGACCGTAGCAGTAGCGCGGTTCGGGACTGAAGCACCTAGAACCACTCGACCACAGCGGCCTGCTGTGTGTTTGTGTTTTACTGATAATATAAAATAGTGCAAATATTAGTGCAATCCTATGGTCGCAGGTTCGAATGCTGCCTCGGGCATGGATGTGTGTGATGTCCTTAGGTTAGTTAGGTTTATGTAGTTCTAAGTTCTAGGGGACTGATGACCATAGATGTTAAGTCTCATAGTGCTCAGAGCCATTTGAACCATTTTTTTTAAAAAAAAAATTTTGACTCATTCCATATCCACGACGAGCATTCCAGCTGGGATGTGTGGAAGTTACATTAGCATTGTATTGTATTGTATTGTAACCGGGGGCCTAGAAACGACGGAGAGGCTCCGTCCCCGTCGCAGCCGCAGTGGTCCACAACCCCACGACGACTACCGCAGGCCACTTCGGCCCACACAGAACCACTGTTTCTGGGTTATTGTGCGGTGCGGTTCGGACCACGGTGGACCCCTCCCCCACCCACCCACCCCCCGAAAGTCTTACAGGAGTGTAACCCCTATGTTTGCGTGGTAGAGTAATGGTGGTGTACGCGTACGTGGAGAATCTGTTTGCGCAGCAATCACCGACATAGTGTAGCTGAGGCGGAATATGGGGAACCAGTTCGCATTTACCGAGGCAGATGGAAAACCACCTAAAAACCATCCGCAGACTGGTCGGGTCACCGGACCTCGACATTAATCCGGGCGGGTTCGTGCCGCGGACGAAGCGCTCCTTCCCACTCCGGAAAGTCCGGGCGGGCTCCTACATTAGCATACTCGTATTTGTTTTTCGTTTCAAATATTTATTGTTTACTGTTGTCCCTCTGACTTTTTAAACATCGTGGAGGATCTCCTCACTATGGATCAGTTGGAACGGAAAGTATATCTAATGTAATCCAAAAGATTCTTCTTAAGTTCCCCTCGTACGTTCCCAGTGGCAACATCACGTATTTTTTCAGATCTAGCAGTGATTACGACATGAGACGTGGAGCTGCCAGGAGAGCCGGATGCTGTCCCGAGCTTTAGCAGCTCTCCGCTACTGGCGGCCGGTCTGACCGCGGGCGAGGCCCGCCTGCCGCAGCCGTCGCGAGGAATCCGGCGGCCAGTTTGTCTGCGCCGTGGCAGGCGCGCGCGCCGCCGCCGCTCCCGGATGGAGACTTATAGCGGGCCGTGGCTTCCAATCCAGCGCAGCGTAGCGCAGCCGAGGCGGGCCGGGCGCCGTGAAATACAGCAGCCGGGCCGCCAGTCATTGCTCAGCGCGCCCCGCCAATGACACTGACGGATCGCGCCGCAAGAGCAGGCCTGCGCGCCAGAAGTCGCTGCTCCTTAAGGCCGGCGCGAAATACTGCGACAGGCGGATCGCTGCACAACCACGGCCGGCGTCCAGACACCGTCGGAGTCAGAATTTAATTTCGTATGTCGGACAGTCATAAAGTTTTAACAGTGTCAGTGATTTTGAAAAGTGCGCAGCTCCTCAAGCTCTAACTTTCAGAAAATAATAAAAAAAGATCTCTAATCACCTGACACTGTCAGGAGAGCGATCTCTATATCAATGTAAATAAGCTTCAAAAACAGAAATTTTTCGCCCAGTTCGCTGTTGATGCATATCCTGATTGTTAGTTTCGACGAAGTTATATTGCCATCTTCAGATCATCGGATTCGTGAATTATAAAGCCACTACATGCGATTCATTGTCATCTGGCCCTTGAAAATATGGATGTAAACTCGCGGAAAAGACAGTTCCAAACAACACTAAGTACACAAAAAAAGATGTAACTGGATCAGTAAGGCACTGAGCTGTCAAATACACTAAATAGAGCACATACAGTGTTGTCAGATGACCCGCCAGGGTAGCCAAGAGCGCTACGCGCTGCTTCCTGGACTCGGGTAGGCGCGCCGGCCCCGGATCGAATCCGCCCGGCGGATTAATGACGTAGTGCTGGTGTGCCGGCCAGCCTGGATGTGGTTTTTAGGCGGTTTTCCACATCCCCTAGGTTAATACCGGCCTGGTCCCCCCGTTCCGCCTCAGTTCCACGACTCGCAGACATTTGCAACACATTCGCACTATTCCATGGCTCACATTAGACACAGACAGTTAGGGTACACTAATTCCTTCCTGGGGGGGGGGGGGGGGGGGTACGGGGTGGCGGCAGGAAGGGCATCCGGCCACCCCTTAAACTTACAATGCCACATCCGATTAACTGCGGGACGAGTCTGAGACAAAGAAAGAAAGACTGTCGTCAGATCTGTATATTTTGATAACCGAGTTCGTACTCAGCATACACACATCTGATGACAGTGTATGTGCTCTATTTGATGTATATGATACGTCAGTGCTTTGCTGATACAGTTATGGCTTTTATTTTAGTGTACTTTGCGTGCTGCATGAGTCTTTTCTATGAGTTTACCTCCATGTTTCCAATGGCCAGATGGCAATGTACCACGTGGAATGCCTTTATAATTCACATATCCAATGTGATGAAGATGGTAGTATAACTTTGTCGAGACTAATAATTAGGAAATGTAGCAACTGTGATCTGGGCAGTAAAACTTCTATTTCGCAAGCTTTTTTGCGTTAAAAACTGTTTTTCCGAAAAAAATTTCAACATTGGAAATGCAACTTTCTTTATTTACTCACTAGATATGAGAAGACATATTCTACCAAATTATTTTATTTTTTACGGTTTTATTGAGTTATTAAAAAAATAATAAGAAAGGGGAGTGATGCCCTTTTCGAAACTAAGATTAGAAAATATTTTAGAAGAAACTTAAAACAGCTTAAACTATTTTGATTTTACGAAACTGAACACCAATACACATAATGGCACCGTCTAAGACATACTTACACAAGAAAATCCATTTATGTAGAACATTTACTCACTGACTCCCCCGAACCAAACATTCTGCTGTTACCATTTCCTTACTGACAGCACATTAGTCCCCGCCTCTCGTAACATATAGTGGTCAAGAGCTCATTTTATAGGAGTGGCTTGATATTTTTCATCATGTACTGTATTTCTTTTTCTGTACTTTGGTGAAGACGTTTAGGTTTGACGTAACGCCTTTTAATCGGCTTCTTCTCCATCCTTCGTTGGCCGGTCACAGAAGTCGTCATAGAAGAGTGTAATATGCTCTCCCAGAATATACTGCTGGAATTTTTTAGTATCCTCCACTTTTTTCGTGTTAATCGGACTCTCGACCAAGTACGTCTTTTCTGTAGGGAATAGTATATTTTCAGATTTTTCCATCTTAGGACTATGAGAACTTAACCTGTCGATAAAGCCGTAAGTTTTCAACACTATCTGGTTATGTTTGTTGCATCCAAATACTACTATTCTGATGTACACAACTGTTCTTTTTCTTCTCTAGGAATATTCTTCCCTGAGGATTTGACTGATGAAACTTCTGTCTTATAAAAATACTTTTGTCAGTTTTGAAATGAACTGAAAAAATTTCCTTGCCTTCACAATTTTCCCGATGTAGTTTACGTATTCAAGTCCTTCAGATGCGCTGCGCGGTTTGAGGCGTCGTGTCACGGACTGTGTGGCCCCTCCCGCCGGAGATTCGAGTCCTCCCTCGGGCATTGGTCTGTGTGTTGTTCTTAGCCTAAGTTAGTTTAAGTAGTGTGTAAGTCTAGGTACCGATGACCTAACCAGTTTGGTCCCTTAGGAAGTCACACACACACACACACACACACACACACACACACACACACACATACACACACACACACGTCCCTTAATTTTGCCCTTTTAATCACATTTTGATTATAACTACCATGATTTTTATACATCTTTCTCGTTTTTAGGAATCATATTCAGAATTCATCTTTTCAGAAAGATTTAACAGAATCCAAATAAAATAGAAACGACAGCAACGTTAGCTGCAGGGAATTATGTGATGGAAAAGAGTTTCCCGATTGATCACATGAGAGTGTTAATGTTATTGTTTTGAATACGGTCTCAGTCCTGGACTAATGGCCCTTTCAGAAACATACAGAGTTTTCAAATCATAGTAACTATGGCAATATACTATAGATTTGTGCCCTTTTCAATGAAAACTGGTAGATGTTCTTAAAAATGAGACTGATTACCTTTTCAAAACTACTGATTTAATTATCAACAAAAAAGAGTTACATAGTCGATTTTTTCCTTTGTTTTCAGGTAATTGTCTGCAGACCTGCTACACACTGAAATCCTTCGGCCAGGGTACTGTAATACGTCTTATAATATAATAAAATAATGGAATAAATGATAATAAAATGTTGAAGTGCGTGGCTTTTTAAAATGTATTGAATTACGGAGATTAATTTTTCGGCATGAATGACAAGCACAATAAGCTGAGCTATGCCTGGAAATAAGTTCGTATTAGTTCATATTATTTTGCATGGGGGAAGTAGTTTCTTTCTCCGCTACAGATTTGTGCTTACCCTTCTTTGTAATGCTACGTTTCGTCGCCGTGTTCACCACCTTCGAAGTTTTGACCGTGTTCCCATTGAGCTTATCGGATCTTCGTAATTTTCCAAAGTACACAGGTGGACTTCAGTTCTTGTCATTATCGTACTATGTGAAATAACACCTCACAGGACCTTTCTGTTAATAAAACAATACTGTATTTTTATAAACGGTGCACATATGAAATACATACTCCTCACTTATCCATAGCGACCCCGAAATGGCGGTCTACAATTACTCGCTAAATAATGGAGGGCTTCTCACTCGTTGACTAGCTGAGCGCGAATCCTTTCTTCCTACTACTGGTACAAGAAAAAACTACTCCGTTTTTTAACAACTGCAAATCAAAAATACATGACGGTAAGCATAGGCTCTACCGCTGGGCTACCGCTTCATCTTTTCTCTTTGCCTTTAAAGAAGACGAAAATATAAAAGGAATGCAGAAGATTTAACACAGTCTCTATAAGAATAAAAACAAAATGGCACAATCCATTACTAAAGTATGTGGCGGTTCCCTTTCTCAGAATGACGACTTAATTTATTTAAATGTTATTCACAACTGCTTCCGAGTACAAATAATCAGATTAAGAGTATGCTCGTATCATAATTTTGCTCTGGTGATCCACTGCAGTAAGGGGCCCAAATAAAAATCCCACGAAAAATTAAGTTACCAGTACAGAAGTCATAGTGGGGGCCTTAGATTTAGCAAGTACTGTATCAGAAATGTTGCGGTACTATGAGCGCAGCTAATGAAAAAATCGAATAAAAATAGCAGCTCCAAGGAATAAATGTTCGACTTATCTACAAGCAGAGATTTAAGAACTGCACTCTGTGTGATAATTACTGGAAATAAACAGGCATGCTTTCATGTACACTGTCCAATCGCATTAACGTGACCTCCTGTCAAAAGCGTGAATATCCACCTTCTGCAGCACGAGATGTGTAAGAACAAAGTCAGCGACCTTCTAGGAGGTTGCAAAAGGGACGCTGAGCTATACCCACTCCAGTGCTTTGGCCAGCTGCACTAGGCTCCTCCGCTGGGGATCACTGGCGTGAACAGTTCAATCAAGGCGATCCCAAAGAGTCTCTATTGGGTTTTAACCTGAGAGTTTGGTGGCCAGGGAAGTTCGGTCCTGGTGCTCTTCGAACCGTGCACGTACATGGCGATCTGTGTGATACGTTGTCTTGCTGGTAGATGACATCATGCCGAGGAAACACAGACTGCATGTAGGGATTCACTTGGTCTCCAAGGATAGATGCATACCTGTGTTGATCCATTTTCTCTTCCAGAATGACGAGATCACGTAGAAAGTGCCACGGAAACATTTGTCAGACAGTAACATTCTCTCCTAGACCCTTCTGATGAATTTGCTGGATGTCTGCTCTTTGTCAAGCGGAACATGAAACTTTATTCATCTGGAAAGGCTAGCTGTCGCCACTCAGGGGACTACAGCTGCGGTACTGGCGTGCAAATTCCAGCCTTCGTCCCTGATGAACAGCAGTCAGTATGCGTGCACGAACCAGGTGCCTGCTGCAGAGAGTCATATGCAGCTATGTTCGCTGTGCGGTCGCCAAGGAGACGCAGTTAGTAGCCTCTTGGTTCATCTGGGTGGTCACATGCTCAACAGTTACGCCTTTATTCGCCCGGATACCTCCTCACAGCCGTCTTTCGTCTCTGTCTCTGATGACCCGTAGTCCGCCACAGTTGCCTCGCACCGGTTTTGTTTAGCGCCGATTTGCCATGCATGGTATACTTTAACTACAATAGTTTACAAACATAGACGTTTCTGCATGCTTCCACCCTTGTCCCAGAAGCCAATTATCATGCTCTTTTGGACGTCAGATAAATCGCCCTCCACCACTGTGAGTGCTGCCATCTGCGGGTTGTGCGTGGTTAATGCATGTCGACGTCGAAGATAGGTGGTGGTCACATTGATGTTACTGGACTGTGTAGATCCATTCCGTAAAATAAACCATTGATCACTAATTTGCAAACATACTATATTCTCCTAATAAAGTTAAAGGCACTGTGTCTCGCAGTATTAACTTCCTAACAGTTCTTAAAAGTTTTAATAATAAGTGTGAAAGCTCTAGTCTAGTGCAATTACAAACAGGTCAGACACACATCAAAAAAAGTTTTGCATCACCCCAGTTCCCTGAACTCCTGAAGACAGGCCTTGACTGCGGATATTGTATCACAGACACAGTCCCTTTGACTGTTCAGAGATACCACTAAACCAGTCCGGCGGAGGTTCGAGTCCTCCCTCGGGCATGAGTGTGTGTGTTTCTCCTTAGGATAATTTAGGTTAACTAGTGTGTAAGCTTAGGGACTGATAACCTTAGCAGTTAAATCCCATAAGATTTCACACACATCTGAACATTTTTTTTGAAACCAGCCCAAAGATGTAAGCAACCGTGCATGAGCAGCGCCTATTAGACGGAGGGGGTCCGACAGCCGATCAGGTCCAGTCGTTCCACCAGCAAGGAGGTACACGGCTCGTGTAGTCTGTAGTTCACCCAAGCCTAGACGGTCAATACCGCGGTTCGATCGCTTCCACGTTGTTACTTAGTGCCAGGAAGGGCTCTTACCAAGGTAAGTGTCCAGGTGACGCCGAGTGAACCAAAGTATGTTGTTCGGACATAGAGGAAGTACAGAGGGACAGGAACTGTCATCGACCTGCCTTGCTCAGGCCACCCAAGGGCTACTACTGGAGTGGATGACCGCTGCCTACGGATTGTGGCTCGGAGGGACCATGACAGCAACGCCGCCATGTTGAATAACGCTTTTCATGCAGCCAACGTTGCATTACGACTCAAACTGTGCGCGATAGGCTGCACGATGCGCAACTTCATTCCCGACGTGCACGGCGAGGTCCACCTTTGCAACTACGACACCATGCAGAACCGTACAAATGGGCCCAACAACATGCCGAATGGACCACTCAGGATTAGCATCACACTCTCTTCACCGATGAGTGTCGCATATGCCTTCAACCAGACAATCGTCGGAGACGTGTTTGGAGTCAACCCGGTCAGGCTGGACGCCTTAGACACACTGTCCAGTGAGCGCAGCTAGGTGGACGTTCATTACTGTTTTGAGGTGGCATTATGTGGGTCTGACGTACGCCGTTGCTGGTCATGGAGGGCGCCATAAAGGCTGTACGACACGTGAATGCCATCCTCCGACCGATAGGGCAACCATATCGGCAGCATACTGGTGAGGCATTCGTCTTCATGGACGACAATTCGCGTCCACATCGCGCACATCTTGTGAATGACTTCCTTCAGGATAACGACATTACTCGACAAGAGTAGCCAGTATGTTCTCCAGACATGAACCCTATGGAACGTGCCTGGGACAGAGTGAAAAGGGGTGTTTCTAGACGACGTGACCCAACCAATTTGAGGGATCTACGCCGAATCGCCGTTGAGGAGTGGGACAATCTGGACCAAAAGTGCCTTGATGAACTTGTGGATAGTATGCCACGACGAATACAGGAATGCATCAATGCAGAAGGACGTGCTACTGGGTATTACAGGTGTGTACAGAAATCTGGACCACCACTTCTCGATAAAACGACACCTGGTTGTGGATGCCGTACCACTTGTTCTTATTCGTATTTCCGCGCTTTCGTGAAGCTAGGTGGTGCCTCGGATATTCTTTACAATATACATCCAAGGTATTTCGAAAAATTGTTAATACAAGGATTTTCCGCACAGAGGAGGTGGAGCTACAGTGTGGCGCTGTTTTTCGTGGTTAGAGTGTGGTCGCCTTATTGCGCCTAAGAAGACACTAAATACGGAAAGATAAGAATACATTTTCGAGCATAGTGTACTGCTTACGGTAGAGGGACAACTGAAAGACAATTATTGATTGCAAAGCATCCTGCCATAAAGCAGCACCTGCGAACAAATGGTTTGTGAACGATAAGCTTTTGAATAGGGATGTCCTGCCTAGATTCTCGACCTGAACCCAGTAAACACGTTTGGTGTGGGTTAGAACGTCGACCTCACTCCAGACACCAGCATCCAACGACACTGCGGTGATCAGTATCACAACACCTACTGTATATTCTACCCATCGGACATGGATAGTAAACGGGACTGCATACGCTTCAGGCGAAGCTAGGACCAAAGTGTTTCGGCACCTCTTTTACATCACTTGTAACGACCAGCCAATGGTGCGGAGACGTGGTGTCACTCGGTGCCAGCAGCGAGTAATGTGGAGCCATAATACCCCTCCCCCCTACTATGTAAGTTGCACCCGCAGTTAGCTGGCAGTCCGTTCCGAAATACAGCTCCTGTTAAGGAGCCGAGAATGTGCTGAGATTACAGCACGGGTCTTTGAGAATGTCTGCAGCAGACCACGACAGCTGCTGCTACATCATGCATCAGACCGACGTGGGACACACTTTTACTGCGTTTATAACAGAATAGAGATCGCACTGTGAAATTGGACTTAGCCTCTGACAGGTGCACTGTGTGATCAAAAGTATCCGGACACCTGGCTGAAAATGACTTACAAGTTCGTAGCGCCCTGCATCGGTAATGCTGAAATTCAGTGTGGTGTTGGCCCATCCTTAGCCTTTATGAGAGCTTTCACTGTCGCAGGCACACGTTCAATCAGGTGCTAGAAGGTTTCTTGGGGAATGGCAGCCCATTCTTCACAGAATGCTGCACTGAGGAGAAGTAGCGATGTCGGTCGGTGAGGCCTGGCACGAAGTCGGCGTTCCAAAACATCCCAAAGGTATTCTATAGGATTCATGTCAGAACTCTGTGCACTATGAACAGGTGATCGATGGTGTTGAAAGACGAAGTCGCCATCCCCAAATTGCTCTTCAACAGTGGGAAGCAAGAAGGTGCTTAATACATCAATGTAGGCCTGCGCTGTGATGTGCCACGCGAAACAACAAGGGGTGCAGACCCCCTCCATGAAAAACACTACTACACCATTACACCACCGCCTCCAAATTTTACTGTTGGTACTACACACGCTGGCAGGTGACGTTCACCGGGCTTTCTCCATACCCATACCCACACCCTGAAATCGGATCGCCACATTGTTTACCGTTATTCGTCGCTCCACACAACGTTTTCCACTGTTCAATCGTCCAATGTTTACGATCATTACACCAAGCGAGTCGTCGTTTGCCATTTACCGGCGTGATGTGTGGCTTATAAGCAGCTGCTCGAGCATGAAATCCAAGTTTTCTCACCTCCCGCCTAACTGTCATAGTACTTGCAATGGATTCTGATGCAGTTTGGAATTCCTGTGTGGTGCTGTAGATATATATCTGCCTATTACAACTTACGACCCTCTTCAACTGTCGGCGGTCTCTGTCAGTCAGCAGAAGAGGTCGGCCTGTACGCTTTCGTGCTGTACGCGTCCCTTCACGTTTCCATTTCACTATCACATCGGAAACAGTGGACCTAGGGATGTTTAGGAGTGTGGAAATCTCGCGTGCTGGCGTATGACCTTGGCGCCGGTGGCAGCCGCGATCTGGTGTCGTCTTCTTCCCTCCTTCCGTCACGCTCGAAGTTACTGTGTTAACATTCACAGCTTAGTTCCATACCCGCAAGCAAAGCAATGTTCTCGCACTGGTTTCTGCATATTTCACTTCGGTATCCTGTTAGTGCCTATCAAGTTCGCTGTTTTGTACCGATCGCTTTCAGTGTTCAATTTCTTGACCGATGCACTATAAATGGTTCAAATGGCTCTGAGCACTATGGGACTCAACTGCTGAGGTCATTAGTCCCCTAGAACTTAGAACTAGTTAAACCTAACTAACCTAAGGACATCACAAACATCCATGCCCGAGGCAGGATTCGAACCTGCGACCGTAGCGGTCTTGCGGTTCCAGACTGCAGCGCCTTTAACCGCACGGCCACTTCGGCCGGCGATGCACTATAAGTGGGGCGGTGTGTGGATAATAAAATGAGTATATTCTACATCACTTTCTGGCCGCAAAAATAGTTTTCTGGCTCTTGTAAAAGACGTCGAATATTCATATATTACTTATTATCCACCCGCCGCCCCACAGCGTGTGTTTTAAAAGACTTGACAGTGGATTAATTTTCTTCGGCGCTCCACTAGCAATGCAGTGATCGGTCTGTGTTCTAATTTTTTTATTTAATTATTTTTTCATTGTTTACTTGAAATTGTTGTGGTTTTGTAGATTAATTGATTAAATTTGTTTAACTATATTTTATTTCATTTTTCCAAAGTTTTATTCGTGCTTATTTATTCATTTTTTCTTTGTATTATGTGCAAGTTTTTTTTAAAGTGGATGTCCTTTTTGCAGTAATTTGATTTAATTATCAAGTGATCTTGGAGTTAGCAGTTGATTAATGTCAGCTCTTTTTATGAATCTGTGAAACTTAAGTTCAGCTGGCCCCAGTCTGTCGCTATCCCGATCCTTCAGACTACAGCATGTACATGCCGAAGTCTACTCGAATCCAGTTCACCGAGCACGTCTCCTCCAATGGTGCAAGGCTGGACACCGAGGCGTACCGCAGCGGCTCGGTGGGCGGCGCGTGCGCTGGACAATGACAGCACGAAAACCTAAAGTCATCAAACGAGGAACACACACTGGCAGAGGGACTGCGCATGCAACGTCCTTAAATTGGACAGAGGGGACATGTCGCGATCTCTAGCGTGATTAATTGCTGAGTTACAAAGTGAAATATATGAAAGAACGAAGGTTACTATCGATAGTGAGTCCTGATTCTGCTGGGTAGTGTGTCATAAGGCCGTTGTATCATCTCCTGAAGCAACCTGGGCCATAATTGTTATAACTGATCTGTAATATTCTGGATACTGGCACTGGTATAAGGTTGTCATCCAGGTACCGATCTGGTGTTCTTGCTGGCCACGGAATGACCTCAACAACATGCATACTACTCCTAGAGACGTGCGATGTGTGAACGTTGATTGCAACTCAAGTCTTCGAATGAAGCAGTTGGGATACGATTCTGAATTCACGACATCCAGGAATATATGGCACTTCATGACAATTTCGTTTATTACGGTATATTTATAATTTTTACTTTATGGACCGTGTGACAGCAATTGAATGAAACACAATTTTAATGCCATAGGCGTTTCACCTTTATTTGCTGCGAGGCATCTTCAGTGGCATGGAATATGTACATATGTTCACTATTTAATTTACATTTTGGTCACTGTACCTATAGGTGATAAACAGTTCTGGTGGTTGGTATTTGCTATTAAGAAGTAATATTTTGAACTGTACTTACAGGTTGTGTGGACGATTTACTACATATTACGTTCCTGTTGCATTTTTGGTGTTAGTGTTCTTCTTCTAAATGCCAATTTGCGGTTTTTTCCCACATTTCACAGCACAATAAACTTGACACTTGTTTCGATGCAATGTTTTGGTTTGTGTTGCCGACTGTCAGATGTTATTGCAAAAGATCGAATGTTATTGCTGAACTTTCGAGTGTAACTATTGAAGTATCTGTAATCTGTTTGTGTATGCATTTGTGTGTGCGTGTGCGTGTGTACGTGTGCGTGTGTGTTTTGGTGTGATTTTTTCTTTTTTTTGGGCTGTGTGTGTGTGTGTGTGTGTGTGTGTGTGTGTGTGTGTGTGCGTGTGTGTCCAAAAGGCGAACGGGGGAATTATTTTTATCTTATAATTTCTTTTATTAAGTGTAGTAGGGAGCCTGTGCTGATGTGTGTTTGTTCATTTATCACATGTTTGTTTTCAGTGAAGGCTTTCTGAATGTGGAAATTTTCTTGCATTTGTATAAGATGTTTGTTATGGCTGCTTATTCTAATTATTTTCATTTCTTGTTTCATGTTTGTATGATGGTGGTTATGGTGTTTTAAATGTTCTGCAAATGTGGAATGGCATGTTCCGTACTTCCAACATCTGATATGTTCTTTGTATCGTGTTTTAAAAGTCCCGCATGTCATGCCTATGTATAGTGCATCACAACTTCGACATTCAAGTTTATATATTCCTGATTGTTGGAATTTGCGCCTTTTGGTAGCTGGTTGGTTTACGTGTGATTGGAGCGTTTGCCCAGACTTATATGCTATTTGGAAACCCTGACTCTTTAGGACGTTTGCAACCCTGTGTGTTAGTTTATGTGTGTAGGTCATGGTGTAACATCTCGTTCTTTTCTGTGTGCTGTTGTCATTGTGTGTGCTTGGTGAGTGTGTTTGTTTGCTGTCAGACGGTCCATGAAGTAAACATTATCTATATACCGTAATATTACACGCAACTGAGAAAGACAGGACTAAAAAAGTTGAATTTCATTTATGTTTGACAGATGCATATGCTACCTGATGGTGGCATAGTGGAATCCCGAAACTGATAGTCAAAATAAAATATAATTACATCTTGACTACACAGCTGTTGGCGAATTTCATTGATAATTAATCTGTTGAATTCTAGTGGTCTTCTTAACCGTGACAGAGAACTGTGTGTACATGTATGAAATTCCATTTCACCACGTCTTCTGGGTGCTTCGCTTTTTTTGTGAGCCAGTGTAATAAATTAGTTACCTGCAGAAGAAGAAAAAACTATGTGTAAATCACTATTTACACGAAAAGTTGATTTGATGGTATGTGTGTTAAGACATCAGACTGCTTGAGGAGAACACAGAGCGCAGAAATGGTAGGAGAATACACAGTTAGGATACATAGGAAATCCCTGAACAAATAGTCATTATTTACGGATGTGAAAGTAACGCTCATTTTAAACAAAAAAATTTCGTATGGATATATGCCCTACTCGGACTGTTTTCGAAAACAGAACAAATTCTGATCGGTCCAGTCGTTTGATAAGAGCAAATGATTGTGTCGATTAACATGTGTTCTATTTTGGAAACCAATCAGAATAGGGCATATATCCATATGAAATTTTTTGTTTCAAGTGAGCGTTACTTGCGGTTTTTTTTAAAAAAAAAACCCGTTTGTGGAACTCTTTAAGGACCTTTCTTTGGCCACACAGATTTTAATGTACTTCCAGCACGACAGTGCCCTTCCACATTTTAGCAGACGTGTGAGGGAACATCTCAACCTCATTTACCCTAATAGGTGGATTGGTTGTGGTAGTGCAGTAAACTGACGGCGAAGATCACCAGTCCTTACGCCATTATATTTTTGTTTATCGGGCCGGGTGAAAGGTAAAGACGCGAGAGAAGTGCTTGGTCGCATTATGGACTCTGCGACCTAAGTTAGGGAACGAGCAGAGGCACTCAGACAAGCAATGCAATACGTTCTCCCAAGAGTGCACAAATGCATTGAAGCTAACGGTGGCATATTCGAACATTTATTGTGAACCATACGACAGCTGTAATGAGACATGGACGATAATACTTAGAGATGAATGTGTTAAAATAAGTGTTTTCCAATTGATGCTTTGTAAAACGCATGCTGTAACGTTGATATAAATGTATTCATGTGTAAAGGTGACAATGCATTGAGTAATACAAAACATAAATAACGATGTGTATTAAATGTGACCTATCTCGGAAGCCATTCGGAATAGGACATATGTTCGCATGAAGGTTTTTGCTTCAGATCCATGAATATTGACCATTTCTCTTGAGACACCCTGTGTACCAAAAATGATTTGTGACAATGAGTTTAGTAGCTACTTTGCGCTACGGTCGCAGGTTCGAATCCTGCCTCGGGCATGGATGTGTGTGATGTCCTTAGGTTAGTTAGGTTTAATTAGTTCTAAGTTCTAGGGGACTGCTGACCTTAGAAGTTAAGTCCCATAGTGCTCAGAGCCATTTGAAGCTACTAAGCGAAGAAGAAAGTGAGGTGTGACAGGACGTCGTGACGGGACTCGTCAGGTGTGACAGAGGTCTGATGACGTGAAACAGAAGTAATAAAGTGTCGACCAAATAGCCGAGGCACGTGGAAAACCCGTAGTGACGTTGGGTCCGCTTCCACAATAGATGACTACAGACTTCAGTGTGCCCTTCCGGTAATATCTGGAGCGCAGCACGTGTGTCAGGCCTTTTTCTGCCTCGCTTGCCGGTTGTTTGCGCAGCGGCTCGCGGGGGGCGGCGCGACGTATGAGGTAAGCCTCTTTGTGCCCGGACCTCTGCCGTGTCGTGTGGCAGGCAGCGCGCCCTCTGCGCCACCACGCGACGCCCTTCTGTTCCGCTGCGCCCTTCCAGGGATTTGTGGGCACCAGACGAGGCGGCTGCGGAAACCTCAGCCGCTCTGCCGTACGTCGTATTCTCAAGTCAGTAACCCTCCTCCAAACAAGACCTGTAGAAGATCGCGACCACAGAATGTCCCTTACGTCGTTTTTTTGGAGGATGCTGGGAGTGTTATGAGCTTTAAATTCGGGCAGTACTCGTGGGAAAGAAACTTCTCTCGGAATGGACAACGACTCATGTTACTCTAGGTGTGTGAAAAGCGAGTCGTATTTTACACAACGGTTTCTTGGAAACGGAAAAAAGAATGTTAGGAAGATTAGTGTTTAACGTCCCGTCGACGGCAAGGTCATTAGAGACAGATCGCATGCGCAGATTAAGGAAGGATGGCGAAGGAAATCGGCCTCGTACTCTCCTTAACTGATTTAGAAAAATCACGAAAAACCTAAATGTGGGTGGCCGGACGGTGATCTGATCTGTCGTCTTCCCGAATGTGAGTCTAGAGTTCTAATCACTGAGTCACCTCACTCGTTGTCTTTTAAATACACGCGGCGCAAGTGTTGAAGGAGGTTACGTTTTCGCGGAATTTCGAATGGCGTTCTAAGCTATCGCACTGATGTTTGCGACGTACAGTGAAACGACAAATATTCTAAAATGTCTTTAATATTCACGGTAAATGATAACAGCCAAACAGTTGCAGGATAAAGATTTATTGAAATCCTTGACCACGGTTTCGGTATATCAAAATATACCTTAATGAGAAGCAAACATACACCTCAACAGGTTATGTTGCTAAGTTTTTTGCTAATGAAGATGTCTTCCTGTTCAGGTGTATTTTTGCTTCTAAAGAAGGTATATTTACCGAACCCGTGATCAAGGAATTCAATAAATCTTTATCCTGCAACTGTTTGGCTGTTACCATTTACCGTGAAGATATTCAACAGTTCCTGCTTCAGCCATGTTTAAAATTTTGAAATCTTTAATATTGTTGAAAAGTTAATCCTTTTATAACATTATAACATTATATTAATGATTTTTTTAGGCTAAGACAGTCTGTGTGGAACTAATTAAAGGGAATATTTGTTTTTCCAGCCTCGTTTCATATGAATTTATTAAGGCAACATCAGTGCCCTGAAATACACATACATTCTCATTTTCATGCAGCATTTCTAACATTCATGTTCTGCTGTTGTATATCCTATTACAAACATTTCTTACCCAGGCATCTTTTGCTAAGTACAGAGTGTCCATAATGAAAGTTTCAGTTTCAAATTTCAAAATACTGTAGAAAAAGAACCATTGCTCAGGATGACGTCAAATTTCAACAGCACTGTTAGATAAGTTCATTCATCACGACAAGGTCGTACCACATCAGATGGAAAAGATCGGTTTTTAACTGTCCTGAGGCCAAAAACGCAATAAAAAGCAATATGACACCGGTTTCTGCCACGAGACTGGCATAAGACATGTTCAATGTGCTGGCCACCGTGTTCTGCCACAGTTTGAAATCGTGAACCAACATGTTCCTCAACAGATCAGAGTGTCACGGTGGTCCCGTTGAGAATGCGTAGCGCGATGCGTGCTTTCAATTCAGCTACGTTCGTATTTGGAGTACTGAACACACATTTTTCAGATAATCCCACAGCAAAAAAGTCACAAGGATTAAGATCAGGTGATCTGAACGGCCAGTCTGTAGGGAAATGACGGCTGATAATTCTAGCATTTCCGAAATTCCTCTGTAGCTTCACTGACTGTACAATGTGCGGAGCAGCGCCATCTTGCATAACAATGTTCTTAGTCACACATCCACTCTGTTGAAGTGTTGGAATGACGTTGGTGCTCAAAAGACTCTTACAGCATTTACTGGTAGCGGTACATATACAAGGTTCCCGCAGGACTAATTTCCTCAAAAAAATGCGACCCTACGATAAACGACTCCATCAACGCGCACCAAAGAGTCACCTTTGCGGAATGAAGTAGTACCGGTTGATGCTAGAGCGGATTTTCCGCTGCCAAAATTTTACAATTCTGCGTATTGGCATATCCTTGGATATGGAAATTGGCTTCGTCTGTCCACAGAATGTTCTGTGGTAATTCATTGTCTACTTCCATACGAGCAAGAAACTCCAGACCGAAAGTTTGTCTTGCTGGCAGGCCAGTAGGAAGCAACTCCAGAACGTGAGTGATTTTGCATGGGTAGCAATGCTGGACGTTCCGTAGGATTTTACGCACCGTACTGACAGGCATGTGCGACGTTCGGGCAATTGCCCGTGCGCTCATGTTGGCACAACACCGCTCGACCCCTCCTGCAATTCTGTGACCACATCTTCGACAGACGTGAGATCAATTGCTTTCCTCCCTCTGCCTCACTGCACTTCAAAAGAACCTGTCTTTTCAAATTTTGTAATCATTTTCTCCATACCCGTAGCAGACATCGGGTTAGTGCCTTTTCTTTCATAGCCTTGGGTGTCCGGAGCTTCTGCAGGGCTACTGGCGCACCCTTACCAGCAGCGCGCTATCCCTCATGAAGACAGTCGTGTTGGACGATTCGGAGGCGAACTGAGGAACAGCAGTGCGCCAAACGTCTCTCGATGTATGCCTTCTGACGCTTGCAGCGGCAACTATTGGTCAAATTTTCGTTTTTATTTTTTTCATGGCGTTTCCCGCTGAGTTAATAGCTTGCTGCTCCAGTTTGATGTCATACTGAGCAGTGGTTCTCTTTATACAGCGTTTTGAAACTGGAACTTTAATTATAGGCACCCTGCATAATATATACTTCATGTATGTTAAGAGTCTCCTCCTAGACTTTAGGTATATATAATTAAAATTATAGGTAGACAGAGCATATTTAATAACTTTTCCTCAGTCATCTCTGTCTGGAAGGTGTCTTCTGCACAGCCAACTTTTATTTGTTAATACTACTGAAGAATGACAGTAGTGGTATCTGCTAGACGCTTATTTTTTAATGTCTGCCAGTTCCATTTTGTAGCACGAGTGAATTTGTTTGTTTAAATAATGGACTGCTGTGTTTGTTAAAAACACAGCACATCACCAAGTGCTCACTGCCTGTTCACCCTCCTGCTAGAGCTGCTCCAGCATGTCTTACCTCACAGCAACGTGCAACAGGCGGGATACGCGCGGAATACATCCTTGGTCATCATCGACGACCTGTGAATGTATATTTCTAATGGAATGTAAACTATGGAGAATTTCCAAACCATCAACTTATCTTCTACCTCCTCCCTGTCCGAAGTATCAAGTAAATTAATTGCGTACAGTAAAACCGGAATCGTCTTAAATGGCTGAAAATTAGGCAAAAACCTACCAATAGTATTTGTTGCTAATATAAGTTATAAAGATAAAATTTGTGTGGTCATTACAACCTAGCCAGTTTGGCGGATTGTAACCTAATTTTTGTATGAATTCATTCGACCTATTACCATCACTTCGAGTATTGTAATGGAGGTAGCCTATTTTTCTTTTTAATAATCTAGCACTGTACCAGCTGAGCTCTAACTCCTACACATCTTTACATCTACCTACATCTACATCTACATGGTTACTTTACAGTTCACACTTAAGTGCCTGGCAGAGGGTTCATTGAACCGTTTTCATACTACTTCTCTAACATTCCACTCTCGAATGGCGCGTGGGAAAAAGGAGCACCTAAATGTTTCCGTTCGAGCTCTGATTTCTCTTATTTTATCATGATGATAATTTTTCCCTACGTAGGTGGGTGTCAACAAAATATTTACGCATTCGGAAGAGAAAGTTGGTGACTGAAATTTCGTAAATAGATCTCGCCGCAAAGAAAACCGCCTTTGTTTCAGTGACTGCCACCCCAACTCGCGTGTCATATCAGTCACACTCTCACCCCTATTGTGCGATAACACGAAACGAGCTGCCCTTCTTTGCACTTTTTCGATGTCTTCCGTCAATCCTACCTGGTAAGGATCCCACACCGCGCAGCAATATTCCAGCAGAGGACGGACAAATGTAATTTAGGCTGCTCCTTTGTGGGTTTGTCGCATCTTCTAACTGTCCTGCCGACAAAGCGCATTCTTTGTTTCGCCTTCCCCACAATATTATCTGTGTGGTCTTTCCAATTTAAGTTGCTCGTAATTGTAATTCCTAGGTATTTAGTCGAATTGACAGCCCATAGATTTGTGCGATTTATCGTATAGCCAAAATTTATCGGATTTCTTTTAGTACCCATTTGGATGACCTCGCACTTTTCTTTGTTTAGTGCTAATTGCCACTTTTCGCACCATGCAGTAATTCTCTCTAGATCATTTTGAAATTGGAATTGATCGTCTGATGACGGTAAATTACAGCGTCATCTGCAAACAATCTAAGGGGGCTGCTCAGATTATCACCTGAATCATTTATGTAAATCAGGAACAGCAGATACCTATGGCATTACCATGCAGAACGCCAGATGTCACTTCTGTTCTACTCGATGATTTACCGTCTATCACTACGAACTTGTACCTCTCTGAGAGTAAATCACGAATCCAGTCACACAACTGAGACGATACTCCACACGCATGCAATTTGATTAATAGTCGCTTGTGAGGAACGGTATCAAAAGCCTTCTGGAAATCTAGGAATACGGAATCAATCTGAGATCCCTTGTCGACAGCACTCATTACTTCATGGGAATAAAGAGTTAGCTGTGTTGCACAAGAACGATATTTTCTGAATCCGTGTTGGTTATGTATCAATAAGTCATTTTCTTCAAGGTGATTCATAATGTTCGAGTACAGTATATGCTCCAAACTCCTACTGCAAATTGAGGTCAGTGATATGGGTCTGTAATTCAATGGGTTACTCCTATTTCCCTTCTTCAATATTGGTGTGACCTGTGCTACTTTCCAGTCTTTAGGAACAGACCTTTCGTCAAGTGAGCGGTTGTATGTGATTGCTAAGAAAGGCGCTATTGTGTCTGCATACTCTGAGAGGAACCTGATTGGTATACCATCTGGACCAGAAGACTTGCCTTTCTTAAGTGATTTGAGCCCATATGGATTGTGACTAATATTATAGTAGTCTTCCTCTTGCACACAGAAGTCGTGGCTTGACGTTAGGTAGTCACACATTTCCATGTTGTCTTTCAGTATACCCACGAAGCTGATGCATAGTCCAAGCACTTGATCCATTAGAACATGCATTTGTGCATCGGCCAGCTCCACTTTCTATGACACACCGAGAAATGTTTTTATATTTGCTCGAAATGGTTTTCAGCGCTTCCATGCTAATTTTTTTCTCATATGCCTATTGCTGATGCAGACGTCTAGGGGAATGTGGCAGTTTCGTCTTGACACCATGTCTGTTGGATGTCGTATCATACCCATATCAAAGCACATATATATGGTGACATTTGTCTTTTATATCTTTCTAGTGCTTACATTAAAAGTCCTACAGCTTCTATCACAAATTCCTATTACTCCTTGTTTGTAATGGTTTTTTGTTTATTTTTTCTAAGTGTAAGTATACTGTCTTTCCTTTCCTATATACCTAGTGCTCATGCTGGAAATTTCGGTTACAAAAAATCCTGTACTCTTATTACGTATCCATATTCTTTCCATATTTTTCCATGGTTTACTTATTCTATAAATGTACAAGAATACTTGCGCTCTTATTGCGCACTCTAATAAGTGTATTTAACATCCAACAGCTATTTGGATTCCCCCACCAAGCCAGAGAGAATCTACAAAGTATTTGCAGGATCACTCGTTCGTCTTCTTCTTCCAGTTGTCAACCCAGGAAGAAAACCTCTGTCAACACACATTGTTAACTGCCAAAACCAATCCTTATACACGTTAAAGCATGTAAGGATTGCGGTAGAGGTGGAGTGCTGACTTAAGTTACCTTAAATACAGCGTTAAGCCTATTATTCTTACAAAATATCACGTCATGGCCACCTAACAACGATGATCTTCGTTTGTACTTTCTCTTATGTTAATAATACAGAATACAGTACAGCTACACTGATAAGCCAAAACATTATGCCCACTGCCCACTGCGGCGTTGGATACCGCTTGGAGGCGTTACAAGCGCGTGACGCGGTAACAAAAGTTCGTTAACGGAGCAGACACGGACAGGGAATCACCGGAACGGAGACAGGGGCTGTAAATGGGAAAATCCGTTGAGGTAAGCGAATTTGACAAAGGGCAGATTATTTTGACGTGAACGAGTATCTGTAAAGTGGTGAAGCTGGCCTAATGTTCACGTGCTACAGTCGCGAGTATCCACGGAAAGACGTAGAAGGACAGTAAAACTACCACTAGGGGCTGAATAGCTGGACGTCTACGAGTCTTCTCAGAACGTGAGGTTTGGAGGCTTGTCTGCTGTGAAAAGTAGGATAGATGGTGGTCTGTGGCATCTCTGCCGAAAGAGCACAATGCTGGTGCATGGCAAACTGTTTCGGAGCACACCGTTCATCGTACATGGTCGAACATGGAGATCCGCAGCAGGCCACCGTTACATGTTCAAGCAAAGCAAAACAAAACATGTTCACATGTTGACCCAACGACATCGTCAATTACGATTGCAGTGGGCACAGGACTATCAGGATTCGAGCGTCGATCAATGGAAACGTGTCGGCTCTTCCGGTGCACCACATATTTGCTACATTAAGTCCCTGGTCGTCTTCAAAAACACCGTCATCAAGGTGAAAGTCGGCTCGAAACGTGCGGCGCGCCACGGACGCAGGCTTGTGGGAGCAGTGTTATGCTATGGGGGACATACTTCGGCGCTTGCATGGGACCTGTGGTGTGTGATATTATTGGATTACAGACGTTTTTGCATATGAGAAAAGGACAGCCATCGAGCTGTAGTTTGTAATGATACTAAGCATGACAACACGAGAGTAAAGAAACGAAATCTGTTTATAACGTGCGCCTATACCAAGACGCGCGGCCAGCGTTTAAAAGGTACTTTTAAACACTATGACTCGCTGGGCGCAGATATTTAAAATCATTGCCGCAGCGCTTGATAGCAAGAAGCTGCGAAACAGAAGAAAGAACAATTTATCATTCGTTGGGAAAATTCTAGAGTCTTTATAGTTAGTTGTACTTCTGGTCGCCGATATGTTAACATGTACTTCATTACCTTTGATGTTTGGTCGCCGACTTATTAAGACGTGTTGTGTAGCACCGCTACAAGTTATATTTCATTTAGTGTGAAAAACCACGTTATCACGAAGAAAAAAAAACCGCTTTTGTAAACCTTGTGACGATAAAAAATACTTACGCGCAAGCCAGGACATTTAATTTTTACAAAAATCGCACATACAAAAACAGCGATTGTTGGACTGTTCCATGTATGAGAAAAACATAAAAATGTAAGTTTTGTATTCATTGTAAATTTGTTAATGTTTATAGTTTAACGCCTTTGTTCTTTGAGAATATATTGATGCTTCACTGTACAGAAAATCTATGCTTATTCTTTTCTTTAAATTAATCACAAATAATGTTTATGTTTAAATGAACTTTGTTACAGGTTCGCTCTTTATCGCGGTGTCTCGATTGTATTTGGGAGACCATTAATGTGTTCAGTTTCCGATATGACAACTTTTTTTACAAAATTTCAGTTTTGCATTTTTTTTTATTATTCCAATAGGTCCCTTAGGTAATTTCATTGAAGAGTCTGATTGCGTGAAAGGAATCCGGGTTAAGAGGTCATTTGAGAAACTATTTTCACGCAATCATTCCGTACGTCTCCTGAACACAATCGAGAACCGACGCGTCGTCGATCATTCATTAATTTTTCTCTCTTTCCAAGTCGTACCAAATAAAAAAAAAAAAACGGCCAAGGAGAACTGCCGTGAGTACGCAATCTAGTGTTAAAAGGTTGCATTCTTTATCTTGTCGGCAAAAATTGCCATAAATTATCATCATCAATGTTATATTTGGTTAAATACGAAAAGCAAAAAAAAAAACCATTTAACGCTAGAGGTGGTAATCGAAGACACGCTGATAACTTCGAACCACCTGCGTCCCTTCGTACTTGATGCCTTCTCCGACGGCGATGTCATCTTTCAGTAGTATAGTTGTCAGTGTCTCGAAGTGAGAACTGTGCTACAGTTATTTGGGGAACATTGTAGTGAACTCACGTTGATGTCCCAGCGACCAAATTGCTGATGTAAATCCTATGGAATCTCAAACTTCCTCACAGATTAAAACTGTGTGCTGGACCGAAACTCGAACTCGGGACCTTTGCCTTTCGCGGGGAAGTGCTCTACCAACTGAGCTACCCAAGCACGACCCACGACCCGCCCTCACAGCTTCAATTCTGCCTGTACCTCGTCTCCTACCTTCCAAACTTCACTTATGGAACCTATCTGAGTCGCTATTGGGAGCCATCGTCGCATACGCAAATCAGCGACATGTTATTTACGCGAATTACATGCACCTGTGCATAGACATCTAATCCCACATATCTCTAAAAACCTACCAACGAACTGATAAGCAGAATCAGTGATGTATTGCGTTCCAAAGACGGGTAAATAAGCTATTAAGCTGGTGGTCACAATGTTTTGGTTCATTACTGTACGGCTGCAGAGGCTCCGTATATACCGGTAATCTAAAACACATCCAACTGTAGAGACACATACCCCATTTGTGCTGTTTTGTGTATGTGCGTGTGTCAGTTTAATAATTGTTGTAAAAAGAGGCATTATTGTTGTGAAATACAGAACTATACCTGTTATTTTGTTTGCAATCAGTATAATGTTAATGCGAATAAAAATAAATGATCGAATTCAATATTTTTTATGTGTATTTTTTTTAAAAAGGCATCAGTTTCTAGTTTTATTTATTAAATTACCAGAAGAACATTACAACACGAGTCTCTTGTTGACAATCACATGTGCGTCATACAACATAATAGTGCCGTTAAAGATGCACATGTAAAGTTATTATACAACTCTTAACAGTTTTCTCAATTTGCCACAGATGTGTGCCGATCAACTTAAACCCATTTAAAACTACACATTTCATTTAGAGAGTTGCAAGGAGATTGGAAGTAACTGGAAACTCGTGCTACTTACGTAGGAGCAGGAAAAGTGATATTGAAGGTAGACAGATCAACTAGCAATACGAGCAGTGTGTCTACATCTCTACATGAATACTCTGCTGTTCACTATTAAGTGCCTGGCAGAGGGTTCATCGAAGCTTCTTCAAGCTATTTTGTTACCGTTCCACTCTCGAACAACGCGCGAGAAACGAACACTTAAATCTTTCTGCGCGAGCTCTGGTTTATTTTATTATAATGATCAGCTCTCCCTTTGTAGGTGGGTAAAAAATAAAATATTGTCGCAATCAGAGCAGAAAGTTGGCGATTGAAATTTCATGAGGAGGTTCTGCTTCAACGAAAATCGTCTTTGTTTTAGTGATTTCCACGCCAATTTGCATGTCATATCAGTGACAGTGTTTCCTATTTCGCGATAATATACAACGAGTTGCCATTCTTTGGACTTTTTCTGATGGTCTCTGTCAGTTCTATCTGTTGCAGGCCCTCCACCGCGCAGCAATAGTCCAGAAGAGGACGGACAAGCGTAATGTAGGCAATCTCTCTAGCAGACCTGTTGCTTTTTCAAGGTGATCTGCCAATAAACATCACTGTTTCGTTCCCTTTCCTCACGAACGTTTGTTATGAAGAGCAGATGAACGATCACAAAATCATGACCCTTGACTTTATCTCATACTAGTTACAAAGAACTTGGAGAAAAGAGGTGAAAAGAATGGCAAACACATAATCTAAATAAACCGCAGCACTGTAGATACGTGCGCTATACAGCCAGAGATATTGCGATAAGTCAGTGGTCCAGAAAGCTCTAAAACCACAGCGTTTACTTGTGGAACGTGGTAAATTTTGATTGTGTTCAAAATGAAAAAGAAAAAAAGACACTAGCATAGCATTAGCTACATTTTATCCACGATAGCATACACTGCAAAATGCATCAGACGAAAAGCAGCCAAAACTGACAAGATGTATATGACATCTGTGAATGAAGTGAACATGCTTAAGCAATAGCAAGACATCGTAATAGTTATGGCGAGTAATTATACAGTATTTCTTTGGTTACATGGACAAGGCATCACGGTAGTGTTTGTAAGAAATGATAGTTTTTCACAAATTCATCTACTCACAATGAAAGTAAAGAAAGCAAAGCATGGCATGATTGGCCGGGAGCCCGCGAGGGGTGGGTTCCGCTGCCGAGATGGAAGAGTTTCAATTCCGCTTAGCACAATAGCCTCTTTGATTGCTATTTATGTGAGAACTGCGTCGTACGTGTATTTGTGGAGTGTAGGTGAGTGTGACGGATACGTGAGTAGTGTGCTGTTACGTTTGTGTTGTACGATAATGATGAGAGAAGGGAGAGGATGAAAGCTGGCACGTTGACCACTCCTCTCGAGTAGCACAAAGGGGGCCTCCATCCGACACCATCAACAGCGTCACATGCCCTGAGGCACTGCAGAGAGGTTTGGAATTTAATGGAGGACATTGCCGCGACGGCTAGTTCAAAAATGGCTCTGAGCGCTATGGGGCTCAACTGCTGAGATCATTAGTCCCCTAGAACTTAGAACTAGTGAAACCTAACTAACCTAAGGACATCACACACATCCATGCCCGAGGCAGGATTCGAACCTGCGACCGCAGCGGTCTCGCGGTTCCAGACTGCAGCGCCTAGAACCGCACGGTCACTTCTGCCGGCCGACGGCTAGTGATCAGAAACATCCCGCCATCAACTGTCCTCCCCTTGCCAATCAAACACTGACGGTGAAAATTCCATCCACCACCAGGATTCAAACTGGCGTACTCCCGAGTCGAGCGTGGTCGCACTGGCGTTCGTTAGCAACCTCGGCTACGGAAGCGGTTTCAAAACCAAAGTGATAAACATCGAAGCCTTTTTTAATCACTCGCCATCAGGAACAAAAAATTTTTTTTCTTCATGAAAAAGTGGAAGGAAACTATAAACATAAATTGATGTAGATGTGCTTCATTTATACGCAGCTCCCTGAAAAGTAATGTAAACGTCCTGGGTCTTGCTTTCGATCCTAGACTGCATAGTTCAAACTAATGAGCAACGCTGTCCGAAGGCTTCCGGTATAAGGAGTCACCCTCACTGTGCCTTGTCAAAGAAGCCCTTGGGTTGGGAAACTTCCCCTGAGGGCTGCAGAAGCAGCAATGATCAGCGGCATGAGAAAGTTATAGTCACTTCAAGGCGCTGCCTTACAGAGACACAGTGTGCGTCTATAGATGTGGTCTGTAATAATAAAAGTGTTACGTTGATTTCTAAACTGAAAAAAAAATTACCGATTGTAAGTAGGCTGTTTAAGTTTTTATGTTGGTAACGCCACGCAGCGCTCTGTATGAAAATCACTGACTGTGCTGTGTGCAGCCTGTGGCTGATTTGCATTGTAGGAATATTTGCTATTGTAGTGCTGGGCAGTTGGATGTGAGCAGCGTGTAGCGTTGCGCAGTTGGATTGGGTTGTTTGGGGGGAAGAGACCAAACAGCTAGGTCATCGGTCTCATCGGATTAGGGAAGGAAGTCGGCCGTGCCCTTTCAGAAGAACCATCCCAGCATTTGCGTGAAGCGATTTAGGGAAATCACGGAAAACCTAAATCAGGATGGCCGGACGCGGGATTGAACCGTCGTCCTCCCGAATGCGAGTCCAGTATTCTGCCACTACGCCACCTCGCTCGGTCTGCGCAGTTGGAGGTGAGCCGCCAGCAGTGGTGGATGTGGGAAGAGAGATGGCAGAGTTTTGAGAGCGGGAGATCTGGACGTGTGTCCGTCAGAAAAACGAAATTTGTAAGGCTGGATGTCATGAACTGATATATATTTGACTTTTGAACACTATTAAGGTAAATGCATTGTTTGTTTTCTATCAAAATCTTTTATTTGCCAACTATGCCTATCAGCAGTTAGTGCCTTCAGTAGTTAGAATCTTTTATTTATCTGGCAGTATTTTTGTGAGGTAAGTGATTCATGAAAGGTATAGGTTATTCTTAGTCACGGTCATTCTTTTGTAGGGATTATTGAAAGTCAGATTGCGTTGCGCTAAAAATATTGTGTGTCAGTTTAGTGATGATCAGAATAAGTAAAGAGAGAAAGGAAACTTCCTGGCAGATTAAAACTGTGTGCCGGAGAGAGACTCGAACTCGGGACCTTTGCCTTTCGCGGGCAAGTGCTCTACCATCTGAGCTACCCAAGCAGGAGGTTCGCAGGAGTGCTTCTGTAAAGTTTGGAAGGTAGGAGACGAGGTACTGGCAGAAGTGTAGCTGTAGCTACCCTCTGTAACAAAAAAACTGAGTTAATCGATCAACAACAAACTTAAACGGATGTCTTACGACGTCCGCCCCGAGCAGATGCAACGAACAAAAGCGAACAAAATGAGATTTAAAAAAAAATGGTAGAGCACTTGCCCGCGAAAGGCAAAGATCCCGAGTTCGAGTCTCGGTCCGGCACAACACAGTTTTAATCTGCCAGGAAGTTTCATATCAGCGCACACTCCGCTGCAGAGTGAATATCTCATTCTGTAAAGAGAGAATGGTCTGAGTACGTTCAGTTTTGCTCAGCTGTTTGAAAATAAATTTTTCTAAGGGGATGTTTCAGGATTAGTCCTTCATTTGGATCTCGGGAGGGGACTGGGGAAGTGAAGATGATTCTGAAAAACCAACGAAGGAGAACATTCTACGAGGAGGTTCGTGGAATGTGAGGTCTGAATGTTGTAGGGAAACTAGATAATATGAATAGGGAAATGGAAAGGCTTAATATGGATATAGTAGGCGTTAACGAAGTGAAATGGAAAGAAGATAAGAAATTCTGCTCGTATGAATATAGGGTAATATAAGCAGGAAAGGGTATAACAGCTACAGAACTAGTTATGAATAGGAAGATATAACGAAGGGAGAGCTACTATTATCAGTTCAGCGGTAGTATTATTCTCTTTAGAGCCGGCAACAAATCGATACCATCAACAATACTCGTACAAGCTGACGTCAGAAGCAGATGAAGTGACTGAGCATCCTCTGTCACTTCATCTGCTTGTATGAGGACACTGAAAGGGTAACTGAGAATGTAATCGGAGATAAAAATCTAACAGTCATGGGGAACTCAGCTGTTATAGTAGAGGAGAGGGCAGAATTACCTGAGAGCATGGCCTCGGTTGTAGGAGTAAGAGAGCAAAAAGATGTTCACGAGCTTTCAATGGAATTTTTGTGCTAAGAATCGCACTTCCCTACACAATGCTTTGCATTTCCGTCAATTGCGCTTGGCCAGTCAGAACAGTTAACTAATTGACAAGTAATAAACGAGCACAACTGGTGTCAAGGTGGTCGCAAGTGGATTTTAGTGAAAAACAACATATCTAAATCGTATCCCAAAGTGATGTCTATCCATTAATGTACATCATTGGGACAAAACAATACACAACGTCCAACACTAACGCACTTCTACAGCAGACATGTTCAATGGGATACTCTCACAGCGCAGCGGTACGTGAACGATATTCTACGCTCCGTTTTGTTGCCCTTCATGGCAAGCCATCCAGGGCTTATATTTGAGCAAGGTAATTCCTGCCCTCACATGGCGAGAGTTTCTACTGTTCGTCATCCAACTTGCCACCCCCTAACTTGCCCAGCAAGGTCGCCGGATTTCTCCCAAATTGAGGACGTTTTGAGCATTATGGGCAGGGCCCTCCAACCGTCTTGGGACTTTGACGATCTAACGTACCAACTGGACAGAATTTAGCACGATATCCCTCAGAAGGAGACACAACAACTCTATCAATCAACGCCAAGTCGAATAGCTCCTTGCATAAGTGCCAGAGGTGGACCAATGCGATATTGAATTGCTCAGTTTTCGTAGCTTTTTTTTTTAAATCATCCAATTTTTCTAAAATTATGATCATTCGTTTGTTTGAGCATGTACATCACGGCTACCGATTTCCGCGAAATTCGGATAATTCCTTCGTAGTGTGTCGTTTTTTCTTTTTTGTCTTAGAGTGGACATACGAGAGACGAGTTCGACAAGGTCTGAGAATTTCATGTCGCGAATTTAGAAAAAGTTAAGCATTAATTGTGTGTACATCGGGAACGATTTACAAAATCGTGTTGCTAGAGTGCACTTCCGGCACGCAACTCAGCTAAATTCCACAATTTCAACGTTCAGCGTCCAGCAACTCGCAGTGTTCAACAGCAAGCAGCTCTTCCTTCAGTACGGCGGTACAGAAGAGTGGCTATTGAAACTCATCACCCCTTATTTCCCGAAAATTGAGTGTGACGTGGTTGACCAGCTCACCCGGAACTCAAAGATGAACTGGATACCTCAAAAGCAGCCCTAAAGACAACTAGGTACAGAATTACATCTTTGCAATAGCCCTACGACAACTGGTGCACGACAATGAATTGTAAAGCAGCAAATTAAAGGTTGGAAGTTGCAATTTAACAGCCAACTTTCAAGCTTAAGACAACATTGCGTGAGGAAGTCGATGGAAAGCCTCTGCCCATCATTGGATGTCAAATGGCTGATTATAATGATGATGATGACATTGACAGATGTGACTAGTGCTCGTTATTTACTCTCAGTACAACACGGAAAAGTCCAGATAATCATAGTCGCGCCAATGCAGTTCAATATCCACCAGCTTGCTTCACAGTTTAGCAAAGGTATGGAACGCGTTTGTTTAATATACGAGGATCAATCAATAAGTACATATCGGACTACTGCAGGGACACTAGTGCAACATGTAACCGCCGGAGACTAATCTTATTTTTTAACAGATTCCTCCCCCCCCCCCCCCCCCCCTGTAAATTTGAGCAATGATCCCATCGTTCGACAAGGTCTTGAAAGCGTGTAGCATGGAATTCTTGTGGTAGAGTTCACATGAACTGAGTGACCTCACAGGCTATAAGTTTATTTGGTTCCTTAAATTGAAGCAAGCCACAAGACCGATGTGTCGAGAGTGCAGCGAATTACCCCTAGACAGGCAAACGGTGTGGCATCAGTGGATAACCAGAGCGACCAGGACGCTCCTTTCTGCGTTTTTTTCCTTGTTCTTTGATATATTACTGCATCCAGTTGAGTGCAGAATTTCACGAAATCGAAATTCGCTACGAACGTCCTTTGCAGACAGTCTCTTGGCTCACAAAACTTACGCTGTACTAGTCGAGTACAGACAACACACCTGTAATCTTGGACTTGATAACTAAGCGTTGGCCGCTGAGTGCTGTGGTGCTGTGTATCGGCTACTTTCCGATCGACATGCTCTGTCGTCTTGTGGATATGTACGGGCACGAAATTTAAAACGATGTGTGGTATTCTGGAGTCTGCGACTTATTTTTTGACCCACCCTCGTATTTCAAGGTACAGTCAATGTCTAGAGTAGTATCCTTGATAACAAAAAGGTAGGATATCGGTAAATTCTCTGAATTAAACGAAAAAAAAGTGTTTTATAAGTACTCTTTGTACTGCTGTACTCAAGAGAATATGTAGAATAAAGTATCAATTAATAAACATTTAATTTCAGTATAGGTATTACAAAATAAATTAATACAATTCCTTGGAGATATAATTCGTATAATATTGAAACTATTTTCAGGTCAGAGGAAGTGGTTCTTCTAGTAGTGACAGCAAAACCACTTAAATATAAAGAACTGTGGATTTAGTTGGAAACTATACTTTGACCATGGGAATATGTTTTCCACACTGTAGTAAACGTTCAGTTCCATTCCATATCATGAAACAGAAAGTAAAATTTACTCTGTGACACGAAAACAAGGCGGGAAAGTCCATCAGTGCATAAAATTATATTATAAATTTCTAAAAGAAGGTTGAATGAACTAAATTAGAAATTTTAAAGACGTTTACTGGCATATAAGCGATAAATAAGATGACCTCTAATTTTTTTAATTTCACTAGTACAGTATAACGCAATCTTTCTCATATTTTATCAAATATTGGTCAAATGAAATACAAATGGACTGTTACGTTCCTCAGGTGAAATTTCCTGCAGATAACTGCCTGTGAACGAGCGATATTTCAGTTTCTTTTAGTAAACCTTGTAGTTGAGCAGCATATATATCGTTACGTGTTTCTGCAATTTGATGTGGTCTATGTCTTCCCTATATTTTAAACTATATTTCTTGTCAAAAAATTTGCGTGCTAATGAATTCACATCAAAATACCACAGACAAGACAGGATATAGAAAAGTAACGGCCTCTCCGCAGGCTGGTTCGGACGCCCAGGAATGTTTTATTTCCTCTGGTCGAGTTGGAGGTCATATTATCGTGATTGAGAACAGTCTCATACACACACTCCTTCGACCGAGCGGCTATTTTACGAACTACGGTTCTCGCTGGAAGCTCTTCCCCTTTCTCACCGTCCTCTCCCCATCTTCCAAATAAATTCATGCGGCAGTAATATTCACGTGTTACTAGCAGCAAAAGTGGTAGGAAGCGTCACAAATCGGAGCCCCCCCCCCCCCCCCCACTCCCAACACGGTACTGAATACACAGCTGAGGAAGATCTCATTTAAGCAGACTATTCCCAAAGAGGCACAGAAACTACAGAGTGCTTTGAAATAAGACACAAGCGTTAAAAACGGTTTACCGGTAAAATTGTGTTACAAAAAGGGATGTAAACACTCTTTCATTTAGTAATTAAGAACTGTAGTGACCCCGTGTAAACAAAATCGCCGCACGCGCACATATTCTATCGTTCTGTAGCGGACGGTAAAGCAAAGATGGGGAACTTCTTGGCAGATTAAAGCTGTGTGCCCGACCGAGACTCGAACTCGGGACCTTTGCCTTTCGCGGGCAAGTGCTCTACCAACTGAGCTACCGAAGCACGACTCCCGGCCGATACTCACAGCTTTACTTCTGCCAGTATCTCGTCTCCTACCTTCCAAACTGCCAGGAAGTCTCATATCAGCGCACACTCCGCTGCAGAGTGAAAATCTCATTCTGGAAACATCACCCAGGCTGTGGCTAAGCCATGTCTCCGCAATATCCTTTCTTTCAGGAGTGCTAGTTCTGCAAGGTTCGCAGGAGAGCTTCTGTAAAGTTTGGAAGGTAGGAGACGAGATACTGGCAGAAGTAAAGCTGTGAGTACCGGCCGTGAGTCGTGCTTCGGTAGCTCAGTTGGTAGAGCACTTGCCCGCGAAAGGCAAAGGTCCCGAGTTCGAGTCTCGGTCGGGCACACAGTTTTAATCTGCGAGGAAGTTTCATATCAGCGCACACTCCGCTGCAGAGTGAAAATCTCATTCTGCAAAGATGGGGAAATTGGCTAGAGAGACGACACGCGCCGTAAAACATTTCATAAAACACCGAGTAAGGAAGGTCGCTAGGGAACAGTGTTGACTAAGCTTGGTTTAACATCTCTGGTCGTGATAAATTCACAGTTAGTGGTATTTTTCCACATCTACCTACTAATTTTAGCCTTTCAAACATTCTAGAGGAGGAAGAGGAAAAGATTAGCGTTATGGTCTTGTCGACAACGAGATCATTCGAGCACAGGCTCTGAGTAGGGAAGGATAGGGAAGGAAATCGGCCGTGCCTTTTCAAAGGAACTATCTCGGCATTTGCTTGAAGTGGTTTAGGGAAATCGCGGAAAACCTAAGCCAGGATGGCCAGACGCGGGTGTGAACTTTCGTCCTCCAGAATGCGAATCCAGTGTGGTAACTACTGCGCCATGTAGTTCTGTGGGACATTGTAAAGTGCCTGGAAGGATCTCGTATATAAAACGCTTAGCAATGGCTATTGCAACAAGTTCCTGTACACAGTACACTGCCTTGTTGTTCTCGATGCTTTGTGGCAGTAACCATGAAACTACCCTCCACCGTGATGATACCTGTATCAAAAGCGACTGTCGATTCATCATCTGTCGTTTCAGTGGTGGACGATAATAACCTCAACACGTTTGAAGCTGTGCCGATTAATTTCATATTTTCAGTTTCTACGTTCATCAAATGATCTTTCCTGCAGTAGTCATCACAGAAACTTGCAACTTCACGTAACACTCTTCTCCGGTTTTCTAACCTTACAACAGCAAAACATCGGTTGATACTTTCTTTACACTTTGAGATCGTATTGGTTGACATATTATGACTACGAATCTCATTCTTCAAAAGGAGACGCACGTATGTCACTGTAACTTCCTACACCTACACACCATTGGCCAGTATGCAAATGATAGGTAGAATGGCCACCAGAGTGCATTAGTGTTGTTCATGTTTGGTGCTGTTACATGTATGGTTGGGTATATAAGGGGCTAAACTGTGTCAGATGTTGAGTGATCACTGCGGAGGAACCGGAGATGATGCAAAAATGGTTCAAATGGCTCTGAGCACTATGGGACTTAACTTCTGAGGTCATCAGTCCCCTAGAACTTAGAACTACTTAAACCTAACTAACGTAAGGACATCACACACATCCATGCCCGAGGCAGGATTAGAACCTGCGACCGTAGCGGTCGCGAGGTTCCAGACTGTAGCGCCTAGAACCGCTCGACCACCTCGGCCGGCTTAGATGATGCATATTCGTGTAAGACAGTGTTATGAGCACCTGATAAAGTTGGAAATTGACGTCGTTGTGGGTCTCCAGTTGGCTGGCTGGTCGAATCTTGCAATATCCAACTTTAGGGGGCTTTAGGATATGACGGTGGTGCTGTGTTGGATCGCATGGGAATGTGCATGTCTTCAAGATTCCGGTCGATCACTTCTGAATACCGCAGGGAAGAATCGCTCTGTAGTGCACCATCCACCAAACACATCGTATCCATACACATCTGTGCCTGCCATTCGACAGGTAACGGACTCGGTGCAACATGTGTATACGGCAAAGCAGAAATTACCATCCCATACGTAGGCTACCGTTAGCACCACGACGCAGACGGTTTCGTCTGAAATGATTCCGCGACCCTCGGAAGCGTGTACTGCTTATGAATGCCATCGCATTGTGTTCAGCGATGAATCACTATTCTTTACTACCCCAGATGACCAGTGTCAGGGTTATGGTGCCGACGTGGGAAGAGGTCCCATTCTTCCAATGTTTTGCAGGGGCACAACGATGATATTCCTGCGTCTTGTGTGGGAGCCATCGGGCTGACCTCAGTGATGGAAGGAAGTCTGATGGCTCAGCGGTGAGACATTGACTTCCTGTGTCCTCATGTGTTACCTCTCAAGCATCAGTATCCTTGTGTTATTTTTCAACAGAATAACGTTCATCCACAACAGGGGCGTCAGCTCTGTTCCAGCGCCAGTGTCGAGAATATCAAGGTCCTGTTACAACAGTTACGACGCTCCGATGATAATTCTTAGGACAATAATAATTCAAATGAATGTTCTTAGTTGTATGAAACATGTCAATTCGATTCTGTATCACTGAACTAACACCACATATCTTCACAACGCACGAAGCTTCATTTCGTTTTCTCTTCCTCTTCTGAGTGCTTCACTTATTTTGTCTGGCGGTTTATAACGGACTATTCCTGTTCCATCTTCGTATGGAGCAACGGAAGACAGATTTCTTGTGCTATTATATAATCATTACTGTCTCTACAGATATGAGATATATCACTCAACAAAGCGTACTGTACACCCGACTATGGCTAGAGATGACATGGTCACGTGAGTAGATACAGCTACTTCTTCATCTCGTAGTGAAAACATGGTCAGTGATCATGGAAAATGTCGTCGCCGGTAGGTGCGACAGTTTGTTGTTAACGCGACTAAATTTATTAACGATGAGAAGGAGGAAGTTGTGACCATGCAGAAGGGAAGGCGAAGGAACATGCAAGTAAAATGTCAAAGATGAGTAAATCAATGGTGTTCACATAATGGAAAGAGGGCCACGACGCTTAGCTGAGTGGGTTTCAGATGGCTATGCATGGAAAAAGAAGCAAAATGCAAACAAATATTTAATTGGCGATACGGATGAATGTGTCATTACGCAGCAATTTTTGAACAATATGAGAAATTATCTTTTCAAAAACATCTCAGTCTTTGTCGCACAGCACTGGACTTCAAGGCTGGCATAAAAAGAAAATTCCGTAGCACAGACCTGCAGTCTTTTCAAGAATGAGATTCGTAGTCATAATATGTCAACCAATACGATCTCAAAGTATAAAGAAAGTATCAACCGATGTTTTGCTGCTGTAAGGTTAGAAAACCGGAGAAGAGTGTTACGTGAAGTTGCAAGTTTCTGTGATGACTACTGGAGGAAAGATAATTTGATGAACGTAGAAACTGAAAATATGAAATTAATCGGCACAGCTTCAAACGTGTTGAGGTTATTATCGTCCACCACTGAAACGACAGATGATGAATCGACAGCCGCTTTTGATACAGGTATCATCACGGTGGAGGGTAGTTTCACGGTTACTGCCACAAAGCATCGAGAACAACAAGGCAGTGTCCTGTGTACAGGAACTTGTTGCAATAGCCATTTAATTCAGTGACGTGTATAGACTTCTAGTCTGTGACAGGGCTCAGCTTGCAAGACTATTGGAGGGCACACTATTACTGGAGGCAGCCTTGTAGGTGGGGCAAGCACAGCTATGAGTAGTCATCTTGGGTATTAATAATCGCTTCAGCAGTGTCTAATCCTCTACTACTGGATCATTACCGGTTTCGTGGCACTAAAAGCCACTTCTTCAGGTGAACGTGTCCGTGTAACTCTAAATCCAGAAGGAATGACAATCCTGAGATATACACTGGTATGGTAAATTTTAAGCTTTTAACAAATTTAAAAAAAAATATTGAAATCTTTTACATGAAAATATCAAAATGTTAGTACTCACATGACTAAAACATTACAGCGGAAAAGCTCTGAATCTTTTTACTCAACATTCGTTGTCCGTAAGAACAAAACCCCACTAAAAGGCGGTAGGTCAGAATAAAACATCCGGATTCCAATATAGTGGGTGGGTCTTAAACAAACCGTACCATAGTGATCCATTGGTAAGGAGAAAACAATTGAAAACTATTAAGACCCAATTTTGGGCCAAACGAAAAACCAAGAAGTCATTGCCACAAAACGGAGGGATGTTCTGTCTAGAAAAAATCGTTAAGTGAATAACTATTGGCGGGAACGCAGAAGCTGAAAAGCGCATTTAGAGCTTCCCCGATGTACACGGAACCGTGTACAGGGGACGCGGCCGTATGCTCTGTCATACTGACGGCAAAGAAGTAAACAGCTCGCCTGTGGACGGCTCGCGCATGCGCTGATCAGAACAACGAATATAGGCATAAAAGGTGCAAAAACTTTTTGAAAAACAATCTCTAGAATATCAATATGATGATATCAATATGATAGTGACAGCTGACATTTTTCTTTAATAACGCACGTAAGTTACCCTTAAAGTAGAGCGTAAAAGAGGAACATCATGTGCATATATTACAGCGACACAGATCTGCCGGAAGAGTCAACTGAATAAATCTTAAAACTTAAAAAAACTTTAAATACATTAAAATTCAAATAATTATTATTTCGTAAAAATGCTTTAAAAAAAACTCTTCACTTTGACAGTTAAAAGGATCGACGACTGTAGTGAATTTTGATACTTATCAAGAGTAGATAAAATTGAAGAAAATTTATAAAAATTTTATAAACCTAAGATAATAAGGCGGCTGCATAGGAGGTAGGGGGGGCGGGGGGAGGAAAATGGAAAGGCCGAGGAGGAACAAAGGCGACTGGGTGAAGAAAGTACAGAGTATTACATCAACTAAATTAGGCAGTCGAAATTTGCCAAAATGCTACAGTGTCTCAACTCCGTTTGTCCATTCAGCGTTTGGCGTGGAAAACGATTAATGGATCTCAGATTTTCTGCCTCTTGCAGGATGTTCAAGTATGGCCCTTGTTTTCTCGGCGTAAAATTCTTAAGTTGCTAGGGAGATCGGTGACTGAATGCCTCTGCTCACGAAGCTCGGTACTCGAGGCTGATTTTGATCTAGAAACCCTAAGGTGTTCTTTAAACCTGGTTCTACAGCAGCTGCCTGTTTGTCCGATGTACCTCATGGATCAATTATTGCACGTGATAAAATACACCCCGTTTGCATTATATTTGGAACAAGTGGCATGTTCTTTGTGCCTGTACTTTGTGCCAGCGTTACTGGGAATGAAGAAAACCGGTTCAATATTTTTAGACCTGAACTGCCTGCCGATATTTTCGGAAATATTGTCGAAATATGGAATTTTATGATACGTGATACCAGAGGCCTCCCGACTATCGGTATTAATAAGGATGCTATCCTTTTTGTTAGTTCTTCTTTTTATCTTTCTGTGGATACCCCGATTAATACCATTGACAAAATCACTGGCGTAGCTACTTTTGTAGGCTACGTCGTGTATGGTTCGAAGCTCTCTATTAAACGCTTCTTTCGACAACGGGACGCTATGGAACCTATACAAAAACGGCCCGAAGGCCGGCATTTTGTACTTGATAATGTGGTTGCAGGAGCTATGAATCACTACATGTGTGGTAACTGCCTTTCTGGAAGTATCGAACCCGACTTTAGTACCACATAATGTAATCTTAAGATCCAGATATGGTAACGTCCCCCCGCCTCCCTCACTCTTCTTGTGCTGAATGCTCTCGTGTACGCCATTTAACTCGTCCAAGAACTGACAACATTCCTGGCGTGTCCCATTGAAAAGAAGGAGAACGTCATCTAAATATCTATACCAAGCTACGATCTTGCTAGCATGTGTTGGAATCGGTCATAGCATCCGACTCAAAAGCTGTCACGAATATTTGGGCAAGACAGTATGACAACGGGGACCCCATTGCAAGACCTTGTTTTTGTAGAAAGGTATCGTCCCCAGATCTGGAGTAACTGAAACTTAGAACGAATTCCAACAGCTGGAGTACATCATTGATTTCATTGCTGGGTCGTCCGCTATGCGCTCTTAAATTCTGAGTCACAATACCCTGCACCTGATCTGCTAGAATACTGGTATACGTGTTCTTGATATACAGGGAGACCAGATGAGTTCCTGGGGGGATGTTAACCTAGAAAGTTTTTCAGTTAATTGCCCCCTATCGTGGATGCTGAAGCAAACTGGGTGGCGGTAAAGCTGGTCGAGGCACTTTGCAATCAACTTCTCAGTAGTGTAACCAATCAAGCTACGTGCGTTATCAATCGGGCGAGCTGGCAAGTCGTCTTTAAGTAGCTTAATCAAAGCTCGGAGTCTTGGTGCTACTGGGTTCAAAGGAATAATATTTTTCATTGTGAGCGGATTTGGAAAGGTAGGAGTTGTATTGAGGGTGTTTGTTAAACTACTGGTTCAAATGGTTCAAGTGGCTCTGAGCACTATGGGACTTAACATCTGAGGTCATCAGTCCCCTAGAACTTGGAACTACTTAAACCTAACTAAGGACAACACACACATCCATTCCCGAGGCAGGATTCGAACCTGCGACCGTAGCAGTCGCGCGGTTCCGGACTAAAGCGCCTAGAACCGCTTGGCCACCGCGGCCGGCTGTTAAACTACTGATAACATGTTCACCTGAAGATGTGGCAGTTAGTGCAACGAAATCGGTAGTGATCCAGTAACATAGGACAATATACAGCTGAAGAGGTTATTGACACCCAAGACACTATTACTAACTCTAACTACCTCTCTTCACTGTTTCTCGGGCGTTAACACGACAGTGATAATCCTCACCAGGCCTTCAGTTAACAGTGCCAGGAAATAACTTTCGTAGACTGCACCCCAAAAACTAGTTCCGGGAATTTTCTGTGAAGGCCTTTGCGAGTTGTTTCTGGCTGAGAATAAGCAGTATTTCCGTTACACAGTGCTGTCAATCAAACAAGCCCTTGACTATTTGCGCTATACTTCTTTATTTACGTTCGACGTCTCCAATGGCTAACTGGTATGAATCCTCACACGACTTTAAATAGTGTTTACACTACTGATCAGTGAAATCCGTTTAGTAGGAAACAAAAGGAAAATTCGGAGTAGGTATTAAAATCCATGGAGAAGAAATAAAAACTTTGAGGTTCGCCGATGACATTGTAATTCTGTCAGAGACAGCAAAGGATTTGGAAGAGCAGTTGAACGGAATGGACAGTGTCTTGAAAGGAGGATATAAGATGAACATCAACAAAAGCGAAACGAGCATAATGGAATGTAGTCGAATTAAGTCGGGTGATGCTGAGGGAATTAGATTAGGAAATGAGACACTTAAAGTAGTAAAGAAGTTTTGCTATTTGGGGAGCAAAGTAACTGATGATGGTCGAAGTAGAGAGGATATCAAATGTAGACTGGCAATGGCAAGGAAAGCGTTTCTGAAGAAGAGAAATTTGTTAACATCGAGTAAAGATTTAAGTGTCAGGAAGTCGTTTCTGAAAGTATTTGTATGGAGTGTAGCCATGTATGGAAGTGAAACATGGACGATAAATAGTTTGGACAAGAAGAGAATAGAAGCTTTCGAAATGTGGTGCTACAGAAGAATGCTGAAGATTAGATGGGTAGATCACATAACTAATGAGGAAGTATTGAATAGGATTGCGGAGAAGAGAAGTTTGTGGCACAACTTGACCAGAAGAAGGGATCGGTTGGTAGGACATGTTCTGAGGCATCAAGGGATCACCAATTTAGTATTGGAGGGCATCGTGGAGGGTAAAAATCGTAGAGGGAGACCAAGAGATGAATACACTAAGCAGATTCAGAAGGATGTAGTTTGCAGTAGGTACTGGGAGATGAAGCAGCTTGCACGGGATAGAGTAGCATGGAGAGCTGCGTCAAACCAGTCTCAGGACTGAAGACCACAACAACAACAACAACAGGTAATTTTTTAGAACTCTGCTAATGATTTGAAACCTTCTATTTGCGTACCCTACAAGCGAGGAATTGTAGTTGTTCCACTTAATTACTCCATACATTTTTACTACCAGATAAGACAGATTTGTGCTGAGACTCGTGAAATTTCTCTGCATTTACATAGATTCATCACAGTTTACAAATGACAGCCGCTTTGGTAAAGTGTGCTAAGTTATATCAACGTTTACGTCGGAAAGCAACATACACTCTTGCTTAGCATATTTTTTATCCGTTATCACTGACCCTCCACTATTTCCTCTGTTGTACAGATTGTAAGTGCAGCCTGCAGCAATATTCGTGAAAACACGATCTATTCCAGAGCATTTGTTTCAGATAAAAAAAAGGGACACTAATCACTACACCTGTGCACATGGAAACGCTATAGGTGGGCCAACAAGGAAAACTACAAGGTAAATGGCGAAGGTAACGGCGACGTAACATCGGTACACAAGATAAGATTGAAGGCAAAATTATTTATTCCTTAAAACATTGATGTAGTGCATCTATAGACTGCTGTTGCATGCTAACTATGTACAATTGCTTGTGAAATACTATACGTTTCATAACAGACTCACGTGCCCACTCGTTCCGCGGAGACAATTTCTATGGACCGTGGCCAAATTTTAATCACATGAGACAAAGAAAATTCACAAATACACAAAAATTACCAAGATCCGGAAAAGATTAGAAGCATACACACACAGTTGTAGGCACATAAACATTCACACTGAACCGAGGGCACTTCAACATATGCAACTCCTTTGTGCTGCGTTCCTCTCACGGATCAAAGTCAAGACTGCATTGGGAATCAAACTGAAAGTCTACAAAAGCCTTGCATTCCCTGCTGCAACCCAGCAAGTAAATCTTTATAAGACGAAATTCGAGACCAAAAGCTAAAAGCTCCCCTCTCTATGTGACAACGCGCCACGCGGTCAGTCCAACTCACCCTTCTTCGACTGGAGCACAGCTGTGTACGCTTCCCGTACCGGCGGCAGACTGCCTCTTCCACGCTCCGCGTGGACCGGAAAACCCCAGGATGCCATTTCCGCCACCAACCTAACGCAGGTGGATTTCTCACAAGTAGCGGAAACCTCTTTGCCGACTTGACCACTACGAGAGTTGGCAATGAAAGGTGGCTACAGGACCCTTTCATCACCCCAAACGTCCTGGAGAAGACTGTGCCGCGAATTTTCTCGCCATGCTAGGAGATTCGCCAACAGTCTTCGAAACAAACATACCCTAACGAGTAACAATTGCAACAGTAAACAGCAGCACAAAGGAGTTGATTAATCTCTTATATCCAAGTGAGCTTTATCTGACCTTAGTCAATAATTGTGACCTCATGCGGTCCGCAAAGCAAACAGAACAAATTAAATTAAGCGTGATATACTACGCTAACATCATGTCATCTGACCTACTACGACCACAACCATGAGATATTATTTTAAAATTGCTTTAACCAACTATCAAAAGTTAACATAGAGACATAGGTGAACAGGTACATAATATATATAAATATATAAACAAATACAATGATGCAAAATCATTATCACGAACCAAAGCAGTATCATCTGGTGCTGACATATATAAAAACATGCAAGTGAAAGTGCAAAATACAATATTCACAACAAATACAGTGATACAAAATCATTAATGAACCCAATGGTATGACAGCTGGTAAATAATCACCTATGGAAAATAAGACATGAGTACAAAAACACATCCAGAAATCAACTCGTTGACACGCTGTCATTTTTCAGTTTCGCCACATGGTTGTTTCACTGGGTATTCTCTTTAGGTGCTGGGGTGGGCGTCTCTTCTAAAGGCGACTTGGAGGATAAGCTACTAGGGGACCACAACACTGAACTGGGGAGTTCGCAGCGGCGTTGATTGTAACGTCCGTTGTAACCCAGGTTGTTCATCCTAGACAGCACCCCGCGACGTTGCCTCGTGCCTGTTTCCAACATCTGCGTCCATACTGTGGGATGGTTCGGCGTTGCAGATTTGCAGGACATCGCCACTTGTGGGCCCTGCCTCATCATCGAGAAGGCGGCTTGGCGGTCGTCGTCCGTGTGTTGTGGAGGAATGTGTTTTACCGAGACACGCCCCCGTCTCCTGTCGTGTCAATGGGGAGACACGCGCTCTTCTGCGTCGCATCGAGGTCGACGTAAACTCGTGCGGGTGTCGGGCTTGAGACCCGCTTATCACCTCTTTGCACCGTCTCAGCTGATGCGTCAGTGGTGGGACCCGTGTCCCTCCGGGCAGTGGGCGTTACCTCACCGCAGCAGCCGTCTGGACTAGCGGCGCTCAGGGATCGGCGGCCTCGCCTGGTGTGCGTCATACTTTCCCTTTCGCTTGTCAGATGACTAGCGCATGGGGTGGAACGCCGGCCATCAGCTGGCGCTGCCGTGGTGACACGCCTGCGGGCTCCGGTGTGAGCTTGCGCCTGGGGGAAGACCAGCATCCCCTCCCCCGTGACGGGGAAACAGCTGTGACCGCTCGCCGCATCACTGCTTCGCCGTTGATACCAGGGTTCGGCAACGCCTGCCGGTGGACCAAGCCCTGAGCTTTCTGATGCGGAGGCTCCCTAGGCGGCCTTGCACCCACTTAAGAACTGCGCTCACAGGGATCGTTACAAAATATCATGTGTACAGATTACCACAAAATCTTCGGAGTTTCTCACTCCTGATCAATACATGGAATAGTGCCCAAAATTAACTTGACAAAAAGGGCCTTCTTAACATTACTAATAAAAAAAACAATGAAGAAAATTAAATAACCAATATTCAAACAAACAAAAAATCCTTTTTATAAAATATAGTTCCAACATTACATCTGCTGTCAATCATTCAGGGTAGATCTTGTACAAGGTTTGGTCAGGATTTGGATAGGATTTGGCGCCGCTGCTAGCTACAGACACAAAACTCTACCTGCTCCTAACCACGCTCTCACACACAGTCTACACAGCTCGTGCTAGTCACCATCACCATATAGCCCGACTACAATTCCCACATATAAACAAAATATTCCTTTCAACACCAATACCCATATCGTTGTTCATTGACTGCTCCTCCAAGGTTTGCAGAACATGTTTGCTGATCTGTGAAAAATTTCCGAGACTTCTTTTCTATGGACATTGCATAATAAAAGTTATGATTAATGAGACACAGAAGGTTCATTCAAGTCACATCTGGAATGGTAAATGTTTCAACATCTATTCATCAGACTAATGCAAAAGGTCAGTGGGCATAAAAATGAAAATAAAAATCATCCTATCCTATTAGCAAACACATAAACACTTCGTCCTATAAGTACATAAAAAAATACTGTAAAAAGAAATCCATTGTCCAGGGCCATGAGTACCCAACTTACTGCTATCATAAGATACTCATAATGATTACACACTTAGTCACCACATGTCCCCAGGGGTCCTCACCTACCGTCATGTTATTTTAGCTTGGAGGTAGTCGCATTGATTCTCTATTAAATATCAAGCTGCTTGAGTTTATAAGCTGTTTCCATATACATTTTCTGGGGTTTCACACCCTGGTGTCCTCAGCCGTACCTAGTAGTATGTGACGGCAAGTTACACTTTCCAAATATCTTATAAGATGGCAACTCTGAAAATCAAACACTATTAATCTCCCTTCATACACAAGTCCTTCACCTACAAGTCACCAAGTTGCTTCATTAACATCGCAGTACATTTGAAAAATCTCACTGAATCATGCTCACCTAAGGGGAATAAGAACACTAAAACTGTAATTTATCATCAAGAATTACCTTACGACCATTGACTCGCCACGCCAACACACCCGATACCTTTTTAGTCATCAAAGAACGAAAGCCATCTTACTGTAATAGGAAACGCTTCATATGAGCCTCATAATCATTCACATTCAGATGTTTTGAAACTGCACAACACTACTCCTTTCTACTGACAAGAAGAAATAACTACACACATATTGGGGGACCCTTTACAATACACAGAAAATATACACTTTAATTTTAATCACACCAGTGTGAATCAAAACATTGGAAAATATGCACTGTAATTTTACTCACAAAAGAATGAGTGCGAAAAAGCATATGGGCAATACGTCATTCCGACCTCCGAGGGGCAAGATCTTCTGCTTCTTATTCAATGTAAGGTTTTACGTTGGAGATGTGGTGCAGGCCCTTCGACTTTCGAGAGCGGAGTGTTTCTACTTCAAGCGCATTCGGATGTGGAATCCGCTTGATTCTGTATGGCCCGTTGAATAAGAAGAAGAACTTCTTTGACAACCCAGCCCGTTTATTAGAGAGCTTGTGCGAGTGTACAAGTACTTTCTGGCCCACGTGAAAAGTTATATTCCGCACCTTCTTTTTGCAGGTTCTTATCCGAGCCTCGGCGGCACTCTTTATATTTTTCAGGGCAAGCTCCACAATTGCAGATCTTCGTAACCTGGGTTCTACTGGCCAGGGAACCACCTCTTTTATATTACTCGGAGGCTCCTTGTTTTTCAGGACCAGAATCGGTGGCAACGTCGTCGAGGAATTTGGCAATTCATTTAGTATGTTCTGGAAACCGGCTAGTTTCGTGTCCCACGTCCGGTGGTCACGGTGGCAGTATAACCTACACAATTTTCCAATCTCCTTCATCCACCTTTCACAAGGATTTGCTGAAGGGCAGAAACGGGAGATAAAGATCGGTTTCACTCGCTTTCTCCGAAGCATATGCTCCCAGTGACGTGACCTGAATTGTGGCCCGTTGTCCGAAATCACACGCTTCACAGTGCCAACCTCCCGTAAGAAGTGATTTGCGAACGCGACAGCTACTGCCTTCCCGGTGGCCCTACGCAGCGGGGTGAGGCAGACGAATTTTGACGTCAGCTCTACTGCCACAAAAATGTACGCAAATCCGTTCCTAGAACGCACTAGCGGACCGAATAGATCTACTGCTGCGAGATCCCTGAGTTTATTGGGAACGATCGGGTGTATTGGTGCGGCAAACGACACAGTGGGCGGCTTGGCTTGCTGACAGGGCTTGCATACCCTAATTACTTTACGTATACGCCGAAGCATATTATTAAAGTAACAGGTTTCCCGCAGCTTCTTCAAGCATTTCCTCGCACCAAAGTGACCGTAGCTCAAATGCACGTACCACACGAGCTTGTTCACCAGTTCCTCCGGAATCGCTAACAGCCACCTGGAGTCATCCAGAGCTCGCCTCTTAAATAGGATGCCATTCCGGATAATATAATACTGCCTGATGGCCGCGTGGGATTTATCATGCCATTTCTCTTTGATGTCACGCAAAACTTCGTCCTTGTCTTGTTTTGTTTGCGTAAGCCCTTGCTCTCGCTCGAGAGCTATTATCGCCTGGCTGAGGGTTTCTACCTGCGCGCTAAGGTGGACCGGGCACTTAGCCGCAGTGTCCTCTATTCGGGACACAAGAGCCGCGTGGTCACACTGGCATTGTTCTGCTAACGCGCGGAGATCCCTGGCGGAATTTCGTCCTACTCGGGACTCAAGAGCCGCTTGTTCACTCTGGCATTGTTTTGCTAGTATACGAATATTCCCAGCGAACCTTTCTTCTTGCTCCATCACCTGCTTGCTAATGACTTGGTGCCCCTCTTCTAAGGCGGAGATGCGTTGGTCAATGATCGCCAGTTTCTCCCCAACACCCTGTACTATTTCACTAGTCAATCTTTTATTCGCTTCCTCGATATGCCTCCTATTTTCTTCTGCTTGTTTTTTATTCACTTCCTCGATATGTCTCCTATTACTGTCTAGTAATTGTCGTAGCATAGCCTGTAATGAATTTGCATCTATCGAATGATTCGAAATCACTATGCCGGGCTCAGGATGGACAACACTTGTACTTGCGTTTTCCGCGTTTCGTTCCTGGTAGGACTCGACGTTTTGACCTCGTCCTTGTTCAGGGTTATTGTCTGGCAGGTTTTTCCGATCGCGGCTCCCTGAACAGCTACGCGTCTCCATCATAAGGATAGTTACTCCGTGCTCCAAAATACAACAAGAATAATGCCAAAGTCTCCTAATGGACTCACAGTCCCCACAAAGCACCCAAGATTTACTATATGACACCAATACACGCCACAGCACAAGAGTCAACCCACACTTGTAACACAATTGAATACTAAATCACAATATCTATACAGTAATACATATACAAGATAAAACATGTAAGAAAATGCACACCTATATCATAAATTCACGTAAATTCTGTATCACAGAAAGACAATATACCAATTAGCACATCCAACCGAAAATAACTAATCCTCACTGCGCATCAGAAGATCTCTGGTTTACCGAAATCCGTGAGCAGGGTAAGCCATGTGTAAGTAGCGTGAATAAAAGGACGCTATGTGCAAGAAGCATGAAGCGCCCTTTGAATGTATCCTGATAGCTAAAAGAGCCACGCGCACTTTGAATAAGAAAATGCTATTTGACACTGAAATCAATATAAAAGATAGGGTCGCCACCAACTCTAGCCACACGACAAAGAAGAGGTAGCACTGAGTCGGAAAATTACTTAATTTATTAATAAGAAAAACTCACAAAAGAACATTCATTGTAAAGTCATTGATAAAGGATGGGATGTAATTATTAATATGATCCAGGCATTCTTCCCGTGAATCAAATATTGAGTAAAGTAAAGAGGGCGTGAACACCATGCGTAAGTGCAGAATGCAGCAAGATTCGTGAAAACACGATCTATTCCAGAGCATTTGTTTCAGATAAAAAAAAGGGACACTAATCACTACACCTGTGCACATGGAAACGCTATAGGTGGGCCAACAAGGAAAACTACAAGGTAAATGGCGAAGGTAACGGCGACGTAACATCGGTACACAAGATAAGATTGAAGGCAAAATTATTTATTCCTTAAAACATTGATGTAGTGCATCTATAGACTGCTGTTGCATGCTAACTATGTACAATTGCTTGTGAAATACTATACGTTTCATAACAGACTCGCGTGCCCACTCGGTCCGCGGAGACAATTTCTATGGACCGTGGCCAAATTTTAATCACATGAGACAAAGAAAATTCACAAATACACAAAAATTACCAAGATCCGGAAAAGATTAGAAGCATACACACACAGTTGTAGGCACATAAACATTCACACTGAACCGAGGGCACTTCAACATATGCAACTCCTTTGTGCTGCGTTCCTCTCACGGATCAAAGTCAAGACTGCATTGGGAATCAAACTGAAAGTCTACAAAAGCCTTGCATTCCCTGCTGCAACCCAGCAAGTAAATCTTTATAAGACGAAATTCGAGACCAAAAGCTAAAAGCTCCCCTCTCTATGTGACAACGCGCCACGCGGTCAGTCCAACTCACCCTTCTTCGACTGGAGCACAGCTGTGTACGCTTCCCGTACCGGCGGCAGACTGCCTCCCTCTTCTCCAGCCTCTTCCACGCTCCGCGTGGACCGGAAAACCCCAGGATGCCATTTCCGCCACCAACCTAACGCAGGTGGATTTCTCACAAGTAGCGGAAACCTCTTTGCCGACTTGACCACTACGAGAGTTGGCAATGAAAGGTGGCTACAGGACCATTTCAAGATCTCTTCCTCTCAGAGTAGCATCGTCAATCAAAGCCGTCAATAATGTGTTGTAATCTATCTTCCATTACATTTTTGTCCTTCATAGGTCTGAAACCTTCTAGTTTGTGCTTTCCAAGTATTATTTTCGATGTTGGATCTTCAGAGAATCTCATTTCTTATCTTGTCCATTTGATTTTCGATATCCTACGGTTACACCACATCTCAAACGGTTCGATTCCCTTATTTCCAGGTGTACTCACAGTCTATGACACATTTTCATTCTATTCCAGATGTAAGACCTCTGAATTTTTTCACCAAATTCAGATTTTTTATATTACAGACTTCTTTTAATAAGGAATGTTATATTTGCCTGTGCTAGTCTGCTTCTTATGTTTTTCTTTCTTCGCCTCTTTGTTTTTGTACAACGAGTATATTACCAGTTTATTCTTAAATGGTATACAATTTAAAAGCGAATTTCAAACGTCTTGGATCATTTCTTCGTTGTCCTGACTCTAAGAAACTGGACTCGCATACTCTCACTGTGTCGTTGTATGAATATGTTTTAAACAACGACACTGTGCAGCGCTTGTTAGCGAGTACAGTTTCACAAAGCATGGCAACGTGAAAACCACAAAAATTATAGACGACAAAGTGTACCAAAATATCAACTGTACCACAAATGTTAGTGCTTGCTATCAAGGAAAATGAAGGAAACCTGATAAAGATGATTAAACGTCCTGAAACCGTCGTTTCTGAAGGCGGAATCCTTTCAAAATCTATTTATTTAGATATGGCTGTTTATTGACAGCGACATGTTTCATGTTATGGCTATTCGTCTTAATATCCCTTCTCTCTTTTTTTATTTGTGTTGATTTAGTAAAGTTTTCTTAAGTTTCAAAGACCATGTTCATAATGGAATTCAGAGGTACGGGCAATAGGGAATCACATAGTTTATTTCTGATATAAATTGCTCTGAATACATTGTAAGTTCTTTTGCTTTGTTTCTTTTCTTGCACGATCGCTTGTGTTATTTGGCATAGGAGAAATGATACTTCGCAGAAAGGCTAGCTTTTTCAATGAAAAGTGTTTCGTAAACTGTGAGAGAAAACAAATGATTCTCGTTTCCAGGATAAACTGCAAGTACGACACTCTCGGGACTTCAAAATTCAAATTATTCCTTTTGTAAACATTTTATTTTTGGTTATCTCAAAATTTTATACGCGAATTTTCAGTTTGTGAATGTTAGTCATCTGGATATTATACGTGAAAGGTTCTTCTGTTCCTATCTATAACGGCAAAGTCTCTGTCACATGGTAGGGTACTCTGCCATGTAATGAGGAATTTCTTATCCACACCAGTCAAATATTTATGGAAAACCTGATTTTGGAGAAAGTGTCCTAGTATTTTGAACATCTCTTGTAAAATCCGCGATATTTATGCTTACCTTCAAATCAAAATCATATGAAGAATAGGAATTAAAATGAGAACATTTCAGTTTCGAGTAGATGTTACACTGCTATATTCGAACTCTCAAATATTTAAGATACAGCTACAATTTTTTGACTGCGGAGTTCATTTCTCCTCAATAAGTAAGGGCGTCCACTATACCTGGGTGCCTCGCGTTTGTTGTCATTCGACTCAGAAATGTTAACTTTCAATTTTCTTGCATTTGTCAAGCGCTTTTGTGCTCCGTTTGATGCTCGCCGCGATAAGGAATTTTATGGTTCGGTTGAGGGACCGTCCTGCCTCTCTTTGACAGCGTCAGTTCAGCGTGCATTCCTTACGTCTGGCCCACACAATGTGTTTGCCTCTCCCCTGCCAGGCATCCGCGCCACGCCACTCCACTCCATGTCTGTGTGAATTGGATCTGAAGATATTTAATTCCGTGAAAGTTAGCTGAAAAATTTGATAATTATATAAGTAAAAATATGAAAGTTTTAAGTAAAATATTGCTTTATTCAGGATGAGGGCGGGGGAGCTCGGATCCGCACAAGGCTTGAAACTTGCTTTCTCGTCACAGGCATTCCGCAGCATTGTAAGACGACCACTTGTCAGACGCTGCTAGAGTCCACGCATTTAGTGTAGAAGTTTGTTGGCGGACTCAGATTAATTCCCAGCACTGCTTCAAATAGCCTGTCAGTCTAAATTAAGGGTCAGCAGCCTCACGCTGACCCGCGAGGCAGTGTTAAAATTGTCACTATTCCCAATAAATGCCCTGTGGGAATCCAAATGCTTTCAGAAGACTCTCGGATGTGACCGATAGATAGGATAGCGAGCACCACAGTCCTACACCGTCAACGTAAAGTTTCTACCATCTCCTCTATTAACAACACAGGACACAGTACTACAGTTCAAAGTAAAAAGTGCTTAAGACACACAAAAGAACTCCAGTCTTCAAACTCCCCGGGGAACAACACAGAATTTACTGTCTTATAATAACCTGAAACCCATCTGCATTAGTATCTGGTTTGAGACCTGAAATAAAAAACTGCAATTGCCGCCCGTTCATCACCAGAATAAGTAGCTTTACATATTGTAAAACATTCCATTAACATTGTATATATGCAGACAAACTACGAGTGAGCCGGAATTTGAACCCAGGTCTCCTGCGGTTTAGGCAGAAGCGCTAACCACTACGACACCCAGGCACAATGGCTTCGCACCCCTGCACAAATTACCCAAGTACATCTCCCTCCTCAATTCAAATACCCATTCACACCTCAGCCTAAACTCGAACAACATTGTAGAGGCTTTCCTACTGTGTTGGAATAGAACCTCATCATTCCATTAACAATGTGAACACTGCATACAACTGTAGTAGCATCACATTGAAACACCATCTTAGTATATTCGTTAAATAAAGGTCGCCTAATCATGGAAGAAATGGTAGGAATCTGGGGTCATAAATGGAAATCGATACCACAATAATCAAACCTTTATTTAAATTCAAAACCAGTACGGAATACTTTTTCAATGTGACTCTTGGAAAACGAAAACACGAAAACCGTTTTACAAACTGAAGTTAATTATGTGAGACTTTGACTGAAATCTTTAGGAGGACTGAAAGAAGAACGAAACCAGAGCTCTTCGCCTGCACAATTCTTATTTTCAAATCAACAAGAGTATAATCCAAGGAACTCCACACCCAAGATGCACAAAGAATCAGTTAAATGCGAGCTGCTCAGAGCACGGACTCTGTAATATGAAAATAACGACTCACGCTATTAGTACAAGCGACACTGATACCTTCATACTGCACAGTCATCATGGGACAACAGCCAGGAAGCGAATGATGAGAATACATAGTTCTCTGTTCTCAGCGCAAGCTCCATTGAAGGGGCGGTAACATGCTTACAGCCTTTGTCACACACGAGAAAGTGCCTTGAAACATAACACCGGGTGGTTATCATTAAAATACAGCTGTTCTCGGAGGTCCAGTGTGGCCTGTAATTCCAGAATGAAATTTTCACTCAGCAGCTGAGTGTGCGCTGTGATGGTATTTGTGGTAGATTAAAACTGTGTGCCGGACCGAGACTCAAATTCGGGAACTCTACCATTCACGGGCAAGAGCTCTACAAACTGAGCTACCGAAGCAAGACTCCCGACCTCTTCTCACAGCTATACTTCCATCAGTACCTCGTCTCCTACCTTCCAAACTTCACAGAAGCTCTCCTGCGAACCTTGCAGAATTAGCATTCCTGGAAGAAAGGATAACTATTATATGGCAACAAACATGGTAGATATGCTAAGGCATCAATACCGAATCGAGTTACGCTGGAAACAAAATCCAGTTTTGAGCACAAAATGCAAATCTGGTGCTGTATAGCATCCCGTCGATGTCTCCGGTGTCCATATTGAACAGCCTGAGTAAGTGGCCGTTGATAATAAAATCAACATTACGCCTTCTCACATGTTTGACCTTTTCTGTCCATATCAGTTACATCACAGCATCAGATTTACACCTGGTGGCCAATACTGGAACTATTTTTTTTCAGCGTAAATCAGTTCCGCATGAAAACATTAGAATATCTACCAAGTTTCGCTGCCATCACAGCCCACACTGGACCCCTGTGAGTAGGTGCACTTTATTTATAACAACCTGGAAGAGGGAACTGTGGGAACTTTTCTCTGGTCTGGCTCATAATATGCATAAACAATCCGTATTTGAACTTGTAAGGGGTCCGTAGGCCCTTACTATAAGTTTGCACTCGGCACAGGTCGATAGGGCAAACAATCGATAGTGTCGGGTTGCGAGAGCGAGTGTAGAGTTGAGTCAGTTCCCGGGTTGCGGGCCGACCCGTGCGGAGGCCGGTTGCTGTGATACAAGGCTTACCGACAAAGGGAGTGGCCATCGCCGCGGTTTAACCCCTTTGTGTTAGAATGATACGGGAAAGTGAAGAAGTTTAATTACGAGAGTGCTCAGTGATATTTTTGTGACGATATTTATTTGGTTTCGCGTCTACCGCGCCGGCATCATTTGGATTGCAGTGTTGGATTGCAGTGTTGGATTGCAGTGTTGGATTGCAGTGTTGGATTACAGTGATTGAATTTGCGTGTGACGATTATGAATAACGAAGAAGCCTGTGCTGAGATTAGCCGCAATTAAATATGTATGACGAAGGCAGTGGCTGTCTCCTTTTTCTTGTGTTTTTGAGACGAATATAGGTCTTGATTAGTGAAGCTGTGTTGGTGTTCTTCTTGTCACCAGACATTTCATTATTACAGCATTGAAAAGGACAAAATGGAATGTAACGACTCCGTAGCAGTCAAATCCGATTGCCAGCCCCATTAGGTAGACAGTCACATCAATTGGTTGGTTGGTTGGTTTGGGGAAGGAGACCAGACAGCGTGGTCATCGGTCTCATCGGAGTAGGGAAGGATGGGGAAGGAAGTCGGCCGTGCCCTTTCAGAGGAACCATCCCGGAATTTGCCTGGAGTGATTTAGGGAAATCACGGAAAACCTAAATCAGGATGGCCGGACGCGGGATTGAACCGTCGTCCTCCCGAATGCGAGTCCAGTCACATCAATTAATTGTTATTTGGGCTGCTATCTGATCCCGATCGAGCGGGATACATAAAATCGGAGTGTTACACCCTTGGCTTACCGTGAAAGGACAAGTGCAATTTTCGGACGAATAGTAAGAACAATAGGTAATTTTATCTTGCTCCACGCGAGAAAATATTTTTCAATTTCAAGACAGAGTATAAACTTTGAAATCGCGACAAGGAACAGTGCATTTTTGAACAATAGGAAGTAATAGCATATTACGATTGTGAATAAACTGTTTTCTTACCATATTAGATAAGAACAATAGTGTCAATAAACTGTGTCATAATGTGCAAATGCGTAAATCCGCGCGAAAAACTGTGAAAAGTGAATATTAAAGAAAGATACGTGTGAACATTAAAATAACAAAACGAACTAAGAATTCGTCACTAAAGCTTTTACAGAAGTGTTTAATAGTAATATTTTGACTGAAATTGCTTTTTGAGTAATGAAAATCGGACAGCTTCAAGTGGACCCATAAACTGTTATGTGGACGACAATTCATGTGGCGACGCAATTGTTGAGTGACGTCACGCAGACCCGTGTAGCAGTTGCGCCAAAGAGCTTCGATCTGCGAGGTGATTTCACACGTCATTCCAACTACCTGTGCAAGGAGTAGTTCAAGCACAGACGCACTACACTGAGCGCCGGCCGGCATCTAGCGGCCGAACTACAAACTACACTCGCCTGCAGCGCAACGGAGCGGCCGGCTGAGAACTACGACGTCCCACCGCAGCGCGACTTCGAGACACCGAGCGCCGACCACGGCATCTAGCGGCCGAACTACAAACTACGCCCGCCTGCAGCGCCACGGAGCGGCCGACGGAGAACTACGACGACTCGCCGCAGATCTTCAGCGCGACTTCACGCAGCTTTGGCGGCAGTACAGCGCCACGCCCACTTCAAACGTCAAAACATTGCGACTCGTGGTAACGTCAGTTGGTGAGTGAAGACGACTGGTTAGCATAACATTAAATTGTAGTGCGCAGTCTTCACGGTAAATAAACAATTATAAACGGAAGTTCACATTAGGAAAAGTGCCCAACTATAGTAATTTCCGAAAAGTTTGCGAAACATACTCTGAAATATAGCACACTTATTTATGCATCCTGCGCAATCTAAATGGTGATTATACAGATATACTTATTGTTTTTGGGGATTTTACAGTTATAGATTTTATGAGTGGTGTGATTTATCTTATTTAAAACGTTTTACATGAACTGTGTATGTGAGAATTGATATTTGAAGTGATTAGGTTTTGAGAGTTGTTATGTTCAGTACTCATGCATATTGTATCAATTGGGGATTAACTGAAAATACTACAGGTACTGTTTGATTAGTTTCATGGTAATTAGGAGTGTTTTGGGTTATTAGAGGTTATTTTATATTACTTGCCTGTGCATTAAAAATAAACCAAACATGTCTACTGAAGATAAGCAGGTTTGTGAGGCAGTAGTTGAAAGGAAAGGGATAGGACAGGAAGACAGAGATGATTTGGGAATCAGTGATTATGGATTATCATTAGGAAGCCCATCAGCACATTCAACTAGTTATCCCGAGACACCGGGACAAACGACGAGAGATAGGCCAGTTTCAGAGGATGCCGATAGGTGGTCGATGTTGGTAGACTTGATAAAGAAGACTAACGCATCATTAGAGAAGGGTTTACAAGAAACTAGAGAGAGGGAAGAAAAATTCCACAAATCAGTAGAGAAAAGTTTACAAGAAAATAACGCATCATTAGAGAACGGTCTCAGAGAATCATTAAAGGAAGATTTACAAGAAACTAACGCATCGTTAGAGAAGCGTTTACAAGAAACTAACGCATCGTTAGAGAAGGGTTTACAAGAAACTAGAGAAAGCTTAGAAAAGTCGTTTAAGGAAACTCTAACACAAGAGCTCGAAACATCAGAAAGGAAGATAGAATGTAATCTGAAGAAGGGAATACAGGAATTAGAAGAACGACTGAAGATGGACATCAACGAGAGAGAGAGGAAGCTACAGAAGAACATAGACCAAGTCCAGGGAGACGTGGAGAAGATGGAAGGAAAGTTAACAAAAAAGATGGAAGACGATATTGAAGAAACGAAAGTCGAATTGGGAGAAAGAATCAACGAAGTGGAAACAAATAGCAATCATCGAATCGCCGAGGTGACGCAGATGCAGAAACAATGCAATGATGCAGTTAAGGGGATAGGAGATAGGCAAAACCAACTGGCTGTCAATCTGAGAAATGCTATAGCCGTGCAACGAGAAGAGGACAACAAGAGGGTTGCAATGGAGGTCAGGCAATTACAACAGGGAGTGCAGCAATTAGAGAGCAGGACAGAAGAAATTGATAAACAAATTAGCAATGCCACTTTAACCGTTGGGGAAGGTAGAGTCGTTACCTTGATGAGCAGTGATAATCGGTACGTCCAAAATAATACAGGGCAGAAATTTAGACCGAAAGGAGGGTTGCACCCAATGATATTTATGAAATGGTTAAAAGGGGTTTTCCCAGCACATCTTAAAGACTCGGACAAGATCCAATTTGCAATAGATAGAATAGAAGGTGAGGCCTTCACTTGGGGAGTCAGGAAGAAAGAAGGGACTACAAGTTATGATCAGTTTGAAGAGGAATTCTTGAAGAAATACTGGTCCAAAAGTCATCAGTGTGCAGCAATTGAGGACCTACTCCACCGCAAGTCACTTAGTACATGGAGAGGAACGTTGAGAGAGTTTGCCGAACATTTGTGGGAATTGAACGAGACCTTGGAACAACTCCTGAGTGATGACGTAATGATATCAGCGATAAAAAGAAGAATGAGTTGGAGAATGCAAGAAACTGTATCCGGGAGCCTAATTAAAGATAGGGAGGCCTTGATGGAAATACTGGAACAGTTGGAATCTGTTCGATCACAGGAACACAATCAAGCTAATGATCAAAACCGAGGGGGAAGCAATGACCCAAGGAATCATTTTAATCATTCATCTGATTATAGAGGAAGAGGTGGAGGAACTGGAAAACTGAATGACACTCCAGGTGAGGTCCGGTCAGGAGTGAGAGCTACAAGGACCAGGGTAAACCTACTAAGACACGACTATGGTGGAGATCTGAGAGAAGATCTACTGGAGGAAAGAAGTGGGATTCCCAAAGAACCCATGCTACCCATGATAGGGATCAAGTTATGTGGACTGAATATCGAGTCATTAGTCGATACAGGAAGTGAAGCATGTGCAGTATCCAAAAGGTTATATGAACAGATACTAAAAGCAAATATTAGCTTGCCTAGTTTCCCGGTGAGTGGAGTGAGAATTGTGAATGCGTTGGGTGCAAGGAGTAAACCTATTAAAGAACAAATGTTGATTACATTCGAGATAGAGGGAGAAGAATATGAAGCAACATTTTTGGTGGTGGCTGGATTGAACACATCAATTATTTTAGGGATACATTGGTTGAATGAAGTTGATGCAGTAGTGAGTTTTGATGAAGGTACTATCAAGGTCAAAGGAAGAAAGGGAGAAGAGAAGAGGTTAAAGTTTGCTGAGGGGAGTGCAATCGAAGAAGAGGAGGAATTCAGAAGGATAAATTTGTGTCATGAAGAGGAACCCACCAAGGGACATGAGGAAGAGGAACTAGAAGAAGAAGTGTTGATATACCTTGAGGGATTAGCACGAGAGGATAGACATAAAGAGGATAAGATCAGTAAAAAGTTGGAGGAAATGACACACCTAGATGAGGGGACTAAGAAGAAATTAGCTACAGTATTATACAGGCGTTGTAAAGTATTTTCTCAACGGCCAGGTATCATGAAAGGGGTGGAGTGTAAGCTAAAGATAAAGAACCATAAACCGTTCAATATGAAACAGTATTCCATTCCCCAGGCGAAACGAAGAGCAGTGGATGAAGAGATACAGAGGATAATGAACCTTGGTGTTATAGAAAGGGCCAACAGTCAATATAACAACCCCCTATTTGTTCTTGATAAGAAGGATGGAAAGGTGAGGATAGTTTTGGTTGCACGAACAGTGAACAAAATCATCGAGCCGGAGCGGGACAAACCTGAGACTATAGAAGAACTGATTCAAAAATTCCGAGGAGCAAAGGTGCTTAGTAGTATCGACTTAACTGCTGGTTACTGGCAAATACCATTGGCCACAGAGTCGCGCCAGTATACAGCATTTACTTATGGAGGAAGATGCTATCAATTTAGAGTGTTGCCATTTGGGCTTAATGTGTCAGTGTCTGAATTTATAAGAGCGATGGATAAGATACTAGGCGAGGAGTTACTTAAGAAGGTCACCGTCTACGTGGATGACCTCTTGATAGCAAGCGAATCATGGGAAGAACATTTAAATAGATTGGATGCAATCTTAGCAGCTTTTGAAACCGCAGGGGTAACTGTAAACCTGGACAAGTCGGAATTTGGCAAATCAAAGATAAAATTCCTGGGCCATATAATATCCGAGGAGGGTATATATCCTGATCCTAGTAAAATGGAGGCTATTAGAAATTTTCCGACCCCCCATAGTAAGATGCAGTTGCGAGCATTCTTTGGGGTTTGTGAGTTTTATAGAAAATTTGTCAAAGGATCTGTACTTAATGCCCCGAGTATGAGGGAATTGACCAAGGCGAGGATGCCGTGGCATTGGAGTGCAGAGTGCCAAACCGAGTTTGAGAATATCAAGGAAGCACTATATAGTGCAGACATATTGTACCACCCGGATTTTTCCAAAGATTTTTATTTAGGAGCAGACAGCTCTGACTATGGACTAGGAATACATCTGTACCAAATGGAGAGGAGCGGAAATGGTGAGAGTGTAAGAACGATAGCGTTCGGTAGCAGAAGTTTAAATGCTTGGGAGAGGAAATATTCGATTACTGAAAGGGAGGCATTGGCAATTGTGTGGGGATTTAAGCGTTTCCGGTATTATTTGGCCGGGAGGCATGTGAAAGTCGTGACTGACCATAAGGCCCTTACATTTCTGACCAGGAGCAAGTTGAGGCATAGCAGACTAACGCGATGGGCCCTGGCATTACAGGACTATGACTTCAAGATAAATTATGAACCAGGAGCAACACACATAATACCTGATGCTTTGTCAAGATTACCAGCTGACTCGAGAGGAATGTTGGTGGACAGGCCGGAAGGAGAAGGAGTTAGAATTAGCCTGATGAAGGGAGTACAGTATGAAGAATTCATAAGGAAGTTCCTAAAGAATGTGCGCAGGGAACAGAACGAGGACGAGAAATTAAAGACAATTAAAAACAAATACAGGTGTGCAGGAGAGGAAAGGATTCGCACATTTTATTATATTCATAATGGGATACTTTATAAAAGAAACAAGGAGAGTGAGGAGAACTGGAAACTCTGTGTGCCTGAGCATGTGGTAGAAAAATTAATTTGGTATACGCACTATATTAATGCGCATTACGGACCGAAGAAGTGTCTGGAAAAGTTGAAGTTGGATTGTGCCTTCAACAACATGGGAAGGCGTATACGTAAGATACTGAGTACATGTGACACCTGTCAAAAATCTAAAACGACTACAGTACAGCACAAAGGATATATGCATCCAATTGTACCAACAGCAATTAAGGACATAGTTGCAGTGGATCTCTTTGGGCCACTTCCTGCCTCACGAGGGATTTACACGCAAATCTTAGTAGTGGAAGAACTGGTTTCCAAATACATAAAATTTTACCCATTGAAGAAAGCCACTAGTAGAGCCATCATTAACCATTTTGAGAAAGACTATTTTCAAAAGGTGTGTATTCCTAAGCGAATTTTGAGTGATAATGGGTCACAATTTAGGTCAAAGGAGTGGACAGAGATGCTAAATCACAGAATAGAGCAAATTGCCATTTCTAGGTATAGGCCAGCTTCTAACCCAGCAGAACGAACAATGAAGGAATTGAACCGTTTATGCCGAACATACTGTCATAGGAAGCATGGTTCATGGAAAGAATATCTGGAAGAATTTGAGCGGGTCAGGAATCACCTCCCACATGATTCTACAGGGTTTGCACCATGTGAAGTATTGCTCAATCAAGAACCCGACAGTATTTTTCGTGAGTTGCTAGTCTACCCACCAGGAAGTTCATTGACTTGGGAAAGGAAATTGGAGCTAGTGGAATTAAGTATGAAGGAGAAGGCTAGGAAAAGACAGGAAAGACACGACAAGCTAGTGAAACCGATAACTTACCGAGTGGGAGACTTGGTACTAGTAAAGGTTCATGCAAAATCAAAGAAAATAAACTCTGAAATACATAAATTCAACCACGTTTATAAGGGACCATACAGGATTATAAAAATTGGTCATCCTAACACTGTGGATTGGAGTATGCACGGACAAAGAGAGTGCATGGTAAGGAACATGTGGAAAACATAAAAAGGTACTACTCACACGAGAACAGGGATAACCCAGATGAGGAAGGGGAACTCGATTAGGGCAAATCTCCGAAATGAGAGTGTTCAAGCTCCTTGATGTAGTTGGATAGGATATGTTTAGAACAATTTAGTTGTTAAACGGACATTTGAAAAAGGAAAATGTTTCTTTACGTTGTGTTTTCTGATGTATTATAACTAGAACTTCATGTTTCATATCGACGAATACCTGAGAATGGGTGTAAACACCTGTAACAACTAATTTGTAGTATAATAATTCATATGTCATGTGTTTAAGTAATAATTTTTGATTGTATGTTGTGTGTTTCATTCAATATTTGACTATAGAGAACTATTGCTGTTTGATATAAAAAATTGTAATTTGGACAATGCCATGTTTATGAGATGTAATAACCTTTTGTAGAAATTATTGTGGAGGCAGCCCACTACCGGAGTCGAGGGATTATTTGGTGAATTGTAATTTCATTAATTATTTACACTATGTGATTTGTTCAGATGTAGCAATGTTTAATTCCCTTGCCGATTCTTTTACGCCAGTGGCTCCAAAGAAGTTTTCGAGGGCGGGGATGTAAGGGGTCCGTAGGCCCTTACTATAAGTTTGCACTCGGCACAGGTCGATAGGGCAAACAATCGATAGTGTCGGGTTGCGAGAGCGAGTGTAGAGTTGAGTCAGTTCTCGGGTTGCGGACCGACCCGTGCGGAGGCCGGTTGCTGTGATACAGGGCTTAGCGACAAAGGGAGTGGCCATCGCCGCGGTTTAACCCCTTTGTGTTAGAATGATACGGGAAAGTGAAGAAGTTTAATTACGAGAGTGCTCAGTGATATTTTTGTGACGATATTTATTTGGTTTCGCGTCTACCGCGCCGGCATCATTTGGATTGCAGTGTTGGATTGCAGTGTTGGATTGCAGTGTTGGATTACAGTGATTGAATTTGCGTGTGACGATTATGAATAACGAAGAAGCCTGTGCTGAGATTAGCCGCAATTAAATATGTATGACGAAGGCAGTGGCTGTCTCCTTTTTCTTGTGTTTTTGAGACGAATATAGGTCTTGATTAGTGAAGCTGTGTTGGTGTTCTTCTTGTCACCAGACATTTCATTATTACAGCATTGAAAAGGACAAAATGGAATGTAACGACTCCGTAGCAGTCAAATCCGATTGCCAGCCCCATTAGGTAGACGGTCACATCAATTAATTGTTATTTGGGCTGCTATCTGATCCCGATCGAGCGGGATACATAAAATCGGAGTTTTACAAACTGTCTTACGTTAAAATAGTTGGTGTAGCAAACACAGTGTATAGTTGGAGAGCCAGTATACGGGGTTGGACAAACAGAAATGCTGCTGAGATGGTGCGAAATTTCGCAAATAGCATGAGATCTTAAAGGCAGCAGTTTTTCCGACACATACGCTAAAAAGATACTTGCTACATCTCAGGTGGACACTTAGGGGACTAAGGCACCGTTGCTGCCACGTATAAGAGAATAACTCCCAGAAACCGTAACTTCAGAATACAGTGAACAGGTCCTGGGACTCACTCCAGAATGTCTCCCAAATTGAGGCAAGCTTCTCGGCTGCAACTCCACAGTGAACACAGGATGTCCCAAAACCCAATTCCTTGCATGAAAATCTTTCATCGACCACCCAGCAGCTTGCATTAGCAACTCGCATAATGAAATAAATGTAAATGAACTGATACAGGACCGTGAAGCTATCTGTACCAGTCGTGTTACACATTCGCCAAGAAGAACACCCCCCCCCCCCCCCCCAACCCTAGCAGATGTGAGCTCCACGATCGACTATGCAGCGTACAGAACAAGTGTAAACCAACTGCACAGCTATGAACGCCAGAGGCAAACGACTAAGACACTACCTACGCCACACATAGGGGCATTTTTCCCTAAGAGCTGGCCAAAAGCTCACTTTTTAAATGCGGGGAATTCGACGAATGCATAACCGCCTTGCAGAAACCGATAGATGGGGCATTGACGAGGCGGTGTGTCATTTGCTTGTTGTGCATTGATACGCGATAGAGCTAATCTGTTTCTGTGTCTTGCTTGCAGTGGTTCTGAAGCTTTTCTACTGTCTTGAAATCACTCTTCGTTGTGAATCTGTTAAAGAGTGTTTTTACTTGAAGTGAGACGTAACACAATACGGTAACAGGGATTCCGAAGATCCGGGTATGTACCGTTATTTATAACTATTTTCATTCACATTATTTATTGCTTTTACTAGTAATCATTTTTTTGTTATACGTCAGGGAGTGTCCCTGTATATTCTTAATACAATTTGATAGATAAATCATCCCTCTACTGGAAATTTGAAAAACGTTTGCGGTAAATATCACAGTTTGATTTTGTAAGATTGTTCTACATTAATTTTTTGGCAGCCGTAAAAACTGTCATCTCCTGAATGAATTTTGAAAGCATTTGTTTTTATCCTAGGTGCTAGATCTTTATGACAAGAAAAGTCCTCTATGACCTTATGAAGAGATGTTCTGAAAAAAATATTGTAAAAAGATTGGACTTTATGTAAAAGTATGTACTATTAGATCCTACCTTCATTGATGAAGAAAAGAAGTTTTTTAAACATAAAACGGTCTCATATAAAGTTACAGTTAAAAATGATGACCTGTTTCACAAAAAATTGAAAATACTTTCTTAAAAAAGACCGTAATTGAGTGCCATTAAAATTCTATGTTACAAACCTCGAGTTGGTAGGCCATCAAGGTCGTTCGTATAGTTAAGCGAACGCAGTAAAGGACGAGAAACAGTTTTGGAGCTGCAGAATAAACGTACTCCAGTCGAATGAAGCGCTAAGACTGGAAATGCTGAGGGTTCCAAAGTGCTTGAAGATATTACTACGTCTCCTACACGAGGAGCTAGGTACAAACAAACATTAAATCGGAATCGTAGAAACTTACAAGCAAAAAAAAGACTTTCACATATCCAAGCGGTGCCCTTTTTTGTGGAAGATAAGTAATCCTAACAGCTGATAAGAAGGTATATCACTGTTACAGTATTCTTCACGAGACTAAAAAACAGAGCTGCCCTGTGATTGAATCCTATCAGAGGAGTTCCACATGTAAGGAGATTCAACTTCAAGCCTTGCTTAATCACTAATGTGAACGATCAATGTTATATTTGGGAGAGGTTTTAATTTATCTTCCAGCTGGTGACATAAATCCATTCGAACAAATGGGATTGTGATAGTTCACAGCAAATTCATTTTAAACAAAAATTTGAAGACAACCATGATTCTGATGCGAACATATTTCAGTATCTTTAGTGCTTCTCCAACTTATTAGTCGCACGAATAAGGACCTAATTGTTCGAAAAAAATCCTACGCCATCATGTCCTCGCTACTGCAGACCAATAAGGTTGACTCATTAAACAGCGGATTGTACTAACGAAGAAATTGGTTATACCTAGAAGGAAATTGAAACATTACAAAAAACGAAAACTGCTAGATCATAAGCTGATTTATCCATAAAACAGACATTGCTGATGACTATGCTAGATGCAATGTAGCAACAGAGACAGAATCGGAAATGAGATTTGCACGGCTTCCTGAAAAGACTTGAATGACTTATTAAAAACCGAAGCAGTAAATACAGAAGCTTTTCAGTTCGCGCTGTCTATACTCCAGGCCAGAATTACATTTTTCGAACTTTTTGCAGACCCTGAAACTTCAGCAGAAATAACATCTATAGAGCTGGAATTCATCTACCGATTCATGTTTATTCTAGAAGGTATTTCCAGTGGACACAAGACAGATACAGACAAATTTTCTGCTTATACTGTTGAAAAAGTGAGACTGTTTGTTGATTTATATCCATGGCGTCCTATGTCTCCCATCGTGCAAAATATTTTGGTTCATGGCCCAGCTGTCGTTGAACATGTGCTCTTACCCTTACACAGCTTATCAGGAGAAGCAACCGAGGTGCGCAATAAGCACTTTCGTCCGTACAGACGAACGTTTGTCAGAAAATTCTCACAAGAAGAATGCAATCTGAATATAAGAAACAGGCTACTACTGACATGTGATCCGTTAATGACAGGTTTGACACGAAAGCCAAATAAAACCAGCAAACCTTTCTGAAAACACACATTACATTTAGCGTTCTCAGACGGTTGATGGATTAGGAGGGTCCCTCACGCTGAAACTAATGATTAAGAGTCCCCAAAAGAAACAGACTGATCAGTTGACTGAGACTGGGAGGCATCATCTGAATAATATATAGTACTGTAGCTAAGAAATAAAGAGTTTAGTAAAAATATAATTTCGTTTTACTTTATGTTATAAAGTATGTAAATATATTATTATACTACAAATATGTTCTCTAAGGTCTCACAGCACAGAAAATATTAAAATCTAATATTGACTGACTTCTTGTATGAAACACTTATGTGTGTACCAGCCCACGGGAACGCATTCATGAACTCTTTCGAAACTTTCTGCACGGCGAGAACCACTTGATTCATCACAGACTACCGACATCCAACACAGGCTCTGGGACACCGCCGGCCGGTGTGGCCGTGCGGTTCTAGGCGCTTCAGTCTGGAACCGCGTGACTGCTACGGTCGCAGGTTCGAATCCTGTCTCGGGCATGGATGTGTGTGATATCATTAGGTTAGTTAGGTTTAAGTAGTTCATAGCTCTAGGGGACTGATGACCACAGATATTAAGTCCCATAGTGCTCAGAGCCATTTGAACCATTTGAATCTGGGACACCAGCTCCGCCCCAGAGGGCACAAAACTAGCCTCGCATACTATTTGAGGGTTGTCGTTTGACTCCAGTATTTCATGAGCACCAAAACCACTCCACCAAATTATTGTGACATGCAGACTTCTCTAGTGATCAGCGTACAGGGGAAAATGTGTCACTTCAATTGACCACTTTCTGCTAACACTGATATCACTTGTTGTAAGGTGCAGCTTCCTGAAATCCCTCTGAGGGTGTTAGGAAATTAGGAAACACCACCCATCCTGTCGAAATCACTTACCCTTGTAAACAGGAGGGCCGGTTCAGACCAGCACCATTTATACTGGTTATGAGATTACTAGCCCATTATCTGCAGGCTGGAGAATAGTGGTCATCCTATGAAATCGAAAAACTGACTCTGGCGTTATCAATAGTGACCTGGACTAGGCGATGGGCACGGCCGAAAAATGAGGAGTGTGCCGCAGACCTTACGAAACCATGGACCCAGGCTGTTAACAAGGCACTGTGTAAGATGGAGGTGGCGCCGTAATGGTTTGGACTGTGTTTACGTGGGATGGACTGGGCTCTGACTTGTTGGAGACCATCTGCAGCCATTCATGAACTTCGCCTTCCCAAACAACGAAGGAATTTTTATACATGACAATGCGCCATGTCACCGGGCCAGAATTGTTCACGATTGGTTTGAAGAACATTCTGGACAATTCGTTGGAACCATTGGACCACCCAGATCTACATCTACATACATACTCCGCAATCCACCATACGGTGCGTGGCGGAGGGTACCTCGTACCACAACTAGCATCTTCTCTCCCTGTTACACTCCCAAATAGAACAAGGGAAAAATGACTGCCTATATGCCTCTGTACGAGCCCTAATCTCTCATATCTTATCTTTGTGCTCTTTCTGCGAAATGTAAGTTGGCGGCAGTAAAATTGTACTACAATCAGCCTCAAATGCTAGTTCTCTAAATTTCCTCAGTAGCAATTCACGAAAAGAACGCCTCCTTTCCTCTAGAGCCTCCCACCCGAGTTCCTGAAGCATTTCCGTAACACTCGCGTGATGATCAAACCTATCAGTAACAAATCTAGCAGCCCGCCTCTGAATTGCTTCTATGTCCTCCCTCAATCCGACCTGATAGGGGCCGGCGGAGTGGCCGAGCGGTTAGGGCGCTACAGTCTGGAACCGCGCGACCACTACGGTCGCAGGTTCGAATCCTGCCTCGGGCATGGATGTGTGTGATGTCCTTAGGTTGGTTAGGTTTAAGTAGTTCTAAGTTCTAGGGGACTGATGACCTCAGAAGTTAAGTCCCATAGTGCTCAGAGCCATTTGAACCATGGTCATATTAGTGTTTTATAAGTGGTCTCCTTTACAGATGAACCACATCTTCCCAAAATTCTACCAATGAACCGAAGACGACTATCCGCCTTCCCCACAACTCCATTACATGCTTGTCCCACTTCATATCGCTCTGCAATGTTACGCCCAAATATTTAATCGACGTGACTGTGTCAAGCGCTACACTACTAATGGAGTAATCAAACATTACGGGATTCATTTTCCTATTCATCTGCATTAATTTACATTTATCTACATTTAGAGTTAGCTGCCATTCTTTACACCAATCACAAATCCTGTCCAAGTCATCTTGTACCCTCCTACAGTCACTCAACGACGACACCTTCCCGTACACCACAGCATCATCAGCAAACAGCCGCACATTGCTATCCACCCTATCCAAAAGATCATTTATGTAGATAGAAAACAACAGCGGACCTACCACACTTCCCTGGAGCACTCCAGATGATACCCTCACCTCCGATGAACACTCACCATTGAGGACAACGTACTGGGTTCTATTACTTAAGAAGTCTTCGAGCCACTCACATATTTGGGAACCAATCCCATATGCTCGTACCTTAGTTAGGAGTCTGCAGTGGGGCACCGAATCAAACGCTTTCCGGAAGTTAGGGAATATGGAATCCGTCTGATACCCTTCATCCATGGTTCGCAAGATATAATGTGAAAAAAGGGCGAGTTGCGTTTCGCAGGAGCGATGGTTTCTAAAGCCGTGCTGATGCATGGACAGCAGTTTCTCTGTCTCAAGGAAATTCATTATATTCGAACTGAGAATACGTTCGAGAATCCTGCAACAAACCGATGTTAAGGATATTGGTCTGTAATTTTGAGGATCCGTCCTTCTACCCTTCTTATATACAGGCGTCACCTGCGCTTTTTTCCAGTCGCTCGGGGCTTTACGTTGGGCAAGAGATTCGCGATAAATGCAAGCTAAGAAGGAGCCAATGCAGTAGAGTACTCTCTGTAAAACCGAATTGGAATCCCATCAGGACCTGGCGATTTATTTATTTTCAACCCATTCAGCTACTTCACAACCCAAGGGATGTCTATGTCCTCCATACGGGAATCTGTACGAGACTCAAACGGCGGTATGTTTGTACGATACTACTGCGTGACAGATTTCTCAAATGCTAAATTTAAAATTTCAGCTTTCGTTTTGCTGTCTTCCGTTGCCAGGCCAGACTGGTCAGTGAGTGACTGAATGGAAGCCTTCGACCCGCTTACCGATTTTACTTAAGACCAGAATTTCCTTGGGTTTTCAGAAAGATCTTTTGCTAAGGTATGACGGTGGTAGTGGTTGTATGCTTCGCGCATCGCTCTTTTTACAGCAGCACCAACTAACTTTTGCCTGTCCTCATTCTCCCGATCTTTCTTGTACCGCGAGTGCAACTGTCTTTACTTCCTGAGAATTCTCCGAATTGCGCTGTTAAACCATGGTGGGTCTTTTCCGTCCGTAACCCACTTTTTCGACACATACTTCTCCAATGTGTGATTTACAATGTGTTTAAAATTTGCCCATAATTCTTCCACGTCCATCGTACCGGAAGTAAATGAAGTCGATTCATTCTCTAAGTGGGATGCTAACAACTGCTTATCTGCTCTTTCTAGTAAGAATACTCGCCTAGCCTTCTTGACCGACTTTTTAACTTTCGTAACCATAGTCCTAATGACAACATCATGATCACTAATCCCTGTCTCAACACTGACACCGTCGATAAGGTCTGGTCTGTTCGTGGCTACCAGATCTAAAATATTTCCATTACGCGTTGGCTGTCGATTTAGCTGCTCAAGACAGTTTTCGGATAATGTGTTCAAAAGTAATTCACTCGACGGCATGTCTATACCACCTGTAATGAATCCATAGACATCCCAGTCTATACTAGGTAGGTTGAAGTCGACTCCAATATACATAGCAAGATCCGGGTACTTCTGCGATACAGAATGTAGACTCCATTTGAATGATTCTAGAACTGTCACGGCGGAACATTGTGGCCGGTAATAACACCCAATAATTAAGTTTATTTCCCCTAGCCCGACATGAATGCTGTCGAACATTTATGGTACATAGACGAAACGTGAGTTCGTGCGCAAACTCCTGCATCGGCAACAATTTCGTAATTATAGACGGCTATAGAGGCATCATGGCTCAGTATTTCTCCAGGGAACTTCCAATGATTTTATGAGTCCATGACGCGTCGAGGTGCTGCACTACGCCGGGCAAAAGCAGGTCCGACACGATATTAAGAGGTATCCACAGACATTTGTCACCTCAGTGTATACAGTCTGGGTTATTTGGGCGTTCAGGGTTTCTCTATTTGATATTGGATTCTATATGTTAAACCTATAACGTAATATTATATCTCTTAATGAGAAGACTAAACCAGTGTTTAAATTCGGACAATAATTACATGAAACACTGAAAATCAAATTTTTCCTAAACCTGGAAGCTGTCATATAAGTAACTTGGAACATGTGATCAGAAGATCATTTTAGTCTTTTAGTAATACAGTAGAGTCTCTATAGTTCGAGATGGACTGGACAAGGGCCACCGTCAAGTACCTCATACTGTCGCAATTTAAATGGGAAAAAGAAATAAAACTATGTTGAGAAGAAGAAGTCATATCAAGAACAGGTCACTTCTTTTCTCAAATTCAGACGTGGAGCACGTGCAAAAATCGGTTGTGCGAATAGTAAAATTCTGAAGGCTAACGAATTATTTTATTGTCAGTTGCAGCCGTTTTCATTGGAACTGGACAAAAAGTATGGTGACTTCATATATTATTGCAAGGTACGTTGGTTAAGTCAAGTAGCGTAATTAGAACGATTTTTCGATTTAAAATTCGCTATTGTTGAATTTAAGAAGGGAAAAGGAGTGCAGGAACCAAAATTAGAACATCTAGAATGGATTGCAGACTTCGCATTTTGAGTGGACCTGACTGAACACCGCCCACAGTAAGACATTGCAAGGTACTTCTTTCTGATTTGATGGGGATTGATTTAAAAAGAAAATCGAGTTGTTGAAGGGACACATTCTGACAAAGACAGTCCATTTCACTAAGCTCACTGGCGTTAAAGAAACCGCGAGGTTAGGTTTGAACAATTCGTTATGGCCTTGAAAGAATTGCAAGGGTAGTTTTATAAATATATACTAAGACGGTATCTGTTCTTTCGGACATGTCCGAAAGAACAGATACCATCTTAGTATATATATAGTTAAGGCTCACCGGCCACTTGACCATCTTCTTCTTTTGTGCGAATGCACAAACAGTGCCCGAACTCTTACGGGAATCGGCAACGCGCCGCGAGTAATAAATATAATGGGCGGGGGAACTACGAATGTAGTACGGGACAATACGTTGAGAATGTGGGTTTCGCGGAAGGCGTGCCAGAGATAAATCCCTGCAGTCGCGCTATCCTTTGTGTCCTCGTTGGCTCAGATGGATAGAGCGTCTGCCACAGGAGTTCCCGGGTTCGAGTCCCGGTCGGGGCACACATTTTCATCTGTCCCCGTTGACGTATGACAACGCCTGTAAGCAGCTAAGGGTGTTCATTTCATTGTAATTTAGTTTTTATAAAGATTTTGATGGCATTGTCAATCTTACATCTGTTTCTGTACTGTTTCCGAGACCATTTCTGTTTCAGTTGAAAGCGCCCCTGTGCATGTTCCGATGTAGCTGATTGACTATTAAGTGGAAACTCTGTGAAACTGTCTGCATCTATCCGAATGCCGACGGTTTGTACCAGATACATATTATGTTTCGAGTGCGCCAAAAATAATTAAATGATACTGAAAATTTGTTTCGTTTGTGACCTGTGTTCTTGAGAAATGTGAAATATAAAACCAGGTAGTATGCGGCGGGACTGCAGTTTTTCCCTGTTCCCCCTCCTCGCGGCCAGACAGCATGGTGTGGTAGTGGGCGAAATGTGAAGAGCGCCTGGGCAGGACCAGCGAGCCGAAATCTTGGCCTGCAGATGAGCCATGTACTGTCAGATAATGTATCATCCGTTTGTAGGAGTATGTAAGTGAGATGTACGGTGCGGTTCTGTTCGGAGGCCGTGCGCGGCCTGGGATGTCCAGCACCTCCCCACGTCCACCAGCGAGTAATCCGATGTGCGGGTCCGGGCGGCTGGCGGCGTTCTCGGGTTACCGCGGGCGGCTGAGCGGCTGCAGTCTGCGGGCTAAAACCGAGCGCAGGTGCGCGCGTTAATAGCCCAGGCCGCAGAGTGCGCGGGGCGCTGCCCCCACTACCGCTTCCACTTCCTGCCAGACGCCGGGCCGCCTTAATAATTGAAGCGCCTTGCCGCACAACGCACCGACCGCTAATTCTGCCGCCAGCCTGCCCGCATTGATTGCTTCTTGCCTGCTAGATGATCCACACCACGCCGCTGCATTATGCATGCTCTTATAGCGTAGCCGGCAAATTGCGGGCCTGAATATAGCAGCGAGGCTGCGGCCTACGCCGCGCCTACGGCGGGGACGGCGGTAAGGGAGGAGTACAGTAGTGGGGGAACGGCCGGTGGACGATGGTAGGGATGACGGAGGTAGGGGAGAGGGAGGGGGCTGCTGAGCTTGCACACGCCCTGAGGAGCAGCCGCCAGTCTGACCACACAAACGCCGAAATAATTACGCAAATGCGTTTTGCAAATTTAAATTTAAAGACGGTGTAGCGAAACGAGAATGCGGGTAGCATGTGATCTGAGGCTTTTCCCGCGTATATGCAGACTGTCGGCGCAGCCTTGGGTAGCTTCCTCTCGCCATTTGTAGCAAATTTGTCGAGGGCAAAGCACTAGAACATGCCGAACTGAAACCAGTTTGTTTCTTTCGGTATGTCGACGGCACTTTTGTCATCTGGTCATATGGATCCGAAGAACTACAGGGACGGCAAGTGGAAGGCAAATGGGACTCCACCCCCGCACCCCCATTATCGCAGCTGCACGCCTTTCCCCCGCCCCAGCCCCTCCCCCCACACTACCACCACCAACGCACCGGCGAGGATCGAACTCTGGACCGGAAAGTACCAATAAAGCCAGCGTGCAGCAGACACATCAGTCCATCAGCACCACCTGATAATGCCGGAACGACTATTCGCTTTAATATCACGCACCTTCGACGATTGGATCCGGCAGTACACACGAGACCCTTGGAAGCAAGGTTATGGTTGCCACTGAATACCAAAGAAACCACTCATCCATTGTGCAGTGCATTTTCAACCATACGATGGCGACTCATAGTGATGTGAACTTCTGAAGAATCAGAAGCGCTGGAGATCCTGTAACATATGTCATGTATCAAAAGTATCCAGTCAACTGTCAAACCTTCCCGTCTCCTCTATATCTCTTTTGTCAAGCAATCTTCCCTTTTACAGTAACCTATGAAACCTTTCCTTAGGATTTCTATCTCTTGCTTAATAATAACAAATGAAATCTTCCCTTTGAAATTAATTCTCTTTCTCAATCATCGCATACAAATTTAAATGGTGCTTATTAAAAGTGAGTTTCTGATTATTTCGACGAAACATAAAATGTGTCGTCGTCGTCGTGGCCCTCATTCGTTACCTGCAATAACCCAAAACTGTTCCTTACCTGTTTTACTGTTGCTGGATCGCCATCTGACTGCTACATCGAACTGCGACATTAACATACTTACTCTGATTTACTATACTCTGGTGCTGTAATAATAAGTGGCTGTATTTATTACCAAAGCTGACGTTATTCTTTAATAGCAAAGCTGGCGTTATTCTTTAATTAATTTGACTAAAGTTACGTAATTCATAGTTAAACTTTTCTTGACAACAATAAAATTTTACGTTTTACGTTGATGGTTTTTGGGATAGATTATAATCAGTAATGCAATATAGCTGGCAAAAATTAATTATATTCTGAATGAAATGATTTTACAAACGTTCAAATGGGACTTATTTTTTACAATAAACTTACAATTAGCATTGCGCAAACATACCTTCAGTAGTCTTGCATTTCTCAAAAAAATAATTCAATAATAGTAGTTCCTCTTACGATAACACTTAGCTGATGTCTCTGTACATCCGTTTATAATCTATTGTAAATCATAGCTAGTGGCTGGCAGGCACACCGCTCCTCTCAACCTCTCGCTTCAGACCTGCTACCGACTCGCTCCACATCTCGCTTACTACTGACTTCCTACAAACGCTGAAGTGCGGTCTCTCCCACCAACAATGCTTTTTAGTGCAGACAATCCCTGCTACCATTACAAAATGTATCAATACGCGGTCTTTCCCGCTCTTTTCTTAAAATGTATCCATACGCGGTCTCTCCAACCCTTTTTAAAATTATATCAATGTGCGGTCTCTCCTGCCAACAATACTTTGGTGCAGACATTCCCTGCTACCACAATTATTTCCAACATGACAAATATTAATTATTCCTACTTAATCCTCGTAATAAAACATAAACATCTTTCATAAATTGTGGTTTAACAATAGACAATAGAAATTTACACGTCTTACAACTATTAGTGGTCATTAATATCAGATGTGACCAGCCTTCACGTTTATGACAGCTTGAAATCAGCTCAGGACACTTTCAAGGAAGTTTCTGAATGACTGTGGAGGAATGACAGCTCATTCTTCCTCAAGAGCCAAAACCAGAGATGTTAGAAATGGACACTTGAGACTCCAACCAAGTCGACGCTCTAATCCAGCCTAAAAAGTGATCCTCTGGGTAGAGGTCGGGTCTCCTGGCAGGCCAGTCCATTTCATAAACTTTATTGTCCATAAATTTCTGTCCCACAGATTCTACTTTACGACAGAGTGCGTTATCACACTGACAGAAACAATCATCAACTCCGAACTGTTCCTCTAAAGTACGCAGTTCATAATGTCAGAATATGTATTCATATAGTTCACCATATAGCATTTCTTAAGCACAATAGGGGGACCTCACCATAACCATGAAAAAACCCCTTTCGGTACTTCACTGTTAGCACTACACTTAATGGCAGGTATCATTCTCCAAGCAGTCACCAAACCCAAACACTTCCATCCGATTGCCATCCTGCTTGCCCACACTGTATGCCATAAGCTAACACACATTATACCTCCATGCCTCCAGCTGCCTCACAGACAAACAGCCTGCTCAACGCTCTAGCACAAAGGGCATACCCCATTTCAGTCGAGCATAGTGTGCTCGTGCCTTGCACGACAATGAACAGACAGATTCGGAAGGACCTGTGATGCACGACCCACAACACCGGCACTGGGTGGAAGCAGACTATAAGAAGACTTCATACCCTTTACTGGAAATTTGTCGCCAAAAATTGGCAGACTTCTGCGAGAACAGTTTTCCGCCCCCCCCCCCCCTCACCCCCCAGCCAAAATAAGAGGTTTATTAAGGACAGTGGAAGCTGACATGACCTGTATCTCAAAAAGGTGGGGCTATATCAACTTCCGTGTTAATGCAGAAAATGTTATATTGGACAAACTATATGCCCAAACGAAGATCAATGTACAGAACATAAGACACACCCGCTTACTGCAGCCCAACAATTGCATTGACAATGGACATAAGATCAATCACCAGCAAACGAAAGTCTTAGCTACTACCGATAAAGTTTGGAACTTATTTGCCATAGAAGTGATTAAACTTCGTGTGACTGATAATTTAATCACCGAGGACACTAGCTTCCGGCCGAGCAAGGCATGGGAGCCAATACTAAGCTCCCTCAAAGCAGCCACACTCGAACCCTACCATCAGCTCTTACCAACTGAAATCGGGACTCATCTGGCTGGGCCACAGTGTTCTAGTCATCTAGCGTCTAACCGATATGCTCACGAGCCTATAAGAGGAGCTGCAGCCGATATCGTGCTATTAGGAAAGGCAGTCTCGTCGGTCGTTGCTGCCATAGCCCATCAACGCCAAATATCGCCGCGTCCTAGCGGAAGTGTAAGTCACACCTCACACATTGATTTCTGCGTTTATTTCATGCAGGGTTGCTTGCCTGTTAACACTGACAACTCTGTGCAAATGCCGCTGCTCTCGGTCGTTAAGTGAAGGCCGTCGGCTACTGCATTGTCCATGGTGAGACATTGTGGATCTTGTAATACTGAACTCTCTAATGATTTCAGAAATGGAATGTCCCATGCGTCGAGCTCTCCAACTATCATTCCGGGTTCAAAGACTATTAATTCCCGTCCTGCGGCCTTAATCGCGTCGGTAACCTTTTCAAATGAATCATCTGAGTACGAAAGACAGCTCTGCTAATTCACTGTCCTTTTACACTTAGTGCACGCAATGCTAGCGCCATCTGTATATGTGTGTATCGCCATCCCATGACTTTTGTCACGTGAGGGTATTACTGAAATACTAAAATAGTCTCTTGGTCACCTGGTCCCAGTTACCTATTAAACGACTTCGAGGATCAGCAAAACTGCGATTTTCTGTGTTTCATTGTTCGAGTTTAAACATTTTAATTGCTGTTATAATCTACTCATTAAACGCTGTAATCTTATAATCAAGGTTTAACACAATTAGTCAAATATTAAATTTAGAAACCACAGTCAACAACTAATGAAGCTTTGGACGATTTGTTGGGGACTGTCTCTAGTATGCCCTTCGTTACATCGCCCTTTCCATTTATGATTGCACAGTAAGCAAATGAAGATGTGTAGAAAATAATGTCTTCCGCCAAGTATGAGGCCTTGGTGAAAGATTTCGCCTGATGCTATGCAGCCCACATAACATAACTGCCATGCATTTCCTTCTTCATGACAATTCTCGGCCACACGCTGCAGGCGCAATGAAGATACTCCTGTAGCGTTTTCCATGGGAAGGGTTTGATCACCCACAACACAGTCGGTCATTGGCTCTCGCTGCGACTCATCACTACTCTCATTAACTCCTGGTTATGAAGACAACATTTTGGCACAGGCAACGAGCTGTAGACCAGCATAGAGAATTGGTAGAAAACACAGGCAACTGCCTTCTATGACAATGGTATTGGAAAGTTAAAGTTGTTGCAGCGTTATGACAAATGTTTAAGTCGGAGCAGCGACTGTTTAGACACATAGCTGGAAAGTGTAGCTAACTGTTGCAAATAATTCCTTTTTCATTATGACAGTGGTTTTCACGATCTATCGGAACTTACTTTCCAAATAGGCCTTGTATGTCCAAGATAACATAAAAATAATAAAAAGAGAGTAGAACATTAAAAAATATAGCTGTTTCATCATAGGAAGGCAGAGTAATTTAAGTGTGGCACATCAAGAAGTGCTGCATGCGTCTGGGCTGGCTACCAGCTACATACTGTGGGATACCAGTCAGGCTAACAGTGGAGTACTGCCAGTTGGCACTAGTCTCACGAATAATAACAAATGTTTTTTAGTTTTTTAAAAAATACTGTTTACGTGTCATGCAGATATCGATACACAAAATATGGCATAAAAGTGATAGCATCTTGGCATATTAAGGTCATGCATATCGAAACGAACATGCCGTAACCCGACATAACCCGAGGTCTAGGTTACTAATTAAGGTGGACACTTAGACATTTCACAATGGATGCACACACATACATTTTCTTATGAACTGATAATAGTATGAGATCTCACACTAGTGTAAGATCTCATATTATCATCAGTGGACAAAAAATTGTATATGTGTGCATTCATTGTAATGTTTGAAGTGTCCACCTTAAATTAATAACCTAGATCTCGGGTCATGACACGTTCCTTCCGATATGCATGACTTTGCATGCCAAGACGCTATCACTTTTATGCCATATTTTGTGTATCGATATCTGCATGACAAGTGAACAATATTTCGTAAACTGGCACTATAACTGGAAATTTAATACGATGTCTACTGTGAGACAGAAAGTATAATATATGATATTACCAGTGTAAAAGCAGACATTCTGCCATAATCCTATTAAATGAATGATTCTCATTCTGTTATCTACATTGTGTTCTACTTTCGCCGTTCATTTAGCCTGTAACAAATGTTTAATGTTAACTGCATTGTTGGAAATAATTTTTACGGTGTTAAAGATTTCTGAAATATATTTATACCTAATGCATTTTCCATTTTATATGACTTACATTCTACTATTTTGCTTTTTAAATGGTTCACCTTGCATTAACTCATAGACTATTATACATACATTTTTTAAAAAACTGTAAAACGTTATTCATGAGACTGCTGCCATCTGATTGTATTTGTCTTCATTAAAATGTTAGCTTGACTGGTACTTGGAGGTATGTATGAGGCAACCAATCCAGGCACATGCGCCACATTTGTGCAACTCTGTCTTGCCATGGAGACGCAGGTACGTTTTTTAATTTTCTGCTCTAGTCTTATTATGAGATTTCTTAGGCATATATTGGAGTTTGTTTATTTACTATAATAACTTATAAAACGGTAACTTTGTTATATTTCAAATTTACAGTCAGTTTCGATGAAAACAAACGAGCAGTTTATTGCACACACTGATTTAATAATCTTTACTGCGTGGATACGTCAAAAAGAACTTATGTAAAATAATTTTCTTACGATTACAGCTACTACAGACTATATACTTCTGTAATTTTTTTGATCTTGCAGATCTGAAGATGGTAGCTTACTCTTGTTGAAAGTAATAAGCCAAAGTACATACACATGATCAAAAATGTTCAAATGCGTGTGAAATCTTATGGGACTTAACTGCTAAGCTCATCAATCCCTAAGCTTACACACTATTTAACCTAAATTGTCCTAAGGACAAACACACACACACACACACACCCATGCCCGAGGGAGGACTCGAACCTCCGCTGGGACCAGCCGCACAGCCCATGACTGCAGCGCCCGAGACCGCTCGGCTAATCCCGCGCGGCTACACATGATCAAAGCAATAAAAAGTTTCATATCAGTAGCTTTCTTTACATCGAATTAATTAATCACTCTCCAGCCAACAGTGTCACGTATCTGTGAAAGGAAGAAAGTCTGTCGCTTTAAACGTTTACAGCTTCTGGACACGACCAACTTCATGTTGGATTCTCGAGGTTCGAAGTTTATGTGATGTATAAATTAATCTACACCTCGCAGGGGAAGCTGAGTCAAAAAATTTTTTGAAGAGGCAATAACCTGACTTATTTACAATTTTGGTTTTGGCTTTTTCATTAGTCTGTAGATGAATAATCCAAAACTAATAAAACCAACATAATTACGATGTGTGTCTTTCGCTTAAAGGTGTCGCATGCTTAATGGCAAATATTTAACAGACATTAACTCATTGGGAAAGTAACCAGCTGTTCGGTGCTGTTTTATACGTTGAAGTTCGATTCTTTAAAGAATCTGGATTTTTTCTTTTTTTGGCTTCGGGGGAGGGGATTATTGAGATGTGCAACGGGAGGAAATTACGTGGACTGATAAGATAATGAATGAGGAGTTCTTTGCAAAATCGACAAGGAAAGGAATACATGGAAAACTTTAACAATAGAAACTGACAAGATGATAAGACATCTGTTAAGAGATCAGGGAATAACTACCGTGGTACTAGAGGGAGCTGTCGAGGGTAATAACTGTAGCCATCAAATAACTGAGAATATAGGGTACAGGTGCTACTGTGAGATTTAGAGATTAGCACAGGAGAGGAATTCGTGGTGGGCCACATCAAATCGGTCAGAAAATTAACAAAAAAAGAAAAATGGGATATGATAAATATACTAAATCAATATACTAAATTTAGATAAGTTATAGACATATAAGATTTCACCATGTATATGACATAATCTATAACAAAGAAAAGTGGGAGGTGTTTGATAATATCGAATAACATATCCAAAATTAAACTAGGTGAGCACCAAAGTACGAGAGATCTCGACAAGAAATTGAAGTCAATAGAACTCAAGACAGTTCATTAGGAATTACTTCCCACCTAATGACCACTGAAGATGTAGCACCACTAGCAGTTGTGGCAAGATCCAGATCAAGACGTAGCCTTTACAACAAAGCGAATAGTCAAGAGCGCTCGGAGGTTGAGTGACTAGGGAACCACCAAGACAGGATGAGTATAACTGACGGTAGATGGTGGGGAGTCAAGTGTCGTGTTTTTCAGATCAGTCCAGGGGAAATGGGTGCTGACGAGTGCGGTGAGGATGAGTTGCTGCACGACTCAGCACTACTCTGATGGCGTAGAGCTACCGGTGTGGTATCAGGAAAGCTTCCCTCATCACATGCCGATTGGACAAAGTGAATAATCAGTACTCTGACTGTAGCAGTATAGTGTTTAGTCATATTAAGGACTTAGTTTTTCTAGATTAGTTTGTAATGTTGATGCATTAATTTGTTCTGAAAGCGGTGCTGATATTCAAGACAATAAAAGCGGGTTACAAGGTGTGAGCTATCTGGGGAAGTTAACCTTGCATTACTGAGCAACTGTTTCACCAGGTATCCAGTCTAGCTTACCAAATTCCCAACCAGACTAACATTAATTATAATCTTTTAGTAGTCATCTTACGACAACCGGTGATATATATATATATATATATATATATATATATATATATATATATATATATATATATATATATATATATATATATACAAAAAGAGAATTTGAATAACAAGAAATAATTCAGTTTATATTTGGACATTTATTTTAACATTGATCATTGTTTCGTTAAAATTTCAGCATATTAAACTTGATTCATAACTAAACTGGTGCCTTATTTAGGATTGTGAAAATGTGAGGAACATATCAAATATGGAGCCAAGATTGGGAGACTGCATACAACACTGCATTCATAAAATAACACACGAAGAACGTTGAAACATATGCAAGAGGAAATTAACCACAACCAACCGATTCAATTTTCACCCAATGAAGTTACGTTTGTAGCGCAATCCTAACCGTCATGAAATTACCACACACTGGTATACTAAATTCATACTAACTCTGTGAAATATTCCCGAAAAGAATAGCTGAGGGCTACTTTGATGATTACACCATATGCATCACGTGGTCAACTTGGTTTACGCAAAGAGTGTAACTCCACAATAATTTTGATAATTAAAATAAATTACATCGAAACGCAATTTACAAAAGAAAAACCTCGAACTGGTTACTATCGTCTTACTATTAACCTGATGGGTCAAACAATTGTGTAAGTACGTGGTACTGGTCTCACAAAGTACACCCCACGTGGGTTAAACATAAAGAAAAGTTGCTATATTGAAAAATATTGTCAAGACGAGACGTTATAATCTCACGCACATTCGCATTTAAGATTGATGATCTTAGAGTTACGGATCCTCAACACGTGGTTCCACTTTACTCACAAAGTAGTGACAAAGCTACTACTGGAAGATATTCTGAACTTAACACTCGAATTACACTGCGTTGCAATTTAAGATAACATATTTTATATCTAAACCTGAAACAAAGGTGACTAAATTTCCAGTTAGGCTGAACGTAAGAAATCCATTGTCCTACGGACTTAGCAGAGACGTGCTTAGCCAGAGATCTTACCGCTTCAAAAACAAAAACGTTTTTCTCTGCAGGTTCTACCAATGTATGACTCATATCAAGTTGTTTACAACTGTTACATTTGGCAGTTCTAAAAGCTTCACACACTTGTTGATATTATACGTAATATTACGTAGATGGTTATAATTCTGCTGTAGGTACAGTCTCATTACGTAATTTTGTTACTTTGTAAGACGTATAACATTAGATTTAGCTATAAAATATTAATTCCAATGTTACCTAATGTCTGGTTTCCGCATTAAATGATGGGTCAATACAAAATTTGGTTATATTAAGACTTCTATGAACACAACTGCCTATTCCTATTGGGGAGCTGCAGAAGCTGATCACATTAAAAATGATAATAGGGAATTCTAAAGCAAAAGTAAGACGAAAATTATTCTTCACCAAGAAATTCTAATGTGTTACCAGAAATTACTGATTTAATGACTAATAGAATTTGCTGTGAAGAAAATTTTGTGCTTCACAAATTATCCCAACATAAGAAAAGAGATTTGCCAAGACCAAATGCAACTAAAAATTGAAAGTTACTACATTTCATATACTATTAAAGAAACTGTACAGGGTATGACAGTTCTAACCCGTTTAGTACTGCAATCGATCAAGCAGTCGTCAAACGCAGGATTAAAACGTACACAATGCTATGAACAAACATGTATGATAGGAAGTAGTAATTGAATATAACGATAATTTATTTAATTATGGGATAATGTATCATGTAAAATTAAGCAAATTCAGTGAGTTAAATAATTGAGGTGAAAGATAAGTACATTAATCTATGCAAACTTTAAAAGCTGTGATAAATGTGAAGAGAGTAAAAGCAAAGGAAATTCCAAAAGGAGCAAGACAACTGTTAGAGAAACAGTGAGAGTTCCAAGCAACCGGTAGTAGTAATTTTTAGAAATGTTATAGGAGGATATGACAAGATGTAAAGAAAATACGATAACAGACTTTTCGTTCAGAGCTGTGCTGGACATCTACAGAGGTGGTTCTGGTTCCATTGACTCTTTCCAGCTGACAGGTCGAATGTTGGAGAGTGACATAAATACTATGGAAAAGTAAAGTGGTCGAATTTCAGTGTGATGGACAGAGATAATCCTTGTCAGAGATAAAACTCAACTATCGCTTGTCGTCTGACAAAGATAAAAATTATTTTAAATTACATACAAGAAACTAAACTCCACCCGAACAGGCCATGAAGGCCCAACGGTACTGACTGGCTGCAGTGTCACCCTCAACCCACAGGCGTCACTGGATGCTGATATGGAGGGGCATGTGGTCAGCACACCTCTCTCCCAGCCGTATGTCAGTTTACGAGACCAAAGCCGCTACATCTCAATCAAGTAGCTCCTCAATTTACCTCACGAAGGCTCAGTTACGTACAGCTACCGTCTATATATCACGAAGTTTCACAGTTTTGTTTTTCAGTTAAAATAATATCTGTGCTTATACATTTCAATGGCTTCTGTATGTAGTTGTGGATCGTAGTTTGTCGTTGTAAATATAATTTTGGTTTCTGAAAACTTGCCTTCATGTTTTCGTAACCAAGGAGCATGTTCTTCTACTGCTGATTTTTCTGTTTTCCATTGTGGGCAAAGGTTTTTCTATTTCTTTAGCCATGTATTCAGGCTTCCCTTGATAGTTTCAATGCATATCTTGCTACACGTATAAGCCTATGAAATTTAATGTACCCTGCAACCGATAGAGGAGAACCTTTATCCTTTACAGATTGTAGTGCTTTTCACGTTTTCTTAGTTGGTCTAAGAACAGATATGACGCTATGTTTCCATATAATATTTCCGACTTGAGCAGTCAACGTATTGATAAAGGAGAGAGAAATTATGTTCTTCCATGGTCATATTTTATCATTGTTCTTCGGGTTAATGTTATTTGGTGGCAGAACCCTATTGATCTCTTTTTGTGAATAGTCATTTTCCTTGAAAGCTGACTAGAAATGTTTCAATTCAGCGTTCAGATGTATATCGAGTAGAGGATGAGTACCACTCTAGGTCACTACCCACACCTCTCAGGCAATTGACTGATCAAAAAAATGGTGGAAAATGAAGGCCATGCAACCACTGTGCTGATTTTAGGACACTTTCTCCTCACCAATTTTAAAGCAGGAAACCACACCCTCCTCCGAAACTACACCCTCCTCCCTTTTCTCTCTGGACCAATAGGAACATATCAAAATGACGAGAAACCCCTTCCCTCCCTCTTATTCTCTCTAAGCCAATAGTAGGACTTAAAAATGGCCGGTTCCCCTTCCCCTCTTCATTTTCTTAATAGTTCAACTGCATGAGCCTTATCATCCTATTTACTGTAGGGAAAGGATCAGGTTTGTTTGGGATCATGGTATGGATCTTTCTTTGTAAATAATAACAGGTATATAACAAACCCAATTTCATGTTTATTAACAACAGTTTTTACATATAGGTATCAATGAGATCTGCGTTGATCTCAGCCACCAAGTTTCAGTACTTTTAAAGGTAACAGAGCTACCCACATCCCCCATCCAAAAACACACATATGGATCATCCGAATACTTTTAGGATTTTTGACAGATTACAAGAAAGAAAAAGTATTCTTTTAAAAATTTTTGTTAATTTTTGTATATGCATCTACATACAGAAAACAACTCTTTCTTTTTATTCTGTTTCATGTAGTTCTAATAACTTAATTTATAACTACATATTCTTAGAATCGTCGCATTCTTTATCCAACCAATAATTTGACAAGGTCAAAGAAGATATACTCTCTAATTCCCACACACATCGAGATTTTTTTTCGTTGTTAACTATTTTATGGTTTTAACAATTAGCACTGCTCCTTGTTGCAATTCTTCTAACAGAGAGCACTGGGGAATTTTAATTTTGTCTCTTAGTTCCTACATAATATCCTACACAGCTATTAGGGAAGAAGAGGAGGACAACAGATGAATGGTTTGGTTTGTTATTATTATTGCAGAATGTGTAAAATACGCTACTGATACTTGCAATCACACCGACAATGAAACGCTTCTTAGCAAGAACACTTTGTGACAAGATTATATATGTTAAAATTTGCAGTCAAGTAGACTGTCAAGAACAATTATGTTAAAGAAATATATGTGTACTGCATTTAAATACTACCTAAGTAGTAAATTCTCCAAGTTCATCTCTGCAGGGCATGGCATCAAGGTAAAGCAACTATGTCTGCTAAACGGAAACGACATGTGGCAGCAAGAGGAATACTGGAAAAAATCGGCAACGAAACACCGGAAACGATTTCGAAGAAATTTAAATGTCCTGTGGCTATACCATGTAAAGTGGAATTGACTGGCGCCAAAAACGATGTACTAATGGAAGAGCTGCCTGAGATGTTCCAGTAGCTTCGTGTAGCCGATTATTAACTTATGGACCTCGGTATAATGTAATTTGTAGTGGAATTTTTAATAAAATGGATATAAAAATTTTACTTTTGTGTGCGAGGAGAGTACCAAGGTAGTACCAAAGTTGGTATGGTCTGTTTAACACTAATGAGCTTCAATTGTAAGGATATATAACAGTTTTACATGTCAAATGAAAAGCTCAGTAGTGAACAAAGATATCGACAGCCATTTATCCATTTTATAAAGCGCACAGACACCCATCTGTGAGAAACGTTTAGTCCTCCTTGGCTAAAGAACATTGTATTACGAGGCTGGATGGTGCTGTAGAATAGATTGTGTGTTTAACTCCGTGGAAGACTGCATAAGTGTTTTAAACGTTAACAATGTGCTCCACTGTAATCTGCGCCAGTCAGTTCCATGTGATGTCCACTAATGGATAACTTACTGCCCAGCCGCTGTGTGGTGTTTAACAGTGTTCTGCAGTTTGCTTTCTGCGGAGAATTTGAAAGAGTTTTGGAAGGCTTAACATCAAATAAGGTAGACGGGATCGATAACATTCAATTGAAATTTATAAAATCATTATGGGAAGTGGCAGCAAAAGTGGGTGCAAAATGTACGAGACTGGCGATATACCAACATACTTTCGGAAAAACGTCATTCACACAATTCCGAAGATATCAAGGGCCGACAAGTGCGAGAATAGTAGCACAATCAGCGTAACAGCTCATACATCGAAGTTTCTGACAACAATGGAAAAAAAGTGGAGATCTATCAGATCACGGACAGTCTGGCTTTAGCAAATGTTATGGCACCAAGGAAGCACTTGTGACTTTGCGGTTGATAATGGAAGTGGCACACAAGAAAAATCAAGACACATTCAGAGAATTCGTCGACGTGGAAAAAGCATAAGACACTGTTAAATGATCAAGATGTTTGAAAGTCTGAGAAAAATAGGGGTAAGCTATAGTGAAAGACTTCTGATACATAATACGTGCCGACCGGAGTGGCCAAGCGGTTCTAAGCGCTACAGTCTGGAACCGCGCGACCGCTACGGTCGCAGGTTCGAATCCTGCTTCGGGCATGGATGTGTGTGATGTCCTTAGGTTAGTTAGGTTTAAGTAGTTCTAAGTTCTAGGGCACTGATGACCATAGCAGTTGAGTCTCATAGTGCTCAGAGCCATTGAACATAATACGTGCAATAACCAAGACCCATAGTGCTCAGAGCCATTTGAGCCAATAACCAAGACGGAACAATGAGTGTGGAAGAGCAAGAAAGAGCTTCTCAGATTAAAAAGGGTGAAGACTGGCATGTAGTCTTTTGTCCTTACTGCCGAATGTCTACATCGAAGAAGCGACGACGGAAATAAAAAAAAGGTCAGGAGTGGGATTAAAATTAAGTGCGAAAGGGTAAAATGACAAGGTTTGCTGATGACTTTGCTATACTCAGCCAAGTGAAGAAGAATTACAGGACCTGTTGAATGGAATGAACAGTGAAATGAGTACAGAATTTGGACCGAGGGTAAATAGAGAAAAGAGGTAAGTAATGAGAAATAGCATAAACGGGAACAGTGACAAAGTTAACATAAAAACTGGTGATCACGAAGTAGATGAAAGTAAGGGGTTCTGCTGTATAAGAATCAAAATAACCCTTGATCGATGGAGCAAGGAGGACGTGCAAAGCAGAAAAGCAATGGCAAAAATGGTCTACTTGATCAAGAAAATACTAGCATCAAACATAATCCTTAGTTTGAAAAAGGAATTTCTGATTATGTATATTTGGAGCACAGTATTGTATGGTAGTAAAACATGGACTGTAGAAAATAGGAACAGAAGAATGTTGAAAATTAGGTAGACTGGTGAGGTTAGGAATGAGGAGTTTCTAAGAAGAATTATGAGGAAAGAAATACATGGAAAACACTTTAAAAGGAGTGCGTTAAAAAATCTGGCTACCGGACTTTATGTCAGCATCAATGAAAAGTCGCCATAGGTTGGAGTACTGGCTGAAAGTTGCGGATTCGTGCGTGTTTGTTATGTTAAAGGAAGCTTGATAAATCTCTTTATAAAGCTCCAATTACATTTAAATCTGCTTAAAAAGAACGGTTACGTTGCTTCTAAATGTGTAGGACTGGGTGTTGTACACCTAGCAACAGAACAGCCATTTGCAGAGATTAAAGCTGGTGCAATAACTACATTTAATGAGCACTCGTTTGCAGAAATTCCGTAAGAATGTGGAGGAGAAGAGTTGCCAGCATACACACAGGATGATGTAGAGTACTTTAATACTACTATTATGAAGGAAATAAGATGAAAAAATTGAAATTCCTAAGTGCTCTCTGCTAGAAGATTTGCAAGAACGAGCGGAGCTAATTGGTAAAGTCAGAAAAGACATAGTTTAGCGGTGAAAAATTAGATATGTTATAGAATTCGGAAACATACCTTCATTCTACCAGCCAAAGTATTGGTTGTATAAAAATTAGATGATTAATATGTAGATTTAATTGTAAGTTAAAAATTAAACTTAATGTTAGTAAAAATACAACAAAAGTAAAAAAAAGCATCGTTTTCTGTGTGTAAATCTGTATATAGAAACTAATAGAAGCTTTTGTACGAGGATGTTTGTTATCTTATTCACTAGTTTCTCAAAAAACCTTAACGATGTCCTATTTATGTTATTTATGATGATCTACAATTGTGTCTTTTGGATGGGCGTAGTGGGTAGTTGGGTGACCTCTAAAAATATTGAAACTAGGATATGGAAATAAACGCAGCCATAATTTTGAATGTGTATGAAAGTCGGTGGGTCCATACGTGCCATATTAAGCTGCAGACTTGTGCGTAGGAGTCGGCTGCTGCTATTATCTTAACCTGCTCCCACCACTGCCCGCCCCCTTCAAAGAACATTCTATTATCTTTCGTAATGAACTGTTGCAGGTGGATACTGGCATGGTTACCTTACGCCATTTTCGAGGACATATGTAGATGATGGAATGTAACTGCCAAGATGCCCTTCCACTGGACTCGCATTCAGGATGTCGACGGATCAAACCCGCGTCGAGCCATCCCGATTTAAGTTTCCCACGATTTCCCTAAAACGTTTCAGGGAAAAAGCCAGGATGGTTTCTTTGAAAGGGCATGTCCATCTTCCTTCCCCAGTCCAATGGGACTGATGACCTCGCTGTTTGGTTCCCGCCCCGTCCCCGTCCCCAAATCAACCGACCAACCAATACTCCATTGGTCAAAGAGTAGTATATTTTATTTAGCACTGGGCCAATTCTGCTTGGCTCATAGTTGCTGGCAGTCAGTGAGTCGCAACGATGCCTCCACACTAGCCGTCAGCGAAGCACCAGGAGACGACAGCTGGTGCTGGACTGTCGCTGCGTATTCTTCAGACCAGCGGTGTGTCACATAGAAGAACATGTCTCCAGTGGTGTAAAGAAGAGGCTTGGGTCATATATGTCAAGCCGTTTTTTGTTGCGCATGAGTACAATGATGGAGGAAAAGAAGAAGAAAGTGCACTTCCGACAGGAAGTGAGTACCTTAGTTGACATGTATAAATGATAGGGATTTTTCTATATGCAGAGAGGCTCAGACAGGTCCATCGCAACACGTGGCCATGGACCACTGTCATTTTAATCATCGTATAGAAGTCCAAAATTATGTTCCCAATCATTGACAAAATGCGTAGGCATGCTGTAATAGACACTTACGTGAAAAAGAAACCGCAAGAGGTGTAGAAAGTGTCAAAAGTTTTCTGTAGTCATTCTGTTCTTTAATATTTTTTGAATAATTGTTTTCTTTATACCTTAAATTCATTCTTTATAGTATTCAACCCTCCAGGAACAACTACATACAACCCACCAGGTTAGCCAAGAGTGCTAACTCGCTGCTTCCTGGACTTGTGTAGGCGCGCCGGCCCCGGATCCAATCCGCCCAGCGGATTAACGACGAGAGCTCATGGGCCGGCCAGCCTGCTTGTGGTTTTTAGGTGGTTTTCCACATCCCTCTAGGTGAATACCTGGCAGGTCCCCATTTCCCGCCTCAGTTACACGACTCGCAAACATCTGAAAAACGTATGCACTATTTCATGGCTTACATTACACATGCACAGCTGGAGTACACTACGTCTAGGCGGGTATGGGGTGTCCACAGGCAGGGCATCCGGCTACCCTCTGACACTAACGTTACCAAATCCATAGTAAAAGGGCGAGCCCACATTGAAGTGGGACAAAGGCCCAAGCAAATGATGATGAGGAACAACTACATACATAGGTGTGTGACACGTATTCACGGCTGTGAATATGCGCAGCCATCAGCTAAATAATGGAATGGTTACAATAAAAGTTTGTGCCAGGCAGAGAATCAAACACAGATTTCTCACTTAACATTACTGGTCCCTTACTATTAGACTATCTGAGCTCGATTCATGGCCAGACCAAAACTTCCATATGTTGTCAACCATATGTATACAACCTGTATTTGTACATTAATTATGTACATTCTTGTACATGCATGCATGTCCAAAGGAACATTGCATCATAATTCTTAGTAACATAGGCACTGCAACATCGTATTTATCTGCTGAAACTGAGCTAATGACTTTCAAGTAAAAATGTCTCTCCTGTACAGGAATATACATAATGGGTGTATGAGTACTGGTTGCGGACACATGGTTGCCGACATGTGGAAGTTTGGGTGTGGCCATGAGCTATGCTCGGATAGCCTAATGGTAAGGCAACCACTCATGATAAGCAGGAAATCCGGGTTCGAATCCTGATCATTCTATTATACAACTGTGATGACTTGAACGCTTCTTCCAGGTCAATAAATTCGGTGAACGTGTCTCAATTTTTCTTCAGTCTTACTTCCATTATCCGCAACGTCAGAGCTCCCTCTATGGTGCCTTTACCTTTCCTAAAGGCAAAGTGATCGTCATCCAAAATATCTTCAATTTTCTTTTACATTCTTCTGTATATTATTCTTGTCAGCAACTTACATACATGAGCTGTTAAACTGACTGTGCATTGGTTCAAATGGTTCAAATGGCTCTGAGCACTATGGGACTTAACATCTTAGGTCATCAGTCCCCTAGAACGTAGAACTACTTAAACCTAACTAACCTAAGCACATCACACACATTCATGCCCGAGGCAGGATTCGAACCTGCGACCGTAGCAGTCACGCGGTTCCGGACTGAAGCGCGTAGAACCGCACGCCCACCTCGGCCGGCTGACTGTGCATTATTTCTCACACTTGTCGGCTACTGCAATCTTCAGAATTCTGTTGATGATGTTTTTCCGAAAACCTAATGTTATATCGCCAGTCGCATACATTCTACACACCAGGGTGAATAGTCGTTTTGTTGCCACTTCACCTAATTCTTTTACTAAATCTGATGGAATGTTATCCATCTCTTCTACCTTATTTGATCTTAAGTCTTCCGAAGCTCTTTCAAATTCTGTTTGTAATGCTGGATCCCCTATCTCTTCCCCGTCGACTCCTGTTTCTTCTTCTATCACGTCATTAGACAAGTCTTCCCCCTTGTAGAAGACCCCAATAAACTCTTTCCACCTACATGTTCTCTCCTCTTCATTTAACAGTGGAATTCCCATTGCACTCTTAATGTTACCGCGCTTGCTTTTAATGTCACCGAAGATTATTCAGACTTCTCTGTATGCTGAGTCCGTGCTTCCAATGATCATTCCATTTTCAATTTCTTCCTTCCTATTCATTTCGTTTCTACATGACTTGTATTTATGTATTTCCCTAAATACTTTTGTACTTCCTCCTTTCATCGATCAGCTGAAATATTTCACTTGTTATCCATGGTTTCTTATCAGTTGCCGTTTTTGTACCAATGGTTTTTTTCCCAACTTCTGTAATTGCCGTTTTTAGAAATAACCATTCCTCTTCAGTTGAGCGGCCTACTGAGCTGTCAATTAGCGCAGCATTTAGAACCTCAAAGAACTTCAAGAGTATCTCTTCATTCCTTACTACTTCCCTATCCAACATCTTTAACTAGTCTCTTAATCTTGAACCTCCTCTTCATTATTGCTAATTGTGATCTGAGTCCATATCTGCTCCTGGCTACGCTTAACAATCCAATATCAATCCTGTCATTTTCCAAGTATACCTCCTTAACTTGTGATTCGTGAACAGAGTATTCGCTGTTAGTAACTGATATATATTGGAGGCTTAGTCTTTCTCCTCTCTCGTTTCTGTCATCAAGTACATTTTCTCTCGTAACCCGTTGTCCTACTCCCTCCCCTACAACCGCATGCTGTTCACCCAAGACTATTAGATTTTCATCTTCCTTTGCGTACTGAACTATCCGTTCAGCGTCATATACTTTCTCTGTCTCTTCATCCTCCACTTACGACTTCGGCATGTGTACCTGACCTATTATTATCAGTGTTGGTTTGCTGTTGATTCTGATAACAACCCTATCACTGAACTGCTCACAGTAACACACTCTCTGCCCTACCTTCTTGTTAATAACGACTCCTACTCCGGTTACACCATTCCTGCTGCTGTTATTATTACCCTATACTCGTCTGACCAGATATCCTTGTCTTATTTCCGTTTCACTTCACTGACCCCCAGTTAATCAAGATGGAAGCTTAGCATTTCGTAGCTTCCCTATCACGTTCAAACTTCTGAAATTCTTTATCCTGACTGGTAGAACATTATTCCTTCGTTGGTTATTCAATCTTTTTCTCATGGTCGTCTCCTCTATGGCACAGTTCGAATGGGGGCTATTCCGGAATCTTTTTCCATTGGAGAGTTCATCACGGCACTTTTTCAATTACAGGCCACATGTACTGTGGATACTCGTAATGTGCCTTTAATGCAGTGGTTTCCGTCCCACTAGCCGCCATTGCACGACATTCTGATATTTCTTATTTATGATTTGCTAACTATTCTTCTCTCTGTCTTTAGGATATTGTTCATTCTGTGTTTCTGTGTGACTTTCAAAAGAGTTTCACTTCCGTATGTCACCTCCGGTTGAACCACCGTCTTGTTTTAATTTAGCTCGACTGATAAACATTTTTATTGCACTTAGACCATGCAAATTTTTTAGTTTTTATCATTTTGTTAGTTCTTACTTGCCAAGAAAGTTTCTCGGCCGAATTATACGTTAAAATTTATCCTAGGAATTGAAAATATTTCATTATTTTTACTTTTCTATTATTTACTGTTATGTGGTTGATTACTAGTGGATCTGCTGCCATTGTCTAGTTTTTTCGAATGATATCTGGATACCTATTTTTTGTGCTATAGGTTATAGGCTTTCTATTTGATTTCTGGCTTCTTGAATTTTATTATCTGGTAACGCTAAGTCCCTTGCGAATCCCAAGCAATTTAAGTTTACTTGATCTTTCTTGGTTGTAATTCTTATGTTGTTAGCATTTTCCTTGTACCAATGTCTTATCCTGTACTCGAGTGTGCAGTTGAAAAGCAATGGCGATAAACCCTGTCCCTATTTTAACCCTGTTTTTATCGTAAACGGCGCAGAGATTTTTTGTGTGAACTTTAGATTTGGTGTTTGTTAGAGATAAATTTCTCATTTTATTAGTTTGTGATGGAGACGGAAATTCCTTAGTATCTTCATCATTAAAGATATGTCGATAAAATATTCAACTTTTTGAAGTCTAAAAACTTGTTGTTTTTGTCTTCTTTTGTAGTTACGACCAATTCCAAAGTGGTTATCTGTTCTGGTCAGCTTCTCCAGGGTCTAAATCCTCCTTGGAATTCTCCTGTTTCCAGTTCAAGCTGATCTGTACAACAATTCTATAGAATTCTTGACTATATGTGATATCCAAAACGGAAATTCCTCTGTAGCTGTCTTGATATGTCTAATTTTTGGTGTAATGTATAGATTATAACTGTAGTCCATTGTTCTGGTAGTTTTTCTTTGTTCCAGATTTTCACTGTGCACTGGTGTAATGATATCTTAACATGTTCTGCTGCATATTTCTAATGTTACGAAAATGTCTGATCTTCTCCTTGCTTTGTAGTTTTTTGAGCTCTTTCAAGCCTTTGTGTGCTATATGGATTGCGGATGGGTTCAGACTTTCTGCTAATGTTTTAATAAGAGTATCTCTGTTTACTTGTAATGGTTCTGCCTCCAGACTTTCCAAAGTCTTGTGACTGGTTTGATGCTGCTCGCCACGAACTCCTCTCGTGTGCCAGTCTCTTCATCTCAAAATAGCGCTTGGAAGCTACATTTTCATTTACTTTTACCCTTAACAGCTCCCACTAGTACCATGGAAATTGTTCTCCGATATCTTGAAAGACGTCCTGTCATCCTGTTCCATCTTCTTGTTGTTGTTTTCCGTCTATTCCTTTCGTATCATATTCTGCGCAGAACCTCGTCTTTGTTCACCTTATCAGTCCTTCTAATTTTCAACATTCGTCTGTAGAGCCACGTCTCAAATGCTTCGATTGTCTTCCTTTCTGGTATTCTCACAGTCCATGTTCCACTACCACACTATACTGTGTTCCAAAAGAACATTCTAAGAAATAGCTTCCTCAAATTAACGCCAATCTTTCATACTAGCAAAATTTTCTTGGCCTGGGATTCCCTTTTTGCCAGTGTCAGATGATTTTGATGTCCTCCTTGCTCCGTCAATCATTAGTATTTTGCTGGCGAGGTAGCAGAATTTATTAATTGCATCTACAAGACGTCCTCCTCGGTCAGGAGCGCCCTTTTGGCAAGGCTAGTGTGCTTTTTGCGTACTCCTGGCTCCGTCCGACATGGGTTATTTTTCTGCGTAGGTAGCAGAATTCCTTAATTTCATTTACTTTGTAATCAACAATACTGATGTTAAGTTTATTGCTGCTCTCATTTTTGCTACTTCGTTTTTCTTCGATTTACTCTCAGTCCATATTCTGCACGCATTAGAATGTTCATTCCATTCAGCAGATCCTCTAACTATTCTGCTATAAATTGCCTGTTTAATTGTTCGTTTTCATGATACTTACTTAGTGCACCGAACTTCGAGGTCAGTTGAGTGGCAAGAGTTACTTGTTTCGATCTTTAAAAAAATGTTACAGATGTGTTTTGTTTCTCTGTCTGAAAATGTACGTTGTTCCTGCAATGTGAAGGCCTAACAAGTGATTTTTTTATTGTGAGTAATTTCAAATTAAAATTTAACACTCGTCTATCTTGGCTTATGTTGGATCAGCACAGCTCTTGTAAATGCAGTACTTTTGATTCTTATGCTTCCCTACACTACAACAAATTGTTTCTAGAATCAATGTTACGTAACTGACAATTAAAACTGAGTTTTGTATCTCTACTTTCCTTTCCACATATGGAGCTTGTTTTTGCTCTTGCTACTACACACATCAAAAAAAAATTGTGGCATCACCTCGCTTCCGAGAGTTCCGGAAACTGTGCAGAAAATTGGAATAGAGATCAACATAAACATCATTTCCGCCCTTTTTATTACTCATGAAAACCATGCACTGCTTATTCTACCACCATACAGCGAGACGTTCAGAGGTGGTGGTCCAGATTGCTGTACACACCGGTACCTCTAATACCCAGTAGCACGTCCTATTGCAATGATGCATGCCTGTATTCGTCGTGGCATACTGTCTACATCAAGTTACTGTTGGTCCAGGTTGTCCCGCTTCTCAACGGCGATTCGGCGTAGATCCTTCAGAGTGGTTGGTAGGTCACGTCGTCCATAAACAGCGCTTTTCAGTCTATCCCAGGCACGATCGGCAGGGTTCATGTCTGAAGAACATGCTGGCGACTCTAGTCGAGCGATATTGTTATCCTGAGGAAGTGATTCACAAGATATGCACGATGGGGCAGGAATTATCGCCCATGAAGACGAATGCCTCGCCAATATGCTGCCGATATGGTTGCACTACAGGTCGGAGGATGGCATTCATGTATCGTCAGCCGTTACGGCACCTTCCATGACCACCAGCGGCGTACGTCGGCCCCACATAATGCCACCCTAAAACAGCAGGGAACCTCCACCTTGCTGCACCCGCTGGACAGTGTGTCTAAGGCATTCAGCCAGACCGGGTTGCCTCCAAACACGTCTCCGACGATTGTCTGGTTGAAGGCATATGCGGTTCTCATCGGTGAAAGTACGTGATGCCAAACCTGTGCGGTCCATTCGGCATGTTGTTGGGCCCATCTGTACCGCACTGCATGGTGTCGTGGTTGCAAAGACGGACCTCTCCATGAACATCGGGAGTGAAGTTGCGCAACATGCAGCCTATTGCGCACACTTTGAGTCGTAACACGACGTCCTGTGGCTGCACGAAAACATTATTCAACATGATGACGTTCTTGTGAGGTTTCCTCCGAGCCATAATCCTTTGGCATCGGTCATCGACTGCAGTAGCAGCCCCTGGGCGACCTGGGCGAGGCGTGTCATCGATAATTCCTGTCTCGCTGTATCTTCTCCATGTCCGAACAACATTGCTTTGGTTCACTCCGAGACACTTCCCTTGTTGAGAGCCTTTCCTGTCACAAAGTAACAATGCGGACGCGATAGTACCGCGGTATTGACAGTCTAGGCAAGGTTGAACTGCAGACAACACCTCCTTCCTGATGGAATGACTGGAACTGATCGGCTGTCGGACCCCCTCCGTCTAACAGGGGCTGCTCATGCATGGTTGTTTACATCTTTGGACAGGTTTAATGACATCTCTGAACGGTCAAAGGGACTGTGCCTGAGATACAATATCCACAGTCAACATCTGTCTTCAGGAGTTCTGGGAACCGTAGTGAGGCAAACTTTTTTTTGTGTGCAGTAAAATGCCTTCTCCGCCACTGGTTTAGAGCTAACAGTATGACTGTTTACTTCAGCGCCGTGTAATCTAAATTTTTCCCTGTTTCGTGTGCCCTATATCAAACTGTAGGGTGCGAGCTTCATATACAATAAATGTTACTGCAAACTTCCAAGTTTTGCTCGTCAATCAGTTCTTACCACATCATCCTTAGAATAATTACTGAGCCCTATTATTATTTCCCTTGAGTTCAGAAGTACCAAGGTAACTAATCTATTCGATCTATTTCTGATTGGTGAATGAAATAAAATCAGAGGACTGAAGCATGTGCTGTTAGCTCGATAGAATTGCTTTAAGGTGCATTTTATATAGAGCCCCTTCTTCAACTTTTCCTTCAGTTGAATTTCTAGCTTCTGTATCATTCCTCTCTGCGGGATTTCTTTCTTTTTCTTGATATATAAAATAACACAGGCCACTTGCAGAGATTTTTATTCTTGCAAGATTTATTGGTATTATTATGTTAAGCAAAATAAGTAAGCTGATGGCAAGGTATCGTAGAAAGAGTGATAAAATTCACTGTTGGGTAGCTTACGGTTATTTCTAAACGGTTTAAGCCGAGTGTCCGATCAGTCTCCAAAGGTGTTAAAGCAAATGACACAGAGGTGCTCTTGAAGGTGGTAAGGGACATAAGTCCATTGTTATTCATGCTTCTTATCTTTAACTCAACATCGTGACGTGAATCTGATGCGACATGAGAAGTTCTGAAGAGGTGGGATGTTAGTATTTAAACGAGAATTGCATGTAATTCTAGGTTGTCAATCAAGGTTTTGGTGATGGAAATGAATTCACCCACCCGTCCAAAGCCGAACGAATATCCTTAATGGAACCTGTACGTCCTACGATGCATATATGTGCGTTTTGAAGATATGTAAAACACAGTGCATAAGACGCCGACCAATGTATAGTTTTTGGGAGCTCTTTTAGAGACATACGTTACGCTGTTGGTGCGATGGCCCTTCTTACAATATAAATAAAAGACGTCTCGCTCCTTTGCATAGATCATAGCAATGTGACCGCGACTAGAGCATAAGGAACTCGGGTTATTTGATTAATTAAAGTGTTATGATACGTTCATCGATGTCTGTCACACGCATATAGTCTGGGGTCTAATGACCTGACTGCTCGTAAAACCCACAAGACGCCATGCCTTTCCTCGTGGATTCGCGATATGGATCACTTATTTTTCATTTAATCGTATGGCTAGGGCCTCCCGTCGGGTAGACCGTTCGCAGGGTGCCGGTCTTTCAATTTGACGCCACGTCGGCGACCTGCATTCGATAGGGATGATAGGATAATGACGATGACAGCACAACACCCAGTCCCTGGGTGGAGAAAATTCCCCGACCTAGCCGGGAATCGAACCCGGGCCCAGAGGATTGACAATCCGTCACGCTGTCCATTCAGCTACCGGGGGCGGACATATAGATGATGATGATTTGGAATGAACTGAAATGCAGTTCCAGAAGGAGTGAGACCCCTCTGTTATGTGCAGTAGGGGGTCACCCACTTCCTCGCCCCAAGACTCAGTTAACACCAAAATGTTTCATTCTGGCAACTGACCCAGATTTGCGTGAATGATCTATCATCTGCGTATGTTGTTAGGAACTAGTAGTATCGTGGTATCTTTGACGCGAGTACACGCCCATGTACATTAATATTTTCACACAATGGAGGAAGGGCCTGAATACGTCGGTTGCAGTACATGAATGTAGCATTCAGGACTTTATGATACATTATCAGAATGGGTTTCATTTCATCGAAATAGTGAAGTTTGAAAGTCGGCTGTTACAACCACAACTTTCAAAACTGATTTTCTCCCGTGTATTCTAAATCGCAGACACTCTATGGACATCTTCCAGTACGGAGAAATCGATCTCTGAACGCATCACTGTCTTTGAGTAACACTCGAGAGAGATATGAGGCGAAACACTTTGGCGTGCTGTAACGCCAGCCAATCAGGGTGAGCGCACCACGTGTTCACCAGGGTTCTTGCAGTTAAACAGCCTTGCTTGGGGTTCCGCTCGGCGGTTTTCGGAGTGCACAGGCACTGCTATGGTTGAGTAATGTATTAAGTAAAACTCGCAGATATCGTGTTGCAAATGTTTGCCGAGATCCTAGCTTGCATTGCGCAGCTTGGTGTATTAGTATCTGCAGCTTTACCAGAATTTTAGCATGCATTTATCTATGTTCTAACTTAACGTTCGTTGTTCTACGAGATGGTCAGTTCTCGAGGCATGGTGTAGAATCGGGTTTAAATTACTTCATCCGAATATCTGTACCGTTGAATACCTCGTGCCCTCGTCCAGTGAATTCTTTTCAACACTTTTTAATGCATGTGGAATTCCTTTGTTTAAATTTTCCCTTTGAGGTGAACTATCGTACCATGCGTTTCATGCGCGGACGATTGGGTACTTTTTTGTGGCCATGATTATGGTTTATGTGAAATTATTCTCCGTTGAAACAAAGTTTACATGGTTTATTCGTGATCCGTTGCCACTGTTTAAAGATTCTAGCATCTTTACTATAAAGAGTGCGCTCTACAATCTACATCGAGCTGTCTCACGCAATGGTATAGATTTTCTGCCTTCAGCAGAAATACCAGTCATACTAAGCCACTAGTACAATGAATATACATATTTCTCAAAACTGCAATCAGCACTCCACTTGCGTGCTCTCAGGCCAGAAGGTAAGTCATTAGCCGAAGAAGCAAAGAGAGCTGGCCGTTCTTCACTTTATATATGACGTGATTACTGTGTCTTTAATTTTCATATTTCTAAATAGAAAAACTTAGATTAAGGGATTGAGCCAAGCATGATCATTGCACACAGCTTGGTTACAAGCTGACTTACTTTTACGTTTTGTAACCATGCCATGACCTTATCACAAATTTTTAGGATCATGAATTCCATTCAGATCTTCATTATGTTACTTATTATTACGTTGTGCGAAGTAAGCTGTACATACCCGTCTCTTGTTGTATTCCTTTGAAAATTGTGTTGAGATAGTGTTATAATATAATTTTTAAGGCCTAAACTCTATGCAGAAGATTTAGGACACGTTCCAGGACATTTGTTCAAATATAGTCGGAACTTAACAGAACGCCTGGTAGCTTGCAAGGTGAGCTTAGACAATCCTATTTCAATGTCCGTATCACGTGTTGAGGACTCTCTTCACCTCTTCGTAAGTTGATGTTCTCCCTGAGATATCATTAACGAGTGTTGTTGCTTCTCCTTCAAGATAGCTTCAAAGAAGTGTGTGCCTTTTAATCGCTCAAAGGGAAGGGTATCTTAGACGGAGGATTTAAAGATCTCTCAGAAACGTCACAAGCTTCCGAGGTCACCTGAATAGAACTCCAATTCTGCTCTGGCAAGCTTTTTTTTAAATTTTTATTTAAAAAAAATTTTTTTTACAGAATTAGTATATGGGGAACAACTTTTTTTTAATGAGGTGTACATATGGCAATTTTGGCATGATATCCACTTCTGGGGTGTTTGGCAGCCTGGAGCCTGCTACAAGTCCTTTTATTTGACGTCACTGCGGCGATTTGTTCTTCGATCACGATGAAATGATGAAGAGGACATCACACACTCATACACGCACACAGTCCGGAGTGTAGAAAATTCCCGACACGGACAAAAATCGAACCCGATTTCCCATGACTGTGAGTCAGCAATGATAACCACAAGAGCACGAGCTACAGACAATTTGATTTACATCTATATAAATGTAATGAATTTCTTAAATTGCAAAAGACAAAAAACAACCATTATAATGTAACTACAAAATCAATGAATACCATCAGGAGTCAGTCAACTCATACACTCGGGATTGTGTGCTTGTGTGAGTGTGTGTTGTTCTCTTCATCATTTTCGCATGCACATGAAATGGGATAATAACATACATTCAGTTGTAAGTATTAGGTTGGTGTATAAATTTGTAGTGTTTTTGCTTTGCATGTTGGTATTCCGGCTGCTATAGATTTATGTATCGATTATCATTTTTTATTTGTAGTTCACTGTTGCTGTTTCAGTTTACGTGTTGTCATTTTGTCATTTGGAGATAGTGAGCGGGGCTGTGGACTCTAGAAAATGGAGCGCCAAGCGGAGAAACTGGAAAATTCCCCATATCTTCTTTCGTTTGAGTTCAACAGATGGTTGACAGCAGCGGAGGTGGGCAGAAACATTAGTGCTATGTATGGGGATAATGCCATTGGACAGAGCACAACAAGGGAATGATTTTCTCATTTTAAAGAGGATCGTTTTCACATTAGTGGCTCTCCACATTCAGGAGCACCATCGTGATTTGATGAAGGTATTTTTAAACGCAGTCATTGTATTCGAGACCAGGCAAAAGTGATGAAATTTGATCATTCCAATATCGTACCACATTCGCATGGAATGGGGGTTCAAAAATCGAGTGTATGGGTACTGCATGCTCTAATCCATAATCACAAATATCAGCGGATGGTCATATGTGCATCTCTGCTTGCTCGTCGTCTATTGACTAGTGAACACTGCAGATCGGCCACATCCTCTATTGCCGCGCGGGATTAGCCGAGCGGTCTCAGGCGCTGCAGTCATGAACTTTGCGGCTGATCCCGGCGGAGGTTCGAGTCCTCCCTCGGGCATGGGTGTGTGTGTTTGTCCTTAGGATAATTTAGGTTAAGTAGTGTGAAAGCTTAGGGACTGATGACCTTAGCAGTTAAGTCCCATAAGATTTCACACACATTTGAACATCCTCTATCATTACTGGTGACGATAAACAGTGTCTTTACGCTAATATAAGGAAAAGGAAAGGAATGGTTGAGCACAAAGAAAGCAACCGCTGCTCATACAGAGACATGGGCGCATGATGTTATGCACTGGTGGAACAGCGACGGTGTGGTGTACCACGAAATGTTTCCGCGAAGTGTAACTGCTGACATTTATTGTCAATAACTTAGATCCAGAATGAGATTTACACTCTGCAGCGGAGTGTGCGCTGATATGAAACTTCCTGACAGATTAAAAATGTGTGCCGGACCGAGACTCGAACTCGGGACCTTTGCCTTTCAGGGGCAAGTGCTCGACCACTGAGCTACCAAAGCAGGACTCACGACTCCTCCTCACAGCTTCAGTTCTGCCAGTACCTCGTCTCCTACCTTCCCTTCTTTCAGGAGTGCTAGTTCTGCAAGGTTCGCCGAAGAGCTTCTGTGGAGTTTGGAAGGTAGTAGACGAGGTACCGGCAGAATTGAAGCTGTGAGGACAGGTCGTGAGTCGTGCTTGGGTAGCTCAGTGGTAGAGCACTTGCCTGCGAAAAGCAAAGGTTCCGAGTTCGAGTCTCGGTCCGGCCCACAGTTTTAATCTGTCAGGAAGTTTCAACAACTGAGATGTCTTCCAGAGGCAATCCAAGAACAACGACCAGGAGGACGGTATGAAGTGATGCTACTCCATAATAACGACCACATTCGTTCTATTATACTCACAAAAAACACCATACAGCAGCTGGTTTACGAAATTATTCCGGATCCACTTGATTCACTTGATGTTGAGCCCGCAGATTTCCACCTTTTCCGAAGTCTATCGAACAACTTGGTGCGTCTGTGGGATGATTGCCTTAATGCTTTTGTCCGATTTGCATACCGATTCTGGACTTTATAGTTCCTTGCAACAAGAACGAGCCACTCACATATCAGGAACCTATTTAGTAGGCTCACAAGGAACCTCTTGAATGCGAGGTCGCTAAGGCCAGTGGTATATAGGCATCCAACGCCCCACATAATTATTGTTTACCATGCAACCACAATATTGGCTTCTAATGACAACAGGGAGCGGGACTGGAGGTATCCAACGCAGAGGACACAGTGAGGCTAAGGGACATTGTTGAAACTGCTTAGTCGACGAGTAACTTCTACAGCGCTAGAGGTGTTGATACAAAGCAAATCAATGGCGATAATAAACAAAGAAAACATTGCATTATATCTACAACAAAAGTTGACGAAGTTGACGTTTCGCCAGAAAGGAATCCAAGGGATTTCGCAGAGTGAGAAAGAAGTGGCAGAAGAAATACTATCGTATCTGCAAGATGAATCACTGGAATGTGTGGTGTCGTGCACGCTCGACTGTGCGTACATTGTACTCCTACGTGAGGCGTGCCGTGATGACGATACGTGCTTAGTAAGTGGAAGTGAAATCGAAACAGATGCCTTTCGCGGGCAAAGGTCCCGAGTTCGAGTCTCGGTCGGGCACACAGTTTTAATCTGCCAGGAAGTTTCATATCAGCGCACACTCCGCTGCAGAGTGGAAATCTCATTCTGGAAACATTCACACAAGGTTGGTGCCGGTGGCTATACCTACAACGTTCTGACATGAGCAAAGTTTCCAACCGATTTCTCATACACAGACAGCAGTTGACCGGCGTTGCCTGGTGAAACGTTATTGTGATGCCTCGTGTAAGGAGGAGAAATCCGTACCATCACGTTTCCGACTTTGATAAAGGTCGGATTGTAGTCTATCGCGAATGCGTTTTTCCGTATCGCGACATTGCTGTTCGCGTTGGTCGAGATCCAATGACTGTTAGCAGAATATGGAATCGGTGGGTTCAGGAGGATAACACGGAACGCCATGCTGGATCCCAACGACCTCGTATCACTAGGAGTCGAGATGACAGGCATCTTTTCCGCATGGCTGTAACGGATCGTGCATCCACGTCTCGATCCCTGAGTCAACAGAAGGGGACGTTTGCAAGACAACAACCATCTGCACGAACAGTTCGACGACGTTTGGAGCAGCATGAGACCATGGCTGCAGTTACCCTTGACGCTGCATCACAGACAGGAGGGCCTGCGATGGTGTACTCAACGACGAACCTGGGTGCACGAATGGCAAAACGTCATTTTTTCGGATGAATCCAGGTTCTGTTTACAGCATCATGATGGTCGCATCCGTGTATGGCGACATCGTAGTGCACGCACATTGGAAGCGTGTATTCGTCATCGCCATACTGGCGTATCACCCGGCGTGATGCTATGGGATGCCATAGGTTACACGTCTCGGTCACCTCTTGTTCGCATTGACGGCACTTTGAACAGTGGATGTTACATTTCAGATGTGTTATGACCCGTGGCTCTACCCTTCATTTTATTTCTGCAAAACCCTACATTTCAGCAGGATAATGCACGACCGAATGTTGCAGGTCCTGTAGGGGCCTTTCTGGATACAGAAAATGTTCGACTGCTGCCCTGGCCAGCACATTCTCCAGATCTCTCACCAATTGAAAACATCTGGTCAATGTTGGCCGAGCAATTGGCTCGTCACAATACGCCAGTCACAACTCTTGATCAACTGTGGTATCGTGTTGAAGCTGCATGGGCAGCTGTACCTGTACACGCCATCTAAGCTCCATTTGACTCAATGCCCATGCGTATCAAGGCCGTTATTACGGCCAGATGTAGTTGTTGTGGGTACTGATTTCTCAGGAGCTATGCCCCAAATTGCGTGAAAATGTAATCACATGTCAGTTCTAGTGTAATATATTTGTCCAATGAATACCCGTTTATCATCTGCATTTCTTCTTGGTGTAGTAACTTTAATGGCCAGTAGTGTATATGAAAGTGACTCTGAAAATTGGAAATACCAAGAGAGTTGTATCAAGATCAAATAACATGAATGCTTTAACGCATTTGTATACAATTACGCTGACTGTTAATCTAGATGGTAAATTGGCTGGAGAGTTATTTGTTGTGATGCGAGCAATTGTAGGTGCTCTGTCGCCTACGATTGCTTCTCGTGTGCGTGATCTTGCGAGGGCCCGCATCTCGTGGTCGTGCGGTAGCGTTCTCGCTTCCCACGCCTGGGTTCCCGGGTTCGATTCCCGGCGGGGTCAGGGATTTTCTCTGCCTCGTGATGGCTGGGTGTTGTGTGATGTCCTTAGGTTAGTTAGGTTTAAGTAGTTGTGAGTTCTAGGGGACTGATGACCTTAGAAGTTAAGTTCCATAGTGCTCAGAGCCATTTGAACCATTTTTGATGGTGCGAACCTTTGTGATCATTCGGTATTCATGGTGAAAGTTAATGGTCTGTTTTGAACGTTTCTTGAATGTCGAGGATGTCCATTTTGTGTAGTGTAATACATACATCCCATATGAGGTTGATCTCTTCACTTCCCGGACACCTATTCTCTATCGCCTACCTGACGCACGTGGTGAGTCATTAGCAGCTAATATTTTTACTGGCATACTTATTAATAAAGCACTTTCAAATGAGCCTTACTTAAGGTTACACTTACGACGTCTAGTAATATAGAATCTTCCTATTATTCTTCATCCATAGTGCACAGGACATCATGCGAGAAAGGAGATAGCTAAGTTTCACTCGAGCGATGCTTTCTAAACCCATAGTGATTTGTGGACAGAAGCTTTTCTGCCTCAAGGAAATTTACTACACGCTAACCTAGGCTCAAGGAGTTTGCAGCAAAGAGATGTTAAAGACACTGGTCTGCAATTCTGCGGATCTGGCCTTTAATTTTTCTTACACACAAGAGTTACTGGAGCCTATCTCCAGTCGTATGCAATTTCGTACTGAGCGAGAGATTCTCGATGTATACAAGTAAGGGGCCAATGCCGAAGAGTGTTCTTGGTAAAACCGAAACGGCATTCCGACCGGATCTTGCGATTTATTTGTTTTCAACTTTTTCAGTTGCTTCTCAACGACATGGAAGTCCGTTTTTGCGTCCTCCATAAGAGGGTTTGTGCAACGACTACACGATGGTACATCTGTACGATCCTCCAGCATAAATACATTTTTCAACTCGAAACTTTTTTTTATTTTTTTTTTAAATTTTTTAATTTTTTGCTGACCGCTGTTGCTTCATCTTTTGTTGAGATATCCTACTGCATACTACACATTCTGTTTACGACTGTTACCAGAGTTTCTTTCCCACCAGTTGGTACGCTTCAGTGTCTCTGGTTATTACAGTTACTCTATCTGGAGTAGCTTCTGATAGAAGCGTAAAGTAATAGACTGGCTATTAAGTGCTGGTCTTAAAACTGAGACCGCCCAATCTGCTACGGGGGAGGTCTGCAGGAAGCGGGTCCTGGTGAGTCCTCACAATGCGACGGCTGCCATCTGCAAACAAGCGACGACCAGCCACCAGCCGTTCCAGTCTCAAGACCGACGGTTCCTGAAGATTCCATCGCAGTCTGACGCCGAATAAACAATTCAGACGTCGCTCGAAGCCCCTGTCGTTTGTACTGGCTTTGTCTTCTTCAAGCACTGTCGCACCAAGTGAAATCCGGGAGAGCCGTGAAATTTTCATCCCTACGCCAGCAGTCGCCTCATTCCCGTTTCCTCTCTTTTCGTTGAATAAACAGGAAAATGCTCTCGAAGCCTTTAATATTGTCGCATCGAGACGCGCCCGGACCCAGATCTCCGTCGCCGCATTCGGAAGGGAGAGAATGGCCCACCCGCGAACAAGGAGTCTCTGACGTCATCTCTATAGCAAGAAGTGTGGTTGCGTCATCGCTCTCAGCGATGGGTCTGCAATACAGAATTTTTTTTTTTTATTCTTCTATAATTTTTTTATGTTCTATAATATATCTCCGACCGGCATAAAAATGATTTCCTATTGCTCTTATATTAAATGGTTTCAGTAAATTTAAGAATGTAGCAGCGATCATATCAGTTGTAAGCTGTGGAACTGTGGTGGTGTAGAATTTGTTCATCCTGTAGTTGTTGGTGGAATGTGACAACACGCTCACGATTTCGGATGTTCACATAATGAAGTCAAGGGCTAATGACGCACACCAGAGACCGATATTTGTGGTTGTTCACTCGACGAAATATCGCTGCCATTACCGTAAGAGTGATATCAAAGATAGCAGTGCTAATAAGGCTTAAAAATAGGGTGTGTAAGTGAGGCGACCAACCATGTGTCAACTATTAAGCACATGTCACACAGAAGTGAGGGAAAGATAGGGTAAAGGCCGTGAGGGGGCCACATTTCTCCGTGATCCAGACAAGAAGGCACGTTGTAATGACAACCAGTTCAGCTTTGAATTTATCACAGTCACCCTTTCATACGGTAAGAAAAAATGTTCAAATGTGTGTGAAATCTTATGGGACTTAACTGCTAAGGTCATCAGTCCCTAAGCTTACACACTACTTAACGTAAAGTATCCGAAGGACAAACACACACACCCATGCCCGAGGGAGGATTCGAACTTCCGCCGGGACCAGCCGCACAGTCCATGACTGCAGCGCCTGAGACCGCTCGGCTAATCCAGCGCGGCATACGGTAAGAACCCACACACGTCTATCATCGGTGTTTGTGTTGTCGTCATCATTTCATCATCATTCATGGACGTGGCAAGATTGGACTGAGCAAAGGTTGGGAATTTGTACGGGCGCTGATAAACCCGCAGTTGAGCGCCTCACAAACCAAACATCATCATCGATTATCGGTGGATCATCTTAGGAAGAGTAGCATTAAACAAGCCAGTAACAATCCACCGGCAGAAATATCTTTGCGTCGACGATCAGTGCTCCACGATCCTCTTTGTGTACTATGCCATCTATCCAATTACGATGAAACTTTGTTGAGCTGTTGCATGGTGAGACATGTAAAAATCTATGAGCTCTTCTTTTAACTGTGTTGCTGGTGATTATGATTCTTTTTGTTGTTAATATTTTCCCGTACTACTTGTCTTTACTATCTAAAGTTTTTCTTTGTAGGCTTGGTTCTTCGCTTTGCTGCACATTGTATTTCGCGATCCAAAGTTTTCACTTTCTTTTTCTTGCGTTTTCCGAAGTATACAAGAACTGTATCTGCCCTCTGAATGGCGTCCGTAGTAGTTATACTGTTGCTCCCTGCGTCTTTACCAGGATGGATGTTTTATGATCTAGCAGTGGAGCTCTCGCATAATTTTGTATTATTGAGGTTCCTGTGGATCCAGCCGTGATTGACTTATTACCGTGTGTAGCAGTTAATCAGTGAGTAGCATTAAAGGATATTTGGGTTTTATTTTTTTTTTTAGTCTGTTTCAGTTATATTTGTAATCGCTTGTTTCAAGTCGAATTTCTATAAAGCTCTGAGACGAGACGGATCTTTGTAGCTGGTGATTGGGGATTAGATAATGTGGATGGAATTCCATCAGTTATATGGAACCAGTGATATGTAGACCTTTTGTAGGTCTTACGAAATAAATCGCTCTGAATTCCATCAACTTCACATGTATTTGTAAAAGTCTAGTGTCAGCACTGGAAGAATTGTCACAGAAAACCATGAAACGCCCGCAACAGCAAATAGTAACTGTTGGATAACCTAGTCAGAAAGCTATAATAGGTCACTAAATGAGAAGTAGATTAGTGTGAGAGGTGTGTTGTCCTTAGTAATAATCGATTAACAGATAATAATTCATAATTCTGACCCGCTCATTATCTGAAGTGTAATTTCAGCTTTGCGGGGTAGTGGCATCATTCTCATATTCATATCGTTTTGTCCTCATGGGGAAGGGGGGGGGGGTTACACTCTTTACATAAGAAGACCGCCCCTGGTCGGTGGTTTGATTTACAGGAGAGCGACAAAAATGTTGAGAAATCTGAACTGTCAGCACGCGAAGAAGTCTACTTTTAACATCACAACGGTTTCCATTAATTGCGGTCCTTTGAGAAGTTTTCCGGAGAGTTTGAAAAATGGGTTAGAACAGTTTGAATGTAAATTACGCATCCTACGATTTAGACTTCATTGGTACAAACAGTATAGTGCACTTATTTGTACATTATATGTGTAAATATAGAATATACGCAAGAGGGACGCTGAAAGTGAATAAGGATATGATATGATGTGAAACGAGCAAATGGATCAGTGCGAATTCCCAATATAAACTTGTAACCTCCCCACAATAAAATAATATGAATAATATTCACATTTAGTGTAACCTCCCAACAGAAAAGTTCTGAAGCCTCCCAACAGTAAAAAATATAACTATAACATTGACATTTAGCGCAACCTCCCAATAAATGAATTGCGTAACCTATCAATAACACAATGCGACTAACTTCTCAATAAAATTGTTGCTCACTTATAACCTTTCAATAATGACTGTGAATTTAAACATGAATTTTGGACGTCAGCAGCGCTGCGTCATGGCCCTGAAAGATCATTCTGAATAAATTGAAAATTCTTACCTCAATAAGGTCGCCGGATAACGCGTATATATCTGCTTCTATAAGAAATTTTTCTGGCACAGCCCTGTGCAATGCTGACCGATAGATTTTCATGTATAAAAAGAAACAACTGATTTTTCTTTACAATAATCGGGATGACCATGGATTGGAGAAATTAGTAAGTTCTTTAAATTGAGATGAATGATTACCAAAAGGTAATTTTTTATAAGAAAGATTATTATTAAGAGATTTTTTTTAAAAAAAAAACATTTACATGGGGCTTGACATAACAATAGTACATATGCGCGAGGCTGCTTTTACCTTGTATTATATAGCTCAGGCTCCGCCATCGCTCCTCACGACCGGCCCAACCAACACGATACACCAGACTGCTAGCTAGCAACTACTTACTCCAACTGCTACACAGTTCCTACTGCAGTCAACATTGCTCTCTGGTCTGAGATTCTCTTATAGCTTACATATCGCAGGCAGCGCATGAGCAATCCATCGAAATTGCATCTGCTCGAGTGCGCTAGCAACGAATTCCTTAATCATGGACCTCTTGCATAACCCTCCACTGGGGGACAAAAATTTGGCAGCGATGATGAGTCAATTGGACTTTCCATGAGCAACAAATTTTTCTACAATCTATTTAGTTACTATGTCTACAGTCACAGAGTGTATACATTGTTGATAAGTGCAGAACATAGTAAGAAATGAAATAGAGTGCACACGCACTGAGTACAGAACATGTTAAGAAATGAGAAAATGTATACGCAATGAGTACTGTATCTAGTCAAATTCTTTCTGACGTGCTGTTATTTGCGGGAGGATTCTGCTGCATTTCAACTATTTGTACTGTTCTGTTATTTCTTCCTGACGTATTAGGTTCGGGATGATACGGACTGTCTGGTTCATTCATGATGATCTGTTGTTGCGGATGATTCTGCTGCTGGTAAGACCGACTGTTACGCTGAAAACTGTGCTCATTACTTTTACGTCTGTCATAATAATCATTGCTATACGGGCGTTACGATACGAGTTAAATGATGTGTCTTCTGTACGTAGTGATTTCCTTGTTGCTGTGCGTTACTATTTGGTGTGGCGGACGCTATAAGTGTCGGCGGCGAAACATTAAAGCTTGGTTGACCTTGCAAACCACATTGTTGGTTAGGAATGCTAACCGGCTGGTTTTGTTACTGTTGTGGGGAAAAGCCTCTATTGTTGCCAAAATGCGTTTGCTGTTGCTGATAATTTTGACAGTACTGATAATTAAAATTTTGTCAGTTATTAAAATTCTGGTGGTTGTCATTCCTAGATCATCTATCACCTTTGCTATTAAAATAGCATGGCTGGTCGTAATTACTGTATACTTGTTGGCCTTGGTTATGACGTGAAAAATTTTTGTTTATGAAAGAATAGTCTGATTGCTGAACTTCCAAAAGCTATAGCAGATCTCTAAATGCCGAAATAATTTCTTTCTGCTGTCCTGTTAAAAGTGATACTCTTAACGATCGTGGTAATTTGGAAATACATAATTGGATAAGCGCTGGTTCACTGTATGGCTCACTTAAGTATTGGTTTTTTTGGACTATGTGTTCAAAAAATTGCGTGACAGTGGGAAAATTTGAGTTCTCATAATTCGGTAAGCTAATTAATTGATCCTTGATTCCTCGCTGTGTCGTCTTCGACCAATAAGCTGACAGAAAAGCATTCTGAAATTCTTCTACCGAATAACATTGTCTCGCGATCGGTCTCATACGAGTTACCGGTTCGCCTTCCAAAAAACTGCAAATAAATTCAAGTTTGTGTGTTACGGGCCAAGTTGGTGGAAAAGCAAAGTTAAATTGTTGTATCCAATCCAAGGAGTGAATCTGTGTTCTGTCATTCTTAAATACCTTAAATTTTCTCACCGATAGAAAGTGCTTATAATCAAAATTATCGTCCCGGAATGTCTGAGCAGGTTCAGGATTGTATGATAATCTGTTTGGCTGTGACTGTTCGGAATCTAAGTCACGTACACTCTGTAAATTACCTAAATTACACTGGCTGTGTGAATGTGACAAATGTTCACAATGTGGCGTATGATGTGACGAGTTAGAGGCTGAAACATTTTTCATTTCTGTCACTTATTGCTGTAAAGACGACACTTCTCTACGCAATGTATTATTGGACGAACTTATCTCACTGATTGTCTGCTGTAAATTTTGGAATTCGGGAGTTTAATTGAAAGAAATTGGTGACGTATCGTCTGATTTGGTATCATTGTTGTTTTCGATAACGTCAATACGACTGGCCAATTCATCAAATTTTTCAGTCAGTGCTTTTACCAGATCGTCATTTTTAGTGACACAAACATTAATTGCCGGCCGCGGTGGCCTCGCGGTTCTAGGCGCTCAGTCCGGAACCGCGCGACTGCTACGGTCGCAGGTTCGAATCCTGCCTCGGGCATGGATATGTGTGATGTCCTTAGGTTAGTTAGGTTTAAGTACTTCTAAGTTCTAGGGGACTGATGACCACAGATGTTAAGTCCCATAGTGCTCAGAGCCATTTGAACCATTTGAACAAACATTAATTTGTTTTTGGATTTTACGGGTGGTTTTGTTCAATTTCCTAACGTCTGCTTTAATGGCATCGGGATCCTGTATTAATTCCAATTGTTCAAGTCTGCTGGTCACTGTCTGAAAGTCTCCTGTGTGTGTGTCTGTTTCTGTTTTAAGATCAGAGATTTCAACACGCAATTCGATGCAACTGTTTGATAGTATTGATTTCGTTTGATACTGCAGCAATGTTGTTGTCTACGTATGTTTTTGCTTTCGCAAACAATTTACACTTATCTTCCTGTCTCTGTGCAGTAATTGTTTCCATGACTTGTTTCTTTACTTTGTTCTGTTCCTGTATAAATTTACGGTAACGCGTTTCACTTTTCTGTAGGTGGTGATTAAACCGTTCGTCAATTTAGCTGTCTTGTTGTTCAAATTTCGCATCTACTTTCGTATCCAGTGTGCGTGAAAGTTCTGATGACATTAATTTAAACTCGTCGCGTAACTGTGTTGCGTTTTCAGAACATTGTTTAGCGACTGCACTAATTTCGTCTCTAAGTAATTTCGTTGCGGCTGCATGTGTATTACTTAATTCTTGTGCAACAGATCTAATTTCTTCACTACTGTTCCTAGCACAAGCCTTAATTTCCTCACGTAATTGTTCTTTAGTATCGTGACATTGCACGGCAACGACTGTAATCTGTTCACTAAGTTGTTTGTTCTGTTCATTAAGGTTGTCGTGTCTTTCATTCAACTGTTTAAGATTTTGATTAAGTTGTTTGAAGTTGTTGTCTTGTTTTTCATTCGACTGTTTGAGATTTTCATTAAGTTGTTGTTAGAAATTTTCATTATTTTCATTAACTTGTTGTTTGAGATTTTCATTAAGTTGTAGCAATTACGCCATAACTCGATCCACTCCAAAATTAGCTGCTGTACTCTCTGTGCTGTGTGATGGAGTATCTGCATGTGTCACGTTTTGTGTAACCATTTGGTCATTGTCTGATTCATAAAAAGGTTTGCCAATCGGATGTTCACTGTTGGTCACTACATCGGAATCAAACAACTCTGACATATTTTGAGTACATTGTTCACCTTCGTTAGAAACAATTATCTGTTCGCTGCGTAAATTTTGCAAATCAGATGTGTCAAACTGGGCAACGTTCATTGTAACGGAACGTGCCGCGTCATCAATTGTCGTTAAATTTAGTGTGAACATAATTGAATTAATTGGTCCATCATTAGGATTACAATCATTACTAGTGTAACCTCCTCACAATAAAATAATATGAATAATATTCACATTTAGTGTAACCTCCCAACAGATATGTTCCGTAACCTCCCAATAGTAAAATGTCGTAACCTACGAATAATACAATGTGACTAACTTCTCAATAAAACTGTGGCTCACTTATAACCTTTCAATAATGACTGTGAATTTAAACTGATGAATTTTGGACGTCAGCAGCGCTGCGTCATGCCCCTGAAAGATCATTCTGAATAAATTGAAAATTCTTACCTCAATAAGGTCGCCGGATAACGCATATATATCTGCTTCTATAAGAAATTTTTCTGGCACAGCCCTGTGCAATGCTGACCGATAGATTTTCATGTATAAAAAGAAACAACTGATTTTTCTTTACAATAATCGGGATGACCATGGATTGGAGAAATTAGTAAGTTCTTTAAATTGAGATGAATGATTACCAAAAGGTAATTTTTTATAAGAAAGATTGTTATTAAGAGATTTTTTTTAAAAAACATTTACATGGGGCTTGACATAATATTACATATGCGCGAGGCTGCTTTTACCTTGTATTATATAGCTCAGGCTCCGCCATCGCTCCTCACGACCGGCCCAACCAACACGATACACCAGACTGCTCGCTAGCAACTACTTACTCCAACTGCTACACAGTTCCTACTGCAGTCAACACTGCTCTCTGGTCTGAGATTCTCTTATAGCTTACATATCGCAGGCAGCGCATGAGCAATCCATCGAAATTGCATCTGCTCGAGTGCGCTAGCAACAAATTCCTTAATCATGGACCTCTTGCACAACCCTCCACTGGCGGGGGGGGGGGGGGGGGGCAAAAATTTGGCAGCAATGATGAGTCAATTGGATATTCCACGAGCAACAAATTTTTCTACAATCTATTTAGTTACTATGTCTACAGTCACAGAGTATATACATTGTTGATAAGTGCAGAACATATTAAGAAATGAAATAGGGTGCACACGCACTGAGTACAGAACATGTTAAGAAATGAGAAAATGTATACGCAATGAGTACTGTATCTAGTCAAATTCTTTCTGACGTGCTGTTATTTGCGGGAGGATTCTGCGGCATTTCAACTATTTGCACTGTTCTGTTATTTCTTCCTGACGCATTAGGTTCGGGATGATACGGACTGTCTGGTTCATTCATGATAATCTGTTGTTGCGGATGATTCTGCTGCTGGTAAGACCGACTGTTACGCTGAAAACTGTGCTCATTACTTTTACGTCTGTCATAATAATCATTGCTATACGGGCGTTACGATACGAGTTAAATGATGTGTCTTCTGTACGTAGTGATTTCCTTGTTGCTGTGCGTTACTATTTGGTGTGGCCGACGCTATAAGTGTAGGCGGCGAAACATTAAAGCTTGGTTGACCTTGCAAACCACATTGTTGGTTAGGAATGCTAACCGGCTGGTTTTGTTACTGTTGTGGGGAAAAGCCTCTATTGTTACCAAAATGCGTTTGCTGTTGCTGATAATTTTGACAATACTGATAATTAAAATTTTGTCAGTTATTAAAATTCTGGTGGTTGTCATTCCTAGATCGTCTATCACCTTTGCTATTAAAATAGCATGGCTGGTCGTAATTACTGTATACTTGTTGGCCTTGGTTATGACGTGAAAAATTTTTGTTTATGAAAGAATAGTCTGATTGCTGAACTTCCAAAAGCTATAGCAGATCTCTAAATGCCGAAATATTTTCTTTCTGCTGTCCTGTTTAAAGTGATACTCTTAACGATCGTGGTAATTTGGAAATACATAATTGGATAAGCGCTGGTTCACTGTATGGCTCACTTAAGTATTGGTTTTTTTGGACTATGTGTTCAAAAAATTGCGTGACAGTGGGAAAATTTGAGTTCTCATAATTCGGTAAGCTAATTAATTGATCCTTGATTCCTCGCTGTGTCGTCTTCGACCAATAAGCTGACAGAAAAGCATTCTGAAATTCTTCTACCGAATAACATTGTCTCGCGATCGGTCTCATACGAGTTACCGGTTCGCCTTCCAAAAAACTGCAAATAAATTCAAGTTTGTGTGTTACGGGCCAAGTTGGTGGAAAAGCAAAGTTAAATTGTTGTATCCAATCCAATGGGTGAATCTGTGTTCTGTCATTCTTAAATACCTTAAATTTTCTCACCGATAGAAAGTGCTTATAATCAAAATTATCGTCTCGGAATGTCTGAGCAGGTTCAGGATTGTATGATAATCTGTTTGGCTGTGACTGTTCGGAATCTAAGTCACGTACACTCTGTAAATTACCTAAATTACACTGGCTGTGTGAATGTGACAAATGTTCACAATGTGGCATATGATGTGACGAGTTAGAGGCTGAAACATTTTTCATTTCTGTCACTTATTGCTGTAAAGACGACACTTCTCTACGCAATGTATTATTGGACGAACTTATCTCACTGATTGTCTGCTGTAAATTTTGGAATTCGGGAGTTTAATTGAAAGAAATTGGTGACGTATCGTCTGATTTGGTATCATTGTTGTTTTCGATAACGTCAATACGACTGGCCAATTCATCAAATTTTTCAGTCAGTGCTTTTTCCAGATCGTCATTTTTAGTGGCACAAACATTAATTGCCGGCCGCGGTGGCCTCGCGGTTCTAGGCGCTCAGTCCGGAACCGCGCGACTGCTACGGTCGCAGGTTCGAATCCTGCCTCGGGCATGGATGTGTGTGATGTCCTTAGGTTAGTTAGGTTTAAGTACTTCTAAGTTCTAGGGGACTGATGACCACAGATGTTAAGTCCCATAGTGCTCAGAGCCATTTGAACCATTTGAACAAACATTAATTTGTTTTTGGATTTTACGGGTGGTTTTGTTCAATTTCCTAACGTCTGCTTTAATGGCATCGGGATCCTGTATTAATTCCAATTGTTCAAGTCTGCTGGTCACTGTCTGAAAGTCTACTGTGTGTGTGTCTGTTTTTGTTTTAAGATCAGAGATTTCATCACGCAATTCGATGCAACTGTTTGATAGTATTGATTTCGTCTGATACTGCAGCAATGTTGTTGTCTACGTATGTTTTTGCTTTCGCAAACAATTTACACTTATCTTCCTGTCTCTGTGCAGTAACTGTTTCCATGACTTGTTTCTTTACTTTGTTCTGTTCCTGTATAAATTTACGGTAACGCGTTTCACTGTTCTGTAGGTGGTGATTAAACCGTTCGTCAATTTGGCTGTTTTGTTGTTCAAATTTCGCATCTACTTTCGTATCCAGTGTGCGTGAAAGTTCTGATGACATTAATTTAAACTCGTCGCGTAACTGTGTTGCGTTTTCAGAACATTGTTTAGCGACTGCACTAATTTCATCTCTAAGTAATTTCGTTGCGGCTGCATGTGTATTACTTAATTCTTGTGCAACAGATCTAATTTCTTCACTACTGTTCCTAGCACAAGCCTTAATTTCCTCACGTAATTGCTCTTTAGTATCGTGACATTGCACGGCAACGGCTGTAATCTGTTCACTAAGTTGTTTGTTCTGTTCATTAAGGTTGTCGTGTTTTTCATTCAACTGTTTAAGATTTTGATTAAGTTGTTTGAAGTTGTTGTCTTGTTTTTCATTCGAATGTTTGAGATTTTCATTAAGTTGTTGTTAGAAATTTTCATTATTTTCATTAACTTGTTGTTTGAGATTTTCATTAAGTTGTAGCAATAATGCCATAACTCGATCCATGCCAAAATTAGCTGCTGTACTCTCTGTGCTGTGTGATGGAGTATCTGCATGTGTCACGTTTTGTGTAACCATTTGGTCATTGTCTGATTCATAAAAAGGTTTGCCAATCGGATGTCCACTGTTGGTCACTACATCGGAATGAAACAACTCTGACATATTTTGAGTACATTGTTCACCTTCGTTAGAAACAATTATCTGTTCGCTACGTAAATTTTGCAAATCAGATGTGTCAAACTGGGCAACGTTCATTGTAACGGAACGTACCGCGTCATCAATTGTCGTTAAATTTAGTGTGAACATAATTGAATTAATTGGTCCATCATTAGGATTACAATCATTACTAGTGTAACCTCCTCACCATAAAATAATATGAATAATATTCACATTTAGTGTAATCACCCAACAGATATGTTGCATAACCTCCCAACAGTAAAATTTCGTAACCTACGAATAATACAGTGTGACTAACTTCTCAATAAAATCGTGGCTCACTTATAACTTTTCAATAATGACTGTGAATTTAAACTGATGAATTTTAGACGTCAGCAGCGCTGCGTCATGGCCCTGAAAGATCATTCCGAATAAATTGAAATTTCTTACCTCAATAAGGTCGCCGGATAACGCGTATATATCTACTCCCATAAGAAATTTTTCTGGCACAGCCCTGTGCAATGCTGGCCGATAGATTTGTCATGTATAAAAAGAAACAACTGATTTTTCTTTACAATAATCGGGACGACCATGGATTGGAGAAATTAGTAAGTTCTTTAAATTGAGATGAATGATTATCAAAAGTTAATTTTTTATAAGAAAGATTATTATTAAGAGATTTTTTAAAAACATTTACATGGGGCTTGACATAACAATAGTACATATGCGCGAGGCTGCTTTTACCTTGTATTATATAGCTCAGGCTCCGCCATCGCTCCTCACGACCGGTCCAACCATCACGATACACCAGACTGCTCTCTAGCAACTACTTACTCCAACTGCTACACAGTTCCCACTGCAGTCAACACTGCTCTCTGGTCTGAGATTGTCTTATAGCTTACATATCGCAGGCAGCGCATGAGCAATCCAGCGAAATTACATCTGCTCGAGTGCGCTAGCAACAAATTCCTTAATCATGGACCTCTTACAAACTGGTAGGTCGGTACTTCGCATCTTGACTGGAAATTATAGTGAACTTGACTGGAAAAATATCTGCTGTGTACAGAAGTGCAAAATTTAACATGAACTGAATTATCGTAGAATAAAATGATACTTCCGGAACACAATGATGAAATCGCTTCTGTATAAAGTCTAAGAGACAAATTAGACCTAAACTGAACGTTATACTCTGCTGTTTCGTGATAAATACCACGTTATTTTTCTATTTTTAATTTTGTTCCTGTCAGGCAAAATAATGTAGATCGGTTTTTGTCTTCTACACAAAATGTAACCAGAAAATAATCACTTCAGTAATGACAAAATTAATAGTTCCAGTAAGATGTTATTTTACATTTAAGCCCTAATACTTTGGTAGTTCCTATTAGGAAGCAATATTGTAAATTCTAATGCTGATAATAAAATAATATATAACAAATCTCTGCCCATTTCTCTTCTTAAAGAATGCAAAATTAAAGTTCTTATGATGATAATCGCTTAGATAATAGTCTGATAAAATGCTGCCCTTACATGTTGCGAACGAAAGTGGTCTCGGCATAGCAATTGCTGAAATAATTATTTGCTTCTCCTGGTTCCGTAGTCGACTAGTTGTCTGCTCTCTGCTGCCAGTGCACTGCAGCTGTCTTGACGATTGCTGAACAGAGGTTAGATGGGGTATGCTATATTGTTAATATGAAAGTAAGTAACTAACATACAAAATAAAATTCCCACTGCCTCTCCGACACCTACTCTTGTCAAAAAACGCACACTGCAAAATTTTGAAACTATTTCCGAGTAGGATGTAAAAATGGATCATGTTGAGCTGAAATACAATTTTTTTTTTTAGTTTTACAACTGATGAATGCGTATTGTTACAGTGCAGCGTTGCCGGTGTAATAATTCTTGAGAGTTTCCTCGAGTTTTCTGCTGGATTCTGAAATGAAAGGACGTTTCGGCGATAGACTAATTGGTCATCTTCAGGAGAACGCTGCTGATGCTACGTCCCATTGCAAACTGGTAGGACGCAGCAGCAGCAGAGGTCTCCTGATGGCAGAGAGGAGGATAGACGAAATATCGAGTTATTTGGATTTGAAGATCCAGCCGCAAACCCGAGAAGACATCCATAGGACGGGTGCGTAGTGTTATGCTTGGCTGGCAAGCCGTCGCTTTTATTAGCTTCACCTTCAAGTATCGCAAGCTTTTGTCCTTCAATGATCAAATCAGCTTCTGTAAATTGGTTCGCAGTTCAATACTCAGATAACAGCCGTCATTTTCCACGTGAAACACAGTCCATAGAACGGGGAAAAATTCGCAGTCTTTCTGCTGTACAAAAAAGAAGGAAAATAGCCCGCTGCCAGTATAAATTACAGTGCCTTTGCGTTCTCTTGATGATATTTCTTCTGGTTTTATACTGCTCAGTGTATTACGGTCTCCTGACTCCAGAGGTCTTAAGTGTTGTGTCCTGAAAAATCTCTCTTATTTTGTGCTTTGTTCTTGTTTTTCTTCTTTCTTCGGAGACTTCCCCTGCTATGACATCCTCTTCCGCCTGGAATTTCAAAATTTAGTTTTCTTCTCGAAATTTCAATGTCCTCTTGCAACAATGGCGAAAAAATCTTTTACTATAAAGCTAATTGGTTTACCTTCCAAAGTTGGTAGTGTGTTCTCCGTGTCAAAACAATGCCTCTGTGAATTTCCTAAGCTTCTTCAATTTCAGAAGCCATGAAAACTGTTGTACCTTCCGCAAAAGGCACCTGTCCGTCTATATACATCTCTCTGTCTTTTCATGATATGCCCCCCCCCCGTCCCCCTGATTTCCCCAAAAGCAAGACGTGGCAGCTCATGCAGTGTCGGTGCCAAGCAGTATGTGTGTAGGGGCAGGAGCACCCATCTACTCGTATGCCTCATACTACTGAAGTAGCTATACATTATACAACATGTACATTGTTGAGAAAGTTTAATGATTTTTGACATGTTTTATTTCACTGGTATAAAAAAATTCCAGTCCCTACATTATCGTCTTAGGGGCCAATTTTTGTTCTCTCTAAGAAACCCCGCGTTCTTCCTCAGTGTCCACACTATAACCATACTGAACTTCACCGAAGTCTGTTCAGCAGTTTATGCATTAAATCCTAACAGACACGCATTTCCCTTCAATAACATTGGTATGGAAGCATGCATTAAGCACATTGAGGATTGTATAAACATTGTATTCATTATCTGAACCATATTATGTAGAACACATCAACCAATAAAAGCATTTTCACAAACATGAAAAGTTAAAAAATCAAAGAGTAAATAGCTTTTCCAAAGGGTAGGTATGTTCACTATTTCGCGTTATCAATAAATTTATTTTACCAAACACTTTCTAAATTAGCCTATGTTCGTCATCATTCAAACTATGCTCACCAAATTTCATCAACATTGGTCTGCAGCTTAATTGTGAAAAGGAAACAGAGAAACACGCTTTGGTATTTATAATATTAAAGTGCGCGTCATTTATTTTGACGGCCGAGTTTAGGTTCGCTCTGCGCATCTGACGTCACAAAACACAGCCAATGAACAGAGAACGACGGTGCCAAATCTCGACTGCAGAGCAGAGCACGGACGAGTGTCTTCAGTTTTAGAAATGTTCAGTCATAAATAAAGTAATAGAACAAAAGCAATGTCTTGATAGCAGACTTTCTTTTATAGAAAGTTTGGAAAAAACATTCTTTATACCATTCATATGCCGGCCGCTGGTGGCCGAGCGGTTCTGGCGCTACAGTCTGGAACCGCGCGACCGCTACGGTCGCAGGTTCGAATCCTGCCTCGGGCATGGATGTGTGTGTTGTCCATAGGTTAGTTAGGTTTAAGTAGTTCTAAGTTCTAGGGGACTTATGACCTCAGCAGTTGAGTCCCATAGTGCTCAGAGCCATTTGAACCATTTTTGAACCATTCATATTCTATTAATTATATAAACCAAACAAGCAATAAGACTCCTAATTCAGGCGATAGCAAGGAAAAGTGTTTGTATCAATCTCACGAACCGCTTTTTCGCAATAAAGAACAGCAGTAATTGTTTATTTCCTATTGACTTCGACGAAGTGTGAGTAATTCATAGTCATACCAACAGTGTTTCTCAGTATTTTGCGCGACGTGTTAGACTCCTCATGGAGCTGCATTGTAGGACGAGCTGCGCTAGCGTAACGGTTAATGCGGTGGAAATTTCTTGTGCTTTGTCTCTTCATTAACCCTTTCGCTGCTGCAGACACGTGCTCCCCGCATTCCGCGCTGTGCACGATTTTGTCATCACTGCACTGCTCGCCTATGCAGACACATGGTGTTCCCACTGCTTTGACACACTTATTCGATTTCACAAAAACTATTTGGCCCAAAAATTAGATTTTTACACATCTTCTTGACTGATACCTTCCCCCCATAAATGACTTAATTTTGTTTCGATGCTCAACCCAGTTATTGTGCAGCATTAAATGTAGTAAACCATTGAAGAGTTTGCAGAGGTTAAAGTCCATAGCGTATACTTTCCGTGTGGTCGATTTTAGTTGCCACAATGATGAGAATGAAATGTGGACAAGATAACTAAATTTCATATAAAATTTACTGTATAACAGTATCGCATTTAATTTAAGTACCACATAGGTGTCGTATGTAATATTGAGAAATATTCCGTCTTTCGCGACTGTAATAAAAGTTTTATTTACACCGGGCGCGTTTGGCTTCATTTTAAAGCACTTCAATCAATCAAATTTTATATGAAATTTAGGTATCTTGTCCACATTTCATTCTCAACAATGTGGCAACTAAAATCGACCATACGGAAAGTATACTCTATGGACTTTTACCTCTGCAAACTCTTCAAAATTCCGTGCAATGGTTTACTATATTTAATGCTGCATAATAACTGCGTTGAACATCGAAACAATATTAAGTCATTTATGGGGGGAAGGTATCAATCAAGAAAATGTGTAAATAATTTTTGGGCCAAATAGTTTTTGTGGAATCGAATGATAAGTGTGTCAAAGCATTCGGAACACCATGTGTCAGCACAGGCGAGCAGTGCAGTGACAAAATCGCGCACAGCGCGGAATGCGGGGAGCGCGTCTCTGTAGCAGCGAAAGGGCTAATGCAGCCGTGGTGGCTTTACTTCTTGAAACTGCGCGCTCCCCCCTAAACGTAAGCTTGCGAACTATACTATGGCGCTGCTTCTCTTGGCGCGTGCGTCGTGTGCAACTGGCAACGCAGCAATCTCCCGCGTCTGGGCGGGTATGCGCGAGCCGCCAAGATAAAAGAATTGAACTATAGTATGGATGGAGTGTTCACTACTGGACCAAAGCTTCAGAATATACATAAGATAAATACCACTGCATTTACAGAATAATATCAGAAATTCTCGACTTAATATAAATTAAAGAAAATGGTCCATCTTTTGGATTTGTAGCTCCTGTATTTCATGCGCATTTGAAGTTAAAATTTTTGGATTTAGGTTCCACCTTTTATGCATGACACAGTTTTTCTTATTATCCAAACATGCTTTGGCATTTCTGTGCCATCTTCAATGGGTTTTATTTAGTGACACACTGTAAAAAGTGAACATATTTTGGGTTGTAATTTATGTAACAAAATAAGGCCTAAAGCCAGTTTTTGTTAGGTTTTTGATCTTACCTTCATTTAATATTATACGGTTTTGAAGGATTATCTGTATGGTGTCCTGCACTGACAGTTTGTCATCTGCAAACCAATTTTATCAGCGAATTAACATCTCCCTTGAATTTTAAAAACGTGATTTTGGGGTGGCAAAATCTTTGACGTATATATTTGTTATTACTCACGTTTTGTTGTGATCCTTCATCTTTCGTGTTCTGAGAGTACTGCAAACACATATTGAATATAATTTGTATAATTTTGGTTTAACCAAACGCTTTTCACTTCTCAAAACGCGGTGCAAACGATGTTGTTATGTGTGCTAACCTCGTCGGCGTTCATTAGTTCCCAAGTGAGTTTGGTGCCGAATTTTAATTTTGTTTACCTTTATCTATCTTTTCTCAGTGATGTGTGTGTGTGTGTGTGTGTGTGTGTGTGTGTGTGTTTGTGTGTGTGGGTGGTTGGATAGGTAAGCTCCTTTCTGTAAAGTTTCTTCAATGTAATGAATAATTTTCCTTTGCAGAGTGTAATGTATTCATTTAAAACTTATAAAATAAATAAATAAAATAAATACAATATAAATACTAATTATTGTATATGTATGATAGTGATTGGTTGTAATTAATATTTGCTTATCTGGAACGTGGACGTTTAATTATTTGGTATCAGACGCTTGACAATGGCTTTTTCGTAAATGCAATGTTATTCGTAGTTGACCGTGAAATGTGATTCAAATAATCGGACTTCGTATTTAAATCGTTTCCAAAGACTGCTGCGGTAGGTGCGGACTCAAATCTAAATCTCAATATTAGAATAATTTGCCAGCCATGTCAATACGTCGTACAGAGGTGACTGTCTACTAAACATAAAAAAGTTTACACAGTTCGTTAAATCAGATATATTCAACGAATAAGCCTACAGTTAAATAATTCTACTTACTTTCATAAATATAAATTCTTTACAGAATCGAGTGCCTAGTAAGATTGCAACTCGCAGTGTTCTTATATAACATCAAATATGGCGGTGTGCCAGTAATTACATCACGCGGCCCAGTATTACAGTTCATATTGTTCGTGTGCGCGCGCGTTTCTTAGTCGTCGCACAAAGAAAATATTCCACCAAGATCACATATGAAGAGTACATTCCATGACAGGTAACTTAATTTTAAGATTACAATATTTGTTATAATACAATACAACTTTAGATTGTTGAATGTTCTTAGTTACATAGTATTGTATTGAAATTCTTCAAAGAAAAATGTCTTTTTGTTTCAGGTGCGTTGACCTATATATATCGTGTCGTTATTACAGTTAATATTCATCTGCTGCACAGTAATGTTTCACAGGTTAGTGTCGTCGTGGTAAAGTTTTTTGATCACAGTAACATCGCTGTATAACAACGTAATTGATACATAAGCATGTCCATTTCCTATTTCCATTATAGTCGTTGTGAAGCAGTTCGTTGTGACAAAAAGCATTGTTTATTACAGATCAGACGTGACCCGTCGAGTAATTGGTCCATATGCAGTTCGTTTTCAATTTTCCGTGGAAGCTTAGTTGCTGAACCTCGGACGGCACATAGCTGGCGTCGATCCTTGGATAGTCCAGGTAAGTGTGTCCGTCACATTTCGAGAACATTCCATTCCCTGAAGTTCCAACCAAAATTCTTCCACTCGTCGTGTTGTTTTCTGGACAGGCACGTTGTGACCTTTTAATCCAGTTAACATCTTGAAGTTAGGTACTGTAGTAATGTCACTAGACGATGCACCAATTATGCACTTCACATTTTCAGTTTTTCTTATAAAAAATAGCTCACCTAAATGTTCGTAGTTACTTATCAAAGAAATCGTTCATCGCGTTTACAAAGGTACGATACATGATGAATATCATTAACAGTTCCTTTCACATACGTTTCTGCGTAGTTGCAGACTTATTAATGTACGTTAATGTCCGTGAACAGTCGTTCACTATGCAATTTTTTTTAAAGTTTTTCAGATTTTGGCACTCGTTATCGTTCAAATTTTCACATAGTAACAGTTACATTATACATCATTTTTTAAAAAACATAGGTAATCATACATATACACGTCACATATTTTCTTAGCATAAACATAATACAGTTACACATAAACATGTTTACATCATCTTTACATAGCTATAAATTATTATATTATGTCACATTTGATTACATGAATTGCAGATATTTACGTTCTCTTTAACGGTTTTGCTGGGATTTTATCGTTTTTTTTTTGTGATGTCATCTGAAATTAAGATAGGTTAGACACAATATTCATTACATCAGTAGGCGAGACCAGGCGTTTTAACTGCTCAATAAATATTCAAAATAATAAGAGAAGGCAAACTGTTAGATTCCTCGCGTTTTGTGCGTGTGTGTACAGTGTCTGTGTGGCCTTGGCTACTGGTAGATGCTTTTCTTGCTGAGAGATGTGCGTCTAATCTATTTCTCGAAATAAAAGATCACTTCACAGATGACTTCTGTCGGTTCGTCAAGTGTCATACCAAGTCAGTGGTACCTACAGTCACAAATGTTCCGTGAAAAATTAATATATCATTCACTGCTACGTAATCATAAATTTTACCTTAATATTCAGTCTTCTTGGTAGTGCCGCGGCGTTGTAAGAAAAGTTCTTCTGTCTTCAACTGCGTCACTGGTACAGCTGAAATGAAAATTTCTATACTACTTATTATCTGTGTTGTAGCAAACAGGGTTTTGCGAGTTGCTTAGCAATGTTTTCATGGATATGACTTTGACATTATTTAGCATGAAATGCTCTAAGATCTCGGTGTGCGTATAGCCCAATATTTTTGTTAGTTCTAGGATGTTGTAAGAGATACGCACCAGGATGCGGTATGTTAACAATAATATAAGGTTCTTCATATAGCAGACGCCACTTAGCATTGCGTCGTTTGAGTGCTACAGATTTATGATGAGTACGAAGTAGTACAAGCATTCCTGTCTTGAATCTTTGTTTTCTTTTTATTATGTTTGCGCGATGTTTGTTTCGTATCTGTGCGTGATGTGTCAGTGTAGTCAATACTTCTTTTATTTTCTGTTCAGGTGTGATTTCCTTGTCTGACAACTTAGCTAATGGTTCTATCCATTGATCGTTCTGTTTGCAATTGAACATGATCTCGTTAGGTGTGTAATTTGTATTGTAAATATTTAAGTTATTGTGTACGTCTTCGAAAAGACTTAGGTAGGACACCCAATTAGTATGTTTTGATGAAATGTAAGTCCTCATGAATCGGTTTAGTTCTCGGAAAAGTCTTTCAGTCGCGTTACATTGTCGACTAAACCTTGAAATAAATATACTTTTAATGTTATTGTCCTTCAAGAAATTTCTCCATTTGTACCCAGAGTAGTATGCTGCATTATCTGACAGAATTTCTTTAGGTTTTCCCACGTGCGTCAGGTAATCACTTGAGAATCTTCGTATTATACCATTTGCAGTGGCGGATTTTAAAGCATAAAGTTTTACATGTTTAGAAAATATATCGTAAAAAGCTAAGATATATTTGACGCCTCCAGAGCTTGCTGGATGCGGTCCACTGATGTCAGTACACAGCATTTCCAGGGGTTTACTCGGTATAATAGAATGTAAATCTGTTTTTGTGGATAAATTCTGAGGTTTAGATTTTTGACATATGACACATGTTTTCTGTTCCCTGTAAATTTTTCTTCTCATATTGCTAAAATAACAGTATGTGCTGAGCTTTGCCAAACACTTTTTCGTCCTAATGCTACCATTTAATTTTTTGACAACAAGTAGAGGACTACAGTAAGGTGAGGTGGATGGTTCAATGACTTACCAGTCTAACATTTGTTTTAGTTCTTGCCACACAGCAGGTCGTTGAGATAACGGTACGTAATATGTCTTGTGGTAGAAGATCTTGTGAGGGTTAACTTCAATCTTGTACACATACGTGTTGATAACACCTAATCGTTTGATAAAAACTTGTAAATATTTGGATAACACTTCCAGTAGTTTCATACATTCATGTACACTGAGAGCTGTAGCTTCATTTATCTTATGATCAAGCAATGTTTTCAAGTCCATTAGCTCTGTGTCATATGAGTGTGTGTGCGTGTCTTGAATGTCTTTGTCAAGTACTAACTGAACCTTGTACCCTTTACAGTGTTTGTCATGCTTTAGAGTTCTCCTGTCCAAATCAACAGTAATTACACTGCTTTTGTCATTTAAAATACATTTACCTTTGGAGAAGTCTATAATGCAGTCCTTCTCGCTCATAATATCTTATCCTAATATGTAATTTGTCACAAGGTTTTGTACAACTAGGAATGGCCATTGTACGGTTCCATTACCTATTTTAATGTTTACAAAAACTTGCTTCTTAACCCTACATGACTTATTACCTAGAGCAGTAGTTATTTTACAGTTTTGGGCAGGAAACTCAGGCACAGGCTCCAATTCACACATCATTTTATAGAAATTAAAAGACAAAACGCTCACAGCTGCACCTGTATCTAAGATAATAATAGTTGGAATCCCACCTACTACACCAGTAGTAGAGGCTAAAAGAATTTCATTTGTGTTTGAACGACATTGTGTACTGTCTTGCAAAAGTTCATCTGATATATTCTCATTGTGGTTGTATCTTATAAATAAAACAGGTAGTTTTTGTTTACAATTATTAGGCATATCAATATTTTGTTGTTCAATGGTGGTGTCAAATAACTGATTAACATTGAAGTCGCTTCCCAAGAATTCTTCAGCCACGGCCCGGGGCATAGAAGTGACTGTTTCTAGTTTGTTGGATCAGCATTTGTATTAGGTACTGACACAGGTTGAGGTTGTGTATCAGGTGTCACTAGTATTATATTCACATTCGGATATTGCCTGTTGTGATCTCCAAACTTTTGCAGTTGTTGTTGCTGTTGCGCATTATGACTTACCTGTCGGACGTAAGGTATGCTCCAATTTTGTCCTGGTGGCTGCTGTGGTATAGCAGTGTTCGAATGAAAGTAGTGATCGCTACGAGTCCAGCCTTGATGCTGTCTTGGCTCGTAGTTATTATTGTTTCTATTTCTGTTTGTGGTTTTGTTGCTATATTTGTATCCGTTGTTACCGTTGTTATTGTTGTTATTACCGCGGTGCCTTTTGTATGGATTGCCGCATGAAGTGTTATTACTGTTGTAACTGTTGTTTGTATTGGAATACGCGTGTTGATTTTGATTTCCGTATTGAGACGGCATGTGAGTTGGCTGTTTTTGCTGTACCGCGTATCCAACTGTCGGCGCGCCAGAATTGAGTTGGCAAGCCTGCATGTTTTGCATACCACTGATATAAACATTGTGGCTGCTGTTTTGTCGCGCGAAGCGCTGATCTTCTAGTAACATGTCAACCGAATCTAAAGCTGTTAAAAAATAATCTGGATCGTCATCCGGAATATGTAAGAGTTTTTCTTTAATGTTGAAAGGCAATTTGGCCTTCAACGCACGGAGTATATCACGTGTTGCGACTGGTTCATCCAAAAAATGTCCCATGTTCAAGTATTTTTCAAAATATCTGCGTAACTTACCATTTTTACTATTAAAAGTTTCAGGTTCTAAAATTTGTCTTCTGAGTCGCTCCTGGACGGATTGCGACCAGAATTTGTTCAGAAACGCACGCTCAAACTCTGTACGTGGTACATACGTCAGCTTGACTGTATGCCCAGACAGCTGCATCGCCTTGGATGTAACCGAAAATATATGAAATCTTTTTCCGGTCACTCCAAGTGCGTGGAAATGCGTTACTAAAAGATTTAAGAAAAATCACCGGATGTATGGTTCGTTTTTCTGGGATAAAAGTCTGAAATTGCCTGTGTTTTATTAAGCTTTCTTCTTCCTTTGCATTATGATATGGATTTTTTCCACTGTAATTACTGTAATGTTCAGATGGCGAGTAATTACGATAATGTTGCTGTGGTTTACCATGACAATAGCTTGTGTTTGTGTTTGCACGACGTGGTATGTGTTGTTGTGGTGTGTTTTGTTCTTGTGTGTTTGTCGTGTGCGGTATGTGTGCGTCATACTCGTATGTATATTGGTTTCTGAACTGTACATTTTGACTGATATTTTCGTTACATTCAGACTGTGGTTGATCGGTGAATTGTGTCATTGGTGCAGTGACAGACTGTACTGCGTCACTAATCAGCTGTTTGTTATTAGTGATGTATTCCGCTACGGAATCGTGCACAATTGTTGGTAAATTTTCACGTATGCATCTATCAAAATGTTTGTCTTTGTTCTCTACCCAATCATGAAATTCTTTATTAATATTTTGAAAATGAGCTGTGGCATCAGATTGTAATCTGTCAGTCAGTTGTTGTTCAACATCGCCAAATTTATTCTGTACGTCAATAATTCGTTTTTCATGGTTGTCATGTACTGAAGGATATGTTTGAATTTGTTCAGTAAGAGCGTCACACGTGACATTAAGGTTTTTTACTTGTGTCTGTAAAAGTGCTACGTCATTTGTAGTCTTTTCTTGTCTCGTATTAAGCTTGGAAAATTTCGTACTGAGTTCAGTCATCTGTTTTGTCAGTGTGGCGTCTATAAGTTCCACACGTTTACATAAAGTGTCATTACATGCCTTGATTGCTATGAGGTCAGATTTAATTTCGTCATTTTGTGTCTTTAAGGTTGCCATATTTTCTGCGTTTTGTTTCATTAGCATTTGTAACATGTTGGCAATGTTTACTGTTTGCAAGGTCTCTGCCCCCGCCGCGTCATTAGACGTGACGTCATGTATTAACATGGGCTCTGACTGAGACTTTGAAATTTTTGTGGTGGACGGCCTATTGTCAAAATTTCCGTTAACACTTGCGTCAATATTTGATGAATCGTCACTACCGGTTGCTGTCGTAAAGTCATTTTCAAACATTTGTCTCGCGTCCGAGTCGGATTGCGTCTGAATAGTATGTCTTTGCTGTTCCATCTTCGCGTATTGTTTTCTAGTTATGACCATGTCACACGTAAGATATGCTTCAAGAAAATAAAGTTTGACACTGGTTTTAAAATAAAATGCAGTTGAACATGAATCGCTCGTAGCAACAATGGCTGTTTGTTAATTTAAAAATGTAAACTGAATAACGGATTATTCTTAATGGCTGCTGGCCATGTTACAACGTATCGTACAGAAGTCGGCCATATTGTACACTCGTGTATTGGTATTGTTGCAGAAGTTATTGTTTAAGGAAAAGCACTGAGAATGAAATTTATCACTGAAAACTGCTACGCGCGAAAGAAATACTACAGAATCTACTAACACACTGAATTATGCATCTGGTCAAGCCTGCCATTGCAAAGATGCTGCGTCTTACCTTATTTTGCTGGAAGATTCGTTGCGTCTTCCTGCAAAATTTTAGAATTGGAAAATATCTTCAGATTTTTATTTCTCATATATTCAAGTCCAGGTCCAGAAAGATGATTTTTCACATGAAACAAAGAGAACAATGTGACAAATGACAAAATAACAAGTCCGACACGCAGTCGCCAATATAAAATAAATAAATTAAATAAATACAATATAAATATTAATTATTGTATATGTTTGATAGTGATTGGTTGTAATTAATATTTACTTATCTGGAACGTGGACGTTTAATTATTTGGTATCAGACGCTTGACAACGGCTTTTTCGTAAATGCAATGTTATTCGTAGTTGACCGTGAAATGTGATTCAAATAATCGGACTTCGTACTTAAATCGTTTCCAAAGACTGCTGCGGTAGGTGCGGACTCAAATCTAAATCTCAATATTAGAATAATTTGCCAGCCATGTCAATACGTCGTACAGAGGTGACTGTCTACTAAACATAAAAAAGTTTACACAGTTCGTTAAATCAGATATATTCAACGAATAAGCCTACAGTTAAATAATTCTACTTACTTTCATACATATAAATTCTTTACAGAATCGAGTGCCTAGTAAGATTGCAACTCGCAGTGTTCTTATATAACATCAAATATGGCGGTGTGCCAGTTAATAAAATATACGTGCTTCCCGCTCCAGACCTACTTCTTCTTAATCAAACATAAGAGTGTCATAATTGTATTTTGTTTTATCAGCGGCATAGCGCTGTAGTTCTGTGCCATAGGCTTTATTTATTTGTCAGAGATTAATTATTTAATTTAGATTTCGCGTTTCTGAGGAAACTCACGCATGGCATGCAAATGTACCTTTATAAACGTATTTGCTTTCTGTTATTATCTTCCGTATGTGGTAGCTTTATTCTATTGTTAGTTTGTGATATAGGCTGTGGCTTGGTTTCAGTAGGGTTAAATCTGTTGTATTGTAGGTGGGTGGTGTTATGGACTTTATGGGCTATGAGGTAGTCAGCAAATATGCTATAGGTGCTGTTACTTTGTAGAGCTCTGTGTCGTTCTGAGTATCTTGTTTTAAAATTCCTGGATATTTGTGCTCTGTATACCGATTGGAAAGTGTTGCATCTGAGGTCATATATTCCCGATCTGTTGAATTTCTCTGAGGCTATCTCTTGTGTTCTGAGTTTCTTCTGTGTTGTCTGTCCCATATGTCATTTGAATTCGCTGTTTCTTCAATGTGTTGCCTGTCCTGTGGACAGTTTTGTTATAGTAGGTGAGTATGTGCTACGTATTTTGTTTTATGTGTGTGTGTGTGTGTGTGTGTGTGTGTATTGTGCATTGTTATGTCTTGTATGGGTCATTGTTTGTGTGTTGTGTAAGGTTTTGTGTGTATGGTGCATTTGCCCCTTTTCTGTTTACAAATTCGTTGGTTTAATTTTTCTATCATATGAGCCTTGTAACCGTTCACCACCGCTATTTGTTTTATTGTGTTCAGATCCTGTGTGTAATTCTGTTCGCTTATGAATGTTCTGTTGAAGTTGTGGAGCATGAATCTGAAGCGTACTTGCTTGTATACCACCAGGTGGTTCGATAGATTGTGAGTGATGGTGCTCGTGCTTGTCGATTTCCTGAAAGCTGTGAAGTCATGGGTATTGTTTGTTTTTCGTATGGTCAGATTCATAAAATTTCCTATTTTGCCTGTTTTAGTTTCTAATGTGCAGAGAAGTTTTCGGTGTGTCTTTTCATTGTGTAGCTGTTCTTTGTGTGTGTGGTTCATCAGCAGGCCATATTATGTCATCAACATAACGGTACCGTATTTTTTTTTTTGGTTTTATTATGTGTGTGGAGATATTGTTCTCTAAGTTGTTCATGAATATGTTGGCTAGGAAGCCACTAATTGGTGCTCCCACTGCAGTCTTCCTATTGGGAATTAAATTCTTTGCCGGCCGGTGTGGCCGAACGGTTCTAGGCACTTCAGTGTGGAACCGCGCGACCGCTACGGTCGCAGGCTCGAATCCTGCCTCGGGCATTAATGTGTGTGATGTCCTTAGGTTAGTTAGGTTCAAGTAGTTCTAAGTTCTAGGGGACTGAATACCTCAGATATTAAGTCCCATAGTGTTCAGAGCCATTTTTGAATTGAATTCTTTGTTGAACATAAATTAATTTTTTGCTGTTATGGTCCTGAGTATGGCTGCTATATCATTTAAATGTGAATATGGTGTATTTCCTTGGCCTAGTCTTTGCATTATGTTGTTGATTGTTTCATTTTACGAAATGCAATAGTACATTCCTGTAACATCAAATGATATGAGGCTTGCTATGTTCTCGATTCTCTCTACTATTTCCGATGAATTTTCTAGGTTCTTGTTGTTTTAAAATGTGTGTATTTCCCCGAGCGGTCCTAGGCGCTACAGTCTGGAACCGCGCGACCGCTATGGTCGCAGGTTCGAATCCTGCCTCGGGCATGGATGTGTGTGATGTTCTTAGGTTTAAGTAGTTCTATGTTCTAGGGGACTGATGACCACAGCAGTTAAGTCCCATAGTGCTCAGAGCCATTTTTTGTGTGTATTTCCTTTAGTAATATGTCTATATGTTGGGCTAGGTTGCACTGGTATGCTGGAGAATTTCTGAAGTTGATGACCAGTCTTAAAGGGAAATGTTCCTTGTGCACCTTTGGTAGGGATTTAAGAGTTGGTGACTTTGGACTTTGTGTTGTTTTTTTAATCTGGTCTTTTGAGAATGTATTTTTGATGCTTTTTAGTGTTTGTTGAATATTTCTCTGGTACCTTGCTGATGGGTGGTCACTGCTCAGTTTGATGATGTTGTCCTTCAAAAACACTAATTTTTATTTATGTATTCATTTCCATTCATGACCACAGCAATATTCCCTTTGTTTGCCTTTGTTGGTATGGCCTTGTTATGTTTTAATTTTTGTTTTAGCATGCCGACTGGGTTTTTCTCTGGTGTTTTGTCCTTAGAGATTATGGTGGATTTGTGTGTTCTAATTATTTGCGTTACATCTGCAGCAAGTAATTCTCTTGTTAAGTTTACATTAAAATTTGGTGTAGTACGTCTTTCTATTTCTTTTGTCATTTGTTAAGATTCTGTTATGAGATCTTCTATCGTTTTGTGCGACATGTGTGTGTTAATGTTGTATTTTGGTCCTTTTTCCAGAAGGCAATTTTCTTGTTTGGTGAAATTAACGTCAGTTATGTTGATGATTCTGTGCTAACCCAGTCGGAATTCATTTGTTTTCGGGTGAGTCTGCCACCGAATTTTAATTTTGTTTACTTTTATATCTCTACTTCTGTCTCTCTCTCTCTCTCTCTCTCTCTCGCTCTCTCTCTCTCTCTCTGTGTGTGTGTGTGTGTGTGTGTGTGTGTGTGGTGTAAGCTCCTTTATCTTTTTGTGTTGTTTTTTCTGTAAAATTCCTTCAAAGTGTTAAATAATGTTCCTCTGCAGAGCGTAGTGTATTCATTTAAATCTTGTTCAATTTCTGCTGTTGCCTTCTGTATGTTGAAGTTTTCTTCTATTGTTTGTTTTTGGTATAGGCTGTGACTTGGTTTCAGTAGGACTAAATTCGTTGTATTGTAGTTGGGTGGTGTTTTGGACTATTAGGTGGTCAGCAAATATGCTACGGATCTACTACCTTCTAGGGATCTGAGGTGTTTTGAGAGTTGTGTTTTAAAATTCCTGATTGGAAAGTGCTGCATGTGATTTCATATATTCCTGGTCTGTTGAATTTGTCTGTGGGTGTCTCCTGTGTTCTGAGATTTCCTGTGTTGTGTTGTCTGTCCTGTATCCTATTTGAAATCCCTGTTTCTTCAATATGTTGCCTATTGTAAAGAACAGTAGCATCAAATGCGGAAAAGTCGACACAGATATCCTAAAAGAATAACCTGTACACAAGTGACGAAAATTCACAAAAAATAACAAATACGGGAATCATCGACTGGAATTAAGCTATACAGGTCAGTTCTGATTACCGATTCCAACAATTCTGTGATTCATTATTTAGATTGTTTTTCCAGCAGGAATGTGCACTGAAATGTAATAGAATTTCAGCATTTGTAATTGCTCTTTGAACACTGCGAAAAGGTAACAACTTTTGGAATCGGTAACTAGAATCTAGCTAAATAGGTTAATTCTATTTAACGATTTCAAACATTTCACTGTTCGTTACTTAGACCGTTTTTGTAATAAGTGTGTCCACTACAGTGTTAAAGAATTTGTAGGTTAGGTATTGTTCTCTTAACTACTAAGAAAAAGAAAAAAAATATATCTTGGAGCCGGTACCTATAATAGTTGTTACGTTTTCGTAGCAGTTCAGAGATTAACAATAACTCTGGAAGTCACATGAAAACTAACTACCAGCAGACATGTCCAAAATTACGAACCATCGATTGGCTGAAATCGGTAACTAGAATTGAGTTCATGTCCAGATTAATTCCAGTTACCGATTCGTACGATTCCATGGTTCATTATTTAGACCGTTTTTCTGGCAGGGGTGTAAACTGAAAAGTAATAGGGTTTCTGCATTTGTAATTACTCTCTAAACTACTGCAAAAAGATGACAAATATTGGAATCGGTAAACTAGACGTAAGCTATATGAGGTCAATTCTAGTTACCGTTTATAACTATTGCATGGTCCATTATTTAGATCTTCTTTGCAGCATGTGTGCACTCTGAAATGTAATGGGATTTCTGTACTTGCAGTTGCTCTCTAAGCAGCTGCGAAAAAGTAACTAATATTGGAATCGGTAACTAGAATTAACGTATATAGGTCAATTATAGTTACCGATACCAATATTAGTTACTTTTTTGTGAATTTTCGTTGTTTGTGTTCTGCTATTTTTTTAGGATTTCAATGTGGGTTTGCTGTTTCATATACGTCATTATTTTATAATTGTATTACGTTTTAGTGTCTCCCTACCCAAAGCCCCCACTTTCTCGCGAAAGTCTCGATAAATTCATTAATTATTATTACACATTAACTCTTCTCCACGCACTATTCTGTAATGGAATATAAATGTCCTCTGTGCTTTTCTTACTCGTATAAATTACGACAGTAAGGTATTTCACTCATATATACTTTTACTTTGCCGTGTTATTATTTATCTCCGTTATCTTCAATTCATTTCGATATAATTCGTGACTTAGTAAATAAATGATTGAATTGTGATTGTAATTTTAGGGGCATAGACCATAGACATTTACGGTCTGTGTTTTATTTTATGCTGCATTCCTTTGTTTACAAATAATATTCACTGCTTTCAAAGACTGGACCTATGTAGCGTCCGTGGCTCTGGTATGACGTCATTGCTCACAGCTGACGAGTGGAGTACGGCACTAGAATTTATCCGTAATTTCTCTACGGGACGATGAGGACAGCAACCTGTGTGGTCATGACGAGAGATGATCAATCAGATGACGATGATCTTGGGGTTTCTTTTCTCCTGCACGAAAAGAAAGGGTAATATCTTCATTCGATATTTTACACGTAATATTTGTGGATTTTTCTGTACCTTATAATAGTCGAAAAACTGTTTGTGCATATTTGTGCAGGGAGGCAAAAATTGCTAGCGTATGAGAAAAAAGAAATCGATCAAGGAACATATCACTCAGTAGAATGCTGTCATGAATCTCGTGGCATTGTTAGGCTCTGTAGGAACGGTTGCCGAGGCGGCAAAGGATGGAAGGGGAAGGTCTGTACCCACTCCCCCCCCCCTATCCTTTCCAACAGTCGCTGACCCACTACACAACCATATCGAATAACAGCAACAGTTCTGCCAACTGTCAGAACTCTTCTCTCACCGTACGGCGTATAGCTTGTATGTGTTACAGCTTCCGTGTTGATACGGAATCACTGCTTGCAAAGTTGAACGAATCTGCACTCGGCGTATCGCAATTTTTAACAGTCACCGACGTAACGAATACGTTCCAGCGACGAGAAATACCCAGCCCAGACAGTTCTGTTAATGAGTCACGGCTGCATCGCGAAACACCTGAATTGAAACGTTCCGAAGAAACGAACACTTTGCACCTTGACGGCAGGGGACCATCTCTGCATAATATTTACGAGAATGTAATCCGAGGCTGTTTGTCACAGTCACAGGGCAGGAACGTATGCATCGTAATTCGCTGAGGTGACAAAATTCAAGGGATAGCGATATACTCATATACAGATGGTGTGAGCATCACGTACACGAGGTATAAAAGGCCAGTACATCGGCGGAGCTGTCATTTCCATTCAGCTGATTCACGTGAAAAGGTTTCCGACGTGATAATGGTCGCGCAACGGGAATCGACATGCTTTCACCGCGGAATGGTAGTTTGAGCTAGAAGCATGAACATTCCGTTTCGGAAATAATTAGAGAATTCAGTATTCTGAGTTGCACAGTGTCAATAATGTTCCGAGAATACCAAATTTCAGGCTTTATCTCTCAACAGGGACAAGGCACAGCCAACGACCTTCACTTAATGATCGAGAGCAGCGGCGTCTGCGTAGACTTGTCTGAGCTAACAGACAAGCAAGACTACGTGAAGTAACGGCGAATGCCAATGCGGAACGTGCAACGAAAATATCTGTTAAGACAGTACAGTGAAACTTGGCGTTAAGGGGAGTTGGAACGCCCTATCCTGACAAGGTTAAATTTAGTGACTTGGCTTCCCTGTATTTCAGGAACCACTGTAGCCATTGACATGAAACATTTACAGGACATTAAATTCTATGTTCTGAGTCTACTGAACTACAATAATTGCATTTCAGCCACTGCTTTCGGAAATACAATTTTTAATTACACGGTAAAAATTTCGTGTACTTTTTTGTACATTATCCTAAATAATTTTAACTATACATAACATTATGTTCTTCTTTTAATTCAGTAGACTCATGATATGTATGTTATTACTCCCTGAAAATTAGAATACTCTACACGAAGTGGTTTCTGAGATTTAGGGGAAAATGCAACAGAAAATGTAAATTTTCAGGAGCGTCTTCTAAAGTTTCAAAAGACTGTAATTCACTTAATATATGCCTAATTTTTTTATTTTTAGTCATTCGGAAGCACTCTGCACCATATTGTATATCATCCTCTTGTTCTGTTTCCAAATTATTTCTTCTTTTCTTCTTTCTGGACTCCTTAGTGGCCAGTTGTGCTGCATACTCTGCTTTATTAATGCGAACCTTGTCCATCCGTTCAAGCATCACTGACCCTCCACTTTAGTGTCTTCATTCCAACAAGATCATTTTTTGGTAAGCGAGTCCATTATTGAACGAATTGGGATTTTGAGTCTGGCCATGCAATTTCTTCAGTAAATGAGTATTTTCCAGATTTCTGTAAATAGGTTTTATAATATCCAAGACTGCTGCTGGTATGGTATGTTTATGGCTGTATGAACTGTTTGAGTACTGGGCATTGTGGTAATTGCACCATGAGTCAGATCCAGGAGGCCAAAGGTGGTGTACTGGTTTTCCATCAGTTGACATTCTGTGGAAGAAGGTAGCCCATACTGCATGATCCATTCTCAACACATTCTCAGTATTATTTCTAATGGCCATCCCATAATACTGCTGTAGTTCATCAATCATTTTGTCTGTCAGTCTGCCTCTTATGGCCTCTTGTCGCTCAAACTTTTTTTCAACTTTCTCAACCTGGTGCCCATCCTTTTCTGGACATGACCTTTAAAACACAGCAATCCACAGCCTTCTATATAAATAATGCCGATTTTATTAGATCTTGAAGTAACGAAAATAAAAATTTTAGCATTTTCAGCCGGTATAGATTATATTTAAAAATACAATAAAATACTTCCATGTGAGTTTATAAGTGATATATATATATATATATATATATATATATATATATATATATATATATATAATTCGGAAAATTACATATTTTATAATGAAATAAAAATCCGAAAATGTGAAAAAAAATTTCCGTCCTAACTCCCCTTAATGGATTATGGCAGCAGACGATCGATGCGAGTGTGTTTGCTAACAACACGACCTCGCCTGCAGCGCCCCTCGTAGGTTCGTGACCATATCGGTTGGAGCCAAGATGACTGGAAACCCGTGGCCTGGTCAGTGAGTCCTGACTTCGGTTGGTAACAGCTAATACAAGGGTTCGAGTATGGCGCAGGCCTCACGAGGCCGTGCACCCAAGTTGTCAAGAAGGCAAGGGGCTCCATAATGGTGTGTGCTGTGTCTACATGGATTGGACTCTGTCCTCTGTTCCAATTGAACCCATCATTGACTGGAGATGGTTGATTTCGGCTACTTGGAGACCATTTACAGCCATTTATATACTTTACGTTCCTAAAGAACGATGGAATTTCTCTGGGTGACAGTGCGCCATGCCAGAATATTCTGGACAATTCGAGCGAATGATGGATCGCCCGACATGAATACGATCGAATACCTATGGGACACAATCGAAATTCAGTTCGTTCACAAAATCCTGCACCGTTAACACCTTCGTGATTTACGAACGGCTATAGTGGCAGCATGGCTCAGTGTTTCTGTAGAGGACTTCCAACGACTCGCCGTGTGCATGCCATGTCGAGTTGCTAGGCTACGCTGGACAAAAGGAGATTCGACACGGAATTACGACTTATCCCACGACTTTTGTCAACCCAGTGTTAAAGCAGCGTTCACTACTGGCCATTAAAATTGCTACGCCAAGAATAAATGCAGATAATAAACGGGTATTCATTGGACAAATATATTATACTAGAACTGATATGTGATTACATTTTCACGCAATTTGGGCGCATAGATCCTGAGAAATCGGCACCCAGAGCAACCACCTCTGGCTGTACTAACGGCCTTGATACTCCTGGGCATTGAGCCAAACAGAGCTTGGATGGCGCGTACAGATACAGCTGCCCATGCAGCTTCAACACGATACCACAGTTCATCAAAAGTAGTGACTGGCGTATTGTGACGAGCCAGTTGCTCGGCCAGCATTGACCAGACGTTTTCAGTTGGTGAGAGATCTGGAGAATGTGCTGGCCAGGGCAGTAGTGGAACATTTTCTGTATTCAGAAAGGCCCGTACAGGACCTGCAACATGCGGTCGTGCATTATCCTGCTGAAATGTAAGGTTTTGCAGGGATCGAATGAAGGGTAGAGCAACGGGTCGTGACACATCTGAAATGTAACGTCCACTGTTCAAAGTGCTGTCAATGCGAACAAGAAGTGACCGAGACGTGTAACAAATGGCACTCCATACCATTACGCCGGGTGATACGCCGGTATCGCGATGACGAATACACGCTTCCAATGTGCGTTCACCACGATGTCACCCAACAGGGATGCAACGATCGTGATACTGTAAATAGAACCTGGATTCATCCGAAAAATGAGCTGATAGTCCATGCTGCTGCAAACGTCGTCGAACTGTTCGTGCAGATGGTTATTGTCTTGCAAACGTCCCCATCTGTTGACTCAGAGATCGAGACGTGGCTGCACGATCTGTTACAGCCATGCGGATAAGATGCCTGTCATCTCGACTGCTAGTGATACGAGGCCGTTGGGATCCAGCACGGCGTTCCGTATTACCCTCCTGAACCCACCGATTCCATATTCTGCTAACAGTCATTGGATCTCGACCAACGCGAGCAGAAATGTCGCGATACGATAAACCGCAATCGCGATAGGCTACAATCCGACCTTTATCAAAGTCGGAAACGTGATAGTACGCATTTGTCCTCCTTACACAAGGCATCACAACAATGTTTCACCAGGCAACGCCGGTCATCTGCTGTTTGCGTATGAGAAATCGGTTGGAAACTTTCCTCATGTCAGCACGTTGTAGGTGTCGCCACCGGCGCCAACCTTGTGTGAATGCTCTAAAAAGCTAATCATGTGCATATCACAGCATCTTCTTCCTGTCGGTTAAATTTCGCGTCTGTCGCACGTCATTTTAATGGCCAGTAGTGTAGTTTTCTCAGTGTTATTCAAAAAGAAGGTAAAAACTCACTTTGCTCTTGGTGAATTGTACTCTGAAGTTTAGTAGCGCCCAGCGTGGAAATTATTAGTAATTTAGACATAAGTAACATTGGTGTTACTTATATTAATATCACCCATCCCTAAAGATGCGTTTCCACTGAGGGAAGGTCTTGCGCAACAGTTCAAAGTCTACTCCTTGTTTGTTAAGCTGATTAATTTTCATGTAAGAAGTATCTCCCATGGTTCCCATTTCTACCGCTATGTGTCTAATTCTTTCAATTAGGCCCGATAAATTGAGATATGGGTAATCAAACCCTCTAGAAAAGATAGCATTCTAATTTAAAAACGAAGCAACGTATAACGCAATATCGGTGAATGGCCATGGAACAATACGTGCACATTAGGGACGGTAAGACTTTCTTTTTCTGATACTATTAATTCAGTTAGTCGCATGAATTGCATAATGCAGGAGCGGGCAGGAATCCTGCACATGTGCGGTGCACTTGCACGCGTGCAGTTAACAGGTGTTCCGCGTGCACACAGGGGCAAGCTGGCCACCCGCTTATCTCCCATCCCCACCATACCTTCTGTCCGCTCCTTCCTCTGTAAAGCGTTTTGTTTCCTAGCTTGCTTTATTGAGTGAATCAATAAGGTTAGTAGGAGTGCTTGGATGAAATCATGGTTTGAAAGAGTACCTACTACCTACGATACGTTTTATTTAATTATCACAGGTGGAGTTTACAATACGTTTAATATCTGGAACAAAATTTCTACATACAGACAAACAAAAACAGTTACGTAAATTTTCATCACTGATGTTTGCTCTTAACCGAGACTTATTAATTCAGCAAATGGTTTTCCAGCTCTCGCTGTATTAAGCGCAGTCTTATAACTTGCACATACCGCTGGGCTATTATTGTTGTCGTCCTGAAAACTTGAAAACAGTGCTCCATAAAATGTTAGATCAGTTAGATGAGAGACATGACGAGAGAAACTCGCAGATCTCTCGTGACAACAGCAACTACGACAAATTCAAATGGCTCTGAGCACTATGGGACTTAACTTCTGAGGTCATCAGTCCCCTAGAACTTAGAACTACTTAAATCTAACTAACCTAAGGACATCACACACATCCATGCCCGAGGCAGGATTCGAACCTGCGACCGTAGAGGTCGCGCGGTTCTGGACTGAAGCGCCCAGAACCGCTCGGTCACAACGGCCGGCATCGAACTGTGAACAACGTTTTTATATAAATAGAACCGGTATTATGTATTCCATACATAATTATATTTATCCATCCACATACATCACAGGCGCAAAGGATGAGAGATGAGGTGTGACACGAACAGAAGAAAAATTATACACGGAAGCATTCTTGAATCCAGAGGTTAATTAACTAGATGAAACATTGAAAGGACGCTCTCGGCGTAAAATGAATTATTAAACATGCATAAATTAATCAGTCATTTAAATGAAGTGTAAACCTGTGAAGTTTCACAGTTTCATGCTGTAATCTCGCGTAGTGCAAACACACCTTCATGACTACGAGAAGCCGAAACCGACTGTACTGTAATCGAGGTTGTGAATAAATTCGAAGCAGAACATGATCTGCTTGTCAAGAGCAGAACTGCTTCCGCCGGGGAGCGTCGCCCGCGGCGCCGGCAGAGGCGTCGGCTGGCTGGCAGTGACGTCGGCGTCGGCGTCGGCGCCGTCCCCCGGCGCACAGCCAGATCCGCGGCCGCATCAAAGGGATGAGCGGGCGAGCCGGGGGCGTGACGCGCCTGCAGACACCGCCGGCCACCTGCCGCTCCAGCGTCCAATCACGTCCCGCTCGGCCCGCCCCACGGGCCGAGGTTTTTAACGCACGTCCCTGCAGCTGCGTCCAGCCGGGGTCGGACACGTGACGGGCACTTCCTGGGCACCACACTGAACTAAGGTACGGGTCTAATTTTCGTTTTCCATTTACGAAAACAACACGAAACGTGCCATAACCCTATTTCGCAGAAACTTCGCCGGCCGTTGGGACCGAACGATTCTAGGCGCTTCATCCCGGTACCACGATGCTGCTACGGTCGCAGGTACGAAGTCTGCCCCGAGCATGGATGTGTGTGATGTCCTTAGGTTAGTTAGTTTTAAGTAGTTCTACGACTAGCGGACTGATGACCTCAGATGTTAAGTCCCATAATCCTTAGAGCCATTTGAACCAGAAACTTCGCTGGCCGGTGTGGCCGAGCGGTTCTAGGCGCTTCAGTCCGGAACCGCGCTGCTGTTACAGTCGCAGGTACGAATTCTGCCTAGAGCATGGATGTGTGTGATGTCCTTAGGTTTAAGTAGTTCTAAGTCTAGCGGACTGAAGACCTCAGATGTTAAGTCCCATAGTCCTCAGAGCCATTTGAACCAGAAACTTCGCTTGCCGGTGTGGCCGAGCGGTTCTAGGCGCTTCAATCCGGAACCGTACTGCTGCTACGGTCGCAGGTTCCATCCTGCCTCGGGCTTGGATGTGTGTGATGTCCTTAGGTTAGTTAGGTTTAAGTAGTTCGAAGTCTAGCGGACTGATCACCTCAGATGTTAAATTCCATAGTGCTCAGAGCCATTTGAACCAGAAACTTCGCTCAATGGAAGAGGGGCCAAAACTAGAGAACATGTAGATTCTCGATCGGTTCTGAGGAAACGAGAGGCAAAATTTTCGAACTATTTCATGTGCCTTTTGTAATTGTGGACGTGAAAACACAACTTTTTGTCAGAATAATTGGAAAGACATTACGTGACTTAATACTATGAGGTTTCCAGAAACTGTACAAGAATATAACAATTGGAACACAGATTATCATCACAATCAAAGAAAACAGAACAAAAGGAGCTCGTCTCCATTAATATTTTAAGAAGACACCACGTGGTTACCAACAAAACGAAGCGCGGGCTGAAGTTATACTCACTCCGAATTGTCATTAATATACATTGGAAAAAAATGTGTGTGAAATCTTATGGGACTTAACTGCTAAGGTCATTAGTCCCTAAGCTTACACACTACTTAACCTAAATTTTCCTAAGGACAAACACACACACCCATGCCCGAGGGAGGACTCGAACCTCCGCCGGGACCATTATGCAGTTGAATTTTTAGTGAAGTGCGTAAGGTGGAACAAGCCCTATATGAAGTTCTCAAAGCTTCTGATTACTTCTCTCGCCGTTTGCTCCTAAGTTATTTGAATAAACATCGCTATAAATTGATCTAACAGTTCACGGGTGTATTGCCAATCCACAGTGTCCAACGGTCACAACGTATAACTCCATTAATTCCAAAATCAGATTCACTACGGAGACCGAAGAAGAAGGCAGTTATCATTCCTGGATGTCATGGTCAAGAGAAGAGCTGGTGGCAACTTGGGTCAGGAAATGTATCATGGGTAACCGCACCGTGACGTATATTTGGACGCAGATAGCTGCCACCATCCAACGCAGAGGAATGGGTTACTAAAGCACTAGCAGACAGGACGCACACCATCTCAGACTCAGAGTGACTAGCCCAGTAACTGGAACACCTCAGAACTGTGTTCCAAACAAACGGATACACAGAATGATATACAGCGTGGTCCATTGATCGTGATCGGGCCAAATATCTCACGAAATAAACGTCAAACAAACAAAAAAAAAAAAAAAAAAAAAAAAAAACCAGAACGAAACTCATCTAGCTTGAAGGGGGAAACCAGATGCCGCTATGGTTGGCCCACTGAGTTTTTTTAAAATAGGAACCCCCATTTTTATTACATATTCGTGTAGTGCATAAAGAAATAAGAATGTTTTAGTTGGACCACTTTTTTCGCTTTGTGACAGATGGCGTTGTAATAGTCACAAAGACATGGCTCACAATTTTAGACGAACAGTTGGCAACAGGTAGGTTTTTTAAATTAAAGTACGTTTCTACATTTTATTTCGATTGTTCCAATGTGATACATGTACCTTTGTGAAATTATAATTTCTGAGAACGCATGCTGTCACAGCGTGATTACCTGTAAATTCCACATTAATGCAATAAATGTTCAAAATGATGTCCGTCAACCTCAATGCATTTGGCAATGCGTGTAACGACATTCCTATCAACAGCGAGTAATTCGCCTTCCGTAATGTTCGCACATGCATTGGCAGTGCGCTGACACATGTCGTCAGGCGTTGTCGGTGGATCGCGATAGCAAATATCCTTCAACTTTCCCCACAGAAAGAAATCCGGGGACGTCAGATCTGCTGAGCGTCCGGGCCATGGTATGGTGCTTCGACGACCAATCCACGTGTCATGAAATGTGCTATTCAGTGCCGCTTCAACCGCACGCGAGCTATGTGCTGGACATCCAACATGTTGGAAGTACATCACCATTCTGTCAAGCAGTGAAACATATTGTAGTAACATTGGTAGAACATTACATAGGAAATCAGCATACATTGCACCATTTAGATTGCCATTAATAAAATGGGGGCCAATTATCCTTCCTCCCATAATGCCGCACCATACATTAACCCGCCAAGGTCGTTGATGTTCCACTTGTCGCAGCCATCGTTAATTTTCCGTTGCCCATTCGTGCATATTATGGCGGTTTACGTTACCGCTGTTGGTGAATAACGCTTCGTCGCTAAATAGAAAGCGTGCAAACAATCTGTCATCGTCCGGTAATTTCTCTTGTGCCCAGTGGTAGAACTATACACGAAGCTCAAAGTCGTCGCCATGCAATTCCTGGTGCATATAAATATGGTACGAGTGCAATCGATGTTGATGTTGAAAGGCGTATGTACTCGTTGGCAGCGATGATGAGGCATTGTAGAATCTCTGACCAGAGCAGTTGCGCTCGAAGCGCAGTGCAGTACAGTAGTCTGTTGGAAGTAGTAGCCGAGTGAGGTAGCGAGAGGTGTCTGTCAGTAGTGGTAGCGCAGAGCAGTCGGCGGGCGTCGGCACCGCAATGGTCGAGATTCAGGACAAGGTATATTATTAAGCAGCATTGCGATCAGCTAATGACGTTAATGAAGTGTAATTTCTGTAAGAATCGCCCCCAATAATAATTTTGATTTAAAAGCAATTTTTAACAAAGAATCATTCGATTTCCTTCCATTTCCTTTAAACAAAAAATTTTCAATTAACTTCAAAAAATTTAGTTATTGCGATGCGTGTGCTGCAAGCTGTGGCGCAGAATAAGAGCAGAATTTTGACATGCAGTTTTACTAAGGTAAGAAATTAATTCTGATTTTTGCACAGGGCCAAAGACCGACATTTCGGTTAAATTGAGTTTTGATTATCACTGTAGTTTCATTGTCATGGGATTATCTTACATTTTGTGTGGAGAACTTATACTTCGGTCAGATAGCTAATTTTTGTTTAATTGTCTTTGTCATTAATATTTTTGCGGGAGGTTACACTTGGCTCCATTTCTATTAAGTATTGTCATTATAAAATTTCTGTGGGGAGGTTACACTTGGCGACACCCAGTCCAGGATCGTATTTCGTGAGAATCTTTTGAAAAACAGTCAGATATCTGCTCTTATTTGCTTAAATACAATTATAATTTGGCGCAACGCTTTTACTAATTTGTGACTTTCTTTCCTCAGATCATCGGCGATTCGTTGCTCTGTTGTATTTGTGTGTTGCTTTTGTATTTGTGCTTATTTCTTTTTTGAATAATTGTGACTGTTGTAAAAATGCCGCGAAAGACTGTGAATAGTGTATCGCGAGGTATTTTGAATGAAATTACCGATTTAAACAACGTGACTGATAGTAATTGTGACACGCAGTGTAATGATGACAATCCTGCGTGCACCGACAATCAATGCTTTTCAACCACTAACGATGACTTTTGTCTTAATGATGAACAAACGAACTCGGTTATGTCCTCTGTTGATTTGACGACAATCGATGACGAGGGACGCTCTGTTGTAATGAGCGCTGCCCAGGTTAACACACCCGGTTTGGAAAATTCAAGTAACGAACAGACAAATTTGTCTAATGAAAATGGGCAGTGTACACAAAGTACGCCGGATTTATTTAATTCCGAAATAATGTCTGACAGTACACATCCGACTGACAAACCTTTTTGTGAATCTCAGAATAACCAAATGGTTACACAAAATGAGACAATTCCAGATCCAGCATTGATTAACACAGAGAACAGAAATGCTAATTTTTTATCGGATCCAATTATGGCATTTTTGCAACAAAACTTCAGACAACTTAGTGAACAGAACAAACAGTTTAATGAAAAACAAGACAAACTTAGTGAACAGGTCAAACAACAGAGTGAAAAACAAGACAAGTTAAATGAAAAATTAGACAACAATTCCAGACTGTTAAATGAAAAATTAGACAACAATTCCAGACAGCTAAGTGAACAAATTAGAGCCGTTGCTGCGCAGTGCCATGACACTAAGGAACAGTTACGCGAGGAAATCGAGGCTTGTTCAAAAAAAAGTAGCGAAGAAATTAAGTCTGTTGCTCAGGAATTAAGGGAATTACAAACAGCTGCAACAGAAACACTCAGAGACGAAATTAGCGGAGTCGCTAAACAATGCTCTGAAAAGGCTACACAATTACGCGACGAGTTTAAAGCAATGACGGTAGAACTTTCGCGCACAATGGATGAAAAGATTGATGCGAAATTCGAACAACAGAACACACAGATTAACGAACGTCTTAGTCTTCACATACAAAACAGTGATACGCGTTTCCGCAAATTTATTGAGGATCAAAATAAAGTAAAACGCCAAGTAATGGAAACAATCACTGCACAGAGACAAGAAGACAAACGTAAAATGTTTGCGAAGGCGAAAACATATGTAGACAACAATATTGCCACAGTGTCCGACGAAATTAATACCATCAAACAGTCGAACACAGAATTACGTGACGAAATTTCGGATCTTAAGTCGAAAACAGACACATACACAACCGATTTTCAAACAGTGACCGACAGACTCGAACAATTAGAACTAACACAGGATTCCGATGTCGTCAAAGCTGACGTTAGAAAACTGAACGAAACTACACGTAAATTGCAAAACCATATTAATGCCACTGACACTAAAACCGATGATCAGGTAAAAATACTGACTGAAAAATGTGATGAATTGGCCAGTCGTATTGATGTGATCGAAAGTACTAATGACAATAAATCAGACGATACTTCACCGGTTTCATTTAATCAAACACCTGAATTTCAAAATTTACAGCAGACAATTAATGAGATCGATTCGTCTAATAACACCTTGCGTAGAAAATTGTCAAGTTTACAGCAGGAGGTAACAGAGATGAAAAACATTTCAGTTAATAACACATCACAGCAGATGCCACTTTTCCAACATTTGCCAGAGTCACGCAGCGCGTGTAATTTGAGTAATCTACAAAGAGTACGGGACTTAGATTCCGAACAACCACAGTTCAACAGATTATCTTACAATCCTGAACCTGTTCCATCACACAGAGACGATAATTTCGATTACAAACATTTTCTGTCAGTAAGAAAATTTAAAGTGTTTAAGAATGACAGAACACAGATTCACCCACTGGATTGGATTCAACAATTTAGCTTTGCTTTTCCACCGACTTGGCCCGTTACGCATAAACTTGAATTTATTTGCAGCTTTCTGGAAGGCGAACCGGCAACTCGTATGAGGCCGATCGCGAGACAATGTTACTCAGTAGAAGAATTTCAGAATGCTTTTCTGTCAGCGTACTGGTCGAAGACGACACAGCGCGGAATTAAAGATCAGCTAATTAGTTTGCCAAATTATGAAAACACAAATTTTCCCAGTGTGACGCAATTTTTTGAGCACATGGTCCAGCAAAATCAGTATTTAAGTGAACCGTACAGTGAATCTGCACTTATACAATTATGTATCTCTAAATTACCGCGGTCATTAAGAGTGTCACTTTTAACAGGTCAACAAAAAGAAAATATTTCGGCATTCAGGGATCTGTTGCAGCTTTTAGAAGTGCAGCAATCTGATTATTCCTTTGTAAACAAAAATTTTTCGTATAACAACCAAGGCCAACAAACGTACAGCAATTATGATCAGACACGTAATTTCAATGGTAGAAGTGATAGACGCTTTAGGACTGACAACCACCAGAATTTTGGTAACAGACAAAATTCTAATTATCGGTATCGTCAAAATTATGAGCAACAGGAATCACATTTTAGTAACAATAGACGTTTTCCGCCACAACAACATGAAAGTCAGCCGGTTAGCATACCTAACCAACAATGGAATGCACAAGGTCAACCAGGCTTTAATGTTTCGCCGCGTGCACGTGTAGTCCCTGATACAACAAATAGTAACGCACGGCAGCAAGGAAATAACTACGTACAGAGAAGACAGTATTTCAATTCTTATCGCAATGCACCGTATAGGAATGAGTATCACGACAGACGTAAAAATGATGAGCACAATTATCAGCGTACGTTTAATAACAGTCGGTCATACCAACAGCAAAATTGTCCACAACAACCTATTCTCATGAATGAACCCGACAGTAGGTATCATCCAGAGCGTAATGCGTCTGGAAGAAGTAATAGAACTGTTCAAATTGTACAAATGCCACAACATCCTCCTGATAATAATAACACGTCAGATAGAATCCGACTAGATACTGTACAGGACGCATCTTCCAATAACACAAGCACTACTTTTGACACGCAAAATGTTGTTCACGAAAATGTTATTACTTTCGACGACATTCGAGACACTCTTTTACAGGAAAGACCAGTTGTTCAGAAAACCATTTAACATCCTGTCATCGAAATTAAAATTGGTTCATCGAAATTTTCAGCAGTAATCGATTCCGGATCACCTATGTCAGTAATAAATGAGGAAACTTTTAACGAGTGTAACAAAGAGAATACATATCCTACACTACCATTAGGCAAAACGAAAGTAAAAGGAGCAGTATCGAGTAAAGGAGTAGACGTTAAATTACAGACACATTTATCATTTTGTATTGCAGGTCATACATTTCACTCAAATTTTTGGATTGTTCCTTTATTGACAACAGACGTAATTTTAGGTACTAATTTTCTCGTACAACATGACGCCGTGGTTGATTTTCAGAATTCCTATTTAATGTTAAAAGATGAAAATGTGCAATTGGCTTTAGAGTTTCAGCATTCATTATCTGCGGAAGAACAAACAATTAACTGCACAGAGGTCATTTCCGCAACACGTAACATAGACTGTAAGCCCGCATTGTTCACAGACACGTACGTACATAACTATAATACTCCAGACGAAGCTGACTACGACGTAATGCAAATGATTTCTGATAAAGTCAAACAAAGCAGTGCAAATACAGACGACGAACGAACGCAATTACACAAAATTCTTTTAGAACAAGCTCCAGTTTTCGACAACATTCCTGGTACTATGTCCGGCTTTATGTATGAATTTCAAGTCAAACAACACGACACATTTAAAGCAAAGCATTATCCCATTCCATATATCCACCGAGAACAGGTTAAAAAAGAATTGCAAGATATGCTCGATCAAGGAATTATAGAACCGGCAGTTAGTCCATACATAAACCCGCTGCATATTGTTAAGAAAAAAGATGGCTCACTTCGCCTTGTACTTGATCCACGTCACATTAATGACATTATTATTAATGAAACAGATCGACCACAGACATTAGAGGAACTTCTACAGAAATTTCACGGTACAGCTATTTATTCTACATTAGATTTGAAATCAGGATTTTGGCAAATTCAACTTCATCCGAATTGCAGAAAATATACAGCTTTTCTCTGTTTTGGTGACTGTTATCAATTTTGCAAATTACCATTCGGCCTAACTATTTCTTCTGCAGCTTTTATTCGCGGTTTGAACACAATACTTCCGACAGAACTTAAAGACAGAATTACGACGTACGTAGATGACATTCTTATCGCAGAAGCTAACTGGTCTGAACACAATATGATTCTTGAACGACTGTTGCAAACTTTTCATGCACAAGGACTTACAGTTAACCTGAGTAAATCGCATTTTGGCAAAACTTCTATAAAATTTCTTGGACACGTAATTTCAGCAGAAGGTATTGCGCCTGATCCAGAAAAACTTCAAGCTCTACGTGACATTACTGTTCCTACAACGAAGAAACAATTACGCAGCTTTTTGGGCTTAATTAACTTTTTTCGTAAATTTATTCATCACTCTGCTTTAGATACACCTAGATTATGCCAATTAACAGGTAAAAACACTATTTGGTCATGGGATAAGCAAGCACATTCTGAATTCGTGAACCTGAAACATGCTTTGTTGAATGCTCCACTTTTATCGCACCCAGATCTTACCAGAAATTTTTCCATTGCCACTGACAGTTACAACACCGCTTTAGACGTACAAATTTTTCAGGAAATTGAAGAAGATGGATCAACAGTAATTAAAAACATCGCATTTGCAAGTCGCATTTTGTCACCTGCTGAACGAAATTATTCCGTTACTGAACTAGAAACATTATGTGTTGTATGGGCTTTTACGAGATTTCGGCACTTTCTTTATGGCAGATACACGACCTTTTACACAGATCACAGAGCTATTCAATTCTTACTTTCGGCTAAATTCACTCACGACAGGTTAAGTAGATGGAAACTTTATTTGCAGGAATTTAATTTTACGATTGTTCACATTCCCGGCACACAAAATGTTATAGCAGACGCACTTTTTCGTTCTCTCAGCAACAATCAGCAAGACGTCGCAACCAACTTCTGCAAAGCTAATTTCAGCGTTATGTACATTCAGCAAGTAGCATTTGAAAATTTTATTTCGTCGTCACTACAGGACATAGCACGAGAGCAAAGCAAAGACAATGTGTGGAAAGAAATTAAACACCTTTGGCAAGATAAGAATAATGTTACGATTAGGAACCACTTCACTGTACGCAATGACATTCTGTTTCGCCGCTCTCATCCTGACAGCAACAATTGGTTACTATGCATTCCTGACGAAGTGATTAACAAATTAATCTGGTACACTCATTTAAGTTACGCACATTATGGAGCCAGAAAATGTTTTCTTATACTGAGACAGAACTGTTATTTTTCGAACATGGAAAAACGTATACGACGAGTTTTAGCGTCATGTAAAATTTGCCAGAAAGCTAAATCAGACACCACTTCACACATTCCTCCATTATATCCCATTGTACCTGTTAAATTAAGACATATGGCCGCAGTAGATATTTTTGGTCCAATTCCGAGAACTAATAGAGGTTTTTGCTACATCTTTGTCGCTGTTGAACTCACTTCAAAATTTGTTACCTTCACTCCGTTACGTAAAGCTACTGCCAAAACTGTTTCGAAAGCATTTGTAAAACATTTTCTATTTCATGTAGGGCATGTGATGAAAGTAATTTCTGACAATGGACCACAATTTCGTTCTGCTATATGGACACGCATGTTACGAGCTAGAAACATTTCTCCGATTTATATATCCAAGTACCACGCTTCTTCGAACCCTTGTGAACGATTAATGAAAGAAATTGGTAAACTGTGTAGAATATACTGCCACAAAAGACATGTTAATTGGGACACACACATACACTCATTCCAAGATGTAATTAATTCCATTCCAAATGAATCCACTATGCTATCTCCGTATGTAATACTGAAAAACGTTGAACCACCAAACAAAATTAAAGAATTAGTAACATTTCCTACATCTCGTCGATTACGACACCACGAAATAATTGACATTGCGCTGAACAATATCAAACGTGCCGCAGAGCGCCGGAGAAGACAGCAAAAACAGGTTTGTAGACGCCGAGACTTTCACGTTGGACAGAAGATATTAGTACGTACACACTATTTATCCAGCAAATTAAAAGGTAAGTGCAGTAAATTTGAACTTCTGTACGCAGGTCCATATCGGATTCGCAGCATTCCTCACCCCAATGTTGTACACGTCGAAACTCTGAGAACCAGGAAATCGAAAGGCAATCACCATATCTCCAATGTTAAACCGTTTATTGAATGAACATACTTTATGATTTATCACACTGTAATACATTTTCCAGATATTTATGTGAACAATTATTGATGATTATCGTATTTTTTCTTGGCAAGTGCCCGGCAAGGTAAGGTTAGCAGGTCGCTCTTCTTGTCGTTACACATCAGACCGTGCATATTATCCAGATGAACTTACACATTTTTATGACCACTTATTTAATTATATTTATGTGACTACTTATTGATGATTATCGTATTTTTTCTTGGCAAGTGCCCGGCAAGGTAAGGTTAGCAGGTCGCTCTTCTTGTCGTTACACACTAGACCGTGCATATTTTTCCAGATGAACTTACGCATTTTTATGAATAATTATGCAATTCTCTGTAGTGACGCATTAATTTTATCAAATTCTCTCTCCATTGAAGTCTTTAATTATCGCCTCTATTAACTACACTACATACAAGCTGAACACAACGAATGTCACATTTTGTCTTTCTTATGTATGTACGATTGTTTTCATGTTTTGTTTGTATGCACTGTGAACGAGTTAAGGTATAACACACACCAGTTGACTTTGACATTTTTTGCCCTATGATATCTCAACACCGTGACTGTTTTACATTTTCCTTTTTTTTGCTGCTGCATTGTAATATTTTCTGTACATTTTTTCCTTTAAACACTGTCTATGCTTTTGACATATTACGTTTTCTGTCATGTTATGCTGTATGCTTAATTGTGTCACCATTAACCAGTCATTATTTAAAGGGTATATGATTTAAATGCAAGACATTAATCTTTGTTCATCAGTTTCAGAAAGAAATGATGCGTAAAGGAAATAAATTAAACAGAAATGGGAATTTCACCTACGGAATAAACGAAAGAAGATGCAATAACTTTATGAAGAAGAGTAAATGGATTAGGATTAACAAGCATTAACAAGAATATACTATACACATCGTAGAATAGCAGTCTTAACTAATTTTTTTTCAGAATACGAAGCGATTGATGCAAGCTGTCAGACAGAACTACACATCTTAGTTTTAAGTGATGAAATATGCTAGAGATAAGGAATAGTTGTGTAATGAATAATGAAGTGATTTTTGCAGATGATAATGAATGCTGATGATGAATAATGATGAAGAATATACTAATATGGATAATGAAGTTTTTCTTTACAGGTGATGACGATAATGAAGTTATGATAATATGGATAATGAAGTTTTTTTCTTTACAGATGAGGATGATGTTGAAGTTTATGTATTTATGCTATGTAGTTATTTAAGTATTTGTTGCAGTTTGCTTTGACAGCAGGTGTTATATTGCGTAGTAGGATGACTGAAGGTTTTGGAAAGGACAGCTATGGAACACATTTTTTATACACATCTCACTACCTGTTAATTCGAAGTTCACTACTTTTCAGCATAGTCTGCGTTTCTTCTTTCAGCTCAATAATCCATTTTGTATTTTTTCCAGGAGAAGCTCTTCATGATACTTACTAAACTTGTTACTTATTATACCTGTTTTAATACTTGCAATTTTTTTTTACCCATTTGTGTCTATCATTTATAAAGTGATAACCTTGCTACAGCTGACTCATGACGAATGACGTTACACATTTTTCATTTATAGGAACAACCTAGAAGCAATTTTTTCTCTTATTTCTTCTTGCTTTCCCTTATAATTACCCAAAGCAATGCATTGCTAGCACAAAAACAAAATGTATTACCAGTCTCATATAATGTCACTAGTTTATGACAATTCTGAATAATACTGATCAGCTCTGAATAGTATGTCACTTTAATAATGACTTCTTAATTATCTGAATAATAATACTTTGTAATTGGCTAATAACTGCCACTGTTTATTGTAATGAGATTACTTATAATGCCCATGATTATTAATGCTATGATTGTAATTGTGTAACTGGCTAAAAATTGCCACTGTCTATTGTAATGAGACTACTTATTATGCCCATGATTATTAATGCTATGATTGTAATTGTGTAACTGAACAAAGATTGCCGCTGTTTATTGTAATACGACTACCCATGATGGCAAATTTAATTTTATGAACATTATTCTGTAATACTAAAATACTTGGTACAGAAATGTTCAATAACTAGGCTATGGACGCCGCAAACTACTTATGTAATCACTACTCAAGACTTGTGTGTTAGTTAATGTCCTTCACCTTCTGACCTAACTACCTGAAATTATTGTAACATCCATTTGTCTTGTCCATCCTCATTATCATGGAGCACTATATTTGGTTTTTGCACTAATTCTACGTTGGTGTGCCTCTTAAGAGCGTGGTGTTGACACGACATGTTGTCCACCACCGTAAGCGATGAAGACGTTATTATGGTCCCACTGTTTGGTGTACCTGGCATACTGCCAAATGATAGCATGGAATATTACTACGACGTTTCAGTGTCTTGATACGCTGATAAATACTTCTGGGAACGGAACTGCAGATTGTATCACTTAGTGTTGTGATTCTGTGGAAAGATATGGACTTTCAGTGCAGCTGTGTGCAAACTAAAGTGCTACAACCATGATGCAATCCTTTCCTTTCCTATCCTAATAGTGAAAATCATTTTTAACTAACACCATTTATGTTCATGGCCTATACATTTTTTCTCGATTTGTTGAACTCCAGTGCGAGTACACTTATGTCACCTGTCGACATGATTTTTTGCTATTATGTTTATTTATTGTGAAAATACTAAAGACATTTTTTGATTTGTTCTGAAGTGCAGTATGTGTGCACTCTTGTCATCCATATTGTATATACTTTTGTGATTTGATGATTTTTCTACCCTTGCGTTTATTTGTTATAAAAATGTTCAAAAGTTTTCAGTGCATGTGCACTTATGTGAATATGTTTTCAACTGAACTCCAGTGCCTGTGCACTCTTCTCAATTTTCAATATGATTTGTGCCTTTTCTGTATACCTTTTATGATTTCGTGATATGTTTTATGTCATTTGTTACTCATTGTATATACATTTCGTCTTTTGCTGATATGTTCTCCACTGCAGTGCATGTGCACTCATGTCCCTTGTCAACATGAATTTGATCTGAAAATGCTACAGAATCTTACAGTGCGTGTGCACTTTGTTATCTGTCAAATAATTTGTATATACATTTTTCTGATTTACTAATATGTTTTGTACTTATATTTTGTCTTGTCTGTAATGTTTGGTAATCGGTGCATGCGCACAACATTTCATTCATGTACTACATCTAAATATTTTGTAAATGTTAATTAATTAAAAGAAAAATTTGTTACGATGGCAAGTCCAAATGACTCACTATCGCTGCCAAATTTTTGCCCCCCCCAGTGGAGGGTTATGAAAGGCGTATGTACTCGTTGGCAGCGATGATGAGGCATTGTAGAATCTCTGACCAGAGCAGTTGCGCTCGAAGCGCAGTGCAGTACAGTAGTCTGTTGGAAATAGTAGCCGAGTGAGGTAGCGAGAGGTGTCTGTCAGTAGTGGTAGCGCAGAGCAGTCGGCGGGCGTCGGCACCGCAATGGTCGAGATTCAGGACAAGGTATATTATTAAGCAGCATTGCGATCAGCTAATGACGTTAATTAAGTGTAATTTCTGTAAGAATCGCCCCCAATAATAATTTTGATTTGAAAGCAATTTTTAACAAAGAATCATTCGATTTCCTTCCATTTCCTTTAAACAAAAAAATTTTCAATTAACTTCAAAAAATTTAGTTATTGCGATGCATGTGCTGCAAGCTGTGGCGCAGAATAAGAGCAGAATTTTGACATGCAGTTTTACTAAGGTAAGAAATTAATTCTGATTTTTGCACAGGGCCAAAGACCGACATTTCGGTTAAATTGAGTTTTGATTATCACTGTAGTTTCATTGTCATGGGATTATCTTACATTTTGTGTGGAGAACTTATACTTCGGTCAGATAGCTAATTTTTGTTTAATTGTCTTTGTCATTAATATTTTTGCGGGAGGTTACACTTGGCTCCATTTCTATTAAGTATTGTCATTATAAAATTTCTGTGGGGAGGTTACAATGTAGCATTCTCAACACCGACGTTTTTGAGATTCCCGATTCTCACGCAATTTTTCTGTTACTGATGTGCGGATTAGCAGCGACAGCAGCTAAAACACCTACTTGGGCATCTTCATTTGTTGCAGGTCGTGTTTAACGTTTCACATGTGGCTAAACACTTCCTGTTTCCTTAAATAACGTAACTATCCGGAGAACGGTCCGGACACTTGGATGATGTCGTCCAGAATGCTCGTTGGGTATTTTGATCACAATAGCCATACATCTACACGATATTGATCTTTGCCGCAATTGGTAAAAGGTCCATTTTAACACGGGTAATGTATCATGAAGCAAATACCGTCCGCACTGGCGGAATGTTACGTGATAACACGTACGTATACTTTTGTGACTATTACAGCGCCATCTATCACAAAGCGAAAAAAGTGGTCCAAGTAAAACACTCATATTTCTTTATGTCCTATACGAATATGTAATAAAAAATGGGAGTGCCTATTTTTAAAAAAAACGCAGTTTATATCCGTTTGACCTATGGCAGCGCCATCTAGCGGGCCAACCATAGAACCATCTGGTTTCCTCCTTCAAGCTAGACGAGTTTCGCTCTTTGTAGTTATTTCGTTTGATGCTTATTTCCTGAGATATTTGGCCCGGCCACTATCAATGGACCACCCTGTATAAGCCCGCTCTCCGTCCCACCACTGCGGTACTACCATCGCAGACGGAAGAAACCGTGGAGCAAGAGATAGCCACAGCCTTCATACCGTACAACGGCACGCTATCGGGAAAAATCGGACACATAAAATTCGGGCACGTACTGGAAAGTCACCGCATAAGAACTGTCTGTTGCTTGCCCATTAAAAGACGGACATTACTGGGGATGGTCTTGGTTGACTTCGCTTAGCGTAAGGCCAGGGTATATTAGATTTCTTGTCAATGTGGCAAGACACATATTGGACAAACTGCGGGCACCACTGAAGATCGATACGGAGAACATCAGCAGCACACACGACGAATAGACCCCAACAAGTCGGCGGTCGCAGAGCACTACCTGGCAGAGAATCATGAGATGGAATACGAATGTACCAGGATTTTATCGCAGACTTCCAAATAGTAGGACACTGACATTAGAGAAGACATCGAAATTCGCACCAAGAATAATCTTATCAATCGGGACTGCGGCTATCAGCAAGGATTGAGAATCAGCACTGGATCTAATTAAGATCATGCTCAGCAAATAAAACTATCTGAACACCGGCGCTGACAGAGGGCTCCGTCGAGTGTGACTGAACTTATTCCCTGGTGTCTCAACACGTTTCTTAATATCGTGTCTCTTTCTCTAGCGATTATTTTCCATTTATTGCTTTTCTCTGTGACTGTGATCAATCTTTTGAAGTTATAGCATCCTCCTGTAACTCCGTATTCAAATGCTATGTCTCTTCTCTTCCTGTTTCCACAGTGTATGGTTCACTTACAAGCAATACAGTGCTCCACACACTTTCAGAATTTCTTCGTTAAATTAAGCTCTATATTTGATACTGGTTGTTGACTTGCCTGTGCTTGTCTGTTTCCTGTGTTAGTCTGCTTCTTATATTCACCTTGCGTCGCCTGGCACGTGATATTTTGTGTCCAAGGTCGTAGAGCTCCACTTCATCCACTAACTGTTCCCCAATTTTGATAAGTTTTTCATTTAACTCATTTCTGCTACTCCTCTTTCTTTGATTTACTCTCAGTCCAAATTGTGTACTCCACGCATTATGTCCCCTGAAAATAGCAATGTCATCAGCGAATTTTATGACTTATAACCTTTCACCACGAATTTTAATTCCAATCTTGAATACTACTTTTCTTTCCGTCATTGCTTCTTTGATGTATAGATTAAACAATAAGGGAGAAACACTTCGTCACTGTTTTACGCCCTTGTTAATCCGAGCTCTTCTGTCTTGACCGTCCATTGGTGCTTGCACATTTTGAATATTAATAGTCTTTCCCGTTAGGTTCAATCTCTGTTTGAGATTTTAGAACAAATTGCAACATTTTACTTTGTTAAACGCTTCTTTCCATGTCGACAAGTCAAATGAAACTGTTTTGAATATCATAAGTCTCACCTCCATTATGAAGCGTAATTTCAGAACTATCTTTCTGGTGTTGGGAAATGCATGAACAATGTACTACAAGATTTTTACGTTATTAAACATCTTTGTTGCAAGACTGTATAAACAAAGTAGAGATTAGCTGAGTGAGTTTGCACCGTTCTAAGCAGACCGGCATTGTATTCACGAGCATGGAGGCTATAAATTTCCATTAGAGATGGCGCAAATGTCGAAGGGAATAAGCATGGTTAACGAAAAATGTCGTTCCCCTTTTTAAAAAATCCATGCCGATACCTCCTTGATCGGTTTATTGCAGTCCCTAAATCACGACAGCCAAACGTGGATTTGAACCCAGCTAATTCCAGTTGCTTTAATATTGCGTCACATCATGTGATGAGACCAGATTGTTCTCCAGTTCCATGTGACAAGGCGGCAAGAAAAATGCTGCGAAAATGCCAGCTGTCTTTGGAATGATCTAGAGCTCTATTGCCTTAAAAAAATAGGAGATGTGTTGCTTGTTTACGGAGAACTAACTGCCCATCAGGCAAAATTATCCGACTATTTTCTGTGTGTAGATGCTATTACTATACCATTAACTGACAGAAACTTAAATTCATATCTCTTTTGATCCTATAGGTGGGATACCACTGCGTTTCTAGTGTATCTCGATGCATTGCAGTTATTTCCTACTCCTCAATTACCACCCAGACATTACTTTTCAATAAGGAGTGCGCTTATTTTCATAGTGTGTACCTGTGTTGTCAGCAATACGCTTACTGCTGTTTGGGAAACGGATCGTGAAAATCCGACATCCCGGTATGCATGGTTACCCTGTATGATGTTATCACCAGTAGTACAGGGTGATCAAGAAGTCAGTATAAATTTGAAAACTTAATAAACCACGGAATAATGTAGATGGAGAGGTAAAAATTGACACACATGCTTCGAATGACATGAGGTTTTATTAAAACAAAAAAAAAAAAAAAAAAAAAAAACAAAGTTCACAAAATGTCCGACAGATGGCGCGTGAAAGATCTCTTGCGCGCGTCGTTTGGTGATGATCGTTTGCTCAGCCGCCACTTTCGTCATGCTTGGCCTCCCAGGTCCCCAGACCTCAGTCCGTGCGATTGTTGGCTTTGGGGTTACCTGAAGTCGCAAGTGTATCGTGATCGACCGACATCTCTAGGGATGCTGAAAGACAACATCCGACGCCAATGCCTCACCATAACTCCGGACATGCTTTACAGTGCTGTTCACAACATTATTCCTCGACTACAGCTATTGTTGAGGAATGATGGTGGACATATTGAGCATTTCCTGTAAAGAACATCATCTTTGCCTTGTCTTACGTTTTTATGCTAATTATTGCTATTCTGATCAGATGAAGCGCCATCTGTCGGACATTTTTTGAACTTTTGTATTTTTTTGGTTCTAATAAAACCCCATGTCATTCCAAGTATGTGTGTCAATTTGTACCACTCTATCTACATTATTCCGTGATTTGTTCAGTTTTCAAATTTATACTGACTTTTTGATCACCCGGTATATAGGTTAATGTTTACAGAGCTTCTGTATTACGAGGGGCGTTAATAATTACTGCAATACATTTTTTTCCTGAAAGTAGGTTGATTTTGTTCATGATTCCAATAGACTATATTATTAGCCACTCTTATGGATATAAACCCCTGTTTTCAACATAATCTCCGTTCAATGCAACGACGTTACGCCGCCTTTCTGGGAGGACCTTTATGCCCGCCTGCTATGCGGGACTACTTGTCTACATCAGAGCCAATATCTTGCTGCATCAACAACCTCCCGATCATCCACGTACTGCTGCCCGCGAAGTGCATATTTCTTTGGGTCAGTCAGATGGGATTCGGGAGGTGCGAGATCCAGGCTGTGGGATGAATCAGTAACTTTGTGAGCTCCCTTTCGGTTCACTGACTTGTGTGAGGCCTTGTCATGAATTGTCGTTTTGTTTCCGATTCGAACTCATGAACTCCCGCACAGATGGTCCTTCGTTGCTCTTTATGGCGTTCTCTTAGGAGGCGAGGAACCCAGCAAGCGCACACCTTTGAGAAGCCCAACTGATGTGTCAACGGATGTGTCAGCACTACCAACAAAGATGTCCAGTTGAGCAGCGAAGTGTTTGATCGTGATCCTTCGATCACTTCGAATGAGACTGTCCGCAAGTTACAACGTTGTAGGAGCCACAGCTGCGGCGTTCGTCCGGGCGGCACGCGAGAGATAGAACGGCTTTGCAGGACTTCGTTGCTATGATGACAAACGCCTCGCTCGACGACTCGCCGTGCTTTTCTTCATTGGCAGTTCTCCGGAGACTTCTGCAAGCGCCTATGAATATCTGCTACGTTCTAGTTTTCCGCCAAAAGGAAATAAATGACAGCCTTCTGCTTACAAGGGAACCTCCCCATCGCACCCCCCTCAGATTTAGTTATAAGTTGGCACAGTGGATAGGCCTTGAAAAACTGAACACAGATCAATTGAGAAAACAGGAAGAAGTTGTGTGGAACTGTGAAAAAATAAGCAAAATATACAAACTGAGTAGTTCATGGGAAGATAGGCAACATCAACGGGAATAGGAACGCAGGAGCGCCGTGGTCTCGTGGTAACGTGAGCAGCTGCAGAACGAAATGTCCTTGGTTCAATTCTGCCATTGAGTGAAAAGTTTAATTTTATATTTTCAGTTTATGTGACAAACTCTTATGTTTTCATCACTTTTTTGGGAGTGATTATCACATCCACAAGAAAACCTAAATCGGGCAAGGTAGAAGAATCTTTTTACCCATTCGCCAACTGTACAAGTTAGGTGGGTCGACAACATATTCCTGTCATGTGACGCACATGCCGTCACCAGTGTCGTATAGAATATATCAGATGTGTTTTCCTGTGGAGGAATCGGTTGACCTATGACCTTGCGATCAAATGTTTTCGGATCCCATTGGAGAGGTACGTCCTTTCGTCTACTAATCGCACGGTTTTGCGATGCGGTCGCAAAACACAGACACTAAACTTATTACAGTGAACATAGACGTCAATGAACGAACGGACAGATAATAACTATGCAAAAATAAAGAAAGTAAAATTTTCACTCCAGGGAAGACTTGAACTAAGGACCTCTCGTTCTGGAGCTGCTCACGTAACCACGGGACCACGGCGCTCCCGAGCTCATATTGTCCATGATGTTGCTTATGTGACCCATGGACTACTCAGTTTGCATATTTTGCTTATTTTTTCACAGTTCCACACAACTTCTTCCTGTTTTCTCAATTGATCTGTGTTCAGTTTATTAAGGCCTATCCACTGTGCCAACTTATAACTAAATCTGAGGGCGGTGCGATGAGGAGGTTCCCTTGTTAGAAGCCACCTGCGTTACAGTCGCCATTTTGATGGATACGTATAGCGCCGCCATCTATCTGAACTTCATGAAACCATAGGCGCTGAAGCGAGAATATTCCACGATGTCGCACAGCAAATTCCGCATTTTTTCAACCGAAATCGGCCAAGAGAGAATGTGTTGCGTTACTTATTGAACGATCCTAGTAGATATTGAGTCAAATGATTATCAAATTAATTTATCGAACGATTGTGTGATGTAGGGCAAATACTTGAAATGCAGCTGTATATCGCCTGCATGTGGTACGCAGTACTAAACATTTTCACGTGGAAGCTGACACCTGATTTCCTGCCCTCCGCTAAACATCAAACATTCTGGCGCCAGAAATCCGTTCTGTAAAGGTTACAAGGTTTATTTATTGTTCCGTAATTAGGGAACACATTCCGAGCACTGTATGTCAGTTACAGCTTCGTTCTCCGTTAACTAGAGTATCCCTTCATTATTAAATGTCTGTTCTGGTAATTTCACTGTCAGTATAGCGTAATGTTTGCTTTTCGACGTGGCTACATCATTGTCCTCCTGTACGCTTCGATATTTCTGTTTAGATACGACTTTCCGCAATATGTCCTGTACATCGTCGTATACCTCTTGTTCAGTCCGGTGTTACCACTAGTAGTTAACATCGCGCGTGTGAGGCTAACGTCATATTGGGCAACACAATCAGCCGTTTTGACCCAAAATTAAATAGGTTCCATGTAATTAACCTGACTGGATGCGTCATGTGTGTTGACAGCGAACGTGCTGGGGATCGAGCGAAAAGGTAAGTTCTGGTTCTAAGAAGAGACTAAAAAAAAACACAGCATTGCATGCAGAAGGCTAAATTTTGTAAGGGAAACAATTGTGATACCGATTTTCGGTTTCTGAGAAAGCGTGATAAAATTTGATTAGGAGCAATGAGATTTAGTGCAAAAGCATTCTCTTCAACCCAGACTAATGGAATCTCCAGCATATCGTACCAATGTTCATTTTCAAATTAGTATTTTGCTTAAGTGAATGCCTGTGGTGTGCAGACCTAATGATTAACCACTGCCTTACTGAAGGTAGTTAACGTTTGCTGGCTACAACTCACACACTAATTATCATATTCAACTTGTAATTCGTACTTTCCTCATATTATCTTTGAAAACTCAGGGGTGAGGGTCTGGTTTTTAGGAGGTCGGTTATTTTGAGTTAATGTTTACATTTGCAGTCTGTAAACCACTGTTAGGTGTATGTATTATCACATAGGAGTATATCCATGAAGATTCTGGAAGACTTACAACATTGAACTTTGTATGTTAAGTTGCCTACAATAAGGGGCTGGGGTTACCTACATGCAGGGGTAATTAGTCGCAATTCAAGATGTCTATCACGTGACGATCCATGCTTCCTCCACTATCCCTTTACCCTCTCTGCTCCCTCCCCTTTCCTGCTCCTCCCCCTCTTTCTCCAGCCAACGACAGCCCTGTAATTCAGGGGCTATTAAAATGAAATAGCCAATTAAAATCCAAGATGGTGGATGTAACCCAGTTGTGACAGCGGAAAATTAAAAAAAATTAAATAAATCCAAGATATGGACTATACCAGTTGTGGTTTGTAACCGTTCCCTTCCCCTCCCACTCCGCCACCCCTCCCACAACCACTCTCTCCCCTCCCCACCAATCACATCCCAATAATTTACACGCCATTAAAATGAAACGACCAGGCACAATGGAGCCACAGAGCACCCATCTTCCCTGTGCTCAATATTGTCTGGGTGATACGATTTTTTCACCACTCTCAAAAATATTCAACGACCTGAATTATTCAACAAAAGTTACATAAAGAGTATGACTTCCAGTACTCAAAGTCTAAAATATACCAGCAAAGGCACAGACGTACACAAGCACAAACATGTATACGAGGTGCGGCTAGAAAGAAACCGGACTGATGTTGGAAAAAACATTTATTTGCAATTATTTACAATTTCATGTTATCTCCTTCAATGTACTCTCCTCCTCGGTCTCTACACCGCTCCATACGAATTTTCCACTGTTCATAGCAATGCTGCAGATCATTTTCGGTAAGTCCATACATGTCGCTTTTTCTTTTACTGCTTCAACAGTCTCAAATCTAGTTTCTTTCAAAGCTGACTTGACTTTAGGGAAAAGAAAAAAGTCACAGGGGGCCAAATCAGGTGAGTAGGGTGGATGATCTAAGATGGGAATTTTGTGTTTTGCCAAAAACGTCACTGTGAGCTGGGGCATTGTCTTGGTGAAGGATCCATGACTTTTTCTCCACAAATCGTTCCGTTTTCTCCGTACTCGCTCACGTAGGGTAGCCAGGATGCTAATGTAGTAATGCTGATTCACTGTTTGTCCCTCTGGTACCCAATCAATGTGCACAATCCCTTTGATGTCAAAAAAAAAAACAATCATCATTGCCTTGAATTTCGATTTTGACATTCGTGCTTTTTTTGTCGTGGAGAACCAGGAGTTTTCCAATGCATCGATTGGCGTTAAGTTTCTGGATCGTAAGTAACAAACCACGATTCATCGCAAGTAATAACATTTTGTAAGAAGGTGGGATCACTTTCAATGTTTTCCAGGATGTCAGAACAAATCATTCTTCAGCGTTCCTTCTGTTCAATTGTGAGACACTTTGGAACCATTTTTGAACACACTTTGTTCATGTTGAAACTTTCATGAAGAATCTGCCTAACACTTTCCTTGTCAACTCCTGTTAACTCAGACACTGCTCTGATTGTTAAACGGCGATCTTGTCGAACAAGTTTACCGATTTTTTCAATGTTTGCATCAGTTTTTGCTGACAATGGTCTGCCAGTGCGAGTGTCATCACTGGTGTCTTCGCGGCCATCTTTAAATCGTTTAAACCACTCAAACACTTGTGTTCGCGATAAACAATCATCGCCGTACACTTGTTGTAACATTACAAACGTTTCACTTGTAGATTTTCCTAGTTTGAAACAAAATTTGATGTTAACACGCTGTTCTTTCTGTACATTCAACATTTTCCGACGCACAGACAAGATGTCAACTACTTAAAGCAGACGCCACGGGCAGACTGAGTGCAGGAGGCAGATGAAACTCGAGCAGTAGGCGGAGCGAGAGTCACGTGACAGGCCACGCGACTTTCAGCCTTATTGCATTCGTTTTATTGTTTCACCAGTACTAGTCCGGTTTTTTTCTAGCCACACCTCGTATGCATGCTGACATACACACACAAAAACACACTCAGAAATTTAGGAGGGGGGAGAAGATAATGTATCGATAGAAAATATAATTGTCTTATTAACATCCTAATATTTCTTTTTGTTAGCATTTGGATTAGGTATAGTAAATCATTAGCTTAATACGAATTTTCAAAGAAAACAGCAGTATTTAACAACTGAAACTATGGTGTCAAGGCTCTCTAAAGCCTTTGCAGCCTGTATGTTCTATTTTTCCAAGGTAAATGATGATCTCCCTACATACAGACAGCCGTTCGGCACTAAACATTCTACACCCTGTAAATCTTTTACACATTTACAAGTTTAAATTTTCTCTATCCCTCTGCAGTGCTTATTGTAATTAGGCAACATTATTATAATACATTACACAGAGAATGAAAGAAATATAGTTTTCCCTTGCTGACATTATTTCTGATTTATGTATCACAGTAAATATTCAAGCAACAACGTTATGATATACTGCAGACGGAATTAAAGGCTCTTATGATTAATGAGCAATAACAGTTTAATATATTTCACTAGGAATGAAATAAATACAGTTACCCCCTCAATATTATGAACAGCAAGATTAAGTTCATACCCTGGCATGGAGCGACTATAATGTTTGACTGACTTTGATATCAACGAGTTTTTGACTTGGGAAAAACATTGTCTACTTCGATGTCATGCTCCTAAAATGACTGTAACACGATTCTGGCCTTGTGACACGAACCGTTATCCTACTGGAAGATGCTGTCACCTTTGAGGAAGACGTCCGGCATGAAGAGATGCAGGTGGTCCGCAGTGGTCTTGACGTAGTCCAACAGCTGCCACAGTACCTTCAGTGCCATCACAGGTCCCACGGAAGTCCATGTGAATGTTCCCCATACAGTTACACTAATGGCAAAGGCCTGCATTCTTGGCAGCGTTGGCCGGCCGCTGTGGCCGAGCGGTTCTAGGCGCTTCAATCCGGAACCGCGCTGCTGCTACGGTCGCAGGTTGGAATCCTGCCTCGAGCATGGCTGTGTGTGATGTCCTTAGGTTAGTTAGGTTTAAGTAGTTCTACGTCTAGGGGACTAATGACCTCAGATGTTAAGTCCCATAGTGCTCAGAGCCATTTGAACCATTTGGCAGCGTTGTACGATTGATTGGTTGATTTGGGGGAGGGGACCAAAGAGCGAGGTCATCGGTCCCATCGGATTAGGGAAGGTGCTCTTCCAAAAGAACTATCCCTGCATTTGCCTGAAGCAATTTAAGGAAATCACGGAAAACCTAAACCAGGATGACCGGACGCGGATTAGAACCGTCGTCCTTCCGAATGCGAGTCCAGTGTGTTAATTAGTGCGCCACCTGGTATCGTTGGTTATTTCGGGTAGCCGTTCGCCTGGATGACAACATATCTAGACACGACCATTGATCTGGTGTAGCAAGACACTTGGTTCATCCAGCTAGGTGAGAAGTTTCCATTGATCCATGACACAGTGTCAATTATGCTGAGCCGAATGCAAATGTTACTAGCGATTCGCTGTGTCAACGTGGGAACACACAGGGATCGTCTGATATGAAGCCTGACATTCAGCTTGCGCCAGCATTGCACTGTCTCATCATAAATGCCACAGATCATTGCATTTCCTGCTTTACAGATCTCGAGGTTCTGTGACGAAACGGTGACGTACAGAAACATGTCCCTTAATCGTGGTTTCAATGTCTTCCCACATGTGAAGATATACAAAGTGTAATTCAGCATGTAAGATGAGATAGAGACCTGATAACCACTAACAATTAGAACACGGTAGTGGGAGAAGGAATAGTAGACAGAGACTCGGTAGCAAAAATGAGAGAGGAGAAAGACTAATTGAGTTCTGAAATAGATTTTAGCTTTTAATAGCGAATATACCAAAAATCGCAAGAGGAGGGGTTATACATGGAAACATACATTGAACATTTGGAAAATATCTATAACATGAAAGGACAGTATGATAGGTCATGTGATAGGAATATTTTCATGGCGCTAAAGGGAGTCGGTATTCCATGCAAGGGAAGACAAAGAACTGAGACAAATAACTGACACTCTGAGTACAAATTAACAGACGAGAGGAATTTATAAATCTCTTCTTTTTGACAGTTAGAGCTTCTGTTGAAAGAGTCTGGGATTGAGGTTATTATGAAGGGATGCTTACATTTTATTTAACATTTCGATAACTTGTAAAAGAGGAACGTACGCAGTAACATATACTGTTTCAATAAAATATTTTAGGAAATACACTTCTTTCCACTCTTTCGATCGCTGTTTCATATGACATCGTAAGTGACTTTTCTGCTGTAAGACGGGTTGTTGTGCACAACGGATATGACGTGAAGATGGATGATAGTGCCGAAATTTAGTGATCGGAAGGAAACACAACGATCGAGAGAATGCAAATAGGCGTATCAACCATAAAAAAGGATCGAGGATGGTTTTTTACTGAAAAATATGTTGTTGTGGTCTTCAGTCCAAAGACTGGTTTGATGCAGTTCTCCATACTACTCTATCATATGCAAGATCTTTCATCTCCGAATAACTACAGCAGCCTACATCCATCTGAATCTGCTTACTGTACTCATCTCTTGGTCTCCCTCTACGATTTTTGCCCCCCACACTTCCCTCCATTACTAAACTGGTGATCACTTGATGCCTCATAACGTGTCCTACCAACCGATCCCTTCTTCTAGTCAGGTTGTTCCCACAAATTTCTCTTCTGGCCAATTCTATTCAGTACCTCATTAGTTACGGGATCTACCCATCTAATCTTCAGCATTCTTCTGTAGCACCACATTTCAAAATATTCTATTCTCTTCTTGTCTAAACTGTTTATTGTTCAAGTTTCACCTCCATACATGCCTACACTCCACACAAATACATTCAGAAAGGAGTTCCTGACACTTAAATCTATACTCGATGTTAACAAATTTCTCTTCTTCAGAAACGCTTTTCCTGCCATTGACAGTCTGCATTTTATATCCTCCCTACTTCGACCATCATCAGTTATTTTGCTTCTCAAATACCAGACTTCATTTACTACTTTTAGTGTCTCATTTCCTAATCTAATTCCCTCTGCATCACCTGATTTAATTCGACTACACTCTATTATTATAGTTTTGCTGTTGTTGACGTTCATCTTATATCCTCCTTTCCAGATACTGTCCATTTCGTTCAACTGCTCTTCCAAGTCCTTTGCTGTCTCTGACAGAATTACAATGTAACCAGCAAAGCTCAATGGACTTTAATTCCTGCTCCAAATTTTTCTTTCATTACCTTTACTGCTTACTCGATATGCAGATTAAATACCATAGGCTACAACCCTGTCTCACTCCCTTCTCAATCACTGTCTTCCTTTCATGCTCAGAGACTCTTATAACTGCCATCTGGTTTCTGTAAAAATTGTAAATAGCATTTCGCTCCCTGTATTTTACTCCTGTTACCCTTAGAATTTGAAAGAGAGTGTTTCGGTCAATATTGTCAAAAGCTAAGTCTACAAATGCTATCAGCGTAGGTTTTCCTATCTTCTATGAGAAGTCGTAGGGTCAGTATTGCATCGCGTGTTCCTACATTTCTCCGGAATCCAAACTGATCTTCTCCGAGGTCAGCTTCTAACAGGGTTCGTGTTAGTATTTTGCAACTGTGACTTATGAAACTGATGATTCGGTAATTTTCGCACCTGTCAGCACCTGCTTTATTTGGAATTGGGATTATTACCGTATATTCTTCTTGACGTCTGAGAGTATTTCGCCTATTTCATAGATCTTGCTCACTGGGTGGAACAGTTTTGTCATGGCCGGCTCCCCAAACCTGTCAGTAGCTCTAAGGGAATGTTCTCTACTCCCGGGGCCTTGTTTCTACTTAAGTCTTTCAGTGCTTCTTCTATCTCATCTTCCTCTACGTCTTCTTCCATTATATTGTCCTCAAGTACATCTTTGTATGGACCCTCTATACACTCCTTCCACCTTTCTACTTTCCTTTCTTTGCTTGGAGCTGGTTTCCCGTCTTAGCTCTTGATATCCACACCGGTGGTTCTCTTTTTTTCCAAAGATCTCTTTAATTTTCCTGAAGGCAGTATCTATCTTACACCCAGTGATATGTTCTTCTACAACTTTACATTTGATCTCTAGACATTCGTGCTTAGCCATTTTGCACTTCCTGTCGATATCATTTTGTGAAAGTTTGTATGCCCTTTCGGCTACTTCGTTTATTGCATTTTTGTGTTTTTTCCTTTCATCGATTATATAGTATGTTACCCAAGGATTTCTACTAGCCCTCGTCTTGTTACCTACTTGACCCTCTGCTGCCTTCACTATTTCATCCCTCAAATCTGCACAGTCTTCTTCTACTATATTCCTTTCTCCCGCGCTTGTAAATCGTTCCATAATCCTCCCTCTGTAACCCTCTACCACCTCTTTCAGCCTGTCCAGGTCTCGTCTCCTTAAATACCTGCCTTTTCGCAGTTTCTTCAGATTCAATTTGCAGTTCATAACCAATGTGTAAGAGGTCCGAGCAGATGTAATTTCGATGTATTGCTCACGCGCTGCCTGCGATATGTAAGGTATAAAAGAATCTCAGACCAGAGAGCAGTGTTGACTGCAGTAGGAACTGTGTAACTGTAGCAGTAAGTTGTTGCTAGCGAGCAGCCTGGTGTATCGTGTTGGCTGGGCCGGTCGTGGTGCAGCGATGCCGGAGCCTGAGCATTATTTTATAAGGTAAAAGCAGCCTCGCGCAAATGTAGTATTGTTATCTCAAGTCCCATGTAAATGCTTTAAAAATATCCTAATAATAATCTTTCTTATAAAAAATAATTTTTAACAACCATTCATTTCAATTTAAAGAATTTACTAATTTCTCCAATCCATGATCATGCCGATTATTGCAAAAGAAAAATCAGTTGTTTCCTTTCATAAATGACAAATCTATCGGCCAGCATTGCACAGGACTGTGCCAGAAAAATTTATTGTAAGAGCAGATATATATGCGTTATCCGGCGACTTCATTGAGGTAAGAACTTTTCTTTTTATTCAGAACGATCTTTCAGGGCCATGACGCAGCACTGCTGACGTCCAAAATTTACCAGGTTAAATTCACAGTCAATTATTGAAAAGTTATAAGTGAGCGACAATTTAATTGAGAGGTTAGTTACATTGTATTATTACCAGGTTACTGAATGTGAACGACATAAATATAACTTTTTTTACTGTTGAGAAGTTTAGGAATTTTTCTGTTTTTGAGGTTACACTACATGAGGATATTATTTATAGTATTTATTTTATTTTGTGGGGAGGTTACACTTGACGACAACCGCCCAGGATCGTATTTCTTTGTGAATTTCTGAGAAGTAGTCAGTTATATATCTGCTCTTATTTACTTAAATGTAATTTGCTTCTGGCGCAACGCATTTACTAACTTGTCACTCTTTCTTTCACAGATCATAGGCAATTTATTACTCTTTGTTGTAATCGTGTTTGTTACATTTTTGCTTCGTCTTTGTTTCATTTTGTGCTTAATTTTGATTTGTGAAAAATGCCGCGAAAAACTGTTAACAGTACATCGCGATGTGCAATGAGTGAAATAGCCCACTCGAATAATTTGACCGACAATACTTGCGACACTCTGTGTAATAGTGATAATCCCCTAATTACAGATAATCAGTGTGTGCCGATCACTAGTAATGATATTGATCCTAATGATGAGCAAACAAATTCAATTATGTCCACCGTAAATGTAACAATTGATGACGCGGCATGTTCCGTTACAATGAACGCTTTCCAGTTAGACACGCATGATTTGCAAAATATACGTAGCGAACAGATAATTGTTTCTAACGAAGGTGAACAATATTCACAAAATACGTCAAATTTATTTGATTCCGATGTAATGACCAACAGTGCACATGCTATTGGCAAACCTTTTTGTGAATCAAACAATGACCAAATGGTTACACAAAACGCGACAAATGCAGACACATCATCACACTGCACAGAGAATACGGCAGCTAATTTTGGCATGGATCAAGTTATGGCAGTATTGCTACAACTTAATGAAAATCTCAAACAGTGGAAGAAAGAACAAAACAACCATTTCAAACAACTTAATGAAAAATACGACAACCATTTCAAACAACTTGCTGAATCGTGCAAACTACTTATCCAAAGTTTCAAACAGTCGAATGAAAAACACGACAACTTTAATGAACAGAACAAACAACTTAGTGAACAGACTACAGCCGTTGCCGTGCAACGTCATGATACTAAAGAACAATTACGTGAGGAAAGTAAGGCTTGTGATAGGAACAGAAGTGAAAAATTAAGTAATACACATGTAGCTACAACGAAATTACTTAGAGATGAAATTAGTGCAGTCGCTAAACAATGTCCTGAAAATGCAACACAGTTACGCAACGAGTTTAAATTAATTTCAGCAGAACTTTCACGCACTCTGGAAGCGAAAGTCGATAAGAAATGTGAACAACAGAACAGCCAAATTGACGAACGTTTTAAAGTGGCAGAATTGAAAAATGTTTCAGTCTCTAACACGTCACAGCATACGCCAAATTCTGAACATTTCTCACACTCACACATCCAGTGTAACTTAGGTGATTTAGAGAGAGTACGTGACTTAGAAGATTCCGAACAGACACAGGCAAATAGAGTCTCATGCTATCCTGAACCTACTCAGACACTCAGAGACGAAAATTTTGATTATAAGCACTTTCTATCCGTTAGGAAATTTAAGTTATTTAAAAATGACAGAACACAAATACACCCTTTCGACTGGATACAACGATTTGCTTTTGCATTTCCACCAGCTTGGCCTGTAACGCAGAAACTAGAATTGGACTGGATGCAACAATTTACTTTTGAATTTTCACCGGCATCGCCTCTAATGCAGAAACTAAAATTTATTTGCAGCGCGTAATTGACCTCAGGGGATTCATTACACTTCGATGAATATGTGCCGTAGCGTGCACAGGGCCCCGAGCCGTAGTAGTGCTGTTTCCTCTTTAGTTTTCTGCACTGCTGCCCTCTCTTTTACTATCGTTTATATCTATCAAAACAGCTCTTCAACACTCGATCTATCTAGGATTAGAAATGAGTAAAGAAAACCCGATATGACAAGTTTTACCGAAAGTGACAATTTTCATGAGACACTCCAGAACTACCAGCGTAATTTTAATGACAGACAAAATTATAATCATCAGTATGTACAAAATTATCAGCAACGGGAACCACATTTTGGTAACAATAGAGGTTTTTCCCAACAACAGCAACAAAACCAGCCGGTTCGCATACCTAACCAACAATGTAGTCTGCAAGGTCAACCAAGCTTTAATGTTTCGCCGCCTAGACGTATAGCGTCGGCTCCACCAAATAGTAACGCACAGCAACAAGGAAATCACTATGTACGGAAGACACATCATTTCAACTCGTATCGCAACGCGCCGTATAGCAATGATTATTATGACAGACGTAAATGTAATGAGCATAGTTTTCAGCGTAACAGTCGGTCTTACCAGCAGCAGAATCATCCGCAACAACAAATTATCATGAACGAACCAGACAGTTGATATCATCCCGAACCTAATACGTCAGGACGAAATAACAGAACAGTACAAATAATCGAGATGCCACAGTATCCTCCCGCAAATAACAGCACGTCAGAAAGAATTTGACTAGATACAGTACAGGCTGCATCTTCCAGCAACGCAAGCAATACTTTTGACATTACTTTTGACGACATCCGAGACACTCTTTCGCATGAAAAACCTGTTATTCAAAAAACCATTTCCCACCCTGTCATTGAAGTAAAGATTTGATCATCCAAATTTTCAGCAGTAATCGATTCTGGATCACCTATGTCAGTTATAAATGAAGAAACCTTCAACGAATGTAACAAAGAGAATACCTATCCTACGTTACCATTAGACAAAACTAAAGTAAAAGGAGCATTATCTAGTTAAGGAGTAGATGAAAAATTACAGACACACTTATCGTTTTGTACTGCAGGTCATACGTTCCACTCAAATTTTTGGATTGTTCCCTTATTGACAACAGACGTTATTCTAGGTACGAATTTTTTGGTACAATACGACGCAATTATTGACTTTCAAAATTCCTATTTAATGTTAAAGGATGAAAATGTACAACTGACATTAGAATTTCAGCACTCTTTATCTGTAGAAGAACAAACAATTAATCGAACAGAGGTCATTTCTACATCGCGTTACATAGACTGTCATTTGACATTGTTCACAGATACGTACGTACACAACTGTAATACTCCAGACGAAGCCAGACGTTATGCAAATGATTTCTGATAAAGCAAAGCAAAGCAGTGCAAATACAGACGACGAACGTACAGAGCTACGCAATATTCTTTTTCAGCAAGCTCCAGTTTTTGACAACGTCCCTGGTACTATGTCCAGTTTTATGTATGAATTTCAAGTTAAACAGCACGACACATTTAAAGCCAAACATTATCCCATTCCTTATATTCACAGAGAACAAGTTAAGAAAGAATTGCAAGCTATGCTTGACCAAGGAATTATTGAACCGGCAGTTAGCCCGTACATAAACCCGCTCCATATTGTTAAGAAAAAGGATGGTTCACTTCGCCTCGAACTTGATTCGCGTCACATCAACGACATTATTATTAATGAAACAGATCGCCCACAGACACTAGAAGAACTTCTACAGAAATTTCATGGTACTGCTATTTATTCCACATTAGATTTGAAATCGGGATTTTGGCAAATTCAGCTCCATCCGAACTGCAGAAAGTACACAGCATTTCTCTGTTTTGGTGACTGTTATCAATTTTATAAATTACCGGTCGGTTTAACAATTTCTTTAGCAGCATTTATGCGCGGTTTGAATACTATACTTCCGACAGAACTTAAAGACAGAATCACAACATATGTAGACGACATCCTTATCGCAGAATCTAACTGGTCTGAACACAATTTGATTCTGGAACAACTGTTGCATACTTTTCGTGCACAAGGACTCACAGTTAATCTTAGCAAATCGCACTTTGGTAAAACTTCGATAAAATTTCTTGGACATGTAATTTCAGCAGAAGGCATTGCGCCTGACCCGGAAAAACTTCAGGCTTTACGTGACATTACTGTTCCTAAGACGAAGAAACAATTACGCGGCTTTTTGGGTTTAATTAACTTTTTCCGTAAATTTATTCATTACTCTGCTTTAGACACCCCTAGATTATGCCAGTTGACGGGTAAAACACTATTTGGTCGTGGGATAGCCAAGCACAGTCTGAATTTGTCAATCTGAAACAAGCTTTGTTGAATGCACCACTTTTATCACACTCAGGTCTTACTAGAAATTTTTCCATTGCCACCGACAGTTCTAACACCGCTTTAGGCGTACACACTTTTCAGGAAAATGAAGAAGACGGTACTACAGTAATTAAAAACATCGCCTTTGCAAGTCGCATTCTGTCACCTGCTGAACGCAATTATTCTGTTACAGAACTTGAAACATTATGTGTTGTATGGGCATTTACGAGATTCAGGCATTTTCTTTATGGACGACATACGACCCTTTACACAGATCATAGAGCTATCCAGTTTTTACTCTCAGCAAAATTTTCACATGACAGATTAAGCAGATGGAAACTTTATTTACAGGAATTTAATTTTACAATTGTTCACATTCCCAGTACACAAAATGTTGTAGCAGACGCACTATCCAGTTCTCTCAGCAACAATCAGCAAGACATCGCAACCAACTTCTGCCAAGCAAATTTTAGCGTCCTGTACATCCAACAAGTTGCATTTGAAAATTTCATTTCGTCGTCATTACGAGACATAGCACAGGGGCAGAGCAAAGACAACGTATGGAAAGAAATAAACACCTTTGGCAAGATAGGAATAATGTTACCATTAGAAACCATTACACTATACGCAATAATATTCTGTTTCGCCGCTCTCACCCTGACAGCAACAATTGGTTATTATGTATTCCTGACGAGCTTGTTAACAAATTAATTTGGTATACTCATTTAAGTTACGCACGTTATGGAGCCAGAAAATGTTTTCTTATACTGAGACAGAAATGTTATTTTGCCAACATGGAGAAACGTATACGACGAGTTTTAGCGTAATGTAAAATCTGCCAGAAAGCTAAGTCAGACACGACTTCACATATTCCTCCGTTACATCCCACTGTACCCATTAAATTGAGACACATGGCCGCTGTAGACATTTTTGGTCCGATTCCCAGAACTAATAGAGGTTTTTGCTACATCTTTGTCGCTGTTGAATTCACTTCGAAATTTGTTACCTTCACTCCGTTACGCAAAGCTACTGCTAAATCTGTTTCAAATGCATTTGTAAAACATTTTTTATTTCATGTAGGGCATGTATTGAAAGTAATTTCCGACAATGGACCACAGTTTCGATCTGCTATATGGACACGTATGTTACGAACAAAAAACATTTCTCCGACCTATATATCCAAGTATCACGCTTCTTCGAACCCTTGTGAACGTCTAATGAAAGAAATTGGTAAACTATGTAGAATATACTGCCATAAAAAACATATTGATTGGGAAACACACATACTCTCATTCCAGGATGTAATTAACTCCATACCAAATGAATCTACTATGCTATCTCCGACTGTTATACTGAAAAATGTTGAACCACCCAACAAAATTAAGGAACTAGTATCTTTTCCTACATCTCGTCGACTACGCCACCATGAAATAATTGACATTGCGCTCTAAAACATCAAATGTGCCGCAGAGCGCCGGAGGAGACAGCAAAAACCGGTTTGTACACGCCGTGACTTTCACATAGGACAGAGGATATTAGTACGTACACACTATTCATCCAACAGAGGAAAGAGTAGATGCAGTAAATTTGAGCTTCTATTCGGAGGTCCATATCGAATTCGCAGTATTCCTCACCCCAATGTAGTACAAGTCGAAACTTTGAGAACCAGAAAAAGCAAGGGCAATCACCATGTCTCCAATATTAAACCCTTTACTGAATGAATATACTTTATGATTTATCACACTGTAATGCCATTTCCTGAATTTTATATGACCACTTATGCAATTATATTTATATGAACACTTACTGATGATTATCTTATTTTTTACTGGCAAGTGCCCGGCAAGGTAAGGTTAGCAGGTCGCTTTTCTTGTCGTTACACATCAGACCGTGCACATTTTTCCAGATAAACTTATATATTTTATGACCACTTATGCAATTCTGTCTATGTGACTACTTACTGATGATTATCATATTTTTCCTTGGCAAGTGCCCGGCAAGGTAAGGTTAGCAGGTCGCTTTTCTTGTCGTTATATATCAGACCGTGCACATTTTCCATTTTTCGTGTATGTATGATTGTTTTCCTGTTTTCTTTGTATGCACTACGAAATCTTTAAGATATAACAAACACCAGTTGACTTTGACATTTTTCCTTATGATATCTCAACATCGTGACTATTTTATATTTTTTTTGCTACTACATTATGATACTCTGTGTACATTTTTTTTGCACGTGAAAACTGTCTATGTTTTTGACCTAATACGTTTTCTGTCATGTTATGCTGTATGCTTAATTATATAGCTAGAAACAAGCTTTTATTTAATGAGTATATGATTTAAATGCAAGATATTAATCCTTATTCATCATTTTCAGAAAGCAATAACGTGTAAAAGAAATAAATTAAAGAAACCACAGTGGTTTACTATGAAATGGGAATTTCACCATCAGAATGAAGGAAAGAAAATGCAATATTTTGTCATGAAGAGTAAATGGATCAGAATTAACAAGCATTAACCGGAATATACTATACACATCGTATGATAGCAGTCTTGACTAATTATTTTTCTTTCAGAATACGATGTGATTGATGCAGGCTGTCAGACAGAACCACACATCTTAGTTTTAGTGATGAAATATGCTAGAAATAAGAAACTCTATACTATGAATAGTTGTATGAAGTAAATGGTAATATGAATAATGAATAATGGAGTGTCTTTTTTGCAGATGATAATAAATGATAATGAATAGTTATATGAAGAATATGCTAAAATGAATAATGAAGTTTTTCTTTGCAGGTGATGATAGTGATGAAGTTTGGTAATATGAATAATGAAGTTTTTCTTTGCAGATGATGATAATGATGACGTTTATATATTTACTATTAGTTAAGAGATGCTATGTAGTTATTTAAGTATTTGTTGCAATTCGTTTTGACAGTATGTCTTATGTCGCGTGGTATAATGACTGAATGTTTTGGAAAGGACAGCTAGAGTACATACATATTGATTACACGTTTCATTACCTGTTAATTCGAAGATCACTACTTTTCAGCATAATATGCGTTTCTTCTTTCAGCTCAATAATCCATTTTGTATTTTTTCCAGGAGAAGCTATTCATGAAATTAATGTGCTATAAGCAGTTAGTCATTAAACCTGTTCTAATACTTGCATTTTTTTTACCCATTTGTGTGTATCATTCATGAATGTGATCACATATACTCTACTTTTTTCATAACCTTGCTATAGCTGACTCATGACGAATGACGTTATTAATTCTTATTTCCAGCAATAAGTCAAAAGCAAATATTTTCATGCCCCAACAATTAATTATCGATCTCAACGCAATGCATTCCTAGCACAAAAACATATATTACCAGTCCCAGCTTTTACCGGTATACAACCAAATAATGCTACCAGTTTAAGATACATTTCTAGTCCTAAATGTAACGCAAATTTCTCTGATGTATTGATTCGATTATGTCTATGTATTATTGTAATACAGACTTTGAATAATAGTTCCAATGTCTTATATTTTAAATTCTACATCTACATCTATACTCCGCGAGCCACCTTACGGTGTGTGGCGGAGGGTACTTATTGTACCACTATCTGATCCCCCCTTCCCTGTTCCATTCACGAATTGTGCGTGGGAAGAACGACTGCTTGTAAGTCTCCGTATTTACTCTAATTTCTCGGATCTTTTCGTTGTGATCATTACGCGAGATATATGTGGGCGGTAGTAATATGTTGCCCATCTCTTCCCGGAATGTGCTCTCTCGTAATTTCGATAATAAACCTCTCCGTATTGCGTAACGCCTTTCTTGAAGTGTCCGCCACTGGAGCTTGTTCAGCATCTCCGTAACGCTCTCGCGCTGACTAAATGTCCCCATGACGAATCGCGCTGCTTTTCGCTGGATCATGTCTATCTCTTCTATTAATCCAACCTGGTAAGGGTCCCATACTGATGAGCAATACTCAAGAATCGGACGAACAAGCGTTTTGTAAGCTACTTCTTTCGTCGATGAGTCACATTTTCTTAGAATTCTTCCTATGAATCTCAACCTGGCGCCTGCTTTTCCCACTATTTGTTTTATGTGATCATTCCACTTCAGATCGCTCCGGATAGTAACTCCTAAGTATTTTACAGTCGTTACCGCTTCCAATGATTTACCACCTATGGCATAATCGTACTGGAATGGATTTCTGCCCCTATGTATGCGCATTATATTACATTTATCTACGTTTAGGGAAAGCTGCCAGCTGTCGCACCATTCATTAATCCTCTGCAGGTCTTCCTGGAGTACGTACGAGTCTTCTGATGTTGCTACTTTCTTGTAGACAACCGTGTCATCTGCAAATAGCCTCACGGAGCTACCGATGTTGTCAACTAAGTCATTTATGTATATTGTAAACAATAAAGGTCCTATCACGCTTCCTTGCGGTACTCCCGAAATTACCTCTACATCTGCAGATTTTGAACCGTTAAGAATGACATGTTGTGTTCTTTCTTCTAGGAAATCCTGAATCCAATCACAAACCTGGTCCGATATTCCGTAAGCACGTATTTTTTTCACTAAACGTAAGTGCGGAACCGTATCAAATGCCTTCCTGAAGTCCAGGAATACGGCATCAATCTGCTCGCCAGTGTCTACGGCACTGTGAATTTCTTGGGCAAATAGGGCGAGCTGGGTTTCACATGATCTCTGTTTGCGGAATCCATGTTGGTTATGATGAAGGAGATTTGTATTATCTAAGAACGTCATAATACGAGAACACAAAACATGTTCCATTATTCTACAACAGATTGACGTAAGTGAAATAGGCCTATAATTATTCGCATCTGATTTATGACCCTTCTTGAAAATGGGAACGACCTGTGCTTTCTTCCAGTCGCTAGGTACTTTACGTTCTTCCAGAGATCTACGATAAATTGCTGATAGAAAGGGGGCAAGTTCTTTAGCATAATCACTGTAGAATCTTAAGGGTATCTCGTCTGGTCCGGATGCTTTTCCGCTACTAAGTGATAGCAGTTGTTTTTCAATTCCGACATCGTTTATTTCAATATTTTCCATTTTGGCGTCCGTGCGACGGCTGAAGTCAGGGACCGTGTTACGATTTTCCGCAGTGAAACAGTTTCGGAACACTGAATTCAGTATTTCTGCCTTTCTTCGGTCGTCCTCTGTTTCGGTGCCATCGTGGTCAACGAGTGACTGAATAGGGGATTTAGATCCGCTTACCGATTTTACATATGACCAAAACTTTTTAGGGTTCTTGTTTAGATTGTTTGCCAATGTTTTATGTTCGAATTCGTTGAATGCTTCTCTCATTGCTCTCTTTACGCTCTTTTTCGCTTCGTTCAGCTTTTCCTTATCAGCTATGATTCGACTACTCTTAAACCTATGGTGAAGCTTTCTTTGTTTCCGTAGTACCTTTCGTACATGATTGTTATACCACGGTGGATCTTTCCCCTCGCTTTGGACCTTAGTCGGTACGAACTTATCTAAGGCGTCTTATGTCACTTACATGAAATCATATATGAATACCAGTAGCTTGATGCTACACTCATTAGCTCCTGTTTTGAATGATGACTTCTGAATAATGCATAAAAATGTTTTGTAACTGGCCAATGAGTGCCAATAATTACCGCAATCAGATGAGCTATGAATAGTGTTTTGTAATATTCAATATTTGCTACATGTTTAGTAACTGGCCAATGAATGCCACTGTTAACTGTAATATGATGACTTATGTATAAATGCTATGCCATTAATTAACTCTTGCTTTGAATGATGACTTCTGAATAATGCATAAAAATGGTTTGTAACTGCCCAATGAGTGCCAATATTTACTGTAATCAGATGACTTATGAATAATGTTCTGTAATACTCCGTACATAGTACAGAAATGTTTAGCAACTAGGCAATGAGTGCCAACAATTACTCAAATCGGTTGATAGACTAGTGTAATTCTGAATGATGACTAGCAAAAGACTTAATGTCCTTCACCTTCTGACCTAATTACCAGAAATTACTGCAATATCTGTTTGTCCTGTCCATCCTCATGATCATGGAGCACTATATTTGGCTTTTGCACTAATTCTACGTTGGTGAAAGAGTATGGATTCTACAAGAATGTGGTGTTGACACATCATGCTGTCCACCACCTTGAACGATGGAGATGTTATTATGGTTCTACTGTTTGGTGTACCTAATGTATTACCAAAATGATAACATTGAATATTAATACAACATTTCAGTGTCTTGGCTACACTGATAAATACTTCAGGGAAGAGAACTTCAGATTGTCTCACTTGGTGTTGTGCTTCTGTAGAAAGATATGGACTTTCGGTGCAACTACGTGCAACCTACTGTGCTATAACCATGATGCAATCCTTCCCATTCCTTTCCTAGTTCTTGAAATATGCTAAAGACTTTTACAGTGCGTGTGCACTTCATTTCATTTGTTAATATGATCAGTTGTCCTAAATATGCTAAAGACTTCTACAGTGCGTGTGCACTTTATTTCACTCCATGATATGTTGTAAATATGCTAAAGACTTCTACAGTGCGTGTTGTTTCATTTTTACGGTAATCAGTTCTTGTAAAATGCTAAAGATTTTTACAGTGCGTGTGCACTTTATTTCATTTGTTAATAAGATCAGTTGTCCTAAAAATACTAAAGATTTATACAGTGCGTGTGCACTTTATGTCATTTGTTAATATATTTTGTATTCAGTGCGTGTGCACTTTATTTCACTTCATGATATGTTATTTAAAAAATGCTAAAGACTTATACAGTGCGTGTGCACTTTGTCATTTGTTAATCTCTTTTGTACTCATTGCGTATACATTTTGTCATTACTTAATATGTTCTGCACTTATCAATAATGTATATACTCTGTGACTGTAGACTTAGTTAATTAAGTAGATTATAGAAAAATTTGTTGCTCATGGCAAGTTCAGTTGACTCACCATCGCTGCCAAATTTTTGCCTCCCCCCCCCCTCCCCAGTGGAGGGTTATGTAGGAGGTCTGAGCAGATGTAATTTCGATGTATTGCTCACGCGCTGCCTGCGATATGTAAGGTATAAGAGAATCTCAGACCAGAGAGCAGTGTTGACTGCAGTAGGAACTGTGTAGCTGTAGCAGTAAGTTGTTGTTAGCGAGCAGTCTGGTGTATCGTGTTGGCTGGGCCGGTCGTGGTGCAGCGACGCCGGAGCCTGAGCATTATTATATAAGGTAAAAGCAGCCTCGCACATATGTAGTATTGCTATCTCAAGTCCCATGTAAATGTTTTAAAAATATCCTAATAATAATCATTTTCATAAAAAATAACTTTTAACAACCATTCATTTCAATTTAAAGAATTTATTAATTTCTCCAATCCATGATCATCCCGATTATTGCAAAAGAAAAATCAGTTGTTTCCTTTCATAAATAACGAATCTATCGGCCAGCATTGCACAGGGCTGTGCCAGAAAAATTTATTGTAAGAGCAGATATATATGCGTTATCCGGCGACTTCATTGAGGTAAGAACTTTTCTTTTTATTCAGAACGATCTTTCAGGGCCATGACGCAGCACTGCTGATGTCCAAATTTACCGGGTTAAATTCACAGTCAATTATTGAAAAGCTATAAGTGAGCAACAATTTAATTGAGAGGTTAGTTACATTGTATTATTACCAGGTTACTGAATTTATTTTTTGTTGGGCCGTTACACTGAATGTGAACGACATAAATATAACTTTTTTACTGTTGAGAAGTTTAGGAATTTTTCTGTTTTTGAGGTTACACTAAATGAGGATATTATTTATAGTATTTATTTTATTTTGTTGGGAGGTTACAAATGCAAATCTGCCACTGGAAATATCATGAAATTTAAAATATGAGTCCAAAATCTCTGTCTAACCTCTATGTAATCAGTCTGAAACCTTCTGTTGTCTCCAAGTCTCTTCCATTCTCTTCCATGTATATAACCTTCTCTCATGGTTCTTAACCCAAGTGTTAGCTATAATTAAATTATGGTACGTGCAAAATTCTACCAGGCGGCTTCCTCTTTCATTCCCTTCCCCCAGTCCATATTCACCTATTACTTTTCCTTCTCTTCCTTTTCCTACTATAGGATTCCAGTACCCCATGACTACTAAATAATAATCTCGTTTATATCATCATAAATTTCCTCATTCTCTTCCTCATCTGCGAAACTACACTACTGGCCATTAAAATTGCTACGCAAAGAAGAAATGCAGATGATAAACGGGTATTCATTGGACAAATATATTATACTAGAACTGATATGTGATTACATTTTCACGCAATTTGGGTGCACAGATCCTGAGAAATCAGTACCCAGAACAATCACCTCTGGCCGTAATAACGGCCTTGATACGCCTGGGCATTGAGTCAAACAGAGCTTGGATGGCGTGTGCAGGTACATTGCCCATGCAGCTTCAACACGGTACCACAGTTCATCAAGAGTAGTGACTGGCGTATTGTGACGAGCCATTTGCTCCGCCACCATTGACCAAACGTTTCCAATTGGTGAGAGATTTGGAGAATATGCTGGCCAGGGCAGCAGTCGAACATTTTCTGTATCCAGAAAGGCCCGTACAGGACCTGCAACATGCGGTCGTGCATTATCCTGCTGAAATGTAGGGTTTTGCAGGCATCAAATGAAGGGTAGAGCCACGGGTCGTAACATATCTGAAATGTAATGTCCACTGTTCAAAGTGCCGTCAATGCGAACAAGAGGTGACGGAGACGTGTAACCAGTGGCACACCATACCATCACGCCGGATGATACGCCAGTATGACGATGACGAATACGCGCTTCCAATGTGCGTTCACCGCGATGTCGCCAAACACGGATACGACCATCATGATGCTGTAAATAGAACCTGGATTTATCCGAGAAAGCCCGCATCTCGTGGTCGTGCGGTAGCGTTCTCGCTTCCCACGCCCGGGTTCCCGGGTTCGATTCCCGGCGGGGTCAGAGATTTTCTCTGCCTCGTGATGGCTGGGTGTTGTGTGCTGTCCTTAGGTTAGTTAGGTTTAAGTAGTTCTAAGTTCTAGGGGACTGATGACCATAGATGTTAAGTCCCATAGTGCTCAGAGCCATTTGAACCATTTATCCGAGAAAATGACGTTTTGCATTCGTACACCCAGGTTCGTCGTTGAGTGCATCATCGCAGGTGCTCTTGTCTGTGATGCAGCGTCAAGGGTAACCGCAGCCATGGTCTCCGAGCTGATAGTCCATGCTGCTGCAAACGTCGTCGAACTGTTCGTGCAGATGGTTGTTATCTTTTAGAAGTCCCCATCTGTTGACTCCGGGAACGAGACGTGGCTGCACGATCCGTTACAGCCATGCGGATATGATGCCTGTCATCTCGACTGTTAGTGATAAGAGTCCATTGGGATCCAGCACGGCGTTCCGTATTACCCTCTTGAACCCACCGATTCCATATTCTGCTAACAGTCATTGGATCTCGACCAACGCGAGCAGCAATGTCGCGATACGACAAACCGCAATCGCGATAGGCTACAATCCGACCTTTATCAAAGTCGGAAACGTGATGGTACACATTTCTCCTCCTTACACGAGGCATCACAACAACGTTTCAGCTGACAACGCCGGTCAACTGCTGTCTGTGTATGAGATACCTGTTGGAAACTTTCCTTATGTCAGAAAGTTGTAGGTGTCACCACCGGCGCCAACCTTGTGTGAATGCTCTGAAAAGATAATCATTTGCATATCACAGCGTCGTCTTTGTCTCGGTTAAATTTCGCTTCTGTAACGCGTCATCTTCGAGGTGTAGCAATCTTAACGGCCAGTAGTGTAGATAGCATATAAACTTCTACTTGTGTGGTGTGTGTGGGCTTCGTGTTCATCTTGGCTAAAATAATGCCTTCACAAGACTTTTCATAGTTTCTTAACCGCATTCTTATTTTTAGTCATTATTAAACCTACTCTTGCATTACTCCTATTTGATTTTGTATTTACAACTGTGTATTCATCTGGCCAGAAGACCTGTTCGTCCTGCAACGTACTTCACTAATTCCCACTATATCTAACTTTAGCCTATCAATTTCCCGTTTTAAATTTTGTAACCTACCTGCCCGATTAAGGGATCTGACAATCCATGCTGCAATCCGTAGAGTGCCAGTTTTGTTTCTCCTGATGACTAAGACCTCCTGAGTAGTCGCCGCCCGGAGATTCGAATGCGGGACTATTTTACCTCCGGAATATTTTACACAAGAGGATTTCTTCATCAGTTAACCATACAGTACAGTTGCATGCCATCGGAAAAAATTACGGCTGTAGTTTCCTCTTGCTTTCAGCCCTTCTGATTACCAGCACAGCAAGGTCGTTTTGGTTGATGTTACAAGACCAGATCAGTCAGTCATCCAGATTGTTGCCCCTGCAACTACTGAAAAGGCTGTTGCCCCTCCTCAGGAAGCACACGTTTGTCTGGACTCTCAACAGATACCCCTCCGTTGTGCTTGCACTACGGTACGGCTATCTGTACAGCTGAGGATCGCAAGCTTCCCCACAACGGAAAGATTCGTGTTTCATGGGGGTTGGGTTGGGGTGGGGGTGGGGGGGGGGGGGGGTGGGGAGGATTTGGCATTTTATCCGAAATTGACGCGGCAAGTGAACCGAGAAACTTTTAAGCACGGACTCCGTCATGAAAAATTTCGTAGCTACTTCTTGTATGTGTTCGGTTTTATTTGAGAAAGTGAAACTGAAATTGTAGCACATACCGGGACCACGTCAGAATGAAACACGTGGTAAAACCTGCCAGGACACAGAACGACGGCGAGTCGACATTCGTTTTGGAAGGCCGGTGCCGCCCTCTGGCGGCGCATTGTGTCGCCGGCGGCTCGTCATTTAACAGTCCGTTTGTGGCCGTGTATTTTTGATGTCCCCGCTTTCACCAGTCGCTGCCCGCACAAAAGGCGCTGTGATCTGTGACGGAATTCAGTGGGTGCGCGGTCTACGTTTGATACCTGTCAGCGGTGGTGGGTTCGCCAGCGGTATCGAATACGCTGCGCGGCTCTCTCAATACCGAAGGGGCTAACTGTACTTTTCTGTTACTAGTCAAACAGTGAAATTAAAAAAATATGTAACAAACGAATAATTTTAGACATAATGTCCATGGAACTACTGCGATTGCTATCTTTACAGTAAAAGAAATTGCGTTTATTTAATGCTAATAATGCGCTTTCGGTCAGCAGACGGTAATCAGACAATATTTAAAGCAGCGGTTATGGCCTCAAGATAATACCGGATAGTATCAGCTACATACTGAGTGGACGTCCACTCAAAAGAAACCGTCAACACATGATAGATTGTACCAGCGCGATTTCTTCCCCAGACGCGACCAGATAAAAAAAAAAATGTATTTCGGTCGAACGGGGTACCAAACGAAATTTGGGACGGGATTGAAGATTCCGTGGTATGGAGGACACAGCATAGTATCTACTACGGAGAGTCACTGACGTACATAGAAGTAGCTTCAGGTGTGTCCAAGCTAAGTGTGTTAGAATTCTTCCTGTTCTTGTAGATTAATCACCTTTCAGAGAATGTTAATAGCAACATCATACTTATAAAAGATATTGATGTTACGTATAATGAAAGACTGTATTAAAAAATTGCACAAATATTTAGTCAGATCTTGATGTCGAAGTCGTGCAAAGATTGCTAAGTTGTTTTAAATGTTCATAAATTTAAAAATGTGGAATTCGAAATCCAAGAAGTAATTGTAGCCTATAACTACAACAGTATCAACGACTCACAACTAGCCGGCCTCTGTGGCCGAGCGGTTCTTGGCGCTTCAATCCGGAACCTCGCAGCTGCTACGGTCGCAGATTCGAACCTGCCTCGGGCATGGATGTGTGTGATGTCCTTAGGTTAGTTAGGTTTACGTAGTTATGCCTAGGGGACGTCAAGCCATTTGAACCATTTTTGACTCACAACTAAAATTACGAGTCCATTCATACAAACAAGAGCCCGTGAAAATCCTTAGCGGTACGAAATGGTATGATCACGTAGGCTCAGTCGTACGTAAAGATTAATTTGTAGGGTACCGTGAAAATGTAATGAATTGACAAATGGGGCTGGTTACAAAACACTCGTTACTGAAAGCCTGAACTAGCAGACGCGTAAAGAAAGACGCCAACCAACTAGGAAAAGCCTATTTAACACGTAGAGCGTGGAGGTAATTTTACTGGCCTTCTCGTCGAGCTGCTGTACCGCTGCTGGCGACCATTTGACATACATCGAGTCGGAGCAGGTCAGGACAATGCGTGCCGAACTTCACGCTGGCGAAGGGTAAACAGCTATGACACCACGATTCTATCGAACTGAAGAGAGTTGTTCCGACTGAAAAATGCTACACCGCAATACTCAACAAATGTCGCGCCGGCCTGGGTACTTCTGAGAAAGACCGAACAGAGCCGAGAGACAGGCCGGTCTTCCTTGGAAGTACCCAGGCCAGCGCGACATTTCTTGAGTATTGCGGTGTGGCATTTTTCAGTCGGAACAACTCTCTTCAGTTCGACACAATCGTGGTGTCAGCACTGTTACCCTTAACTATTTGTGTGAAGGACGTTCACAGGTCCTGTGGCTGTTTACGCAAAAAGAGGCAGGCTGTCGGTCACAAGCTTTTAAAAATGAATAGGACAGACAGAAAAGCGGGATGAGAATTCTCAATATATATTATGTAGTCGCATAAGTGACGGGTACTGCAACGTTATTACAGTACCATGCACAAAGAATTCAAATATTTTGTTGACAACGAAAGAGCAAAAAATTTCAAAATGGTTCAAATGACTCTGAGCAATATAGGACTTAACATCTGAAGTCATCAGTCCCCTAGAACTTAGAACTACTTAAACCTAACTAACCAAAGGACATCACACACATCCATGCCAGAGGCAGGATTCGAACCTGCGACTGTAGCGGTCGCGCGGTTCCAGACTGAAGCACCTAGAAACGCTTGCCACAGCGGCTGGCGAATTACTATTCACGTGACAGTTTGGCGGTGATACTTTTCAATGGAACACTGTCCTTACACACATCACTGTCCATGTGATTCTGAGGTATTTCTGTGCCAGAAAGATAAACAGATCTCTCCCCAGTAGAACATGTATGGGACGGCAACTCTGTCTCAGTGCCCGAATCCTGTATATCAAGGTCCAGTTGCAACAACTGTGGGCCAGATTGCCTCAGAACTGAACAGAACCGGCCGGAGCGGCCAAGCGGTTCTAGGCGCTACAGTCTGGAACTGCATGACCGCTACCGTCGCAGGTTCGAATCCTGCGTCGGGCATGGATGTTTGTGATGTCTTTAGGTTAGAGGGGTTTAAGTAGTTCTAAGTTCTAGAGGACTGATGACCAAAGAAGTTAAGTCCCATAGTGCTCAGAGCCATTTGAACCATTTTGAAGTGAACAGAAGTTGCAACTACTGTGGGCCAGATGGTCTCAGAAGTGGACTGAATGGCTTTCTGGTAACCTTCCCAACCGAATTAGTGTATGCATCCAGGCCACATGAGGTGCAGCGTCACACTGACAAGGGGTCTCGTACTGTCAAATTCGTAATAAATTTAACTTGAGTTTGTAATTAACGAAACATCTTCGCACACTCGCACATGCTCCCTTCTTGTGAAGTACCATTTTGTTTTTTCCTACGCTTACTGGTGCTTCATTCTATTTGTAATGCAGAATATTAGCAAACAATACTACTGGCAAAAGAATGGTTACTGATCGGGCAAATTAAGTTAGCTACGCCAAATATTTATCGAACATGAAAAGCTTGAAGCCCTTTTCTTCTCTATAAGGTGGATCGTGGCAGGAAAGTTAGGTGAAGAGCTAGCAGGAAAGATAGATATACCTATATTTACACAAGTTTGTCTTAATAATTACACTTACCTATTTCTCGTACATCAGATTAGTCCCTCGGTCCTTTGATGCCGTACTCTTTGGTGACGTCCTCACAGAATTGCTGTGTTTTTATTAACTCCGACAGAAGTTCTTCCTGAACTGAAATGTTCGCTAAAGAAGAAAGTCTCTCTTCTGAAATTGCTCTCCTCAGGCAACTTCGTTCCACAGATGCTGTAGCAGAGGAAATGGGCAGAGTAAGGGAGAACAGCTTAAATTTATCCATGGAAATGTCCTTATCCTCATTAAGCATTTTCAGTAACCTTAGGGTGGAAATCTTTCTGCACCTCTCATCGGCACACAAAATAGAGAATATGTTTCTTAAGCGTTATGTGTTGGAGAATACAGTCCCATAGAAATTTCGCAAGTATACAAGTGCAGTAGAAGGAAAACGTGCTGTGTTCTTAATATCTTGTGGTATAGGCGAGGCAAACAAGTTTAATTTTTCACAATCGCGAAATCTCTCACCCCTTTTCATCAAAACGAGGTTCAGTATTTTGTAATGCAACGCTGGATACGTTTGAACACATTTAGTCGGAAAGAGAAACTTTCCTCTTGTGACAAGCGCAGACCTGTCAGTTTGCTGGCCTTTTGAAAGATAACTGTAAAACATTGTTCTTAGCTTATTACAAGTAGTCCTTCGTTAAATATGCAGCAGTTAACGCCGAATCTGTCAAACAAAATATGTCATGAAGTACTATCGCCAGAAATGTGAATTCAAAATTGTTTATATCGTTCAGGAAACCTCCGGTAAGTTGGATGCATCATCAGATTGTTCACAGAAAATTATTATGGATTCGAAACCCTCTTTAAACTTTTCCCAGTTATCCACAGTTACACGCAATAATCTCGAGTTAGAGGTCCAATGGACAAGTGTTACAACTGGAATGCGTGGTCCCAGTGCAGAAGTAATAGGTTCTGTTTGCTGAGTGATGGAAAAAGCTAGGGTTTCTAAAAATGAGAAGAATAGCTCTGTGGCAAGACTAGATCTAGTCAGTGTCCCAAACAAAATACTGCAACAGAAGCTTTGTACTTAATTTTTTTCTAGAATAAATTTAAATGGCCAGACAACACGCTTGTGCCATCATAACACTGCCCTACTAATTTCTGCTGGTAGTCAAATGGTCTCAAGGTGTTGATCAATAAAATTCCATGTGAGTCTGGTGAATGGTACAGAGGACAAGCAATACGCAATGTAAAAGAACGTTGAATTGAACACCAGCCATACACACGCCCTCAACAGCCCAACAAAACAGCAGAGGTAGAATATTGTATTTCCACTGGCCATTCCATGGATTAGGGGAAAGTTAAGATTCTGGCCACAGCGTCATCCTCCAGGATTTAGTGGTCAAGGAAGCTGTGGAAATATAGTTAGCAGACTACCTGCTCAACCGAGACAAGGGTTTCCAGCTCGACAGATCATACGCTTTCAAAGGAAATTTTCTATCTTCGTGCCATACATAATTATCGACAACACAGTTCGTAAGCACTGTGGTATCGCTGATTCTGCGACTGCTTTGTTTTACTCTTAAACGCATCAGATTTAATCTATGACTGACGCTCTTGTTATCAACAGTGTTATCTATTTATCCATGTGCTTTTACTCCATAGTATGTAAAGTGAATTAAAACTAGCGAATCAGCTTGAGAATGGCTGTAAGTTTGTCCGACGAAACATCGGAGAATCAATAGAAAATGACAGACACACGCCCGTAAAATTATGGAATAAAATTTCCGATGTTATGTCAGCATTTACATCGTATAAATTTAAGAAAAGCTCCATTATAGGACAATTAGCATTAACGAACGTCACTATTATAGAACTCAGAAACATCTGTGTACTATCTGTTGTATCATCTACCTGTACACACACACATGCACACCCACCCACCCACCCACCCACCCACCCACAAACACACACACACACACACACACACACACACACACACACACACACACACACAAATCCACCAGCTTACAATTCAGTATTTACAAAATCATTGAGGTAGTCTCATACACAATCGATCAGTTTATTTTGTACATTTTTTGATTCACCACTGAACGCATTTTTTATCTTGAAATATTTTTTCTGTATTTATACACGACTCCTTGTTACCAGCAACGTCAATGGTTCCTTAAAATTCTCACGACTTATTGAGTCTGTTGATTCATCGAGACTGCGAAATGCTAATTCTTGCTTACTTAAATAGAGTACCGCATCAGTCTCTAACTGTAGGAAAAGCTTGGTCACCTGAACGTTTTCGTTGAACTGCACGGCATACTGTCTATCATTTTTCTTTAGGGCACCAGGAACTATAATTCGATTTTATTCTAAACTTTTTATGTTAACCTTGTACTTTGAATGCTCTGCCGAATCTGTTTATGATATGGACGTGTTATGCACTGAGGTGGCAGAAGTCATGGGATAGTGAGTGATAAGCAGATAGCGTTAGGGTCGCATACACAAGGTACAAGAGGCCAGTTCACTGCCGGAGCTATCATTTGTACTCAAGTGATTTATGCAAAAAGGTGTCGGACGTCATTATGGCTGCACAACGGAAATTAAAAGACTTTCAGTGCGGAATGGTAGTTTCAGCTACAAGCATGAGACGTCAGGGAATTCAATATTCCGAGATCCGCACCGTCAGGAATGTGCCGAGAACACCAGATTTAAGGCATTTCCTGTCACGGCGGAATACGCAGTGGCCGACGGCCTTCACTTAACGACCGAGAGCAGCGGCGTTTACATAGAATTGTTAGCTGTAACAGACAAGCAACACTGCGTGAAATAACTGCAGAAAACAATGTGGGACGTACGACCGACGTATCCGTTATTACAGTGCGCTGTAACCTTGCATAAATGGGCTATGGAAGCAGTCGATCGACGCGAGTGTTTTTACTAACAGCGTGACGTCGCCTGCGGTGCCTCTTCTGGGCTCGTGACCGTATCAGTTCGACCCTAGAGGACTGGAAACCCGTGGCCTGGTCAGATGAGTCGGGATTTCAGATGGTAAGAGCTGGCGGAAGGGTTCGAGTGTGGCGCAGACTCCAGGAAGCCGTGGACCCATGTTGTCAATAAGGCACTGTGCAATCTGGTGGTGGCTCCATATTGGTGTGAGCTGTGTTTACATTGGGTCCTCTGGTCCAATTGAATCGATCGAAGTTGTGGCAAATCTGACTGATCGTCCGCCTCTGCTATGGGCGTGTTTCTGCGTCAAGTAATGGAAATGGCTACTTGGAGACCCTTTTCAGTCATGCGTGGACTTCATGTTCCCAAAGAATGACGCCATGTCAGTGGGCCACAATTGTTTGAGACTGGTTTAAGGATAATTCTGGACACTTCGAGCAAATGATTTAGCCATCCGCATCGCCCGACATATCGAGCATTTATGGGACAATATCCTGCATCGGCAACACTTTCGCATTTCGCAATTATGGACTGCTATAGAGGTAGCATGGCTCAGTATTTCTGCAGCGACTGAGTCCATCCCAAGTTAAGTTGCTGCACTGGAAAAAGGAGATCCGACAATATATTAGGAGTTGTCCCATGACTTTTATCACTTCAATCTATTTAACAAGGCAGCAAATCCTTCTCTGTTCCATACTCTGCTTCTATTGCTCAAATAAATAAATAAATAAATAAATAAATAAAAAAGGAAACAAGCATGGCTAACAAAACAATTTCTGTAGAGCCGAAGAGTAGCACAACCATGGGAATTCCATAAACCACGATCAATTGAAACTAAGATTGTAACATTGTAAGTAGGCTGTTTATGTTTTCTTATTGGCAACGTTATGTAGCGCTCTGTATAAAAATCACTGGCTGTGCTGTGTGCAGTCTGTGGCTAGTTTGCATTGTTGTCTACCATTGTAGTGTTGGGCAGCTGGATGTGACAGCGCGTAGCGCTGCGCAGTTGGAGGTGAGCCGCCAGCAGTGGTGGATGTGGGGAGAGAGATGGTGGAGTTCTGAAATTTGTAAGACTGGATGTCATGAACTGCTATATATATTATGACTAGTAAGGTAAATACATTGTTTGTTCTCTATCAAAATCTTGCATTTGCTAACTATGCCTATCAGTAGTTAGTGCCTTCAGTAGTTTCAATCTTTTATTTAGCTGGCAGTAGTGGCGCTCGCTGTATTTCAGTAGTTCGAGTAATGAAGATTTTTGTGTGGTAAGTGATTTGTGGAAGGTATAGGTTAATGTTAGTCAGGACCATTCTTTTGTAGGGATTATTGAAAGTCAGATTGCGTTGCGCTAAAAACATTGCATGTCAGTTTAAGCCCAGTCACGTGTATAATTGCTCAAAAGGGGACGTTTCATATGGCGACCCTGCCAGGATACCTCACCGGAATCTACTGATTTTTCTTGTAGTTTGTGTAATTAGTGTAGCTATTGTTTATTGCTAGCACATAATTGTAGAGAGAATCTCCTTTTTAGTTGCAGTCTTTCATTGTTGTTGTGGCATGCATGTAGATTTGCACCTAGTATTTCGCAGCTGCGCTTGCAATTAACTAGATATTATTTTCAGTGCTATGTTAATGTGTTTTCTTATTTTGCTCTTCAAATTGTGCTTTTCTGTGTTGTCATGTGAAATATTGTGACATTAATAGCGTGTGAAAAACGTAATACTAGGCTCCAAAGTAAACTGAGAAATGACAGTGAAGACAAAAGCAGTGTGTTAGCGCCACCGTGTAATGAATTAACTAATGTTCAACATAGTAATTTGGTAATTGTGCATAGGGAAATGGAGCGGGCGGCAAACAATGGCGTAGGCAGTGAAGCAGTTAGTGTACAGGGAAGCATTATCGATCGATCGATCGGCAACAGCTCGCCTCAGGAATTCGAAATGACAGGACACAATTTTGCAAATACTGTAGATTCAGGTTTTGCTTCCTCACCGGCTTCTCAAATAAGTCAAGACACATTTTCTGCTTGTCAAAATGTGAATGTTGCCGGTGCAAATGCACTGCCGAAAAGCATAGTGGAACAGATTCCAGATACTAATGCATTGTTATTACAGCTAATGCAACAAATGGAACAAGATCAGAGACAAACACAGCAAAAGCTTCAAAAGTTAGACACAATGGAACAACACCAGAGACAAACACAGCAAAAGCTTCAAAAGTTAGCCACAATGGAACAAAATCTTCAAAAGTTAGACACAATGGAACAACACCAGAGACAAACACAGCAACAGTTAGTCGCAATGGAACAAAATCTTCAAAAGTTAGACACCACACTTGAACAAACACGTGAAGATTTAACTACTGAGTTACATAAAATCGAATCGAAGTGTCAAAAAGTCTGTAATGACGTGAAAACACAAATTTGTGAGCATTTCCAACCTATTTTTTCGCGTCGTGAAAATTCATTACAGAATCACGAAGCAGCCATAAAAGAACTGCAAACTATTGTTCATGAAAATCACGACACCTTGCAAGCTAAAATTGACTCAGTTGCATCTACCGATTCGGTTATGCAACTTGCAAAAACTCAGGAAAACTTAAAGGACACAATAGATACGATTTCAACACAATTGGACACTCTGAAACTTGGTTCAGAAAAACACACAGAGGACATAATTTCACTAACGGATAAAGTAGCCGAACTTTCAGATCAGTTCACTAACCTATCTACAAAGGTAGATGATGATCTGAATGACACAAGACCTGTAGCCATCACTGACACAGAAGAGTATGAACAAATTAAGAAATTCAAACAAAATCAGAATCAAATTAATACACAACACAAAAGAGAAATCCGGGAAGTACAAGATCAGTTGGCACAAGTAATACAAAAATTACATATTTCGGAGGACACTCGCGCTCCAACACGGGAAGAGGGACTTAGAAATACGGAAAAGCCACAAAATAATAACACAGGGCATTTCGGAAATTATGAAAGAAATTGGCAAGGTGCACCGTGTTGTGGCGTAACAAGCTAGTCACGCCACACTGAGGAGGAAGCCGAAAGGCACGCGTACACACACGCCGACTGGCGTCAAGTCTGGAACAGGATAAGTTATGACTGCTATAAAGAAAATACGTATCTTTGGAATATACTTAACTTTTAATCAATCCTTGTGATACATCTCTCTTGACTATACAAATGAGACTCGTAAGATACATGCACTGTGACAATTGGCGCCTTGCTAAGTCGTAGCCATTAACTTAGCTGAAGGCTATTCTATCTGTCTCTCGGCAAATGAGAGCAAAGGCTTCGTCAGTATAGTCGCTAGCAACGTCGTCGTACAACTGGGGCGAGTTCTCGTACGTCTCTCGAGACCTGCCGTGTGGTGGCGCTCGGTCTGCGATCACACAGTGGCGACACGCGGGTCCGACATGTACTAATGGACCGCGGCCGATTTAAGCTACCACCTAGCAAGTGTGGTGTCTGGCAGTGACACCACACACCGAATTTTGAGATGGAACCGCCGACACGTCGTAACAATGACCGATATGCTACTCGCCGACACGATGATTTTGACTATAAGCTGTTCATTACTACACGTAAATTCAAAATATTTAAGAATTCTGGCAACGACATTCATCCACAAGCATGGCTCCATCAATTCTCTCATTGTTTTCCTCCCAACTGGTCATTAGAGCACAGATTAGAATTTATGTGTGGCTATTTAGAGAATGAACCAGCTGTAAGAATGCGATCGGTCATTCACGAATGCCACAGTGAAGGAGAATTTTATCATGCCTTCCTCTCAGCATATTGGTCTCAAGCTACACAAGACCGAGTAAAACATAGCATCATAATGATGAAACATTTCGAACAATCTGAATTTTCCAGTCTTGTCAAATATTTTGAAGGCATGTTGCATAAGAATCAATATCTTTCCAACCCATACAGCCCTTCAGAACTCATCCGCATTTGCTTAATGAAATTGCCTGAACATTTACGACATATTATTTTAGCAGGACGTTGCAAAGATGACACTGAAGCTTTTCAGGGACTGTTACAAGAACTGGAAATCGACACTGACAATTGCGGAACGCGGAATCAGGAACACAACAATTACAGGTCATTTCCGTCACAATTCCGTGACGACAGAAACAATAACTGGACACGACAAGTCTATTCTTACAACGCAAATCGTGAACAAAACAGACACCACCCATAAGACAACCACTGGCAGAGTAATAATAGTTACAGAGAAAGTTCGCACTTCCGTAGCTATGAATATGACAGAGATTACCATAGAAACAGACAATATGGGAACAGAAACAATTATTATCAAGGGAGACAGAATAACTTCAGACGCAACAGTTCAGTGCGCAGTTACGATTCAGGAAGAAATTCCTCACCACGTGACCGGCAAGAAAGAAACTATGGAATCTAAAGACATGACGACAGATGATATGATCGTAACGACAGACCTGAATTGCATCAGAACTGGCGAGATTCAAACAGAGCAGGGCACTCTCGACAAGGTGAATTTGTAGAAGTTAGGTCTCCTAATCCCAGTAACGACGCGCGCCAACAAAGAAACAGACAATGACTCGCACCGCAGGCAGCCACGTGCACCCGCTGGCTCAGAGAGAAATAACATAGACACTAACATTTCGAAAAATTCCAGTATTTTTTACCGACGTATACCGTATGATAATTGCGTTCAAGTTGAAACTCTGTGTACTATGAAGAGTAAAGGATTTCACCACACTTCACATATAAAAGCGCCTATTGAGAGATAATCTGCTTTTTAACTTTGTCTTTGCCATAAAACTTTTCACTTTACATTACTAGTAAGCTTTGTCAGACTTAGAATCTGTTAATATGCAACAATGTTTGAAGTTAAATATCCAGTCAAGAACCAAGAGAACTTATTTAAACAGAAATTACGAATGCATTGTTATAGTGAGCAGACGACACAGTGTTGTTATTTGTACATTCTTGCTTGTTAGTTGCATGATTACGTAACGACTATAAGGCTCACATACTTAGAACATATACTGGTACTGCTAATGAGATTTTAATGCGACATTTTGGTTTACTTGAAAATACATTCTGGATTTAAAGTACCTTCTGTGAGATACCAGATGACACAGTGGTTAGTTTATGTGACAACTACAGGGTTTTATCACGGCGCTACTAATGAGTGACAATTTACAATATTGCTTTTGCGGTGTTTCTGTTTTATATCGGCACAGTTTTTCTGCATTATTCTGGAAAGTAAAACATGTTTTAGTAGTAACTTTTGTGGTATATCAACAATGAGACAGCCTTTTTCGTGGCACAACAATACGTTACTGTACAGTACTTTCTTCATCACGCCAATAAGCATAATAACTACGATATCTGTACGCAAAGCATTTCACTTTTGTTTATCGTGAGGTAAGTACATTGACTTCTGCAGAACTTAAGTTTCGGAGGAAGATAACTACAACACTTCCACAGTGATTATGTTGCAACAAGACGCACAGTTTAGCGCTACAGTACACGTATATGAGTGATTAATTTTGTACTTAAAACATTTATTTTTAAAGATTTTTGAATTTCAAAGAAAGTTTTCCGTGATACATTTCATTCCATTGCTGTAATCTGTAACACCTGAGGGTAAAATTACATTAAACCTCAGGGGGTACACGCTTACTTTGTGTACCATGTGTTTGGCAAGCACAAGGAGCCCTAGCTAATATGGTATTTGCTTATACAACTTTACACATCGGTACCATATTTCTCAAACACATAAATTACACAGCTATCTGATCATTAACTGAGAGACAAACATTTTTTTTTTTACTACAGCAGTGACACATGTTTACGTAATTACAACGTTGGATAACTTCACACTTACGAAATTGTATTTTGTCTGTACTTTGTGAAATGTTCATATTTTTTCGGAACCATTGTGATACTATGAGAGCTTTGAATGATGTATTTGGTATGGGATTTTTAAAGTACGTTTGAGGTAGATGAATCTTTTGACATGAGCAGAGAATTTTTTTTTAGGTTTTGAAATTATTGGAGGAAGCTACGACGATTTTGAGATTTGGCTGAGGTTTTATGATGTTATGATGACGATGTGTATTACGTTATTGCGGTATGTTTATGATCAATAAGCTGATGCTATATAAGGAATTTTATTATGCTACGAATGGACAGTGTTTTGAAAGGAGGATATAAGATGAACATCAACAAAAGCAAAACGAGGATAATGGAATGTAGTCAAATTAAATCGGGTGATGCTGAGGGAATTAGAGTAGGAAATGAGACACTTAAAGTAGTAAAGGAGTTTTACTATTTGGGGAGTAAAATAACTGATGATGGTCGAAGTAGAGAGGATATAAAATGTAGACTGACAATGGCAAGGAAATAGTTTCTGAAGAAGAGAAATTTGTTAACGTCGAGTATAGATTTAAGTGCCAGGAAGTCGTTTCTGAAAGTATTTGTATGGAGTGTAGCCATGTATGGAAGTGAAACATGGACGATAAACAGTTTAGACAAGAAGAGAATAGAAGCTTTCGAAATGTGGTGCTACAGAAGAATGCTGAAGATAAGGTGGGTAGATCACGTAACTAATGAGGAGGTATTGAATAGGATTGGGGAGAAGAGAAGTTTGTGGCACAACTTGACTAGAAGAAGGGATCAGTTGGTGGGACATGTTTTGAGGCATCAAGGGATCACAAATTTAGCATTGGAGGGCAGCGTGGAGGGTAAAAATCGTAGAGGGAGACCAAGAGATGAATACACTAAGCAGATTCAGAAGGATGTAGGTTGCAGTAGGTACTGGGAGATGAAGAAACTTGCACAGGATAGAGTGGCATGGAGAGCTGCATCAAACCAGTCTCAGGACTGAAGACCACAACAACAACAACGTATTTATTATGATGAAATATTGAAGAAGTGTCTACGAATATGTATATGTGTAATAAAGCAAGGAATAATGAGTAGTGGTTAGGGACTCTGATTTGTGGAAGAGGATGTTGGAAACCAAGAATCGTACTTTGGAATTATGAAATGTGTGTACATGTGTGAATGTATTACAATGCCGACGAAAATTTTTTGGACACTGTTATATCAATAGGATTTTGTTTCTACAGATTTGTGACGCAAATTCTTGACCTGTGAAATTTCTTATATGAGACTGCCACTGTAGCGGAAACTGCTGCCGTAAATATTTCGGTAAGAAAGTTAAGTGACCTTCACATAATGCGTCATGGGCACCCAGATGGGCGAAAGTCGCCTGGAAAGAAGTCATTAGTGAGTGCCTTTCTGTCGTAAATATTTCGGTAAGAAAGTTAAGTGACCTTCACGTAATGCGTCGTGGGCACCCAGATGGGCGACAGTCGCCTGGAAAGAAGTCATTAGTGAGTGCCTTTCAGAGGCACAGGTGGAAAAAAAAGGGAGGCCATTATCCTCGCTATTGACATTCCTTTGTAGAAAGCATCGCAAATACGACACACTCAAACTTGAAAACATATGATTATACTGTGGAGCTCTTAATTTATGATATTTAATAAAATGCCTAATGAAACGATGAGAAACGTTTCACAGCTATTGTCTTGCTAGTTGAGAGAAATGCCATATGGCTTGCTTTATGTATTTATTTACTCATTTTGTTTAATATCTAGTTTCTAGCTGCACTGCAGCATTGATTAAAATAAAATTTAATAGATGTACTAATATAAATATTTTATGCCTACAGATCCAGTAAATAATTTTATGATCTATTAAAAAAACAACGAAGGAGCATAAAAAGACATTTCCCTTCACAGGAATTGCATACGGAATTTTCTTTTCAACTACTTGGTAATGTTTTTCGTAGAATAACTTCTTGTGGTTCACCACTTTAATTACATAGACATTAAGATGTGAATATAAATTTCCCTTGTCTGCATTGTTGTCTTTAATGTAATATTTTTTCTGCTTGAGCTATGTCATGTTCAGATATAAGTTATTGCATTTGCTGCTGCTGTTTGCCAGGAATAGTGCTACTAAATTTCACTTTGTATTACTCTGTTAAGCTAGTTTTACTACTGATTTATTTTTCTTGTTGCTGCACATTGGCTCATATTAGTTGTAATGTTGCATTGCTTGGTAATTTAGATTTACTGTAGCTTGCTTTTTTTTGTCATTGCTGTTTGTGTTAATTGTTTTGTGCTGCTGCATTGCCTCGTCCCTTAGTTTAGCATCTGAGCTCAGTAGATTTAAGTTAGATTAAGAGGGGGTAGCCCATAAGAGAATGAGTTGCGATGAATTTGAAGAAATACACTGGTAGGCTATACGAGAAAAGTACAGAAAGCAGGTATAGATAGGACTTTTTGGAAATAATGAAGAACGAAGGGAGATCTCCGAGAAGTAAAGAAAGTTTTGTTTGCAAAATACTGCAGTAAAACAAACCCTGTCCTTTCCTTGTGTTATCCCACTATGTGTTTGTGTACCCTTGTGTATTTATGTTCTTCCTGTCTTTATATGTTTATCTGATAAGACTTATGTTGTAGAATTTTTCTAATACTCAGCTACATGAACTATGATGAGGAATACTGTTATCCTCAAATATAATTTGCATTAATAATATGTTATTTACTTTGTAAAGATGTTAGACATTATTAATTCTAATCTGTTTTAATGCTCATGTGTGAAGTTGATGTTTCAATAATTATTCTGATCTTTTATGTATTTACTTATGTCATAATTGCTGTAACACTGATGTATATGTTTATTTCTATTCTTTTGTAAAGCCCCTATTACTACAAATGTTATCTGTATTATTATGTTTTTAATGATGTATTTTGTACCGTTGTTATTGTATTCTTATGTTATAAAATTGTAATTGATACCAGTTCATCATATTATTAACCTGTAAGTTACATTTCACTGCACACGTTTCTGTTGGTCATAGTATATGGACAATATGTGAGAAGTAGGGACTGTTAGTGTTTGCACGTGTGTTAATAATTCAGCAAGGGACTGGATAACAGCATTGCTGGTTCTAAGGACAATTCCAAAAACTTTGTGAGTGCACAAGTGGTGGTTATGGACTTGCTATATTATCCGCAAGACTCTTCAATGGTGATTGTGCACCTGCACAGTCACAACAGATGGCTGCTGGCCATCTCTACAAGAACTACAGTGGGTCTGCATCTTTGATGACCCACCAATACCATTATTTCTACCAGGACTGCAGTGGGTCTGCACCTCTGATGGCCCACCAATACCATAATCTCTACCAGGACTACAGTGGGTCTGCATCTTTGATGACCTACCTACCAATATTCTTCAAAACTTCGACTGACTCTCCTGTGGGTTTGCTCTGTTGTGGCCCATTACCTGTCTGCATGTCAAGAGTCAGCACTGTCTTTCCGTTGGAAGGTCAACACTACTTCTTCAAGACTGCATGGAAATCCACTACTTCCGTGTGCATTGTCTTTTACTGCTCAGACTTTGAGAAAACAAACTGCAATTTTACTGTGATGAATGATCAGGACTGTCTTTATGGACTGTGAGAAAATTTTAGCTTTTGACCAACATTGTATCAATAAGTGTGTGCATTTGATTTCTCTGTTACTGTAATTGTGAAAAAGTTTTAACAAATGTGTATTGGCCAGTGCCCAAAACAATTTGTAAAATTTTTTGTGGGGAGCATGGGGGCTATGTAAGTAGGCTGTTTATGTTTTCTTATTGGCAACGTTATGTAGCGCTCTGTATGAAAATCACTGGCTGTGCTGTGTGCAGTCTGTGGCTAGTTTGCATTGGTGTCTGCCATTGTAGTGTTGAGCAGCTGGATGTGAACAGCGCGTAGCGTTGCTCAGTTGGAGGTGAACCGCCAGCAGTGGTGGATGTGGGGAGAGAGATGGCGGAGTTCTGAAATTTGTAAGACTGGATGTCATGAACTACTATATATATTATGACTATTAATGTAAATACATTGTTTGTTCTCTATCAAAATCTTTCATTTGCTAACTATGCCTATCAGTAGTTAGTGCCTTCAGTAGTTTGAATCTTTTATTTAATGGCAGTAGTGGCGCTCGCTGTATTGCAGTAGTTCGAGTAATGAAGATTTTTGTGTGGTAAGTGATTTGTGAAAGGTATAGGTTAATGTTAGTCAGGGCCATTCTTTTGTAGGGATTATTGAAAGTCAGATTGCGTTGCGCTAAAAACATTGCATGTCAGTTTAAGCCCAGTCACGTGTATAATTGTTCAAAAGGGGACGTTTCAACATACGCCTGAATGTTTCACTTCTTTGGTATCACATGTTTATAGAGAGCCAGTATGGTTCCCACAGTTTAAAGCTTCAACCTTATCTTAGTCTTTCTAAAGTGAAAAGGATGTTTCTGATAAAATAGAGACTATAGCATAAGCAAAATTCATATTTAAAACATACAGCACTAAATGCACTAAGTGTGATCCACGCTTACAAAAACAGTTGCTTTATAGTCTGTAACTGGAAGCAGCCATGAATAAAATTTCCATCTACCTCACCATATGCCCTCTCCAATCTCAAACAGGTGACGTCATGGTTGCAATAGCATCCATACAGTTATGTTCGACCTGTTCGTCCATGAGGCTGAGCTCTAAGAAAGTAAGACTACTTCTCTTCGCTTGGTCAGAATCGCGCGCTTGCTGTTACTGGACAGCTCCGAGCGGTGGAAAACGGGGAAATACGTTTGGAATAAACACAAAACTACACCCCCATATAGCAGTCTCTGTTCTCTTCCGCATACTCTAATTCGGTCTCTGTGCACGTGACGGTAGTTTTTCATTCATTCGCCTGTGAGCGAAGGACCTTCGGAGAGCCAGCTTTCGACTGACCGTGGGCCCCAGCTGTGTCAGGCTCTGGTACTTGTAAACCGGCTTCGCACCGAAGGTGACTGGATGATCGTTCTGTTGCATCTCTGGCGACAGGCTGGTGCCCCTTAGAAAAATTTCTTCCCCTGTGCTTTTTAGGATGCAGGAAACGATTCGAGGATTCAGAATAAAGCTTAAAACACGGCATCCCATGAAGCTTCGCCTAAGTATTGACTGGACGTGTTATAGCTAGGCCCTTTTGGCGAAATATTTTCTCGTGAAAGCGTTGCATCTAGCCCAGGGAGTTCTAAGATGACAGGCCGAAGGAGGGTCCATTTGAACACATCGCCATACCGTTGCCTCTCCAGAAAACAGCAAATAATTTACAGTTTATTTTCCGTCCCTTAGTGGAGGCGAGCCAAAACTTTGGTGGGATGGAAGATTCTTTACTTTTCCCATCGACGAGAGATGTATTCAATGTTCCACACTTTGGTGGAGTCAAAAAACGGAACGTTGACGTAGGGTCACGAGTGCAGAATTCTCAGAACGGAAAGTTAGAGTACCAGCCAATTGGAGATTGAGTTTATTGCAGCTGTTGGAAGGAGAAAAACAATTATACAACTACAATGAAATTTTCACTCTACAGCGGAGTGTGCGTTGATATGAAATTTCCTGACAGATTAAAACTGTGTGCCGGACCGAGACTCGAACTCGGGACCTTTGCCTATCGCGGGCAAGTGCTCTACCAACTGAGCTACCCAAGCACGACTCACGCCCCGTCCTCACAGCTTAATATTGGTAGAGCACTTGCCCGCGAAAGGCAAAGGTCCCGAGTTCGAGTCTCGGTCCGGCACACAGTTTTAATCTGCCAGGAAGTTTCAATTATACAACTGTTAGGGGCGAGCAAACTTTTTCTCGTACGTGGGCGACATTTGAACCGAAACTTAGAGTTGAAGCTGCCTTTCTCTTTGCTTCAGCTTTCGACATAGAGACCGATCTGCAGTAGGCAGTCTCGACTTAAGACTTCTTACTGCTTGAGAGGCTGCATGAATTGGGGTACGAGCTCCAGCAGCCCTATCTGTATAATCCGCAGCCTGCTCGCCCACATTTAGCTGTTATGGTCGGAATATCTGGCGATGTCGGCTTGTTAGGGTGGAATAGAATTTGGAGTTTTCCACAGTTTTATTAAGTTCATGTAGGATCACCCAAGGCTACACACGAAGAGACAGTTTCGTGACTAATTTCATTCCTCTTTCTGGTGCGATTGTCCAGTCACTGTTATTTATCGGTGGCTATGTGGCACTAAAAGAAGAAAATATAAAAATTATGTTAAGATGATGATATCTTCCGATCTTCCTACCCTAGCACATAACTTTGCCTAATCCACTGCTGTTGCTATTATTTGTTAATAACATGTTCTTTGTCGAGTGTACAATTTAATTTCATGTACTGTTTTTTATCACTTGTGCACAATGAATTCTTGTAATGGAATCTGGGTTCACATGGGCAATGTCTTTGATTTCGTAGTCAGTGAATCCCTGGATGCAGTTATTAATATTGACTTACGGAAATGTCAGTGCTCAAGACTCAGTGCTAGGGTCACACGCTTTTCATCGATACAGTTAGTTAAAATCCATTTTGTAACTTTTTTTCTCGAGAATGTGTGAGGGAAACAATTTAGCTGTCAGTCACCCACCCATATGAAACCGAACCACTGTGCCGAAAATGCTTAACACCATAGTCAACCAATTTTTCTGGATTTAAAACTTACTGTCAAATGAGCAAAAAGTTAAAATCAGTAATAAGTTGTCTCAGATCCAAAAATTCAGCTGTTTCCTGTTTCAAGATATTTTTGTGATTGAGTAAATTACTTTTCATAATCTGGATTGTCTCATCTTCCAGAACGTTAGGATACACGTTTTTAATTTTCAGGGAGCCTAGCTGGGTGGATTCAAAGATTGCCTGACCTACGATTTCGTTAATTAATCTCATATTGCTATGCAATGAGTACTTATTGCTAAACACATAATTGAATCGATTGAACAAGTTCATTAATTTGTAAGGAGGACTCCCTGTTGCATTAATGATTGGTCTGATAGTATAATTTCCCTTTCGAACATTTAATTTAGATCTTTACTTACGTGCAGTGGAGCTCATATTAAGACAGCTGTGGTTAACATGCCTTACATTCTTTATACAGTTCATGATTGTTTGGGGTTGATGGAACATTACTCATTGCAATAACTTGTAGATATCATTTTAAATTACAATGCTGCAGCAGGATGTAGTGAGGTAACGGGAGAGTTGTGGTGCCCTGGAAATATTCTATGTTCGGAGTAGGCGTGGCCGCGTTGGGGCCTGCAGGCGGGCCGCGGCTTGCCGGCGGCCACATGGTCCCGAACGTTAGCCGGGGTCCATCGGCTGCGTGGCTGGGAATTCCATGGTGATGCTGTGTCAATGAAGGAGACACGCCGGGAGTGCAAAGATGGCGGACTTTGTGAAACCTTAATGACAGACATTTCACAGTTCGTATAGAAATTAATAGTAGCTAGATGAATGATGATACCTCAAAAAGAAACATGTACATTACCATTATTTGCATGACGATTCTGATGGTGTAATCAGATTTTCAATATCATTACTAGTTTAAAGTTTATTTATATGACAGTAAATTATACAAGTAACACCCAGCAATCAATTTCCAAAATCTAAACGCTTCATCCGATTTCATCGATCGACATGTCTGTAGAAAGCTATTAGTGTGAACCTATACTGGTATAAATTACAGGCATGTAACGTTAATAGTACATGAGTTATTGGAGGTCAAAGTGGTCGATTACTATCGAACACGTCAGGCCGTAAGTACTCCACAGTTATACGAAAAAACGGTATCAGCATGCTTGTAAATATATTTATTCATCTGTATCGTTGTTTATATCATATATATGCTATTCGTGAAGAAATTTGTCAATTATTTAGTGTGTTTTAGAAAATACAGAGACATTAGGCTACTAGCCTGCCTTTTGTTCTATTCCTCGGATATATGTTTGTTTAATTTGTTTACGTATTTAATAATGTGTGTGAGAACGTGTTTATGGTCCAGCTGTAGGAATATTTATTTAATTTTAAGTTATTTAAATGTAAATCTGGTATTTTGTATGTGTTTCGATATGTTTGTGAGTGCACGTTCGCTTGGATACATGGAGGGAGCGCTCTAGCCAAACACAGCGCTCGTTACTAAGGGAGGCGACTACCGAAATGAATGGAGAGGCAGCTGGGAACAGTGCGGCGCGAGGCAGTAAGGGAGAGGACACGAGGGAGTCCGGGACAGTCGGCGGAAAGACTGGGACGCTGGACTAGTTCGCACATGGTCGCGGATGATAGAAATGTTTCGGAGTGCCGACCTGTGCTCTTGTGTGATTTCCGTGGCCTCTGCAGTGAAGACGCGGTATGCGTTCAGAAGTGAATATCTCGTGAGCTATGTTGTTGTTCGTAACTAATTACGTGAAGTAGGAATCTATTGTTTCCCTGTTATTCAACGTATATTTCATTTAATTGCTGGACCATCGACACCAATAAGTGTTTTGGAGAAATATGCCGCATTCTCAAAAGTACTCCTACTATCGTACTCATCATATAAAGCCGTTAGGATAGTACCTGCAGAGTTGATTTAATTGCAGTCTTTCATTTGCAATTGCCGAGTGATAGAAACCTTCGACCATTCGATTCATGTGTATATTCTTATCGTATACTGTAGACTCAGCAGTATTTGGACTGTAATGCGGCAACTACGTATCACAGCCCCTAGACAACGAAACCAGCCAAAACTTTTAATATTGCAGCTCTGAGTCGGAGGCTACATAGTTGAGCGCAACCTCATTTGACTTCATTTTATTATTTTATAAAGCCCTCAATGTGCAATGCTGATCTTTTTTTAGTTTTTATTGTCCACGTGTGAGCCTTGTTTCTCTCATAACGGTGTTTTCATTTGCTGAAATCAATAGCCTCACACCATGCTTGTCTCATATGAAGGTCAATAACTATCCACTTGTAAACTGGATTTGCACTTGTTACTATGAACTTAAACAAACTGTTCCTGCAAACTATAAATTTTTCATGTCAATAAAAAATTAAACATTCATGCCTGACCATTATTTACGTATCTTGAAACACTGAACTTAGAGTCCTCTGACAGCGTAATTTTCACAGAGAGGCTGTGTTCAATGGTTTATCGCCGTCTTTACTGCTATCAGTATTCTTTTAACGCGAAAGAACAACGGGCACCTCATGAATGTAATCCAGAAACGGGTTGAACAGATTTCTGTGGCTATCAGCATAACAAAGAAAATGTTGAAGTTAAAACGTAGTATCTCGTGAAAATAAAGCTAATTGCAGTATTTGGAATAGCATCATGTGACAGAAGCCGCACTCAACACCAGAGCTTGTTTAATGCTAAGCATGGGATCGAAATGCAAAATAGAGCACGAAATCTGTAGTGATAGTTTCAAACGACCCACCCCCATATTCACCAGTAGTGGTTTAGGAAAATGTAAATCTGGCATACTGAAGAACCGAACCCTACTTCTCCAGAATGTGAGTCCAGAATATTAAACACTGCGTCAACTCTTGGGATAGCTAGAGACGAGCTGGTGCAATGCAGAGTACAATAGAACGGTAGCAAACAGTTTTCCAGCCATAAAGCCACGGTTCACAAAATGGAATCGAACGTATGACAAAAGGATGTGTTTCCAACTAAGATCCTTTCCAATTTACTAAAAATAGAGCATGGACTAAGATAGAGTTGAAAAATATATAAAATCCGGCCTTGTTCTAAAGAAAGAAATCATCAACAAGTGATTTATAGAAACCAATGTAAATCTAAGCTTATGTGATTTATGGACTTCCAGTATACCGCCTTTCGCAACAAACTGCACTGGTGCGACGGTGTAGCTGACGACCGTTTGACTCGCCGTGCTTATTTAGCCAATATATTAAATTTTCAAGGAAATTAAACATGCTAAAACCCCAAGTGTCTATATTGCAATTTTGTATAACTCTCAATGACAGGAGATTTATGTATTAATGTAATTAGTTCACGTCAACTGACTGTGCCATATATTTGTTTTGTTTATGCCCACAGATTATTATATCCAAAACAACCCTTATTTATTTTTATATCTCGTTTTACAGAAGATTTATTTGGTTACTTTCACTCAAAAACATGTATATTACGTACCTTGACGTGATGGTCTACGAAGAGAAGGCAGTCACTGTGTCCTTTGTAGTATCTCACATCGATGTTTCACTGGTTCAGCCAAATGTCAACTATGTAGCAACCTATTGGCTGCGTGTAACATATAAAAGGTGATTCAGCTCCCCGTACTGGTAGGTTTTACGTAACCCACAATGCTATCAAAAAACAAAATTTTCATATTCTCTCCCTCCCTAGGCACAAACTATTACTGCTATAGAAAAAAATTAACAAGCTCATTCTGTAGGAAGTTTAATGTATTTAAACTCTGTACTGGCATACGTTTTTGTCAGAGGCTGTAGTTTTCGAATTATTCAAGAAAAAAATACAAAAGGTACCTTCAAAAGAGTTTTTCTTGAAAACCTCGAAAAACACGTCCTCTAGCGAAAACATATGCTAGTGCAAAATTTAACTACATTAAATTACCTACAAAAAGGTCATGTAAATTTTCTTCTGTAGGACTAATTGCTTATGCATAGAGAGCGAGAAAATATGAAATCTTGCATGTGGTATTTGAAAACATTGTGGGCTGCATATAACAGATGGATAAAGGCAGTTGAATCAGCCTACATAAACCTCAAAAATTTGTACGTTTAGTGAGGAACTGATTTGTTCTTTCTGTCACTGATCCACAGATCCACAGCAATGAAAAATTACTTTGAGCTGTCTGAATTTATTGTAGCGTTTTGGTCTAAATAGATTTCGCTTAAAGTCACTCAGTACATTAATTGCGTGTTGATGGACGTTACCTGAGGGGTCTCCTGCTGTGACCAGGAATCAGCCGTTTGAAGATCTTCACTACGACGTTGCAGCTCTCTTGATGCGGCACTTATACTGCGGCATAAAATGTTTGTGGTAAAACCACTGTGTTTCTGCTATTTGAATTAGGACTCAGAGTTATGTCTTTCGTAAGTGAGAACATTTTTGTTATAAATCTTTCTTTTGCTCTCTTTTTCTCGAGAAGATCGTTTTCATAAGAGGCGAAAAGGGATGGATACTACCACAGGGCAGAGTAAATCACCTAGCATCTTACGTTACATGTGTTAATAAATTTTTAGACAAGGTAAGTCGAAAAATTACATTGAATGAATCCATAGCTGAGAAAACTGACAGTATGTGTTTGCGCAGGCACATGGAAAAAGGGGTCGAGAAGCATCAAGCAGTCAAGTCAAAAGTGAAGCACATTTATCTGAATCTATCACGCAAAGTTAATAGGTTTGTAGTCTTTTGTAGTAGCGTAATAGGGCAAGACTTAAACATCAAGTTTTCTTTTCCTGCATTTGGCGAAAATCGTTAATGGACACACAGGCGAAGTCGGTTTATGTGTGGGGATTATAAGGCGTCGTGATAATGTCTCTTTATAACTCGTTAAAACGTTTTCTGGACAGCAAGGAAACATCAGCGCACCATGGCCGGATCGATTATCCATAAGGATCACGTCAGACAATATCAAGAAAATGCGACAAGTCTTGCAACAAAACAGGCGATTTAGGATGATTTCTGAGGAACTGACGATTAGAAACGAGTGTGTTAGCGGCATGAATCACAAATATTTCTACTGATCTCTGGAAGTAAATGTCAATGAAAAGTGTCAGGTATTGAATTGATATGTGACACGTGGCTCCTGCTTGTCTGTAAACTATAATGAGTATCTACAGAACGTGAGGTTCAGAAGTCAAATTTAAAACTGCCGAAGCCGTTAGAAACAATTCTCAAAAATTCTCAAGAAAATCGTCTTCGAAGTTTTCGGAGCGTTCTTGATACTCTACAGCAAGGTCGTTTTTCCGATGGGCTGTGTGACTTTGTGGTAGAATGCTCGCCGATCTCGTGGATGGCATAGGTGCGACTCCCGGCCACAGTGAAACTTAAAATAAAGGTGCTTGTGCCATGAATACTTCATTGAAGCGTAGAGTACATAAAGATGAAACAAATTTAATTTTTAATGTTTTTTAATTCAAACAATATTTCACGTTGTTTGACAATTGCTAAGGAACAGAGATATTGTTGGACAGGAATCATCACAGATAATGATCGACGACAGGAAACAAAGTACATACGTAATAGAGGCGGAATGGTACACTTATAACTAAAAATGGGACAGATGTGACAACATGGGAAAACAGCATGGCGGATAAAAGTAACGTTCATGTTTGACACAGGTCAGCCTCCCAACATGAACGTCGGTATCGTATTGTCAGTAAGGAACATGCCCTCCTCGGGCACTAATGTACATTTTGCACCTGTTATTCGTGCTGGCTACGAGACTGTTGAGGAGTCCTTGAGGCATAGTTGTCTACTCCTCTCTCATGGCGGTTGGTTTTCTGTACTTGCACGGTTAGTTGAGAAACACGTCTGTCAAGAGCATGCCAATCATGCTCTCCAATATTTAGACCCGGGGAGAATGGAGGCCATTAGGCTCGACCGTCATAAACAGAATTTAGGGTCTTACCGCACTCATAAACAAACAGTCATGATCCAGAATAATCTCCCTGAAATATCGTTGTGCTGTAACGGTATGTCGTGCGAAAATATGCAGTGGTGTTCGACCATTGTGAATAATGAGTGCCCACACCATAACGCCTCGGCAATACCGATGATGTTCATGAACGCTCAGTGGTATGGAATGTGTTCCTCTGTCCCTACACACAATCAAGAGAGATTCATCGGGTAAGATCACTCTAAACCCAGTTGCTTACCCCAACCAAAATGCTCCCTACACCAATGAACTCTTTCTCCGTGGTGGCGTGGTTGAAATGGGATGCATTTAACAGGCTTCCCTGTATACAAACCAGTCTGATTAATTGTCTTGAGATACATCTGGCAGAGACACGTGTGCCACGTGTACCGGAATCGATTACAGGGTCCGCAGCGATCTTGCTTGGAGTGAGCTGTCGGTTCCTCTTCGCACTATGGTCACGTAACGATCCTTCTGCAGTGTGCTTGTCCGTCTACGACCGCCGGCATGCTTTTGCATAGCATTTCCGACTTAATCGGCCTTTTTCATTCGCGTGGTGGCACCTTTAGATATACATCTTACTGCAGCCACAGTAGTGACACTATGATCGACTTAGAACCGTCCAACTGCTCGTTCGCGATAGTAAGCACTCAAATTATGTCTTGCAGACATGTTTCCGTACCACATGGAATGTCGCACTAATCATTTCCACAACAACCGTACTGCATGAACTTTCGAATGCATATAGAGCGTTCGTCCGCAGCTCGTGGTCTCGCGGTAGCGTTCTCACTTCCCGAGCACGGGGTCCCGGGTTCGATTCCCGGCGGGGTCAGGGATTTTCTCTGCCTCGTGATGACTGGGTGTTGTGTGATGGCCTTAGGTTAGTTAGGTTTAAGTAGTTCTAAGTTCTAGGGGACTGATGACCATAGCTGCTAAGTCCCATAGTGCTCAGAGCCATTTGAGCCATTTGAACCATATAGAGCGTTCGTATAAAGGCTGCAGTTAATATGTTCCGCGCACTCTACATTTCCTTTTACTATCAGGGCGTTCCGTAGGAATTGTCTTTGTTTAGTAATAATTGGCAGTTATTCCTTAGCAAGCGTCAGTTGTTACTTAATAACAGTCAAACTGTGTGTAAAAGATCGCTAATTAAGAATTTATATTTGAATTTAAAACTGGGTTTTCGTGTGCAAAGCTGATCAGCAAGAACATTATGACCACCGTACTGGCCGGCCGGAGTGGCCGTGCGGTCCTAGGCGCTACAGTCTGGAGCCGAGCGACCGCTACGGTCGCAGGTTCGAATCCTGCCTCGGGAATGGATGTGTGTGATATCCTTAGGTTAGTTAGGTTTAATTAGTTCTAAGTTCTAGGCGACTGATGACCTCAGAAGTTAAGTCGCGTAGTGCTCAGAGCCATTTGAACAATTTTTGAACCACCGTACTACAATCGATAAAAAGACGTCTAGGCGATAGCAGCGCCACCTGGTGAGAAATGACTGCTAGTCAGACACAAGCACGGTCCATGTAGTAACAGAGAGAGTGCTGTCCGTGTGTAGAATGGCGAAGAAGGCACGCGATCTGAGTTTGACCAAGGGCAGATTCAGATGCCCGGAGGCTCAGCACGAGCATATCGGAAACTGCACGACTTGTGTAACGGTGGCTGCTTGCCATTTACGTGCTACTTGAAGTTTTGCCTTACTGTTACTTGTTTACACCACAAGCTGTCGGTTACTTTAAATCTGGTGGCTTTCAAATCAGTGTTATTTTTCTTTGAGCCATCAGGTCATTTGTTGTTACGCTTGTGTGTAATGAAATTGGGTATTTAGTGCTCTTGAATTGCTCAGAAGCTCTTAGGTAAATCTGATTAATTAAGTCGTTGTCTTTAACGCCTGGGGGTATTTTCTTGGATTTATTATTTAATCTTTTCATTATTTTAAGGAAATTTGTCGAACTAATCTATGCTGCTGAAATTGTGTTTTAGATCGTTCTGAAATCTACGTGCCATGGAAGAGAGCCTTACTTATAAATGCTAGCAATTAAGTACTACCTCCTTGAGGTAAGCTTTTGTTTCTCTTAGAAATTTCAAATGTTCAAATGTGTGTGAATCCCAAATGGACCAAATTGCTGAGGCATCGGTCCCTAGACGTACACACTACTTAAACGAACTTAATCTAACTTACGCTAAGAACAACACGCACACACTTGCCCGAGGGAGGACTCGAACCTCCGGCGGGAGGGGCCACGCAATTAGTGACATGGCGCCTGTAGCCGCGCAGCCACTCCGCCCGGCCATAGAAATTTCACTTTGGCCCAAAAAAAATCTCTGGCTGTCTAGCCTAGTTGACTCATTGGCTGTTTTTCTATTTTAAGTAACTTTATGAGATTAATGATTTCACCCTATTCATTTAAGTTGTTTTCGGGGAGACGTTTATTACGGCATCATTTTACTGTATTATGTTATTAAGCAGTTTTTGATCTGTGCAGTTCCGAGTAACGTTACTGTTTGATTATTATAGCAGATTTGAAAGTTTTATGCCATTAAGTTCTTAAGGCGTGGGCGAATTACATTTTCTTAACCTGTATCTTTTAGCTCATGTTTCACCTGAGTGGTGCTTGTAAACAGCTCTTAGTTTTACGCATTGTGGGTCCACTGTTTGAGGCGGCGCTTGCCCGTGGTGACCTGTTGCTGTTAAGAAATGCGGGGTGTTTTTGCGAGTGTTTGTGGCTCCTCTACATTACCTTAGTGGAGCTGTTCGTGCTGGCAGTATATTTCTTCATTTGAGTTTTCTTAGCAAAAAAAAAAAAAAAAATAGCTCTGAGCACTATGGGACTTAACTTCTGAGGTCATCAGTCCCTTAGAACTTAGAACTACTTAAACCTAACCAACCTAAGGACATCACACACACATCCATGCCCGAGACAGGATTCAAAACTGCGACTGTAGCGGTCGCGCGGTTCCAGACTGTAACGCCTAGAACCGCTCGGCCACCACGGCCGGCAGTTTGTTTAGCCTATGCTCTTATTTACAAGCTCTTATGATAATATTTTCCGCTACATATTTTACGTCTCCCCTGAAATGGCTATATTATCCGATTTTTGATTAACTTTCAGAATTTATAAATCAGATTATTTTAGCCTGCACTTATTGTGCTAATACCTGGAAACTTTAGTGGTTTAATGTTTGAGATGTTTTTCTACTTGTTTTGCCATCACTTTCGTATTGTATTCATCCCATGTATATTAAAGAAAATCATTGTGGATCGTAACTGTTGGTAGTTAACTTTCATCGTTGGTCTGTTCTGAAAACTGGATGTCTGGACTTGTGATTTGTTAGTTAGTAATGGCAGCTGCAGACGTTCCTTTCAAAGTATAGTCTGATTAATACTGGAATTAATTTAAATTAAAAAATCTCTTTTAATGGTTGTAAGTCGCGATCTGTTCTTATAATTTTGGTAGAGCAATTCTTTTAATAATTCTAATGCAAAATTGCTTTAATTAAGAGGTGCCTTTCCTTATTATCTGCTAATTTTGCATTTATTACTGATTTCTCGCTTGTAGTTAGGGGCCTTTGATCTTGCTCATTCTTTCGCGTGGTTAATATTGTATTCGATTTGTTAGTATAATGTCTTCTGCAAATAAATGTGAACTGTCAAAGGAAAAACTATGGGTCTGCCCTTCCATGTGCTCTTTTCCTTTCCTATCTTATGAAAGGGGATTTGAATAAGACTTTAACGCTGGGCAGAGTACAAGCGCGTCTCAACACTCCTAACAATGGACCTCCGAAACGAACGACCCATGCATGCATGTATACAGGGTGGTCCATTGATAGTGACCGGGCTAAATAACTCACGAAATAAGCATCAAACGAAAAAACTACAACCAACGGAACTCGTCTAGCTTGAAGGGGCAAACCAGATGGCGATATGGTTGTCCCGCTAGATGGCGCTGCCATAGGTCACACGGATATCAACTGCGTTTTTTAAAATAGGAACCCCCATTTTTTATTACATATTCGTGTAGTACATAAAGATATATGAATGTTTTAGTTGGACCACTTTTTTCGCTTTGTGATAGATGAAACTGAAATTGTCACAAATGTATAACTACGTGCTATCACGTGACAATCCGCCAGTGCTTACGGTATTTGCTTCGTGATACATTACCCGTGTTAAAATGGACCGTTTACCAATGGCGGAAAAGGTCGATATCGCGTTGATGTATGGCTATTGTGATCAAAATGCCCAACGGGCGTGTGCTATGTATGCTGCTCGGTATCCTGGACGACATCATCCAAGTGTCCTGACCGTTCGCCGGATAGTTACGTTATTTAAGGGGACAGGAAGTGTTCAGCCAAATGTGAAACGTCAACCACGACCTGCAACAAGTGATGATGCCCAAATAGGTGTTTTAGCTGCTGTCGCGATTAATCCGCACATCAGTAGCAGACAAATTGCGCGAGAATTGAGAATCTCAAGCACGTCGGTGTTGAGGATGCTACATCAACTGCACCCGTACCGTATTTCTATGCACCAATAATTTCATGGCGACGACTTTGAACGTCGTGTACAGTTATGCCTCTGGGCACAAGAGAAATTACGGGACGTTGACAGATTTTTTGCACTCGTTCTATTTAACGATGAAGCGTCATTCACCAACGTAAACCGGTATAATATGCACTATTGGGCAACGGAAAGTCCACGATGGCTGCGACAGGTGAAACATCAGCGACCTTGGCGGGGTAATGTATGGTGCGGCATTATCGGAGGAAGGATAACTGGCCCCCATTTTATCGATGGCAATCTAAATGGTTCATTTCCTACGTAATGTTCTACGGATGTTACTACAAGATGTTTCACTGCATGACAGCATGACGATGTACTTCCAACATGATGGGTGTCAGGCGGACGGACGGATTATATATGCCGTTATCTTGGTGCCTGTTTTCCATTACATGTGAGCTAGTTTTACGTAAGTTTTTAGTATTTTTAGTTCACGTTGTCTGCTTAATCGTGCAGGATAGGACCATGCACTTTTCCTCCATTTGTATATAATTTGATTGGCTCCCTGATTTTGTAGAGAACTTAATGATGCCCCTAAAGCGTGAAACAGGCAATTGACATTAAGTAATTAAATGAAACAATAAGTTCACTGTTACCAGTCACCGTTTTATTTATTTCCACGACGCGTTTCGAAGGTTTAAACCTCCATCATCGGGTGGATTTACATTAGTAAGTATTACATTTGTGTGTGTGTTGTGTTACGATTTTTGGAGGAACTTGTGGCACTGCCTTCAGTGATCACAGGTTCCTTTTGCTGTCGTAACACATCACATGTATACTGTCACATTTGTAAACAAATATGATCACTGAAGGCAGTGCCACAAGTTCCTCCAAAAATCGTAACACAACACACACACAAATGTAATAATTACTAATGTAAATCCACCCGATGATGGAGGTTTAAACCTTCGAAACGCGTCGTGGAAATAAATAAAACGGTGACTGGTAACAGTGAACTTATTGTTTCATTTAATGTCAGTAACAGTCACGGTAAAGCCTAACCTAAAAATGTTCGCATTTAAAGTTTTTTTGTTTACAAATGTGGCAGTATACATGTGATGTGTTACGACAGCAAAAGGAACCTGTGATCACTGAAGGCAGTGCCACAAGTTCCTCCAAAAATCGTAACACAACACACACACAAATGTAATACTTACTAATGTAAATCCACCCGATGATGGAGGTTTAAACCTTCGAAACGCGTCGTGGAAATAAATAAAACGGTGACTGGTAACAGTGAACTTATTGTTTCATTTAATGTCAGTAACAGTCACGGTAAAGCCTAACCTAAAAATGTTCGCATTTAAAGTGACATTAAGTAATTTCGTAACCGAGACTGTTTTTGTTCAGAAAATTTTCAGACGATTAGGACGTTTACAAAGTGGCTTCCGTGCCGGCCGGTGTGGCCGTGCGGTTCTAGGCGCTTCAGTTTGGAACCGCGTGACCGTTACGGTCGCAGGTTCGAATCCTGCCTCGGGCATGGATGTGAGTGATGTCCTTAGGTTTGTTAGGTTTAAGTAGTTCTAAGTTCTAGGGGACTGATGACGACAGATGTTAAGTCCCATAGTGCTCAGAGGCATTTGAACCATTTTTTGAAAGTGGCTTCCGGGTGGTCTCGTGACCAATGAGCGAATTTCTGTCGTCAAGGAACTGGACGATTGGTAGAACGTTCAGATCTTTGTTTTCAGAGACCTGGTGACTACGTTGGAAAATAGTGTTGTCATGTATCTGTGTCACTTTGAAATGTAGTAGAGGATTCAGTACAAGTAACTTGGCCTGGCACTATGAGTAACTTAATTTTTGAAATCTTCTCTTAGAAACGTAGAAAGTAATAAGATAAACCATCGTGGATAGCTACCCACAACTGTCTGCATCACATTTCGATACACATCCAAATACATGTGCTTCCCTTGGCCCTAAAGGAAACCTTAACTGACTATTTACAGTAGCCTTAAAACATTAGCGTACATATGGTTTTGCCGACAAATGAGAAGCCTTTGATGCCAAATGAACGCTTCAGTCCGGAACAGCGTGACCGCTACGGTCGCAGGTTCGAATCCTGCCTCGGGCATGTATGTGTGTGATGTCCTTAGGTTACTTAGGTTTAAGTAGTTCTAAGTTCTAGGGGACTGATGACCTCAGATGTTAAGTCCCATAGTGCTCAGAGCCATTTTGCCACATGAAAGTATTTTGCCTGTTTCCTTTCCTTATGACACGATACAGATAGAATTTTAATCGAATTTTGTGTTTCCTCTGAGACTAAATGTATACCACCACATCTGAAAAAAAAAAAAAACTGGTTGGCCCTGTAACATCCTTCATCACCAACAAGCGTTGTGTTAGCACGTACCAGATACGTTAATAGAAAGTGATGTAAATTGAATGACTAATCTAGACATGATTTTTCCAGTGAGTATGAATAATTTTTTGATTCATTTGGTAGTTGTAGTTGCTAATGATGTTTTGGAAGGCTAGGAGTAGACATTCAATAGAAGCTAAACTTATTGAAAGGGGTAAAAAATAAATGTGTGACAGCTGTTTGAATAGATTGTTTATTTAGACATAAAAATAAATTTAACTGTTTCTTAAAACACACGTATATTTTGTAGTTTACATTATGACAGAGGATATGACTTTTTGAAAAGAAAATTGAGCAAATACGTCAGGCATCACACAACATGTAATTCTGGCCAAGAATATTAAACTGAAGCTCTAAGCCTGATTCTTGATATTACCGTTGTTCTACGCTTCAAATTCTATTATATCCATGTAAACAACAGGTATTCTGTAGGAAGAAAGGTATCATGCTATAACTATTAACAATAACTCGTCTAAATAAATACCTCCAGAGCTAAACACAACCCTACAGGAAATTTCCATACGAGTTTGGCACGGTCCAATAACATTGATTCTGATTAGAAAATGTTCGTTACAGAGCTGTATGCTAGTAATGACGATTGGGTTACAATTGATGAGAGACGTGACTCTACGTTACAACTTCTCGGGTCGACTATACGGGAGCTAACAGCAGGGGCAAAAATCGTGAACAGGGAGGTGTCAGGTCTGCTGAGAACCGGTGGCTGAGGTCTGCTGGTGCTGCTATGGAGTGAACGTGGGGTGAGGTGTGCGGTCCACACTGGCCGGCTAACTGCGGGCGGCGAAACCCACGGTCAGCACGGCGGCGGCGGCGCACAACACCAGCAGTGGGGCTCGCAGCGGCGCTGAAACACAAGCGGACGGCTGAGACCATAGACTTACTGAATAAAAACTAGACCGCGCATTGGCGCTAGTGTCGCGTCCCCACATTGAACGTGATAGAAGCCGCCATTTGCAGGGAAACAGTGCGTAAACAGGGTTCGTTCGTGTGCTGCTTTTAATTGTAACAGTATAATGGAAGATTAGATTAGATTAGATTAGTTTTTCATTCCATAGATCCGTGTTGAGGAGATCCTCGTGAATGTGGAACATGTCATCTTTTTTTTTATTTTTTTTAAAGCTGAAATAACAATACGAACAGTATGAATATATACAATACATCATCTGTTTCTATTAAAAAATTCGTCAATGGAGTAGAAGGAGTTGGCCACTAGTAAGTCTTTCAGGCTCCTTTTAATCTGATCTTTATTTGCAACTAAATTTTTTATGTTTGCTGGCAAATTATTGAAGATGAGTGTTCCTGAGTAGTGGACCCCTTTTTGAACTAACGTAAGTGCTTTTAAGTTCTTGTGCAGATCATTTTTGTTCCTGGTATTGTATGTATGAACTGAGCTGTTTGTTGGAAAAAGAGATATATTATTTAGTACAAATTTCATTAAGGAGTAAATATACTGAGAGGCAGTAGTTAGTATACCCAGTTCTTTGAAGAGGTTTCTACAGGACGTCCGTGAATTTACTCCACAAATAATACGTGTTACACGTTTTTTAACTCTAAAAACTTTTGTTTGACTTGAAGAGTTACCACAAAATATTATACCATATGACATTATGGAATGAAAGTAGGGAAAGTATGCAAGCTTTTTCATTTTTATGTCTCCTATGTCTGCTAACACTCGAATTGCAAATACAGATTTGTTAAGGCGTTACTGCAGTTCTGTGGTGTGCTCCTCCCAACTGAATTTATTATCAAAAAGCAAAGACGAAGACGGAAACAATGTTACATTTCACAGGTCAGTCATTTCTGGTTGTTTGTCACTTTCTGTTACTTGTATAATGTATTTTCTTGGAGAAATAATACATCATGAGCGTTTGTTTTTGTTTAGGTTTTTCTAAATCGGAAATGGATAGTTGCTACTCGGAGAGAGAACTTCCAACCGACAGCAAATCGTTTGCTGTGCTCTCTTCATTTTGAAGAGAATTGTTACATGGAAAATTATGTAAATAGACGTCAACTGAAGGACGATGCTATACCGACAGTATTTGGATTTCCAACTCATTTGAAAAAAGGTATAGTATCCTGGAAATCGTGCAATTTAGGCCCAGGTTAAATAGTGTGGAAATACTGTCAGTGTGTATAATTTTGAACGTTCCTTTTCCAGGTTACCAAGGCAATCAAATATATATTAAGTATGAATCAGAGGTAGGTCGAATAATTGCATTTAAATACTTAACATGTGTTGTCAGGTGGTGATTATACTTCGTAAATGGTCAAATATTTGATTAAATGTTGCAAACTCAACTACTTTCAGAGGTGCTATCAGTGTTAAAAGCTAATGTGCGAATGAAATTCCTACGGTATTTAAAGTGATATGGGTTATTACAATTAATAATACCAAAATTCGACTGTAGACAATACCGTGCTAAACAAAAGTAAGCGTGCAAAATGTACACAGTAGTCGGCAAAAAGTAAAACAGGACCTGACAGGAAAACTACGTGAATTAAATAATAATCGTATTGTCTGCTACTTTAAAAGTTTCATGTAATTATCTAATGCAAATAACTCGATGTAAACTCGCTCCACCTTGTCAGGAAAGAGCCTTACATTCTTAAATTTCCCGTCTCTATGCAGACGTATTTCGGAAATTAGGAAACTTCATTCATTTAAGTATACTTCTAAAATAGACTCGAATACTCAGTACTTTTTTAAACAAACAAGTGTTTAATTTGTGCTTCAATTTGATCTTGTTGCGTCTCATATACGTCAAATCACAACCCCAGTTCTAGGATTCATCCCTGCAAATGGCGGCGATCAGCTGCTTCAATTGGGGAACAGTTGCCTCGCTTCCCCGCTACGGTGTGGTAGGGGCTTGGCTGAGACAGGCAGGGTTAGGATTGCCAGGATCAAAAACAGAAAGGCAGGACTCAGCTTTTCTGCCCTGCCTATTTTAAATACGCTGACGGGAAAAAACCGCAAAACCAAAAAATAATTAATGTGGAGTAGTGAAGTTTCGGGAACACATTTGTCTAGGTAACATATTACTGTGATTAACATAGCAAGATCATAGGTAATATAAGCACGAGGTAAGTCATTGTAAATGTGAAATTTTGGTGCATTTATAATCGGTGTAACCGCCAGAATGCTGAATGCAAGCACGCACATGTGCATGCATGGTGTTGTACGGGTGCTGGATGTCAGTTTGTGAGATGGAGTCCATACCTCTTGCCCTTTATAGCGGCGATTTTGAAATATTCAAGCCGATACATTTGAGGTAAATATTAAAAGGACTCTGAGTAATATTATATGGACATAAACGACAAATTAATTATGGAAATGTATTAAATTAGCTTCAAAGAAAGACTATATCGATTGCAATGTTATAAAAACACATTATTTATATGAGATGAGATCGTAGTACATAACGTTCACGAAACTAACATTATTATCTTTGTCATTATATACAAGAGAAAAAAGATATTTAAAATCACTTCGAGTCAGCCGGCCTTGGTGGCCGAGCGGTTCTAGGCGCTCAGTCCGGAACCGCGCGGCTGCTACGGTCGCAGGTTCGAGTCCTGCCTCGGGCACGAATGTGTGTGATGTCCTTAGGTTAGTTAGGTTTAAGAAGTTCTAAGTTCTAGGGGAGTGATGACCGCAGCTGTTAAGTCCCATAGTGCTCGGAGCCATTTGAACCAACTTCGAGTCAGATCATTTCTGCTGCTGTATGTAAGATACGCTTGCGGTAGCGTTTGTTCTCGTACGTAGCGAATAATTCAAGTGTGTATTCTGTGCTTTGTGGAAATATATTTTAAAAAAGTGAGTGCATTGTGTTACTTAAAGAACCCATCCATGCAAACAATTCTTCTTGAATTAACAATTGCAAGAAGTTATGTAGCATTATTTCAGTTTCTGCGAAGCGAGCAGCGGTGATCTTTGACTGGCAACAACTGGCCGCCATTACGCGTCGTATTTAAATTTATTTTTTTGTGTAACATATCACCGCAGCCGGAGCAGAAAGAATCATTTCAAGTTATTCAATTAACTAAAGTGCAAAGCTTCGCTAATTTTATTTCGTCAAAAAGTGCATATTTTCAAAGATACGATTTAAGGTAGGTCAGTGAACTTAGCCTGCAATACTTTTCGCCGAAAGCATTTGAAATAATTTGTAGGGAGCCTGGCCCTCATTTGAATCATAATTTAATATTTATCTTTGACCACCTACAAATCTATATATATATATATACATAATCCATTTCTTGTGTTTCACTTAATAATAATAATAATTAATAACCACAGAAAGGAAGGGATAATATACCTTTCTCGATAAATATTGAGGTAAATATTAAAAGGACTCTGAATAATATTATATGGACATAAACGACAAATTAATTATGGAAATGTATTAAATTAGCTTCAAAGAAAGACTATATCGATTACTAATAAAAAGACATTATTTATATTAGATGGGATCGTAGTGCATAACGTTCACGAAACTATCATTATTATCTTTGTCATTACATATAAGAGAAAAAAGATATTTAAAATCACTTCGAGTCAGCCGGCCGTGTTTGTGGATTACGCTGGAGTGGTCGTACGATAACGCCCCATATATGATCGATTGGAGACACATGTGGTGATCGAGCAGGCCAAGGCCACATGTTGACATTCTGTAGAGTTTGTTGAGTTACAACAGCGGTATGTGTGCGAGCGTTATGCTGTTGTAAATCCCCCCCCCGGAATGCTGTTCATGAACGGCAGCTCAACAGGTCAAATCACTGCACTAACGTAGAAATCTGCAGTCCAGATACATGGGGTAAACATGACAGTGGTCGTGCTGTCACACGAAATCGCACCGTAACTCCATGTGTAGGTCCAGTGTGTGTGGCAGACAGACAGGTTGGGTGCAGGCCTTCAGTTGGTCTCCTCGAAACCTACACACGGCCGTCACCGTTACCGTGGCAGAAAACACAATAGACCCACCCTGCCCTCCAAGCTATCGCTTGAGATAACTGAAGTCGCAGATAGTGACGGTTTAGGGTCTGTGGAATGCACGCTACAGGACGTCTTGCTGGGAGTTGTCCTGGTAGTAAGAGTTCGTTGTGTCATTGCGGTGCCAACTGCTTCTCAGATTGCTTCTGCAGATGCAGCACGTCTGCTAGATCCATACGCGGAACACGATAGTCATCCATCTCGGCAGTGCCATGTGACCGTCGTGAGCTCGGTCTTTGTGCGAGTGAGTACCGCTGCCAGCAATCATGTACCGTTGCTACATTCCTACCAAGACTTTCTCCAATATCGCAGAAGGAATATCCATCTTCTCGCAACCCTATTACATGACCTCTTACAACCTCTGTGAGGTGTTGATAATGGCGTCGTCTTTGTCGCCTTTGACTAACATCAGCCCATCACGACCAGTCTCGAAGGTAACTAACGCTCACGACCGTTACAGCAAACCTGACTTGCAGCCTTATAACGTCGCTACTAACGCCCTCTTATAGGACTGATGCGAAATATGAATAGAAATCATCTTTCAGATGAAGGAATGCGGCTAGCAACTTTCGTTTATGTCGCACGACTCATTCTCTATGTAGCGATTTTTTTTCCTTCAATATAGAAAGAAAGTGAGTTGAGTATTTTCACCCTTTAAGAATGATCAGTTACAGATAGTCTTTTGCAAGATTGACCTTAATCGTGCTTAAACTAAAATAATATGTCGCTAGAATGAAATTTTCACTCTGCAACGGAGTGTGCGCTGATATGAAACTTCCTGGCAGATTAAAACTGTGAGCCGGACCGGGGCTCGAACTCGGGACCTTTGCCTTTCGCGGGCAAGTGATCTACCAACGGAGCTACCCAAGCACGACTCACACCCCGCCCTCACAGCTGTAGTTTTAAAATAATATGATCAGTAAACAGCATTACAATTTTGAAATCATGAAAACAAATAAGTGCTGAGTGGTTTTAATTGCTCAGTCTTCTTCCTAAGATAATTTTATGTCAAAGTAAACTTAATGTTCTTCGTAAAACAAAATAGTTACCTGTGTTCTGGAATGGAGAACGAAAAGATAATCAATAATTTTGGTCTACTTGGACTTATAAACAAATAACAATGATCTGTAGTTAGGTATTAATATATATCATTTGAACCCACTTTATCAAGAACGTAACTTTTCTCGGGAATTATTTCATGGAACTCTTGACAGAATAAGTTACCCAACATCAACGTCATTAGCTCGGACTGGAAGTTAGCTGTGCGCTCTCTATCTCTGCGCTGATATGTTAAGACACTAGGCAATAAGTTCCATGGCACATAAGGCAGCTGCAGAGAGTAAGAAGTATAGAGGAAGACATACATTGGAATACATCCAGCAAACAATTGAGGATGGAGGTGCCGACCGGGGTATGACCGAGCGGCTCTAGGCGCTTCAGTCTGGAACTGCGTGACCCTACGGTCGCAGGTTCGAATCCTGCATCGGGCATGGATGTGTTTGATGTTCTTAGGGTAGTTAGGTTTAAGTAGTTCTAAGTTGTAGGGGACTGATGACCTCAGAAGTTAAGTTCTATAGTGCTCACAGCCATTTGAACCATTTTGAAGGATGGAGGTTGTAACTGCTATTCTGAGATGAAAAGGTTGGCTCAGAAGAGGAATTTGTGGCGGGCCATATCAAATCACTTAGAACACTGATGACACAAAAAAAAGTTGCGACGACCAGAGGCTCAAATGTTTCAAATGGCTCTGAGCACTATGGGACTTAACTTCTGAGGACTTCAGTCCCCTAGAACTTAGGAGTACTTAAACCTAACTAACCTAAGGACATCACACACATCCATGCCCGAGGCAGGATTTGAACCTACGACCGTAGCGGTCGCGCAGTTCCAGACTGTAGCGCGTAAAACCGCTCGGCCACCCCGGCCGGCCCAGAGGCTCATTCTTTCAGTGCGGAGGCGCACCAATTCCAATCTCTAGTGGGAATCCGGAATGCTGACTGAGGGGTTCACATATGAGTGACGCTACGCAGTACTCTGTGACAGGCTGGCAATTTGGGCCAGCTGGAAAGCGTGCTCTGATTGCCGAAGCATTTAAGCGTTGTTAATCGAGAGATCTGGGTTCGAGTCCCGGTACAGCAGAAATTTTCACCTGTGAATAGTATCTCTAAATACTCCGACAAACGTTGTCAGTTAGACATTGGGAAAATTGTTGGTTGTCATCAGCATGTTATGTACGTAGAAGACAGACATCAGTGTGTATCGGCAAGGGCTTCGTATTTACATGCTATTCCTATACACTATAATGTCATAGTTCAGTTAGGCACCACGCTGGATGTCACTGAATCGTGCTTTGTATAATAATGCTTTCTATAATTATGTTAATAAACATATTTGTATTTTTAAGCGAACGTCTATTATGTGCTAACCAAATGATGGACGCCAGATGCATTTGAATGGCGTCAGCAAGTTAATTATTCTCTCAAACGTACATAAGTTCGTGTAGAAAATAAAGGTACGTTGTCATGCTGCTGGCGACATGCATGATCTGAACGGAAAGAAAGTGTGGTGTTGTGGATCTCTGGGTTTTCTCTAATAAACTGAAGAGCTATTTACTCTGAAGGAACTTACCTACAGGTCTCAAATCATATAAAGCTAAATTTTTCAGCTTTATTAAGAGAAAAGGGTAGAAATGAAAGAGCGCAAGAAAAATGAAGCGAAGTGAAATAAAAACCTACCGCCACATGACCGTCTGTCCCTAAGCTGTTGCAGTGATAATCAGCAATGCTCAAGAATGTCGATGATGCAGTTCCCTACAAGTACGAAGTTCTTATTTATGGATTCTTCCTTGACTAGTTGGCAGAAAGGTTCCTTAATTAAGGTTGAATAACAAGTACACTTATTTTCGCTCTACTGATTTTAGTTTATTTCTAGCTTGTTCTCGGCTTATTGGGCCATTTTCAGGAAACAACAGACCAGTGCCTGTTAGGGAAATAGTTCTTAGATAACTAAACATGATAAGCAAACATACAATGCACTTGCACAGCATGTTGCGCACTTAAATTTTTTTCTTAAGGTTGAACTTACACTTTATGCAATGGGCAATATTAAGCGCAATAAGTAACTGAAGTACACAATCTTACAGTATTACCGCTTATATCTTGTTAATGTTAATGTTTGTGAGTTCTTGACATTGGTAGCACTCTCAATTTATGTTGTGCACAAAACAGGTTTTTTAAGATTACAAATTGTAAATTGCACAATGAACAATATTGCACAATGAAGAATATTAATTATCGTGTTTAATATTGTTCATTGTGCAAAGTGTAATTTACAATGTTTGGCGCACAACATTATGAGCGAGTGGATTGTATCTTTCCTTATATAGTGTTTGGTTACCTAAGGGCTCAAGGAGCCAAATCTAGGGAATAGGATGGATGATTTGTGGTGTTGTCCAAAGAACAAGGTCCCGTGGCAATGTTGGTATGTCACGATGGAACTACAAGTAAGCACAGTCACTGCCAGTCGAATGACGAATGAGAGACTTTGGTGGAGACACACCATCGAGACTTCCATACGCCACCTGGGCCAACGAGAAATACGGGCCCCGCAACGAACTAGTGGCGCACCACACTTCGCGAATGCTTCGCTCCATGCAGGGCCCATGGGAAATCAGTGTGTAACTGAAAAGGTACCAACTGAAGGCCTTAACTTTGTCTTGTGTTTCAGGAGCTTGCATGCATTTAAACGCGCAGTCGAGAATAAGTAAACTAGGCTGAAACAGTTAGTAACTCCCTGCCGCGGGCGGCTGCTGGCTGTCTAAGACCTGCAGTGTCACGTGCTGTGACGTAAGCGCCGCGAACTGTCTTTCTTGTGGGCCTCAGCAGAATGCTTACGCCAGAGCGGAATGCCATTCAGCTGACTCTGCAACCATCGCCGAAGACGACAGCACTGTCTCACTATAGAGCCAGCAACACAGGAGTTGTATTAGACAGATGTAGTAAAGTATGCAGTCAATTTTACATTGAGAGAAGTGACTGTATCCGAGAATTCGTATACCGCGCGTTGTTCAGATATCTGCAAAAAACTAAACTCCGTCCGAACAGGCCTCGAGAAGCCCAACGGGACCGACCGACCGTCGTGTCGCCCTCAGCGACTGACGTCAACGGATGCGGGTACGGAGTGGGAGCGTAGGGAGGGATTGCTTGTAATCAACGACAGGACGGAACTACTTGCCATTTCTCTTTTTTTTTTTTGTCATCAGTCTACTGACTGGTTTGATGCGGCCCGCCACGAATTCCTTTCCTGTGCTAACCTCTTCATCTCAGAGTAGCACTTGCAACCTACGTCCTCAATTATTTGCTTGACGTATTCCAATCTCTGTCTTCCTCTACAGTTTTTGCCCTCTACAGCTCCCTCTAGTACCATGGAAGTCATTCCCTCATGTCTTAGCAGATGTCCTATCATCCTGTCCCTTCTCCTTATCAGTGTTTTCCACATATTCCTTTCCTCTCCGATTCTGCGTAGAACCTCCTCATTCCTTACCTTATCAGTCCACCTAATTTTCAACATTCGTCTATAGCACCACATCTCAAATGCTTCGATTCTCTTCTGTTCCGGTTTTCCCACAGTCCATGTTTCACTACCATACAATGCTGTACTCCAGACGTACATCCTCAGAAATTTCTTCCTCAAATTAAGGCCGGTATTTGATATTAGTAGAATTCTCTTGGCCAGAAATGCCTTTTTCGCCATAGCGAGTCTGCTTTTGATGTCCTCCTTGCTCCGTCCGTCATTGGTTATTTTACTGCCTAGGTAGCAGAATTCCTTAACTTCATTGACTTCGTGACCATCAATCCTGATGTTAAGTTTCTCGCTGTTCTCATTTCTACTACTTCTCATTACCTTCGTCTTTCTCCGATTTACTCTCAAACCATACTCTGCACTCATTAGACTGTTCATTCCGTTCAGCAGATCATTTAATTCTTCTTTACTTTCACTCAGGATAGCAATGTCATCAGCGAATCGTATCATTGATATCCTTTCACCTTGTATTTTAATTCCACTCCTGAACCTTTCTTTTATTTCCATCATTGCTTCCTCGATGTACAGATTGAAGAGTAGGGGCGAAAGGCTACAGCCTTGTCTTACACCCTTCTTAATACGAGCACTTCATTCTTGATCGTCCACTCTTATTATTCCCTCTTGGTTGTTGTACATATTGTATATGACCCGTCTCTCCCTATAGCTTACCCCTACTTTTTGCAGAATCTCGAACAGCTTGCACCATTTTATATTGTCGAACGCTTTTTCCAGGTCGACAAATCCTATGAAAGTGTCTTGATTTTTCTTTAGCCTTGCTTCCATTATTAGCCGTAACGTCAGAATTGCCTCTCTCGTCCCTTTACTTTTCCTAAAGTCAAACTGATCGTCACCTAGCGCGTTCTCAATTTTCTTTTCCATTCTTCTGTATATTATTGTTGTAAGCAGCTTCGATGCATGAGCTGTTAAGCTGATTGTGCGATAATTCTCGCACTTGTCAGCTCTTGCCGTCTTCGGAATTGTGTGGATGATGCTTTTCCGAAAGTCAGATGGTATGTCGCCTGACTCATATATTCTACACACCAACGTGAATAGTCGTTTTGTCGCCACTTCCCCCAATGATTTTAGAAATTCTGATGGAATGTTATCTACCCCTTCTGCCTTATTTGACTGTAAGTCCTCCAAAGCTCTTTTAAATTCCGATTCTAATACTGGATCCCCTGTCTCTTCTAAATCGACTCCTGTTTCTTCTTCTATCACATCAGACAAATCTTCACCCTCATAGAGGCTTTCAATGTATTCTTTCCACCTATCTGCTCTCTCCTCTGCATTTAACAGTGGAATTCCCGTTGCACTCTTAATATTACCACCGTTGCTTTTAATGTCACCAAAGGTTGTTTTGACTTTCCTGTATGCTGAGTCTGTCCTTCCGACAATCATATCTTTTTCGATGTCTTCACATTTTTCCTGCAGCCGTTTCGTCTTAGCTTCCCTGCACTTCCTATTTATTTCATTCCTCAGCGACTTGTATTTCTGTATTCCTGATTTTCCCGGAAAATGTTTGTACTTCCTCCTTTCATCAATCAACTGAAGTATTTCTTCTGTTACCCATGGTTTCTTCGCAGCTACCTTCTTTGTACCTATGTTTTCCTTCCCAACTTCTGTGATGGCCCTTTTTAGAGATGTTCATTCCTCTTCAACTGTACTGCCTACTGCGCTATTCCTTATTGCTGTATCTATAGCGTTAGAGAACTTCAAACGTATCTCGTCATTCCTTAGTACTTCCTTATCCCACTTCTTAGCGTATTGATTCTTCCTGACTCATGTCTATATCTGCTCCTGGGTACGCCTTACAGTCCAGTATCTGATTTCGGAATCTCTGTCTGACCATGATGTAATCTAATTGAAATCTTCCCGTATCTCCCGGCCTTTTCCAAGTATACCTCCTCCTCTTGTGATTCTTGAACACGGTATTCGCTATTACTAGCTGAAACTTGTTACAGAACTCAATTAGTCTTTCTCCTCTTTCATTCCTTGTCCCAAGCCCATATTCTCCTGTAACCTTTCCTTCTACTCCTACCCCTACAACTGCATTCCAGTCGCCCATGACTATTAGATTTTCGTCCCCCTTTACATACTGCATTACCCTTTCAATATCCTCATACACTTTCTCTATCTGTTCATCTTCAGCTTGCGACGTCGGCGTGTATACCTGAACTATCGTTGTCGGTGTTGGTCTGCTGTCGATTCTGATTAGAACAACCCGGTCACTGAACTGTTCACAGTAACACACCCTCTGCCCTACCTTCCTATTCATAACGAATCCTACACCTGTTATACCATTTTCTGCTGCTGTTGATATTACCCGATACTCATCTGACCAGAAATCCTTGTCTTCCTTCCACTTCACTTCACTGACCCCTACTATATCTAGATTGAGCCTTTGCATTTCCCTTTTCAGATTTTCTAGTTTCCCTACCACGCTCAAGCTTCTGACATTCCACGCCCCGACTGTAGAACGTTATCCTTTCGTTGATTATTCAATCTTTTTCTCATGGTAACCTCCCCCTTGGCAGTCCCCTCCCGGAGATCCGAATGGGGGACTATTCCGGAATCTTTTGCCAATGGGGAGATCATCATGACACTTCTTCAATTACAGGCCACATGTCCTGTGGATACACGTTACGTGTCTTTAATGCAGTGGTTTCCAATGCCTTCTGCATCCTCATGTCGTTGATCATTGCTGATTCTTCCGCCTTTAGGGGCAATTTGCCACCCCTAGGACAAGAGAGTGCCCTGAACCTCTATCCGCTCCTCCGCCCTCTTTGACAAGGCCGTTGGCAGAATGAGGCTGACTTCTTATGCCGGAAGTCTTCGGCCGCCAATGCTGATTATTTATCAAAATTTAGGCAATGGCGAGGATCGAACCCGGGACCGAAGACGTTTTTGATTATGAATCTTGTACAGACAAAGCACCTAGTGCGGCAAACTGTGGACAAGGTCCAGAACTATTCGCACCACTCACCTAAGTCGGTGACGAAGGGTTAGATGACTCTAGTCACACGATCTACAGCGCTCCAAAGCGACCCAGTGTGCTACTTTACCGAGATGACAAGTATTTTGTCCGGTGAGTATATTCACCTCAGAGTTACATTAACACTGAGACACACTCCGTGTATGATTTTCTTCTGCGTGGACGCCACAGACATTTTTCCATCAGACTGTGTATAATTTTTTTTATTATTCACACTATCGATTTTAGGCATTGCGCCTTCTCAAACACAGATACAGACCATAGCAAAAAACAGCTAAACAAAAACCATAGAACTTCATTGGTCGTACCATTACAAAAACATAGTGTTTACCTCTAGTAATATATGCGTCACTAATTTACTTTAAGTTAATGACGATTAAATTAATGACGACTATATAGCCACACATTTTACCAGAGGTAAATATTATGTTTGCGTAATGGTACGTCCAATGTAGTCACATGATTTGTGTTTAGCTGTTTTTTGCTACTGTGTGTAGCTATGTTTTCAGATAGACTTGAGAATGGGTAATGCTCGAAACCGGTAGTGTGAAGAATAAAAAAATTTATATGAAGTCTGTCGGAAAAATGTTGTTCTTCACACTCCATGTAATCTATATTACAAAATGTCTCAAGTTGCAGGTTGTTTATCTATCAGCTTCGAGTGGCAACAAGAGATTAATTTTCAATACTTTATATATAATTATTAACCGAGTTAAGAAACTGAAAATGCTGTCATAATCTATTCATCAAGATATATGTTAAAGGTATAACATATTGAGAAAAATATTAGAGTCACAAACAGTGTCGATTTCTTGAGGCAGTGTTACTCATGGGGAGCAAATTAGCCACGCTATATTTATCCAGTATTTGAGAATGAGAACACTAAGCGACTTCCAACAAACTTTACACGTAATTTGAAACCGTTAAGAAAATTTTTCCTCTGATAACCCCCAGAATATGATGACGAGTGGAAAGTTTATCGCCTGCTACTCGTACTTTTGCCCTCTTCATGCAGAAAAACTTCAGAATCGGACACGACGTTTTAATGTATTACTTCTTTACTACCAACTCTTTGCGCAACACATTTTGTGGACAGTAAACACACGCCATTGAATTTAATTGCGGAGTTATCTCGTTTACGACACATGCTTCAGGAGAGTTTAGGACATAAAAATTGAATTGCTTGTATATACTGCCTTTTACTTAAAAGGGAGCGCAAATTACACTGCCTAGCTTAAAAGGAACTGAAAACCAGACACTCATCCTTTGTTTGATAATGGGAGCGCTTAGTGACCTCCAACAAATTATAAACATAATATATTATATGAAGTGGTATCTGTTCTTAACAGACGCTCACCGGTCATTTCATCATCTTCTTCTGTGCGGATGCACAAACAGTGCCCGAACTCTTACGGGATTCGCCCAAAAGCCGCGAGTAATGTGTATAATGGGCAGGGGCACTATGAATATAGGCGGGACAATAAGCTGGGAATGTGGATCTCACGGGAGGCGTGCCAGAGGTAAGTCCCTGCAGTCGCACTACACTCTGTGTCCTCGGTGGCTCAGATGGAGCCGGCACCGTAGATCAGCGTGTTCGGTCAGAGGGTTTCGCTACCCTCTGTAATAAAAAAAAACTGAGTGAACAGATCAACGAAGAACCTGAATGGGTGTCATCGGACGTCCGTCACAAACAAATTCAACGAACAGTATGGAACAAAATGAGACGACAAAAAAAAAAAAAGATAGATAGAGCGTCTGCCGTGTAAGCAGGAGATCCCGGGTTCGAGTCCCAGTCGGGGCACACATTTTTAACTGTCCCCGTTGACTTATATCAACGCCTGTATGCAGCTAGGTGTATTCATTTCATTGTAATAAACATAGTAGGAAAAGCATTTCTAAACTTTTAGAAGCTTACACGACTAACATAAAGTATTTGACACACTGACACACTTCTAAGGTAATCAGAGCTTTGTTTTATGCGTAGGTGATTCTTTAAAGAAAGAAAGGAAGTTTGGAGTAAGGTCCCGTCGACGAGTTCATGAAGTAATTATTCAGAGCACAATTTCGTATTACAGTAGGATGGGGAAGGAAATCGGTCGTGCCTTTCCAAGGGCACCGTCCCGGCGTTTGCCTGGAGCGATTTAGGGAAATCACACTAAACCTAAATGTGGACGGCCGGACGAGAATTTTAACCGACGTCATCCCGAATGGGAGTCCAGTGTGCTAAACAATGCGCCACCCCGCTCGCTGATTCATAAAAATTTCAGGGTTACTGGTTGGCGGTATGGTATAGAAAGAAGTGTTCCTAGTAAAATCTCACAGGAGAATGGTAGCTAGTTTCATAGCGTGTAGCCCGGGAAGAAGAAGATATAGGAGTAGTGCCGGTGACTCCCGGTGGCAGCTCGCGCGGCGCGACAAGTTTCCCCTATTGTGAGGCTGGCAGCGGGACGGCGCTACTTTTTTACGCGGCCCTAACTCTGCGCGGCGCACTTGCCTCCTCGCGGCGGCGGCGCGTTTAATATTCGTGCGCGCGGCGCGCGGCCGTATCTCTGGTGGAGGACGCGCGTAAAGTCTGCGCGAGCGCTCATCTATCAGCCAGCGGCGCGGGCCAACTCCGGACCGCAATCGGCCACTGCGCCGAGCCGGGACACCTGCGGCCGCCACTTGCTGTGCGCCGTCACTCACCGCTCCCACCAGTCGGATAACTCGATGGTCTTTTTTAACACACGGACCATGTATACTGCCTAACGGAAGCACAGTGACAGTCTTCTAACTGGACTGCTATAAAGGTTTTCGACTGAAACTTCTCATAACTGGATAACTGAAGGGGCGATGCCTACTTTGAAGAAACTTTTAATAGCCAGGATCGCATTTATTACTGATCAGCAATTTCAACAGTTAACCGTGTACGTCAAGGAATGTGGATCCATGATATACAATACTGGCCATTAGAATTGCTACACCAAGAAGAAATGCAGATGATAAACGGGTATTCATTGGACAAAATATATTATACTAGAACTGACATGTGATTACATTTTCACGCAATTTGGGTGCATAGATCCTGAGAAATCAGTACACAGAACAACCACCTCTGGCCGTAATGACGGCCTTGATGCGCCTGGGCATTGAGTCAAACAGAGCTTGGTTGGCGTGTAGAGGTACAGCTGCCCATGCAGCTTCAATATGATACCACAGTTCATCAAGAGTAGTGACTGGCGTATTGTGACGAGCCAGTTGCTCGGCCACCATTGACCAGACGTTTTCAATTGGTGAGAGATCTAGAGAATGTGCTGGCCAGGGCAGCAGTCGAACATTTTCTGTATCCAGAAAGGCCCGTACAGGACCTGCAACATGCGGTCGTGCATTATCCTGCTGAAATGTAAGGTAGAGCCACGGGTCGTAACACACCGGAAATGTAACGTTCACTGCTCAAAGTGCCGTCAATGCGAACAAGAGGTGACCGAGACGTGTAACAAATGGCACCCCATACCATCACGGCGGGTGATAACGCCAGTATGGCGATGACGAATACACGCTTCCAATGTGCGATGCCGCCAAACACGGATGCGACCCTCATGATGCTATAAACAGAACCTGGATTCATCCGAAAAAATGACGTTTTGCCATTCGTGCACCCAGGTTCGTCGTTGAGTGCACCATCGCAGGCGCTCTTGTCTGTGATGCAGCGTCAAGGGTAGCCGCAGTCATGGTCTCCGAGCTGATAGTCCATGCTGCTGCAAACGTTGTCGCACTGTTCGTGCAGATGGTTGTTGTCTTGCAAACGTCCCCATCTGTTGACTCAGGGATCGAGACGTGGCTACACGATCCGTTACAGCCATGCGAATAAGATGTCTGTCATCTCGACTGCTAGTGATACGAGGCTGTTGGGATCCAGCAAGGCGTTCCGTATTACCCTCCTGAACCCACCGATTCCATATTCTGCTAACAGTCATTGGATCTCGACCAACGCGAACAGCATTGTCGCGATACGATAAACCGCAATCGCGATACGCTACTATCCGACCTTTATCAAAGTCGGAAACGTGATGGAAGGCATTTCTCCTCCTTAGACGTGGCATCACAACAATGTTTCACCAGACAATGCCGGTCAACTGCTGTTTGTGTATGAGAAATCGGTTGGAAACTTTCCTCATGTCAGCACGTTGTAGGTGTCGCCACCGGCGCCAACCTTGTGTGAATGTTCTGAAAAGCTAATCATTTGCATATCACAGCATCTTCTTCCTGTCGGTTAATTTTCAACGTCTGTAGCACGTCATCTTCGTGGTGTAGCAATTTTAATGGCCAGTAGTGTATTTAACATAAACATGCGCGCGAATGTGATGTTACGCAATGCAACAGCTAATAAGCATCAATGGTATGTTACGTGTTTTGACATTCCTAGTTACGCAAGGAGCATTGTAACTGCATTGTTTTTATTTCTAATAACCTCTGAACTGTTGCACGAGCAATAGCTCGCGCCACGTACTTTGAACGCAATCTTAGGTGTGAAGGGGGCGTGGCACGTTTGCCGCGAGTGCCGTTGAGACCGGGGTGGACAGCGCGGGTCTGCGCAGCAAGGGGCCGGCTGTTTGTTCTACCGCCCGTGTGACTTCCAAGTTCGCTGGCTGAGTGTCTTCCAGACAAGAGGGACCTGCACAGGAAACGGGAGTGAACACGTTATTCCGTTGGCCGACCACGTCTGGAGGCGGGCGGCGGGTCGTCGTCATCCACATGTCTTCTGGCGGCTCCAAGATTTCCGCTGTTTTGTCATCCCACAGCGGCTTTGTATGCTCGGTGAGCTACTTTTAGTTCGTTGCTTCGGCGCCGTGACCACACGGCATTCGTAAAGACTGACCTCCACACCAGATGTGAGGGTAATAATTGTGACTCTTTCGCTTCCTGCTGGTATTTATCTCCTGCTGCTTCTGTACTGGGCTCGGTTCAGTTTCCTGTTGTTGTTGTTGCTGTTGTTGTTCCCGGTTCCTGTGCTTTGCCAGGCTATTTGTGGAGATTGTCGCTCTATCAAAACACAATAGCTTCCATAAGGTAACTGTCACAGAGATATAATTTGATAGTGTGTATTAAATTATTAGGGTTTTGCAATTTTTTGTATGTTTAACGTCATTAATTGCGACGTCCAAAATATTTTTCTTCCCTAGTACTTTGTGTTCTAAATCGCCAACTGGTTTTCTTTAGTTATTTGGAGCCCGCAAACTTGTGCACCTTGCCGGCCGCTGTGATCGAGCGGTTCTAGGCGCTTCAGTCCGGAACCGCGCTGCTGCTACTGTCGCAGGTTCGAATCCTGCCTCGGGCATGGATGTGTGTAATGTCCTTAGGTTAGTTAGGTTTAAGTAGTTCTAAGTCTAGGGGACTGATGACCTCAGATGTTAAGTCCCATAGTGGTTAGAGCCATTTGAACCATTTTTTATGCACCTCATTGGCGCAGATCTCTTTGCTTGTATTTTGGTGGGTTACACTTCCAAGCCAAGCTTGTGTTTACGTACGTGAGGTTCATCAGCCAATAGTTCCCGTCTTTCTTCCACCTATCTTTTCCGCTCTGTGAGACGGATAAGTATTCATCTTTTCCGCCTCGTGAGTCTGAAACTCGGTTGGCCGCTGAACGTCTTTACTATCAGATGTAACGGCGAGGGAAGTAGTAGTTGCCTTGGCCAGTGACCTTATTATCTTTTTAAGATTTTAAACATGGCTAAAAGAAGACAGGCGAAGTACTGATGCTATGCTGTCTTCGCATCGACCCTCTGTTCATAATTATGTTGTATAAATGGAGATGATGTTTTAACTACTGACGACGCCTTTGGCACTATTGTTTTACGTATCTCCATTGCAGGATGTGATTTTAGTGTATTTTACTTCTGATGAAGGTATATTTAGATACGCCGAAACCGTGGTCAAGGATTTTAATAACTCTTTATCCTGCAACTGTTTGGCTGTTATCATTTACCGTGAATTATTATCTTTTAGCGATTTTTCACAAAAGTATGTCTTTGCTGCTAATTTGTAATCTGATGAGTTAAGTTTTACTCGTTATACTTAAAAATTGCTTCTCTGTTCGTCAGGCTACCATTATATGTTCGTGCCTGTGGGCGCGCCCCCACTGGTTGCTTAGGGAAGGAGGAGCGTGGTGAGCAACATATCGGGCTCGCTCTGAGTAATTTAGGGGCCGTTCGTCCGGACTACATTGTCCGACATGTAGTGGTTTCATACGGAGCAGCTTTGTTTTTTGTTTGCTTTCAGTGAGCTCGTTTTACGTAAACCTCAATTATTTCTTGTATCGCAGTCAAACATATTCAAGAAATGTTGGTGGACTACGTATTTGAAGACTGTTTTCTGAGAACCTTTGAAGAGATTGTAATGTAACTTCAATTGGCGATATATTATTTTGGTTCTCTTATTAAAATTTTGTTGTAAATATTTCAACAATTGTAACCAGTGGTACAAATTATTTGCATATTATTGTAAAGAGAATAACGTTTGTTGTAAATTTAAATTTTCTTACTTCGTGTCACCTTGAATGGCTTTTACAGAGTTAAGAGCAAGTACTTGAATCAGCGCTATAACGTTTTGTTATTGTACAATGAAATATTTGGTAAATTGTTGATCTATTACCAGTAATTCTTTTCAAGTAATTTTACTTAATTAACAGTTTTGTCTTATATATCAAAGTTCTGTTGGCCTAATTAATAAACTCATTTTGCTGGCATGTGTTGATTAAAATCTTCGTACGAATGATGTTCAACCTCATTTGGCCCGGTCCTTCCACTCCCACGCAGCCATACGCCGGTAGTGCGTACCAACATGTTTTTATTTTTAACAAAGCTGTGTGGAATGTGGTACATACTGTCCCATATAATATTAACATTGCATATGTGATACAGTTATAGTGTAATAGGAAGTGTAACAAGAAGTTTCTGAAGATCACAGGACAACAGTCTTACTGCTGAAAGTCTTCGTCATTAATAAACAGTATTGACTGCGATATTAACTATATATCAATAGTTCCATCAAATTTTTGTGACGAGAACACGTCTTTTCGTTCGTCGGTCGGATTTCTTGTGTGGTAAAATACCGTTAGATTCGAATCACTAATAACTACGAGACTGATAACGAGTAAACAGTCGTTGAGCCCACAGCGGATAGATCATGTCTATACGCGATTGATGTGCAGTATTTGTTTTGTCTGTGACGTCACCGTAGCAGTGCTTCGCACGAGCGTGATGGCTACGAATTAGCTTTGTGTAAAGTTACAAATAGGTGTAGCTTGCAAACGCATTTAGCTACGACATTGATTCGGGTGTCATTGTGAAGAGCTTGCGGAACGCTTCCCGGACCCAAAATGAGACACTGTAAATATTCGCCAGAATATAAATGAAAATCGGCATTAAATTGAAAATCATAAATTTATTTCGCAGTCACACCCCTTTTTCTCAACACATACTATTCGCACAGGGACGACTGAAGTACAGTTAGAATGATTTTTCAACAGGTTCTGACACTGCAGACTGATTTTTCGCTAAAACTTACTGTTTTTGGAAAGAGACGTAATACAGATTTTTAACTATCATAGGGAAAAGAGTATCATAGATTCCCAGCTACATACCTATATTGTACGAAGCTAATCTGTTAATCACTAATGAGGGACTCCCTTTCCCTGTCACCTTATCATAAATGTCATTTATTTGTTTTAAAGTACTTATTAACCTGGGTAATTTGTATATAGCATTGTCACAGGTAATAACCGTGAGCTCTGCTGTAGCCTACTATCCCTGCCTATCGTACTAGCTGACCTTTCTAAACGAACATACTTTCAGAAACAACAAACATATTTGTCACTGTCGCCTTAAATTGTGATTTACCTTTTGTCTAATGTGCTCGCTGTGTCTGAAAACGCCGACTTAAAGTGATACGTTATGTTGCCCTATTGACAGTTCCTGATCTCTGCCCGTCGTAAAAGCCGGAGCAAACATTCTCGATGAAAAATATATAATTTGACACATGGAAATATATATATATATATATATATATATATATATATATATATATAAGGATGTGTCTTAAATTTATGGTTATTATTTCACGCCATTCGGTTCATTTTTAAAGATGTTTTCTCTTCATTCCCACAATTAGCCTCATCCGAACGGCTAGGCTTATTCCAAATACTGCTATTATGTAAAACTGTGGAGGTGAGAATGTTTCGTATCGGTCACTTGTTTACAAGAAAATGAAAATAATAAAAGTCTCACATGACACGTATATATGCTCGGAATGATAGAAGATGCAGGTCAGAGGAAAGCTTGCGTCAAAATAATATAAAACTCTAGTGCGGTGAGAATGCGAGCGCTACGGCAGCGTTGAAAGGAAAGTGAAGAAACGGCGCAAAGCGATTACACAGCTGGCCTATCGGGCATACAGCGACCAGCCAAGGTCAGAACTCGTGATTTATCTGTTCTGTAACCGTCCTGCTACTGTATTGAAGAGACTGATAATTAAATTACATATTAATACGACACACTTATGTTTTTGTCCCGACGTTTTCACGAAAAGTCTACGGAACGGCCCCGAACAGCGCACACAGAAACATTTTTCACTCTCGGGTCCTAGAAATACACTGCGGGTCATTAAAATTGCAGCTACAGAAAGCGTAACTATGGACTTTGACTTACTGTGCTTGTACAGTACTGCAAAAAGAATATACCAGATGTCCCAGGAGGAATCATCAATAGTCAGGTATATGCCAGGAACTAGTATTCGACCCAAAAGCATCTGTTAAACATTGGCTCTACGATGCTCACCTTAAGATCGACAGCAAACCAACACCGACAACAGTAGTTCAGATATACATGCCGATGTCGCTAGCAGAAAACGAAGAGACAGAGAAAATATATGAAGATACTGAACGGGTAATTCAGTACGTAAAGGGAGGGGAAAATCTAATAGTCATGGGGGATTCAAATACGGTTGTAGGGCGGGCAGTAGAAGGAAAGGTCGTGGGGGAACGTGGGCATGGCTGTAGAAAGAAGACACGTGAAAGACTGAGTTCTGCATTAAAAATCAGTTAGTAATTGCGAATACTCTCTTCAAGAATCAGAGAGGAGGGGGTATATTTGAAAAAGGCCGGGAGACATTGGAAGATTTCAGTTACATTACATAATGCTCAAGCAGAGGATCCGATATCGTATACTGGATTGTAAGGTGTACCCAGTAGCATGTATAGACTCAGACAGCAATCTAGTAATGATGAAGAGGATGCTGAAGCTTTAGAGACTAAAGAATCAATGCGCAAAAGAATGGTATACGAAACTGCTAAGTAATGAAGAGATACGCTTGAAGTTCTCTGGGACTATACATATTGTGATATTGAATAGCTCAGTAGGCAGTTCAGTTGAAGAGAAATGGATGTCTCCAACAAGGGCAATCACAGAAATTCCAAATTACAAAGAAGTTAACTACAAAGAAACCAGGATAACAGAAGGAATACTTCAGTTGATCGACAATAGAAGGAAGTTAAAATTTTCAGAGACATTCAGGAATACAGAAATACAAGTCACTTAGGAACGAAAGAAACAGAAAGTGCAGAGAAGCTAAGGCGAAATGGCTGTATGAAAAATAAATAAAAAATAATAATAAAAGAAATAATTGTCGTATAGACTGACATACCAGAAAGTCAAAACAACCTTCAGTGAAATTAAAAACAAGGGTGGTAAACATTAGGAGTGCAACTGGATTCCACTGTTAAATGCAGAGGAGAGAGCGGTAAGCTGGAAAGAGTACACTTAAGGCCTCTGTAATGGAAACAAGACTAAACAAAAATCAAGGCACATTTATGGAATATCTCGACCCGGAATAGCGTTAGACAATGTAAAATGGTGCAGGATGTTAGAAATTCTGAAAAGATACAGGTAAGCTGTAGGAAAAGACGGGTAATGCACAAGATGTACAAGAACCAAGAGGCAATAATAAGACTGAAAGGCGAAGAATGAAGTGATCGGATTAAAAAGAGTGTGGGACACGGATGTAGCCTTTCGCCGCTACTGTTAAATTTATATATCGGAGAAGCAAAAATGAAATGTTCAAAAGTCATATTAAAATTAATGGTAAAAGTATATCAATCATAGGGTTCGCTGATGACGTTGCTATCCTCAGTGAAAATGAAGAAGAGTTACAGGAGGTGCTGACTGGAATGAATTGGGCAGATTGCTAACGTAAAGAATGAGGAGTACAGAATATGGGTTGAGGGTAAATCGAAAAATGACAAAAGTAATGAGAAGCAGACACGAGAACTGCCAACTACTGTTACCTAGACAGCAACAAGGATATCAAAAGCAGAATAGCAATGGCAAAAAAGGACATTCCTCGTCAAGAGACGTATACTGGTATCACAGATACACTATGTGATTTAAAGTATCCGGACACCCCAAAAACACCTGCCACCTAATGCCAACGTAATCCATATCAGCGACCTCAGTAGTCACTAGACATGGTGAGAGAGCAGAGTGCAGCGCGCCGCGGAACTCACAGACTTCGGACACGGTCAGATGATTGGTTGTCACTTGTGTCATACATCTGTACGCGGGATTCCCACACTCCTAAACATCCCTAGGTCCACTGTTTCCGATATAATAGTGAAGTGGAAACGTTAATGGACATGTACAGCACAAAAGCATACAGGCCGACGACGTCTGTTGACTGACAGAGGGTCGTAATGTTTAATAGGCAGACATATATCCAGGCAATCACACAAGAATTCCAAACTGCATCAGTATCCACTGCAAATACTGTGACAGTTAGGCTGGACGCGATAAAACTTGGATTTTATGGTGGAGCGGCTGCTCATAAGCGAAACATTGCGCCGGTAAATGCCAAACGACGCCTCGCTTGGTGTAAGGAGCGTAAACATTGGACGATTGAACATCGGAGAAACGTTGTGTGGAGTGACGAATCACGGTACACAGTGTGGCGATCCCATGGCAGTGTGTGGGTATGGCGAATGCCCTGTGAACGTCATTCGCCAGTGCGTGTACTGCGAACAGTAAAATTCGGAGGCGTTGGTGTTATAATATGATCGTGTTTTTTTGTCGTTTAGCATGGCACTATCACAGCACAGGCCTACATTGATGTTTTAAGCACCTTCTTGCTCCCCACTACTGAAGAGCGATTCGGGGATGAAGATTGCATCTTTCAACACAATCGGGCACCTGTCCATAATGCACGGCCTGTGGTGGAGTGGTTACACGACAATAACATCCCTGTAATGGACTCGCCTGCACAGAATCCTGACCTGACTCCTAAAGAACACCTTTGGGATGTTTTGGAACTCCGTGCCAGGCATCACCGACCGACATTGATACCACTCCTCAGTGCAGCACTCCGTGAAGAATTGGCTGCCATTCCCCAAGAAACCTTCTAGCGCCTGATTGAACGCATGCCTGCGAGATAGGAAGCTGTCATCAAGGCTATGGCTGGGCCAACACCATGTTGAATTCCAGAATTACCGATGGAGTGCGCCACGAACTTGTAAGTCATTTTCAGCCAGGTTAAACTTCTGAGAGTGTACGTTTGAAGGGCAGGATTATATGATAGTGAAACACTGACTGTGGGAAAACCGGAACAGAAGAGAAATGAAGCATCTGAGATGTGGTGTTACAAAAGAAAGTTGAAAATTGTGCGGATTGATAAGGTAAAGAATGAGGAGGTTCTCTGCATAATTTGTCGAGAAAAGGAATATACGAAAAACACTGATAGGACGTGTGTTTAGACATCAGAGAGTAGAGGATAATATCTGTAGAGGAAGAAGGAGATTGGAATACATCCAGCAAATAATTGGGGACGTAGGTTGCAAGTGCTACTCTGATAAGGTTGGCACAAGAGAGGAATTCGTGGCATGTCACATGAAACCAGTCAGAAGACTGATTGCCCACTCCCCCCCCCCCCCACCCCCCAACCCCCCCAAAAAAAAGAAAGAAGAGGTATTAGCACTTGTGCATCTTCACTATTGTGGAACACGTCTTCTGAATACGTGCTAAGGTATGCATTTGGAACCCTTGTTTACCAGGCATTTTTGCTTCTAATGATCGTTCCTATCATACTCCTGAATAGCCGGCGGCGGTGGCCGAGCGGTTCTAGGCGCTTCAGTCCGGAACCGCGCGACTGCTACTGTCGCAGGTTCGAATCCTGCCTCGGGCATGGATGTGTGTTATGTCCTTAGGTTAGTTAGGTATAAGTAGTTCTAAGTTCTAGGGGACTGATGACCGCAGAGCCATTTGAACCATACTTCTGAATATTGACCAATCATCCTGGGACACTTGTCTCAAATGGCTCTGAGAACTGTGGGACTTAACTTCTGAGGTCATCAGTCCCCTAGAACTTAGAATTACTTAAACGTAACTAACCTAAGGACCACACACATCCATGCCCGAGGCAAGATTCGAACCTGCGACCATAGCGACCTGCGACCAGACTGTAGCGCCTAGAACCGCTCGGCCACTCCGGCCGGCTCCTGGGACACTCTGTATAACTAATTTTACTGTGCACTGGAGAAAATCCAAGTATTATGAAAATATTTCTCTGTGTTTATTACGTACTTACGTATGTTCCACATCGCCTTCATCTACCACTGAACCGATTTCATCCAAACGTGGTGTATAAATTATATAATATCTGCGAAGAATTTTCGCTTGACGATTAAATTAATTACTTGCTTGCTACTAACTCTAATTGGAGCATATTCAGCGCTCAGAATTTTGTATAGAAAGGAAATATTTTCTGGGCATTAATGCTGATGATATATCAGTTCTGTGCTAAGATTTAGGTTATGACGGAGTAGATAGCTTACGATTTCCATATCCAAGCATATGGTACAATTCATACCAATTTGGCGTTAATTGTATGCTCCCGGTGTTGGAGTTTTAATTGCGAGTTTTCTGAAGGAAAGCGTAAAGCAGATGCCGATCCGTTAGCAAGCAGTTGACAACAGCAGTCAGTAGCCTATCGATTAATGGACGTGGATGGCTTTGCTGTACGACCACTGTGTGCGATGACAATATTTCAAAGGTATGCCGTGCACACGGCTTGTCCGATTATCCTGACTGGCTTCTGTAACTTGCAGCGCAGCCGATCAGTGATTCGCGCCTATTGCGGGGGGGCCGCGTCGCTGTGAAACACGGGAGTCACAGCGTTCATGTAAATTCCTGCTGCAGCGCCGCAGCTTACCGGCCGTGCGTGGGCGGCTGCGGCCGCGGCCCGCTCAATGGGGTGCGTGCGTTTAGCGGCGTTTCCGGCCGCTGCCTGCGGCCACTCGTCACGCGGCGCTTGTCAAACGCCTGCGATGACCGCCCGCACTCACTCACAGGAAGCGGGCCGCGCGATCGCTCTTACAATTACCTCCCTCTATTGACGCGCGATATTACTCACGCCTTCGACAGGACCGGCGTCCGACCGGACTGCAGAATTGCCTCTATACACCGCTACTTCGTTCGTCATATTGCCGATATTGGAATGAATCTGAGCCAACTGCACGTTCGACAACGGTGGTTGTGATATAAGGCCGGTATTACACTATCAAATTTCTTTGTCAAAGATTCGATCAAAGATGTCATCCAATATTCCGTCCAATGTATTTGACAAAGATCTTTGACGTAGCGCTAGACGGGGTATTACAATGTCATCAAAGTTTTCGTCAAAGTTCAAGATGGCTGACAAAAACAAATTGTTATCAACCGCAGTAGCGGCTGCTTGTGCCACAATTGCTGTGTATGCACATGCGATACAGAAGCGGGGGAAAAAAAGGAAACGTACCTGGGTGAAGCCGTGGGTTTCACGACGAGACGAAAAAAGCATTCAGCAAAACTTGTTACGTGAGCTAATAGTGGAAGACGTCAAGTCATACATCAATTTCTTGCGAATGGATGAGCATACTTTTCAGTATGTTCTCAGTAAAGTGATGCCTCATATCTCAAAACACAATACTCACTTAAGAACTGCTATATCTGCAGAAGACAGGCTCACTGTAACACTACGATTCCTTGCTACAGGAGAAAGTTACTCTAGCTTACAGTACAGCACTCGAATTCCACAATGCACATTAAGTAAAACAATATCTGAAACGTGTGAAGCAATTTATAAAGCACTAAAGGACCATTGTCTGAAGGTAAATAAATGTTCGATACACTTTATGTTCATGAAGATAAATTGTTATTCTTTTATTTATATAATTTTATTTACATGGCAAATTTCAATTCCTGTGTGATATCACAAAATTAATAGAGATCTATGAAGCAGATGAGACACTTTACAATGTGAGGCACCCTGATTATAAAAATAGATTAAGAAGATTGGAGAGATACAAAAATTATACACACATATATATTTTTGGAATGGAATCCTCATCCTCTATTCCAGCCTGCTGCAAGGCAGCCTGGATATATCCTGAGGTGGACTGTTGTGCACGTGCTGTCGCATGCAGCAAATCCCACCTGTCCATTAATGTCCGCTCCAGACTGTGCATAGTGGCAGTGGTGTATTCCCTGCCGCCCACCTTTTCCATTTCACGCAGTTCTGCTGCGATGTGGGCGCCAAGGGTACTGTAGCTGTCTTCATGGACAGGCATGGTTCTGGCAGCATCAGCCATAGCCTGAAGTGTCCTGCTGGCCTCCACCATGACGTTTGTTGCCACGTCTGGCGCGACTTTCCTCCTTTTAGTGGAAGGCCGCTCTTGACGCAGGGGCTGGGGCTGTGGCTGTGCCTCGCTACATGCGACAGGCTCTTGCATCTCATGCTATAAAATAAAAGATAAAAGCCATCAGTTACGTACTTCCTTGCACATACATACATCTTATTTATTTACAGGTACCCACAAGCAGTGGAGAGTGGGAGCAAATTGCAGAGGATTTCGAGAAGAAGTGGAACTGTTATAACACTATAGGAGCAACGGACGGAAAGCACATTCGTATTAAATGTCCACAAGCTAGTGGATCTCACTTTTTCAATTATAAATCCTTCAACAGTATCATTTTATTTGCCATGGTAGATGCTTCCTACAAATTTTTGTATGTAGATGTAGGAACTAAAGGGCGTGTTGGTGATGTTGGTGTTTTCAAAAAGCAAACTACGTGAGTGTCTCATTGACCGATCTATGCTCAACATTCCTGAAGGCAGGAAGCTTGGGAACACAAACATTACAACTCCAATGGTAGTACTGGCAGATGACGCTTTTCCTCTGAGTTATAACATTATGAAGCCATACGCCATAAAAGGAATCACAAAAGAAGAAAAGGTTTTCAATTACCGACTGTCACGAGGGAGAAGATTAGTGGAGAGCAGCTTTGGCATTCTTGCAAGTCGTTTCAGGATTTTTCTTACTACCATTAATCTGCCTCCTGAAAAAGGTACAACAATAACACTGGCTGCCTGCACATTGCACAACTTGTTAACTGAGAGAAGAAAACACTTTTACACTCGTCAGGAAACAGTGTCTGCCGTAGTAGGAGACTGCACTTATCTTGAGACACAAAGCATTGAGGACCTACAGCAAATGGAACCAGTAGCTTGGCAAGCTGCTTCTGGACGTACAGTACACGGGAGAGCAGTTAGGGATACTTTAAGACATTTTACAATGGCGCTGGGAAGGTGCCCTGGCAAGATAATCACATTGAGTAACGTAAAATGTAAACAAATGTACATACCTCAAACATTTCCTCAAACGTCGGTGTGGCACGTTCACTTCCAGTTTCACTTTCCGTGCTCTCCATATTGCACACACTCTCGTCGGCCTCTGTTGACTGGTCGAGAAATTTGAGCATTTGGAACCAGTACACTTGTGGTGTGTACGCCGCCTGCGCAGTGGCTCCACTTTTGCTTTTATGCATCTGCAATATTAGTAATGAAAATAATTTAAACTACTTGTAGGTTACGTAAACATTATTGTATGCTTCAAGTCGCTGCAGTGAACAAATTAATGCTAATCATTTGTATGACATGTAAACTTTACTTGCATAAATAAATATAAATGAATATGTCAATACGTACTTTTGCTTTCTCGTACGAGTAGCTAGTGCGGAGGCCATTTATCTTCCTCTTGATATCTTCGGCCGTACATCCAGGCCGTATGTCACGGCTAATAATCTCTGCTATATTTTTGTAGCTCTCCAATCTTCTTAATCTATTTTTATAATCAGGGTGCCTCACATTGTAAAGCGCCTCATCCGCTTCATACATTTCAATTAATTTTGTGGTGGACGCCACACACCAATTGTATTTAGCAGCCATGTTTACAAACACAAAAGATGACAGAACGCTCCAGCGATGCTGGCGCTCCGCGTGGTAGCATATCGCATTGCAGTGAACAGAAGACAAGCGATTTCTTTGATCAAATATACGGCCTCGGCCTAGATTTGATCAAATATTGGACGAAATTTGTCAAAGATCCCTATTACACTATCAAATATCTTTGACAAAGATATTGGACAAAGAAATTTGATAGTGTAATACCGGCCTAAGAAGCGTCCACTACAGAAAAAGAGAAGAGTCATCAAAGGGTTCACAACATACACGGTATTTTTATTTTTATTTGTGACATGCACTGCTGCTGCTGTTGTCTTCAGTCCTGAGACCGGTTTGATGCAGCTCTCCATGCTACTCTATCCTGTGCAAGCTTCTTCATCTCCCAGTACTTACTGCAACCTACATCCTTCTGAACCTGCTTAGTGTATTCATCTCTTGGTCTCCCTCTACGATTTTTATCCTCCACGCTGCCCTCCAATGCTAAATTTGTGATCCCTTGATGCCTCAGAACATGTCCCAACAACCGGTCCCTTCTTCTAGTCAAGTTGTGCCACAAACTCCTCTTTTCCCCAATGATATTCAGTACCTCCTCATTAGTTACGTGATCTACCCATCTAATCTTCAGCATTCTTCTGTAGCACCACATTTCAAAAGCTTCTACTCTCTTCTTGTCCAAACTATTTATCGTCCATGTTTCACTTCCATACATGGCTACACTCCATACAAATACTTTCAGAAACGACTTCCTGACACTTAAATCTATACTCGATGTTAACAAATTTCTCTTCTTCAGAAACGCTTTCCTTGCCATTGCCAGTCTACACTTTATATGCTCTCTACTTCGACCATCATGAGTTATTTTGCTCCCCAAACAGCAAAACTCCTTTACTACTTTAAGTGTCTCATTTCGTAATCTAATTCCCTCAGCATCACCCGACTTAATTCGACTACATTCCATTATCCTCGTTTTGCTTTTACTGATGTTCACATTATATCCTCCGTTCAAGACACTGTACATTCCGTTCAACTGCTCTTCCAAGTCCTTTGCTGTCTCTGACAGAATTACAATGTCATCGGCACTAATATAAAAAAATAGTCGTTATCCTTGCAACTAAGTGAAACAGAAACGTAATAATCAAGTGCTCCTATTTTAATCCATTCACATAGAAACCGATTGCTACTACATACAGTAAAAACTTTCGTCACTAATTTGTTCATAATCAAACACTCCTTTTCACGAATGTACGAGAGTCACTCCAAAAGAAATGCACACTTTTTTTTTTAAATCCATCTTTTATTCTGTATGTTTGAAAGTTTTTACAGTGTGTAGATACATCCTTTAGGAACAATATTTTCATTTATCCACATAATTTCCATCCCTCTCAACTGCCTTACGCCATCTTGGAACCAGCGCCTGTATACCCACACGGTAAAATTCTGGACCAACCTGTTGGAGCCATTGTTTGGCAGCGTGCACAAGGGAGTCATCATCTTCAAACCCTGTTCCACGAAGAGAGTCTTTCAGTTTCCCAAAGAGATGATAGTCACATGGAGCCAGGTCAGGACTGTAAGGCTGGTGTTTCAGTGTTGTGCATCCGAGTTTTGTGATCGCTTCCATGGTTTTTTGACTGACATGTGGCCGTGCACTGTCGTGCAACAGCAAAACATCCTGATTTTGCCGATGTGGTCGAACACGACTCAGTCGAGCTATAAGTTTCTTCAGCGTCGTCACATATGCATCAGAATTTACGGTGGTTCCACTTGGCATGATGTCCACAAGCAAGAGTCCTTCGGAATCGAAAAACACCGTAGCCATAACTTTTCCAGCAGAAGATGTGGTTTTGAATTTTTTTTCTTGGGTGAATTTGCATGATGCCACTCCATTGATTGCCTCTTCGTTCCTGGTGAAAAATGATGGATCCATGTTTCATCACCTGTCACAATTCTTCCAAGAAATTCATCTCGACCATTCTCGTACTGTTCCAAGTTCGCTATATACTGTTTTTCTTGTTTCTTTGTGAGCCACTGTCAACATCCTGGGAACGGACCTGGCACAAACCTTTTTTAACGCCAACACTTTCAGTATTCTGCAAAAAGTTCCTTCCCCTATCCCAACGTAGAGTGACAATTCGTTCACTGTGATGCATCTGTCAGCAGTCACCAATTTGTTAACTCTCTGCATATTGTCTGGAGTGTGTGCAGTACGAGGCCTGCCGCTGCGAGGGCAATCCTCAATATTGCCGTGCCCGCTTTCATCACGTAACCTGCTTGCCCACTGACTCACTCTACTGTGATCGACAGCAGCATCTCCATCCACCTTTTTCAACCTCTTGTGGATGTTTCCCACTGTCTCGTTTTCACAGCACGTTGTTTCTGACGAACGTCAAGTGTAACAGCCATCTTGAAGGCATCCTGCGACGGCGCCACTCACGACAACAGGTTGATCTAAGTTTGAAAACAAGCGGGAAGGATGCATCTATACACTGAAAACTTTACTTTCACACATGCGGAATGAAAGCTGTATTTTTAGAAAAATAGTGCGCATTTCTTTTGCAGTGACCCTCGTAATATTCAAACCACGATTGCGACATGGCTAACGATGTTTCACTGTTCAGTAATAGCAATTCCTTTTTTTTTTCAAACTGAAGACCATTGTACATGAAATATCGTATCATATTGTGCTACGATATTTACTGTAACTTCATTATTAAAAAATAGTGATTTGCTCCGAGGGGTTCAATTCTTATATGATAAATTTTTTGTAAGCTGTCCGTAAATTTCGACAAATAGCGTAAGTTGTGTGGTGTACTGAGATGCCACACAATAAAAGTTTGCGACAGTTGGTACCAGAGGTGTAGCGTACTTCCGTCCGCAGAAGGAACATTGCGCGCGCAAACCAGTCACGCTGGGCGCGGGAATCACGCCCACTGGAGCGGCAGCGCCTTCAGGAAGAGAGACGCGCGCCTTAGTGTCCGTGCACAAACAGAAGTTGTAATCTGCAAGTCCGAGTCATGTTAGGAAATTCCTGCAGAGCGTTCGTCGTGTCGTCAAGTCGTTGAGTGGCACAGTAACAGTGATCGGTAGATAGGCACTTGTTAGGCTTCAGCAGAAACAGAACAGTCAATAGAACTATCGGTTATGGACGGAGACAGCTGTCTAGGGACTTAAATGTGTACAGTTAGTTCGGAAATGGAAGGAGGTAGATGAAGATGAAATGGGAGATATGAAACTGCTTGAAGAGTTTGACTGAGCACTGAAAGGCGTAAGTCGAAACAAGGCCCTGGGAGTAGACAACATGACATTAGAACTACTGATAGCCTTGGGAGAGCCAGCCCTGACAAAACTCTACCATCTGGTGAGCAAGATGTATGAGATAGGCGAAATACCCTCAGACTTCAAGAATATAATAATTCCAATCCCAAAGAAAGCAGGTGTTGACAGATGTGAAAATTTCCGAACTATCAGTTTAATAAGTCACAGCTGCAAAATACTAGTGCAAATTCTTTACAGACGAATGTAAAAACCGGTAGAAGCCGATCTCGGGGAAGATCAGTTTGGATTCCGTAGAAATGCTGGAACACTTGAGGCAATACTGACTCTACGACTTTTCTTAGAAGAAAGATTAAGGAAAGGCAAACCTACGTTTCTAGCATTTGTAGGCTTAGAGAAAGCTTTTGACAAGGTTGACTGGAATACCCTCTTTCAAATTCTGAAGGTGGCAGGGGTAAAATACAGGGAGCGAACGGCTATTTACAATTTGTACAGAAACCAGATAGCAGTTATAAGAGTCGAGGGGCACAAAAGGGAAGGAGTGGTTGGGAAGGGAGTCAGACAGGGTTCTAGCCTATCCCCGATGTTATTAAATCTGTATATTGAGCAAGCAGTAAAGGAAACAAAAGAAAAATTCGGAGTAGAAATTGAAATCCATGGAGAAGAAATAAAAACTTTGAGGTTCGCCGATGACATTGTAATTCTGTCAGAGACAGCAAATGACCTGGAAGAGCAGCTAAACGGAATGGACAGCGTCTTGAAAGGAGCATATGAGTTGAACATCAACAAAAGCAAAACGAGGATAATGGAATGTGATGCTGTGGGAATTAGATTAGGCAATGAGACGCTTAAAGTAGTAAAGGAGTTTTGCTGTTTGGGGAACAAAATAACTCATGATGGTCGAAGTAGAGAGGATATAAAGTGTAGACTGGCAATGGGAAGGAAAGCGTTTCTGAAGAAGAGAAATCTGTTAACATCGAGTATAGATTTAAGTTTCAGGAAGTCGTTTCTGAAAGTATTTGTATGGAGTGTGGCCATGTATGGAAGTGAAACGTGGGCGATAACTAGTTTGGACAAGAAGAGAATATAAGCTTTCGAAATTTGGTGCTACAGAAGAATGCTGAAGATTAGATGGGTAGATCACATAAGTAATGAGGAGGTACTGAATAGGATTGGGGAGAAGAGGAGTTTGTGGCACAACTTGACTAGAAGAAGGAATCGCTTGGTAGGACGTAGTCTGAGGCACCAAGGGATCACCAATTTAGTATTGGAGGGCAGCGTGGAGGGTAAAAGTCGTAGAGGGAGAGCAAGAGATGAATACACCAAACAGATTCAGAAGGATGTACGTTGCAGTACGTACTGGGAGATGAAGAAGCTTGCACAGAATAGAGTAGCATGGAGAGCTGCATCAAACCAGTACCCGTCTGCCATGACACATTCATTAGCAATTATCAGCAGCAGTGAGATTTTCATTAAAGTAGAGCCCCCCCCCCCTCTCCACAACAGGTCGTTATGCCTGAGTGCAAACTTGGTGGAAGAAGAGAATCATCAAACATAACAGTGACTGTAATCAAGGAAGCCAGAGAATCTCTAGGCTCCCTGTCAATGAAATGAAGACCGTGACGCTCAGTCCGACGGACAATAATAACCTGAAAAGATCGGCAGCAGGCTTAAATGTTGAACTTGTGTAGAGCTTTGAATGTCTAGGATCTAAATTCAGAGAGAAAAACACGCAAGTTATGTGGTACCAGTAATACTTTCTGTCACACAGAGATGCCTTCAGAATATCAAACAGGCAGGTTATACTGAGGATCAGGACAGTTTCAGCCTGTGGATGAGAAATCGTGTCTACAACTAGTATTGATTAACCGCATTTCAGAATAGTCCAGCCGGGATGGTTCCTTTCAAAGGGCACGGCCGAATTCCTTCCCCGTCCTTCCCTAATCCGATGAGACCGATGACCTCGCTGTCTGGTCTCCTTCCCCAAACCAACCAACCAACCAATGCAGGATATCGAGTAAAGAAATTCTTCCAATCCATTTGTAGCATGAATCAGCAAACCAGTGTTTAATAGTATTAGTTGAAAACAATATTAGTTGGAATTTTAGTTTTTTCACTTATCAACTACGCGTTTCAACTAATTTAGGCATCTTCAGGCTGATCTACATAGGAAACAGAGAACAAAAACATCTATTTAAGGATCGCGATCGCGTTGTGCTTACTTGGATAACCTAAAGCATGTATAAACAGATCAAATACTGAAAGAGCAAATACCCTAATTTGGTATTTCTTAAGACGACCCTTGAGACAGTGTAGCTGAAGAGCATTGTTGAGTACATCAGGCCAGCATCGGCTTCGTTAACCTCAGTAAATACTTTCTAGATGGACGTGAGTGACTCCAAGATCTGCATAACGCATAATTCTAATTAGGTGCTCCTGTGAACGTGAATGCATTATGCAGATCTTGGAGTCACTCACGTCCATCTAGAAAGTATTTACTGAGATTAACGAAGGCGATACTGGCCTGATGTACTCGACGATGTCCTCTAGCTACACTGTCTCAAGGATCGTCTTAAGAAATACCAAATTAACGTATTTGCTCTTTCAGTATTTGATCCGTTTATACATGCTTGTAGTTTGTCCAAGTAAGCACAACGCGATCGCGATCCTTAAATAGATGTATTTGTTCTCTGTTTTCTATGTAGATCAGCCTGAAGATGCCTAAATAAGGTGAAACGCGTAGTTGGTAAGTAAAAAACTAAAATTGTAACCAAGACTAATACCGAGTAAAGTTTTTGGGACGGTTCAGGGCAACTGTGGTAAACCGAGGTCTAGAATATATGTTGAGTTGGGAGACCTTACACAAGGACCTGAAATTGTATAATCAATAAAAAGTAGGATAGATGCTGGAAGAACGACATAAAAGGTTTATCAGTGGGGACAAGTGAAAGAAACTCCGCGAAATTGGCGATAGAGGATGTGGAAGAAGACATAAAAACTGTTAGATGACGAAAACTGGACTGGAGAGAGCAAAGTGGAAGAAACAAAACCCGCACAGGTTCGTTATACCACGAGAAGAAGTGTGCGTGCATAAATTTATCTTTTTAAGAACTGTATAACAATAAAACTTTATGACAAAACGAATCATTCACAACAGCAGAATCAGCTTTATCGTTATTGTCGGATTCACTTGAAGACAGTGACACCGTGAGCTTCTTTACCGGTATAATCATGTCACTGTCACTGGAATCGTCTTTGAACCATAAAAACATCCATTCATACAATCATCCTGATCTTCATTCTCACAGCAAACATTTAAATAATCATCGTCAAAAATCTCTGTAAGTATTTCAGAGTAGTTTTTTCCTTTCGATTTTGAGAATAGGGCCATTTCTAAAAGAAGGAGGAACTTAAAGATAAAATTAGTATCTATCTGAAATATCAAAATACAATAAAATGATAAATAAGCAAAACTTTCACGAGGACAATGACGTTTGGTACGTTGCCCTCTGGCGTAACGTCTAAATATACGAAGCAGTTAAAATATATCGTACCAGATGGCATCTACAAACTACGTGTAGAAAATATGGCTTATCTCGAGGTCCGTCTGTAACGGATGCCGCGGGAAACGGGATTCGTCTGCAGTGCGCTAGGTGATAGGAAAATCTCAGACTCCGTCAACAGAACAGACTTGCTTAGACAAAGAGAACGTGGAAAGAGCAATGTCACAAAAAATTCAATATGAAATTGTGGATACCAATGACAGTCAAAAATCAGGAATAAAAAGAAAGGAAGATTGCCCCACCACGGGGCTGAGAAGACAGCAGCAATGCTGCGGGAAAAGACAAAGTATGTAAACGAAAAACTAAATGCACAGTCATCAGAAATTTCAGGTCAACAGAAACAGCCTTCTCCACAAAATCAGTCTGAGCGGCGTGAAGTCAAAATAACCGAGGAAAGCCAAGAAGCCGCACGGAGGACATCTACAAACATTAATGACGATATCAGAATGAAGTTATCATTCTGCAGCGCTCACATTTGATTTCTTTATTTTTTTAAGACTTAAAAATCGTGTGCACAAGGCAATGTCCGAATATGTAGAGATCACAGATGAATTTTTTTTATCAAGACTTAAAAATAATCTGTGCGTTACGTATACGGACAGCGCCATGTGCACAAGATGCTTTTTGCTGAAAAAGTTTTATTCCTGACAACTTGACCTGAGATTCCAACTCACGATGAGCACGTTTTGTAACAAAAATTTTTGAAGACCAGAGAAAATTGGTTTTCGAAAATAAGTGAGTATTTATGCTAGACTATAGAAAGTTTTTCGAAATAAAACAGATCTATCCTTCCCATTTCTCATCATGAGAAATTTCAGTAAAATATCTGTCGTGGACACGTGCGAGATACAATGTGATATCATACTATCAGGTTTTGAAAAAAGGCTTATGATAGGATGAACCACCTTTACCTTTTTAAAATCATGCAGACACCGGGTTTTCATCACCAATTTATCATCATAATGCAGAATTTGCTAAGAAATAGTACATCAAGAGTCATAAAAAACGATTAGCCAGGTAGCGCAATTCCCGTAACCAGTTCCGTAAGCGTGTAGAGCTTACACCGACGAAGTTGTCCTGCTGTCCATGAATGTAAATGAAATATAAATGGTTCTTCAGATAATAAAGGCCATCCGGTGCACAACTGAATTGGAAGAAATTAGAAATAATGGGCACTGCACAAGGAATAAGTGCGCTACAGCATGTTCAATTACAAGGGATTGTAAAGATGAAATATCTAGGTGTCGATTTCGGCAGTACAAAACGAAGCACCAACACCGTCGATTATGTATTGTTCACCAAGATTGGCGCTTGTATACAGTTACGTAGTGGAAAGTTGAATTGGCAAATACCTATATCACTACAAAAATAAATTTTGTGGCTCAATTCGCCCGCATCTCGTGGTCGTGCGGTAGCGTTCTCGCTTCCCACGCCCGGGTTCCCGGGTTCGACTCCCGGCGGGGTCAGGGATTTTCTCTGCCTCGTGATGGCTGGGTGTTGTGTACTGTCCTTAGGTTAGTTAGGTTTAAGTAGTTCTAAGTTCTAGGGGACTTATGACTACAGCAGTTGAGTCCCATAGTGCTCAGAGCCATTTCAACCATTTTTTTTTTTTTTTTGTGGCTCAATTTCTGTCCCTGTCTCACGATATAGCGAAAAGTACGCTGTCAGCTCTTGGACACTTTACTCGTCTTGGTCACATCTTTGAAGTAAAATTTGGCACTTTGACTCTCACGACACGAAGTGTAAGACTAAATCTCATCGATGTGTACAGAAAGACACAAGCGCTTTACTGGTACAAAAACTACATTTTGTGCTGAACGTAACTGAACAGTCTGACTGTTCATCTCCTGAACGGTAGATATCACCGCAGCTAACTTCTAGCCATCTGTTGATGTCCATCACATATCGAATACACCATAAATCTTCAGATATTTTCTCGGAGACTACAGTTACACACCAATGAGTCTCCGAAAGGAAAATGACGAAGGTTAAGGAAGTGTACAAAAACATCGTGGAAAATAATTCAAGGAATGTCATAGAGCACGAATTTCCAAACAACATTTGGCACGCGACGTCGGAAAACATTCATAATCCGTACTTCTTTTCACACGTGTAAGATTTGGGGTATGCAGCCGTAAACAGAAAAATTCAGATGAAGTCCAGGCTTCATGCAATCCTTTTAATAGACTCACTAATGAATATGATATGTAAACCAACTGACAGCGATGAACACAGATTCGTCTGCAGTATCGTAAAACATGTATGGGATTACATAACACAGAAATTGGCAAGTATCAAGAAGGGTTCGCCGAATAAAGTAACACCAATGGATTTCCACAACGCTGATGCAACCGCTTTTCCAAAGATATTTTGTTAACTAGTTACTAGGACACATTGTATACTACATCCTAAGTATAGAAGGTAAGAAAACGGAGGATTTTTTAGTTATCTGATAATAGAGCAACTCATAATCGACTGGAGGAAACAGTGTAAGTAAATTTTTGTCAATTTCTTCAGTAAAACCATCAAGTAAAATTTAGAACTTTTAATCCAGCAACACTTGTCCTGATCAGGAAAGAAGCGTACATTCGGAAACATGAAACTCTCTTGAGATTTATTCATTCATAAGAGTCATTAGATCACTGACCAGGTCAGTGAGGAAAACTACTGTGTGTGACAGGATTTTAAGACATTATTATCTAATGCAACTTACGAGGAAGCAAGTTTTATTCCCGTTTGAAGCAAAAGGATGCTGCACACGAAGAGGCATTTATGTTCGGTGATGTATGTAATGCAATATTTTGCAAATATTTTCTCATTTTAGTGGGCGTGTTTTAATTAGAGGTAAACAAAAAGCAAGCGTACACAGACGAAGGAACACCAAACAGAAGATCGTGTGGAAAAAATGCATTTATTAGTTGTTCGCTCTGTTTCCAGATTACAGCCTTAGTAGATATAGAATTTCGCTTCCTTCGAAGAAGATGAGTGCGCAACACAAAAAATGAAAACGAAGGACGTGGTAATGTGCTGCACTACGGATCCAAAGGTTTTAGGTTAGGTTGAGTACAGGTCAGTCAAACGATTTTCTATGTCATCACTTCTTTCACCTCTGTTGATGTTTCTTAAAGTAAAAAATTGCGAGTGGTCCGTGGCTGAGAACCCAGGGGGAAATGTAGCTCTACCTACCACTGGCTGGGTGAGGCAGAGCTCGTAAGAAGGCAATGGCATACTACAGCTACCTTCATTAGTACCATGCCTGGTAGAGTACTGTGGCGTTGAAATCAGACTCCGCGTTGAAGACAGTGTTACCTAAGAAAATGTCGCGCTGTTGATCCATCGCTGTCTCACAGACACAATACACTAGGAGCTGGTATCAGAATACAAACAAAATGAATCTGGACCACTGTCAGACAGAGTGTGCATGGAGACACCGAACAGAATTTGCAGCACTTCCTAAATCGTGAATGGTTGATTGCTTGTCATTATCCACGTCTCACTGATGAGAAATATTCGAAAATAAAAAAAGAAAAGGAACATTGTGGCTGGGTCCAAAGCTATGATAATCGATACCTTGGACTGATCTGTCGGTGAGCCTCAAGGGTATTCAGAAAATTTAGACTGTGCAAGTATTTTCCAAGCACACTTACTGTATGTACGATCTCATTTTGGAATTCTGTTCTCTGCAAATGTGTCTGTATATGCACGGTCTGGGATAAGTGACAGCTACGAGAATTTTATTGTGTGTCAAATACTCATTACATTTTTATCTACTGAGATACTGAAGTAACTTTGCTATTTTCTTCTTTTCGATAAGTTTAGCGCCAGCTGAACTTGAGAAAATATAAAGCCTGATACAAAGCTAATCAACTTCTGCAGTGCGTGCCAGATTGCTTGGGACGCCGAAGTTTCACCTCTATTCGTACGTGAACTATGTACATCGCGTAACAGAGTCGCAACAGTGTAAATCTGGCGGCTTGGCCTTTCCTTCTGTAACTATCTTGTGCCCACTTTCGTTCATTAACGGTGATAGATATGCAAGGGCTACCCAGAAAGTAAAAGGCATTTTGAAATAAAAAATTAACAACATGAAAAAGCAAAATTTGTTATACAAATTATAAAGGTATAATCTTTAGCTGATTTTCTACATAATCAGTATTCAACCTAAGGGGCTTATCAAATCTTGATAAGCTCGCGGTTACAACTTTACGTATGTGGATGTGCGTCGTCGTGAAAAAACAAAACTTTTGTCCTGAGTTTTCCCGACGCTTTTTTTTGTATCACCCGCCATAACTTTGCAATGTTTGACAACACGTCTCTAAGTTAATTGTTGTGCCATGTTCACGCAAATCGAGAATAACGTCCTTAGAGTCCCAAAATACAGTTACTATGATCTTTCTTGCTGACAGCGTATGCAAATACTTCCGTGGTTTCTTGGGAGAATTTGTGCGTCCCCAATCCATCGACTGACATTTTATTTCACAGCTGGGGTGCTTCATCCAAGTTTTGCCACGATCGATAATTTTGCTATCACTTTTCACATAATCTTCGAGGAAATTCAGTGCTGCAGCTTGCCTCAGGTTTTTTTTTTTTTTTTTTTTTTTTTTTTTTTTTTTTTTTTTTTTTAGGCCTTCCGTTAGAATTTTAGGAACCCACCCAGCAGAAAATTTGTGGTAACCAAGAATCTCTACCACAGTTTAATGCACGGAACCTTGTGAAACGACGATTTTCACGAATTCAGTCGTTGATTTTCATCACCAGTTCGTCAGTCACAAGGTCCTCATCGTGAACATTGGTGCAGCCATTTTTAAAATCCTAACTCGGATTTCACTCGTGCCTGTCCTGTTTTACTAGTCTGCCCAGCCTACGGCGTCCGACTCTGTAATGAGGGATGGCCGCCCAACACCACGACTTCTGGACGTGGTTTCACCTTTGTTTTGCGATGTGTTTGAAGACGCTCGCCACAGCACTCCTGGAACTCGCGACAAATCGTGCAGCTTCCTTAATGCCCGTGCCGTCCCTCCGACCGTCACAATCTGAACATCGGTCAAACTCAGATACATCGAGCGCACAGTAGCTTCACTGATAATAGATGCACAGTGCGTGTGTCTGACTAGCAGCCATTCCTCACCAGATGACGCTGCTATTGGCTGGACGGGTTTACATCGATAGTAAGTCGGTAGTCATATATGTTCTGGCTGATCTTTGTATGTCGCTAATGGTAAGATTTTCTCAGCAGTTCCTTTTCTACAAATAGAATGTGAAGTCTACACTCACATTTCACTAAAATTTATATAAAAGCCAGGCAACACACAGGGCATACCCACGTCGTAGAATGCCCACACCCTGCCGTGTCTCAGGAGCATAACCAATGCACAAGGGCGGGAACTGTCAGGGAATATAATGTCTTCAACAAACGTTGTTCCCTATGAGGTTATCTATCACCCCTACACGTCTGATGCATGGAAAATGAAACATCGTATATATTTACCATGTCACTTATAGGGTTAAGATTCATTCAAAAATACAATAATTTTCCAAAAGCTGTCCAACAGTAATTTGGCAAATACAAAAATTTCAAAGAATATTTTAGAGAAATAATTCAAGAAAGTGTTTCGGGTAAATGTGCTCTAAAGAGAATATCTGATGTGAAAGAGGCCTGTGGTATCACGAATGTTTAGGACAATAATATTATTTTTAGAAAAATAACCACGAAATTAAAGATTAAGATATCATAGTGAAATCAGAAGGCTTAAATCGAATGTGATAGCCCAGTATGGAACTAAAGTGGAAAGAAACACGTTAAAGAAAATAGTTTCCGCTATTAATTTGAACTCCTGGAAATCGATAAGAAGTGTAGAAGTACGAATGGACATAAAAACTGTAACAGAAACAGTGAGATACAGGAGAGTGACATTCTCCGATCATTTGAATAGAGCGTATGACACCATATTAACGAAACTGATCTTCAAGTACCTCTCGCGATATGGACTGTTGTAGAACGAAAGAGGGTTTCAGCCTCTCTTCTCTCTCATTATACACTAAGGCACACGATACCCATTTTAATCACCTACACTCAACAGATTACGTTTGAGACGTGACTCTCACACATCTCAAGGCATGAGGCCATTGTGCATTGAGGAAGAAAGTTCTTTCCGATTAGGCGGCTGAATCCACCCCTCAGGGCTCTGTCTTCAATATGTCTCTTTCTTTCTCTTCCTTTATTTGTAGTAGGCTACAGCTTACAAACGTATCCAGATATCACAAGCGAAAACTAAATTACCGTAAACCTGATTTCTTCTGCTGTTTTACCTGCAATATGGCATTATTTCCCTGTGGATAAAAGTGGTCTAATAATTTAATGAGTAAAATTTCGCGAGTCAGCTAAAGCTGATATTTTTTTTCCTGCAAAGGTAAACCGAAAGGCAACAATATTTTGCAGTCAGAGACGTACTTCTGGTCACTCATTAGACATTCAAATAATTTCCTCAGTTCTGAGGTTTTGTCAGTCAAATTTAGTGGCGAAATCGTATGGTATGGAAGATACTGTATGTCAGGCGCTACACCTCAAATGATACTTGTCTCCGCTAATGCACATTTCGGTAACAACACAAACTTTTTTCCTCGCTATAGAATTGCCTCTGCAAATCGTCTGCTTCACATACCGCGCTGTCAACATACCAGTAATATATGACTTGCTGCCGACCTATTTACGCTGCCAGTTGCAGAACCCTTCGATTTTAAAAGTCCAGAATGTTAATAGGAAAGACTTCGTAGCTCCGGCAGGCAGCTTATTGAGATTACTTCGTTACATGTTACACGGCAAAGGGGGAAAATCATGCAATCTATCCAGTTCACAATATGAATACCACGCTGTCGTGTAAAGAGGGCACAGATGTCACTGGGTGCAACGAATTCATTTTAATAGCATCCGTCAAACGCCAAAGCGCATAATGGCATCGTAGTTCGTCAAACAGATTCTCTGGTCCTACGTTCGATTTCAAAATCATTTCCATCTGATACTAACCCGTTGCTGGAATCTGTAGCAGCCCTGACGTTCATTTGTGTTGCATTCGACGGTTAAATTCCTTCCTGTATGACACGAACACGCGGAGCTGCGGATTACAGTGATATTTTGTTGGTAGCAGGTTTCAATGCACAGACTGTTGGTGCTTGTGATGCCGTATTAAGTAAAGTGGAAAGAACTTGTGCGAATCAGATTTCAGAATATCTGCTGCAATTCGTGTTAGCTGAATGAAACGATAACTTTTAAAGCTTTTGTTTCATGTTTAGCTGAAAAGGTGATTAATGTGTGCAAGTTTTCATTTTCTTAGAACACAATCTGACAGCACCTGTCCTCCGACTGGAGAGATCTGTGCTCATACAAGAGGCCCCTTATCAGCTGAAATCCGTATTCACAACATAATTCTGTCATAATCATTCAGCGAAGTCTATTGTAATTGTCCTATAGTAATCTGATCCACATTAATTTCAGCAGGCCCCAGTAGCACCGTTAAGTAATAGCGTATGGCAAAATGGTGCTTGTATCCAGTGACATCCATTAATAAAAATACAAAAAAAAAAAATATACGTCATGTAATCGGAAGTCTTGCGCTCGTTTCAAAGCTGCTTAAGGATGATAACGGAGTCTTACGGAAATTTTGAGAGCGGTGGAGATTTCACCGTAATATGGCCTACGATTGGAGGTTTCAGAACATACGTATTTCTTTAGCTAATCTCGTATGATACAAAGTGCTACTCTTCAACCAAAAAAATTAATTGCTACAACAACACAAAATATAATTCAAATCATTTTCTTTAACAACTGCCAAGTTGTCTTAAAACCTGTGAAACTATAGTAAACGGTGTTACTTTCAATCAGATGACAAATGATTCGGATTTGTACAGCTTTCAAAAATAATGACCCGGAACAAGAAAGGCCAGTAACACTAATACTTAAACATGACACAAAGTATTTGGAGTTCGTCAGTGCCAGAATTACACGATACAAGGTTTTTCTAATACGAACTCCAATACGCTTATGAAAGAACCATAGAGGAAAGTGTGTGATACGTAATATAATTTAGTTTGTCAGTAATAAATTACTGACGTGCATACTCAAAAAATGTTCAAATATGTGTGAAATCTTATGGGAGTTCACTGCTAAGGTCATCAGTCCCTAACCTTACACACTATTTAACCTAAATTATCCTAAGGACAAACACACACACCAATGCCCGAGGGAGGACTCGAACCTCCGCCGGGACCAGCCGCACAGTCCATGACTACAGCGCCTGAGACTGCTCGGCTAATCCCGCGCGGCGACGTGCATACTATCGTTTGAATAAGTCTCCTTCGGGCTTGTTATCTTAACACCCTTAATGTCCGTTTTCAGTACACGAAGATCACAAATGCTCTGCCTTATACAGGTCCCAGACAGAATGGTCAATACTTGTGGGTGTGGCAGAAACAATCGCTCGAAGCTAAAAATGGACTTTCAGCACTCTTCATCTTCGATATTGTGAAACATTTCTTCTACTGCAAGTTCTTTGCTTTTCATATTATGGGAGGAGGTAGTACGAAAAAAATAAGAAAAAAATGTCTTGTAAACATCGGCTCTAAAATTAATACCTTAAGAGGGAAAAATCAGAATGATCGACAGCATGACCAATGGAGAAGGCTACAGAAACCACAGCATTAACGACTCATAACATTTATCCACAGAACATGTAGTCTGTAATCGAAAAAGTGTCATGATGATCTCTCCATAAGCAAAAGATTCCGGATTAGTCTCCCAATCTGATCTGCCGGAAGAGTCTATCAAGCTGAAGATGGCCGTGAGGAAAAGATGGAATAACCAACGAAGAGATAACATACTGCGTAAGGCATAAAATCCGAAGAGGAAAATCCGGAAGCACAATATAGATATAGTGGAGGTTAGTGAAGTCAAATACAGAGGAGATAAAGATTTCTGGTTAGGGTGATATCACCGGCAGTAGAAAATGGGACCGAGCGAGGTGGCGCAGTGGTTAGACACTGGACTCGCATTCGGGAGGACGACGGTTCAATTCCGCGTCCGGCCATCCTGATTTAGGTTTTCCGTGATTTCCCTAAATCGCTGCAGGCAAATGCCGGGATGGTTCCTTTGAAAGGGCACGGCCGACTTCCTTCCCCGTCCTTCCCTAATCCGATGAGACCGATGACCTCGCTGTCTGGTCTCCTTCCCCAAAGAACACCCCCCCCCCCCCCCCCAACCAGAAAATGGTATAGCGGAAGAAGGATTCTTTACGAATAGGAAAGCAGGGCAGGGAGTGAGCTACTATGAACATTTCAGAGATGGGGTTGTTCTCACCAGATTCAACAGCAAACTAACGCCAACAACTGTAGTTCAGGTGTATAAGTCGGCGTCACAGGTACAAGATGAAGCGATAGAGAAAATATTGAACGCGTAATTCAGGATGTAAAGTTATATCAAAATCTAATAATCACGGAGGTTGGTACGCGGTCATAGGGGCGGGGATAGAAGAAAGGGATACGGGGGAATATGGACTTTGCAGTAGGAATGAGAAAGGCTAATTAAGTTCTGCAATAGATTTCAGATGGTAACAGCGAATATTCTGTTCGAGAATCACAAGAGGAGGAGGTATATTTGGAAAAGAACCGGAAACAAGGGAAGATTCTAGCTGGATCATAGTCGGACAGAGATTCCGGAATCAGATATTGGATTTTAAGGGGTACTCTAGTGCAGACATAGATATAGATCACAATTTAGTAGCGATGAAGAGTAGATTAAAGTTTAAGAGAACCATCCGAAATAATCACAGCGGAAGGAAGTAGGATACTCAAGTACTGAGGAGTGATGCGATGCCTTTGAAGCTCGCTAAGGATGTGGATCTGGAACAGAGTAAAGGGATTGGACATCTCTACAAAGGGCAATCATAGATGTTGCACAGACAGACATAAGTACAAGGAAGGCAACTGCGAACAAACCATGGGCAACAAAAGAAACGCTTCAACTGATCAGCGAAAAAAGGAAGTATAAAAATGCTCAGGGAGGTATAGGAACAAAACGATATTAATCCCTTAGGCATGAAGATAATAAGAAGAGCAGGACAGCGAAGTAAAAATAGATGCAGGGGAGATTTGAAGAAATGGAAAAATATGATTGTCAGGAGGATTGACTCAGCATATCGAAAAATCAAAACAATCTTCAGTGGAATTAAAAGCAAGGGTGGTAACATTAGAAGTGCAATGGGACTTCCACACTTAAGCGGGAGGAAAGAGCGGTCTCTATGAGGGGGAGGACTTCTATCACGACTAGATAGAAGAAAATTGGTGCCGATATGGAAGACGTAGGGGATCCCGTAGTAGAATCAGAATTTAGAATATCTGTAGAAGACTTGAGATCAGCTAGGGCAGAAGGGATAGATAACATTATATCGGAATTTCTGAAACCATTGGTGGAAATTGTAACCAAACGACTTTAAAAGTTGATATTTAGAATCTTTGAAACAGGCGACGTAACATCAGACTTTTGGAGAAACATCGTCCACACAATTCCGAAGACAGATAGGACAGATACACAGTGTAGTAAGTTTTCCACCCCACGGGGAAGAGAACACCCCGAATCTGTGTCCGCTCCTCCGGCCTCTTTGACAAAGGCGTTGGAAGAGCGAGGGTGACTTCTTACGCCAGAAGTCTTCGGCCGCCACTGTTGATGATTTTTATTCAAAATTTAAGCAATGACTGGCTTCAAACCGTATGTTCTAGGAAGGGTGTCTTCTCAATACAATAACGCTTGGCAGTTCTTGTTTGGAACACTTTTAAAGTATAAATGAGTTACAAAATGTTCTATATTTCTGTCATTTACTTATTTAAGAATGGTTTCAGACCTATATGGAGGAGAATGACACTTATTTTCATTAATAAGCAAAATTTCTGTTCATTTTTGGAAATTTAAGAAGTGTATTCTTTTTTATCTTTCCTAGTGACTTTACTAATATTTTTAGCACTTCAGTTATTGTTATTAAGGAAACCAAACAGTCGTATTACAATTAGATTCAACATTATTGACACTCACTTAACGTTTGGGATTAGGAATAGATTCCTAGCACATGCTGTGGGACTACGAGCAATAACTGTTTTGTAATATACGTGGCTCAAGCGACACGAGCGCCGCTTGGGGTGCCAAGCTAAGAGGGGTGCCGGGCATGTCCAGGTGTAAGTTTTGAATACAGTGCATACCAAAATCAGTAGTGAAAACGGACCCGGTGCAAGTGACGATGCAAAAAGGGGCGTAGGGGGGCGTCAAGTGATAATAGACCCTACGAAACACACGGAAATTACAGTAAAGTAGATAAAGATTCAAACACTTAAGCAAATCTAATATAATTGTATGATTTAACAACACAGCACATAGGAATACTTCAAACTATCCTTTAACATATGTACGGCTGTGATGTCCCACATGAATAAAATGATAATTGGCACAGCACTGCAGAGGTCAGCACATCTACAACATTGCTGGAATAACATGTAAAACAGTAGTTCCACCCACAGTCAACAAAAGCATAAATGTGTCTTAAGTTTTTTGGGCAGAACCGATTTCTGACACCATTGCCAGTTACCCAAACGGCATACGAGTCCACCTTTTACAGTCCAGCAATCCTACATGAGAAGCTTATGATACCAAGTCTCTGCTAGAAGTGAACCTTTCCATGGCAAATTCAGAATATCTTTCGAAAAAAGCTTTATACAGACAGGACCCGAATAAGCTCTTTAGAAATGATATTGTCACCATCTAAGTCAGTTTCCATGAACCTACATCATATTTGTTAAATCCAGAGGAACAGTTTATCTCTCCGCTCACAGACGCTATAAAAATATTTCCGTGATCATGTTTTCTGGCAAACACCTCTTTTTATTTATTTTTTTGGTACGGCGGCATATTTTGAAATCATATGAACACTACCTCTGCGACATATAATCTAATTCTAAAATTTTTAATGTCAAATGAAGTTTCTCTTCGCTGCAGTCACTATATCTTCTACTTCTAGTCTGCTTCTTGTACATATTAGTTATATTTAACGAACTGCAAGAAAATTCTGAAAGTGATAACCACTTTAAGAGACATTCATGTGCAATGTTTACGAATGTTACATATGAGTCCCTTCTGCTCACAATGTTTGAGAATAAGTAACCACAATATCCATCTTCTCCCGCGCTAAATTTACAGTCGCTAACACGCTAATACATTATGACACACGTTTATATTTATGTAAAACAAAATTTAAAATTCATTACTTACAAAATTCAACACGCTTAATGTACCTCTTCAAATGGAAGGAGTTAGAGAAGTTCAAATATGTAGTAAAAACAATGTATTGGAACTGACACTGCTGCGTTCTTGCGAAAAAAGACAGGAGAAATTCGTGCATACATGCAGCTGACAGTTACTCCTCCTCTATTAAAGAGAAATGAAATAAAAAAACCTACAGTTTTTATTTCCAAGTACTTAGAGTTTTGCACTTTTTTTTCGTTTTCAGCCAGTGCTTCTGTAATCGCAGTTTTACCGAAGCTTATATTGGCACTTGTTTTACTTTTTTGTTTTGAGGCTCATAGCTTGATGTAAGCCTACATTTGTCGAATACCAGTAAACGGACCACCTACGTTAAGGTCCCCATCCGACGGACGTAACACAAACAATAGTGTCATATACCTTCAACTCACTTAGACATGCAGAGAGGTTTGAAATCTAATCAAGGACAATGGCGGAAAATACGGTGACTTTGAATTGGTTTCCACCAGCTTTCCTTCCCTTCGCCGCCCCAAGTACTGGCACGGAAGAAACTTGCACAACCAGGGTTTAAACCGGTAACGTCTGAGACTGTGGTCACTGCAAAGGAGCGCATTTGTGACTTCGGTTGTGAAGTGTCATTACGTACCAAGTGTTATATTTTCCCAAAGCGTACTGAGATGACACCTGCAGTCACTAATATTTGTATTTTATTACACTACTCTAAGCATATCTAGTTAATTGCATTAATTTTCTTGCTCACGAACGTGATGATGCTTGGGCATAGTGCGTTCAAGGTAAAATGAACAGAACCATCACTGGATATTATACAGAGGAGTCCAAAAAAATGTATCCACTGTTTAAAAGTCCATAACTTGCAAATTAATTGCGGGAGTTGTCTCATTTTTGGTGAAAGTGTAGCTTAAAGTCCAACTTAAAGATATCACTGTAGGTGTTCGAAATGGCCACCATTAACATCCACACACAAACGATGCCGCCGAACTGCAGCACGAACTACTGACTCCAACGTGTTCAGTTGGTTATTTGCACATGAATGTGCGATGGATTCTCGAAGTTCATCCAATGTGCGTGGCTTTTGTCTATAAACGACGTCCTTTAGTGTTCTCCACAGGTAAAAGTCCAGAGGAGTTAGGTCTTGGGAACTTGGTGGATACTCCACAGCACCTCTACGGCCTATCCATCTTTCTGGTAGATTTTCGTCGAGATACTCCCTAACACGATTTTGGTAGTGGGCCGGGGCATCATCTTGTTGAAAGTAAACTCTTCCGTCTCCATACAAGTCTCGGATGGCAGGTAAAATGGATGTCTGAAGCTTCTGAAGGTACACCTCACCGGTAACTGTGCCGTCAAAGAAGAATGGCCCAATCAAGCCCCGGTAAGACAACCCACACCACACATTTACTCTTGGCAAATTCACGGCTTTGTCTACATGGACGTTCGGATTTTCGGCTGCCCAGTAGATGCAACTGTGCCGATTTACTGTACCATTGAGTTTGAACTGTGCCTCATCAGACCACACAATCATCTCTGCAAACTCTTCATCGTTGCGCACCATGTTAGTAAACCACTCACTCGCAGTACTCCATTATACGATCTGGGTCGTCCTCGTTCATTGCGTGCAGCAATAGTGGGATGTAGCACTTCCACTTTGCTGTCTTCAAAATTCGCCGAACACTTGAGCGACTCACTCCAGTTTCCGGGCACACTGTCGCACAGACATCTGTAATGAGTGAGTGAAATGTTGTAACACGCGACGGGAGTTAGCTGGACTTGTTACTGTTACAGGTCGTCCAGACCGTTGTTTGTGTACATCTTTAACACACCCTTCGGCTTCAAATTTGTCTCGAATGCGACGAATCGTTAAACGTGTCGGTGGCTCTGTTTGATACTCAAATCGCCATTGCCGTTGAACCTTATTAATATTTTCGTACTTAAAATACCACTTCAAAACTGACTTCCTTTCATCGAATGTAAGCCTTGCGCCAGCCATGTTTACTCGAGTAACTAGGTGCAACTAAGAACAAAACACTGACTATCTGGCGACTGTCATCTGACAAAACAAAACAACGCAATACAATGCTTGTGTGGCGATTTCCGGAACTACAAACTATTACACTAACAAAGATGAGACAACTCCTCAATTAGTTTGCCAGTTATGGACTTTTAAAGAGTGGATACATTTTTTTGGACCCCTCTGTATTGTTGTTTGGTGCTGGTAATCGTGCATAACCTCACTCAAGCCTTTCAGAGTATTGATAACAGTCATGACCATCCTCAAAACGTACACTTTATTTGCATTTCTAATTTCATTATGTACCTCAGCATGCATTATATACTTGCCGAAATGAATCCATTTCTCAACACGAATGTCTATTTACTCCCTTATGTCCAACTGATCCAGATAAACGGAGTTACTTACTCCTTGTTGGTTGTGATTTTATGTAATTCATTGTGAGCTAAATATACTACTTCGGAAGAAAATATTAATCCAGATATATTGTGCAACTTTATTGTACATACAGTAAGGCGCAATCAAGTACTTGCCCAGAGTATATTTATGTTCACGATATTACAACAGTTTAAAATTCGTATTTCGGCAATCATGTTACGTTTATTAATTATTTCTGTCACAGTGTGATAGGGTTCAGTCACATCAAGCGCTCAGTGCGAGTTGAAGGATCACAATTTACTAAAACAGGAGGCATCATTTTTGTTTCCAGAAAAACACTTCAGATTGTGCCACGCAGTGACGACATCTCTGGACTGAGGCACACTTCATAATGAACGAGACGTATGAACGACTACGAAGAGCTCTCTTAAAACCACCCACGAGATAATAACACGTACATAAGAGAAATGTCCACAGCCGTCTAATATGTAGCTGTATATTTAGTGAAACGCAGCAGCAACCAGCAAACGGAATTCTTAATACTGCAAGAGTTTTCTTAGTCTTTAGTAGGTCATAAAACACTGTCTCTACTCATTCAGTGCAAAACACACACACACATACACACACACACACACACACACACACACACACAGAGAGAGAGAGAGAGAGAGAGAGAGAAATTTGTATATTTTACTCTGGTGCTGCATCGTTCACTGTTCACACATTCATGTCAAAATTAATATGAAACTCAAACAAGAAACAAGTATTTATACAGATAATATTGCAAGAGATGCGCGACGCGTAACTGGGGACAACCGTTTTTATGTTATCATACAATTTACTTAAGCCAACTGAAACATCATTGGGCAACTTCGTTATTACTAAAGCGTGGAACATCCAGAACGTATGTTTAATATTTCTCGTCTGTTTTTGAAGTATTTACAAACTCGGATTTACATTTTGTTGCTACATTTCACATTTCAAGGAAGGGAAAACATGCTTTTGCTATCACTTTGCGAATGGTGCCAGATTTGTTGGCTGTAGGGGTCGTTCACAGTATTTTTATACGCGCAGATAGAACACGTCAGTATTTCGTACTGCTCACTCTTCTGTTTTCAACTGAAACTAATTTTCTCTGTATCTACCTTCGAATCAGTAAAAGACTAGAAAAACGAAACGGTAAATTTTTCGAATGTGTCGCGTGTTTGTGTCGATCTCTCTGCGAAAAGTAAGCGACAGGTGGCAGAAGCCGTTGATTTTCGTTCGGACGACACCTGTTCGGTGATGGCAGCTGACAAGGCATGACGGATGTTTCGCGATGTTTTGAGTTTCAGGCCGATCGTTAGCGGGCTGCGCACGCCTTCACCGAGGTCAACTGCCGCCACTCACTCCCCTCCGAGCCTTTCCCTTGTCATCGTCGCCGAACGAATTGGCAGTGTAATTTACCAGTCGTTGTCGAAGAGGGTAGGGAAGCCTCGATGGTGTCCAGAAAAAAAGGGAGACTTACTAGAATTTATGATCGCAACGTCACAAAACACGATTAATTCATAATTGTGTTGGTCATTTAGGCGAAATAAAGGCTTATTTTTTTACCTTGCAGATCTGCTTTTATTGCTATTGTCAAGTGGACCGTCAATTCAAGGAGTCGTGATTGCAAAATACTGAAACAGATTATTTACAGAAGACTAGGAAGTGTGGTGGAAGTTGACCTCGGGGAAGATCAGTTTGGATTCGGAAGAAACATAGGAACACAAGGTGGAGAAAGACACTTATAGAATATGTTGAAATAATCAGCAACCAGATGCACAAATAAAATTCTACGAGGCTGTTCGGAAAGTAAGGTCCGACTAGTCGCGAAGTGAAAACCACAGTGAAAGTACAAAAAAAATTATTCGCAACAGTTAGCCATACTTTCCAGCACCTCTCTAAATAGTCGCCGCTCTGACTTAGACATTTTTCGTGGCTTTGTACAAACTTTCCAGTACCCTCTTCACAGAAAGCAACAGCCTGTGCTTTCCGCCAGTTCTCTACGCTGGTCTGCCTTTCGTTGTTTCTGCCAAAATTTTTTCATGGCCAGCGGTTCATGTGAGCAGAGATGAACAACGGAGGGAGCCAATTAAGGGCTGTATTGTGAGTGATCAAACGCTACTCATCGAAAACGCTGCAAGAGCGTGTTCACTGCCCCTGCAGAATGCGGCTGAGAATTGTTTTGAAGAAAGAAACGCGTGACATTTATGTTACGTGGTCTGCATAGCTTCAGGCGAAATCTCTCACCAGATCCACATACTTTGCGGGAGACACTGTTGTTTAGGCATTTCTACGTTATCACATTGCCCTCTTAGCTGAAAAGAGCGTCGTGAAGCGATCGACAGGCAAACTAGAGACACTGCCCAACACATCTGTGCAAAGTTCCATTCCGCGCTTAATCGGAGCTTACTTTCAGAATACGCCTCGTATTTCCTTAATCGGTGTCAGGCACTCAGTTCCCTTCTTCAGATGGTTATAACTGCCTCATTATTTGAGAATGTCGAAAATAAGATGCATGCAATATACTGTTGTGATCATGTGGTTCATTGTGCTTTTACAAACATGGTATAAGAAAACCAAACAACAAGTGCTGACATCATGACAGATGGCAGGCTGTCTGCTCTTGTAGCCTGGATAGGACATCATGAATACTGAGATACGGGAAGAATGACACATCATACATGAAGTTTTAATGCAGTTATTCTTTATTACTAACTGTAACACACTCCTACAGTCGAGTCAACTTAAGGAAATCCCTGACATCTGGCAGCGCTTTTGACAGCTTTTAGCCGGCCGGCGTGGCCGAGCGGTTCTAGGCGCCACAGTCTGGACGCGCGACCGCTACGGTCGCAGGTTCGAATCCTGCCTCGGGCATGGATGTGTGTGCTGTCCTTAGGTTAGTTTAAGTAGTTCTAAGTTCTAAGGGACTGATGACCTCAGAAGTTCAGTCCCATAGTGGCCAGAGCCATTTGAACCATTTGACAGCTTTCAACTGCGAAGCCCATACGACTATATGCGGAAACGATAGCCGTCTAAAGAGCTATGAAGAGGCGTTGCCGTAGAGACGATAACAAAATCGCGTTGTAGACACCCGAAGCAGCTGCATACATCGTGCAGTTCGAGATCAATTTCTTAATTTGGATAGTGCACTTACATATTTGTACTTTAAACATATTTCTTGGTACGACTGTTTCATAATTTTAAAGACGTTTTCAAGAGTGCACGGAAATGAAAGTTTTTCGATATTCCACAACAACCAGAGGTAATTTTTTTGTTTTAGTTTCTAATTAAAATATGCCAACATGAACACTCGGACAATGCCAAGTTTGTAAGTTCGTTGATAGGCAGAGAAGAGTACTTTATAAAATAATTGTACTAAAGCATTAGTGTATTAACAAATTTGTAAAAAGCTATGTTCTCTTGTTATAGGTGTGTGTTAAGATGCCATCAAATTATTTAAGAACATGACTACAACAATTGTGGAATTCCAAAGCTATGCAACATGTACTGCGTGCTGCAAGGAAAGAAAAGATGCCGTTTGATACAGCCGCCAAACGATTCAGTGTCTCAGACACCCTTGAAAGGAGAGTGATGCTCCTGAACACAAAAAGATTTTTCGGAACTTCAGACGTGTATTCAACCAGGAGTAAGAGGAAGAACTCCTTATCCATATTTTGACATGGAACGAGGATATTATGGCATATCAGTAACTGATTTACATCACGTGGGATTTCAGCTTGCTGAACATAGAGAAAAAAAGAAAAAAACAGCAGGTGGGGTTGGGTGACATAATTTATGAAGAGATATCCAAATATAAGCCATTGAAAACCAGGTTATACTTTATCTTACTACCCTTTTCTCCGTCTGTGGCCACTTTACCATACCCACCTGCTGGCAAAATGGTCGTTTTTAAGACTTTCGGTTCATTTCACTCTTCTACTGCAAAGGGAAGATTTGAATAATAATACAACTGTTTACAGTTACAGAGTGTATACAGTTTATTCAGCTGTATTTCATATGCTTATCTATGCATGATGTTAGAGAAAAATAGCATTTTCCTTAGGTTGGCACTTTACCCATTTTACCCTAGTCCACCCTAAGTTCCTCTCCCATGAGGCACCGCCTTATCGTAGCACTGTCCGTGTGGGCGGGAGAGTTTGTGTGCTCCAAGGAAGCTGAGAGCTATATCGGCGGTAGCGTAGCTACTGGCAGGTCCAACCTAGCCGGGCAGGTCTCAGCAGAGGAGCCAGACAAAGTGTGCCTCACAACGATCCGTCTTATATCCTATATCCTATTCCCTGCCCTCTCCTCAGTTACCATTCCTTCTCTTTCTCTAATTACCTTAACACACCACTGCCTTGTGGTTGGTCTCGGGAGGGATGAAGGCTAAGGGAGAAAACCCTGAAAGAAAATCTGGAGTGGGGCCCCAAAGGCGGTTGGAAGGCGTACTACGTCCCCTTTCGGCAGCTCCTGCAACCGAAGTGATACCAAACGTATTGGCTTGCCTTTCCTCTGGATATTATCATTTAGGTCGAGAGGGAGACCGTGATGATTGGGCAACTCACGTGTCTTCATATTTATAGCTCGGGCTTGTAGCATCCTGGAGAGGACACTTCAGCGACGTCCAAGGACTTCGGCACAACACGGGAAGAGGTAGTTACCGGTTATAAGCTCTGTCTGATTGGCGTAAGACTCGAGTGCCAGGGGCCACTTCCGACGGTGGGAGAGATCATTGCATCTCATTGGACAGCTACCTCCCGCCTCAAGCTGGGCAGCCCCCAGCCAATAAGGTGCTGTCCCGCCACTATCCGCCTGCTTCACGGGGTGTGTGAAGCTTAGAAGTAATCTTCGGCAAGCGGGTTGATATAGTACACCTACCAACAACAAAAATGAAATAATAAAGAAATCACTATTTCGTATTGCCACCTGGAATGTTAGGACAATGTGTCCAAGGTACATTGACGATGCCCAAGAGGTTGATTTCATCCGTAAGACTGCCGTAATTGACAGAGAGCTTCATCGTTTGAATGTAGACATCGCGGGACTGCAGGAGACGCGGCTTCCAGACGCGGGCTCTATCAGGGAGGATAATTACACATTCTTCTGGCAGGGGAAGTCTCAAGACGAGCCAAGACTTCATGGCGTAGGATTTGCTGTTAAAAACGCCCTCCTGGACTGTACTGTGCCACCATCCGGTGGAACAGAGTGAATTATTGATTTGAAAATATGCTCCTCAAGTGGCACTGTCAACATCCTAAATGTGTACGCCCCTACCTTATCATCCAGCATGGAAGAGAAGGATCTGTTTTATGACTTACTCAGTGACAGAATAGCCAAGTACCTAGCACCGAGACACTGTATTTTCTAGGGGACTTTAATGCTAGAGTTGGATCAGATAACGACATATGGCCGAATTGCCTGGGACATCATGGGGTGGGAAAAATGAATGAAAATGGCCAGAGACTGCTTGAAGTTTGCTGCTTTTATGGACTCTGTATCACAAACACATATTTCCAGCTTAAGGATCAGCACAAGGTGTCTTGGAGACACCCGCGCTCTCATCACTGGCATCAACTTGACTTAGTCATAGCTAGGCGTACTGGTCTCAAAAATGTGCTACTGACACGAAGTTATCATAGTGCTGATTGCAACACAGACCACGCCCTAGTGGCGTGCACATTGAGGCTCACTCCTAAGAAATGTCACCACGCTAAACCGAGAGGTCATCCCCGTATCAACACAGATCATGTGCATGACACACAAAGAAAGCAGGATTTTGCCAGTAATTTTGAAAGTGCTTTCCCAGGAAACGTGCAAGCAGAAAGGAATGTTGATAAGAAATGAGCAAAACTCTAGGGTGCAATCTACAACTCAGCAGTATTGGACTATGCAATAAAAGGAAAAAGAAATAAGGACTGGTACGAGCAAAATTTGGAAGAAATGGAACCAGTCACTGAGGCTAAACGGAAAGCCCTGCTTGCTTACAAAAGAAACCCAAATGAAAGAACTCGAGAAGACCTACGAAAAGCAAAGAACAGGGCACAGCAAACATCCAGGGGATGCGAAAATAACTACTGGTTGAATTTATGTGCAGGTATACAGAAATCGGCCGACTCTGGGAATGCTAAGGCAATGTACGATGGTATTAAGAGAGCAATTGGACCAACTGTCAGAAAAACAGCTCCTCTGAAGTCCAAGACGGGTGAGGTCATTACTGATGAAGGCAAAAAAATTGAACGCTGGGTTGAACACTACCTCGAGTTATATGCAGCCGAGAATGAAGTTAGCAAAAAAAAAAAAATGGTTCAAATGGCTCTGAGCACTATGGGACTTAACATCTATGGTCATCAGTCCCATAGAACTTAGAACTACTTAAACCTAACTAACCTAAGGACATCACACAACACCCAGCCATCACGAGTCAGAGAAAATCCCTGACCCCGCCGGGAATCGAACCCGGGAACTGAAGTTAGCAAGGATGCATGTGACGCCATCAAACAAATGCCAGTTATGGAAGAACTAGATGCAATGACTACTATGGAAGAACTTAGTAGAGAAATAGATTCTCTTGCTAACGGAAAGGCCCCAGGTGAAGATGGGATCCCTGCAGAGGTTATTAAGTATAACAAGTCTGTTCTTCTCAAACATTTATATTCACTTTTCACAACCAGCTGGGAAGAAGGTTATGTCCCGATGAGTATGCGGAATTCGAGGATAGTTACTCTATATAAACAGAAAGGGAACAGAAGTGACTGTAACAATTACCGAGGCATTTCATTACTAAGTGTAGCCGGGAAAGCTTATGCAAGAGTCATCCTAATGCGATTACAGATCTTAGCTTCCAGAATCTACCCAGAATCTCAGTGTGGCTTCAGGCCCGGCCGATCAACCGTAGATATGATCTTCTCCTTAAGACAGCTACAAGAGAAATGTCGTGAGCAGCAGAGGCTACTTTATATTGCTTTCATTGACCTTGTTAAAGCGTTTGATTTAGTGAGCAGAAATTGGCTTTTCAAACTGTTGCAGAAGATTGGATGCCCACCTAAACTACTGCATATAATTGTCTCTTTCCATGAGAAAACACAAGCAACAATTTGCTTCAACGGTAAAACATCAGAAGCATTCCCTGTTAATAGCGGTGTGAAACAGGGGTGTGTGTTAGCTCCAACATTATTTGGGATTTTCTTTTCCCTTCTGCTCAGATTTGCCTTTGAAGACTGTGAGGAGGGAGTGTATCTACATTTCAACATTGCTCGGCTCAAGGCCAAGACCAAAGTAAATACAGTTGTTATCCGTGAGTTGTTATATGCGGACGATGCAGCTCTAGTAGCGAACACAGAAGATGAGCTGCAGTATATAATCAACAAATTATCAAATGCCTGTGAAACGTTTGGTCTACTCATCAGCCTTCAAAAGACTAAGATCATGGCGCAGAGCACTACCAACCTTCCATCCATTAGAATTGATGGCAATCCTCTCCAGATTGTTGATGACTTTACCTACTTGGGATCCACAATATGTAGCAACTTGTCCATGGACACTGAACTTACTAACAGAATCGCTAAGGCATCATCTGTCATGGCTAGATTGAAAAACAGAGTATGGAACAACGGACTGCTTACCACAAAAACTAAATTAAAAGTCTACAACGCTTGCGTTATAAGCACCCTTCTCTATAGCTGTGAGACATGGACAACTCTTTCTAGACATGAATCTCGACTCAACAGCTTCCATCTCCGCTGTCTCCTGAAGATCCTTCAGATCTCTTGGAGAGATAGAGTACCCAACACCGAAGTCTTTCATCGTGCAAGCACAACCAGCATCTTTGCACTCCTGAGTCATCGACGTCTAAGATGGTTGGGACATGTCAGGCGCATGGATCCTGAACGAATACCGAAACATCTGCTGTACGGAGAACTTCAGGAAGGTGTGAGGCCAGTGGGACGACCGCATCTTCGTTTCAAGGATGTCTGCAAGAGAGATCTGACCGAGACCAGAATCAATCCAAGTCGCTGGGAAAGCATTGCAGATGACCGTGTCCAGTGGCGAGTAACTGTGCGCAACGGCGTCAAGCTCTCAGAGGACGAACGCACACAGGAACAAATCAAGAAGAGGACAAAGCGAAGAGACAGAGCGGATTCTGTTCGAAGTCCCTCAAGTTTCACATGTCCAAACTGCAGTAGAGACTGCCGCTCTCGAGTGGGACTTTTTAGCCACAGCAGACGCTGCAGACTCTGAACCAAGCATGCTACACCATCATCCCTCAAGGATGGACGGATGCCATTTATTTACATTTACCCTAAGTTCACAGTCCACCGACAACCCTCGCTCCAAATTATCGGAAGAAGTCTTCAGATGAAGTTTGGCTATGGGGTTAACTCCTTTGGGAGGTATTTTATTTCGCTCCAGCCATCCCCCCAATCAAACATGAATGACTCTAGAAAGCAACACGTCTTCTGTTCCTTTAAGCTTCGGGTGTGCAGCCGCAAAAATTCTCCTTCTTCTTCTAATATTTCAGCCGTATAACGTTCAGCCATCTTCAGAGTGAGACGCAAAACTGCCGCTCCAGTGCTCGCTTCGTCCCTTTATACTCGTGTACCGCGCAACTACACATGCGGCCATAGATGCAAATGCGCCAGAGATGTTGGAGGCGGCAGAGACGTGCACAATGCGCGAGTTACATCTATGACTCCTCAGTCGATCTGTGTTGGCATGTCAATATATCATTGTGAGCTGCACTGTGACGGCGTCTTTGTGAGTTTATTACAGCAAGTGCCGGATTCCATGGTTCATCAAGGTTGAAACCATTATCTCTATTAATTAAATTCGACGCCAAGAGCATTTCAATTGCCTCCTTGACTATCGAGTCCCAAAAAGATGATGTAGTTGCCAAAATTTCGACGTTGTCATACAACATACTGTGACCATTATCAATACAGTGTTCTCCCACTGCCGACTTCTTAGGTTGTAAAAGTCGTGTGTACCTCCGGTGTTCTGTACATCTTTCTTGGACAGTACAGGTTGTTTGTCCAATGTAAGAAAGTCCACATTCACATGGTATTTTGTAAACTCCAGATTTTCGGAGCAGCAAACCATCTTTGACGGAGCCCACGAGTGCAGCTGTCTTGGGTGGTGGACGAAAAATCCCTTTTACTTCGTGTCTGCTGAGAATCCGTCCTATTTTTGATGAGAGGCTACCCACAAATGGCAGGAAGGCCATCGATTTAAAGGTTTCTTCTGCTTTCTTTGTGGCCTCTTTCGGTTTCATTTTCAGTGCCTTCTGTATTTGCTGTGGGGAGTACCCATTGTCTTCAAACACTCTTTGTAACTCCCTTGAAAAAGAACTGGTACCAATAGCTGGAAGAATGCACAGGTCACATCCGTCTACAAGAACTGATCCACAAAACTACCACCCATCATCCTTGCCATGCATTTGTTACAGAATCGTAGAACTTATTTTCAGGTCAAAAGCCTTAACAGAATGACGTCCTCCATGCCAACGAGCGTGGATTCCGAAATTACAGATCTCGTGGAACAGTCCTGTACTTTTCTAAAATGGCATACGGAAAGCCATCGATGAAGGCAATCAGATAGATGCTATAGGCCTCGATTTCGAAAAAAAATTTGACTCAGAACTCCATCTATGCTAATTATCAAAAGTACGAATGGATGGGGGACCAAGCGAAGTTTGGATTGAGGAGTTTTTGGTAGAGAGGACGCAGCAAGAGATCTTAGACGATGAGTCATGGACAGATGTAACAGTAACATCAGGTGTACCGCAGGAAAGTGTGCTAGAACCCATGCTATTCATGTTGTACATGATTACCCTTACAGACAATATTAGTAGTAACTTCAAACTTTCGCAGACGATCTAGTATTGTATAACGATATACAGTCTGAAAGAAGCTCAGCAAATATTCTGATATCGATAAGATTTTAAAGTTATGGAAAGACTGGAGACTTGCTTTATTGAGTCACAGCTGGAATTCCTCAAGTTATGCTAATATCTGGGTATAAAAATTTGTTGTTGTATGAAATGGAATGATAAAATTGTCTAATTTGTAGGTAAAGCAGGCTGTAGACATCGCTTCGGTGCTGAGTATGTTACGGCACCAGTTGTCAAATGTGTGATATTTTTAGCACACATAATTCGGGACTACGTTTTCCCGTTATCAAATGCTATAAAACAAAGGAACTAACCAATAAATCGCAATATTACGCGTCCTGTCAACCATATAAAATATTTGTACTGTCCTGTAGTGTAACGTAACTTAAATGCACTGTCAAACATGAATCTCTTCTCAGAACATCTCATGTTGGCGTGCTGTACTCATCAAGGCACAGTTGTAAACTAAAGGCAGACACCAATATGAGATCTTTTAAGATGAGTGCTACGTTTGACAATGCATGTTCGTTACTGGGTGCCTAATGGCGTTGAAGCTCTAAGGTGTGTTATACTAAAGGACGGTTTAAATGTTTTTATATGGTTGTCAGTATGTGTAGTATTGCGATTTATTGATTGATTTCCTTGTTTCATAAAAAAATGGTTCAAATGGCTCTGAGCACTATGGGACTTTACTTCTGAGCCCATCAGTCCCCTAGAACTTAGAAGTACTTAAACCTAACTAACCTAAGGACATCACACATCTCCATGTCCGAGGCAGGATTCGAACCTGCAACCGTAGCGGTACCGCGGTTCCAGACTGTAGCGCCTAGAACCGCTCGGCCACCCCGGCCGGCCCTTGTTTTATAGAATTTGATATTGGCATAATATAGATCCGAAACGTGTTGTGCTTTGAATATCAACATTCTCAGTGCCAAGTCCTGAGACAGTTGTATGATGGCTTCAAACAATCAGTCTACTGAGGAGACCGCGTGCAAAACACATTCTCAGTGCCAAGTCCTGAGACAGTTGTATGATGGCTTCAGACAAACAATCAGTCTACTGAGGAGACCGCGTGAAAAACACTCGTGAGACTCATCTCAGAACATTGCTCAGTTTCGTGGGAATCGTACCATATAGAGCTAACAGGGGATGTTGGACGGATACAAAGAAGAGCAGCACGAATGATCGCAGGTCTGTTTGACAAACGGGAGTGTGTGACGGGGATACTGAAAGAACAGAACTGATAGACGCTTGAAGACAGATGCAAACTATCAGGTGAAAATATATTACACCCATCTATGTATTGCTCCCATGTGGAAAGCAAAGACCAGATTTATTACATCAAGCACAGAGGCATTAAAGCAATTATTCTTCCAGCGATCCCTAACTGTTGGTACAATGGGATGTACCCTCTTTCATGCACTTTACAGTAGTTTTTGGAAGTGTAGATGTATATGTAGATGTAGATTAGATATAGCACCGCCAAGTACATGAATGTCTGTGATGTATTATGCTGTCATGCGTGAAATAGAATTTTTTCAGATGCTGAACACAAATGGAAAAGTAAATAAGTGACGTTAATGTTTTAAGGTTAGAATAATTCACCTTTACAAAGAAAGGATGAAAATACGCAGGGTGTTACAGGCCGAGGTTTAGAAAAGTTGGGAGATAGTAAAGGATGATATCTGGAACAATTTAAAAAAGAAATCCATAACCATAATTGTGAAATTGTACACTTTCTACGCATTCGGTAGGCCAGATGAAACACCAGAATACTGTAATTTGAATGTTTTTTTGTTGACAGAAGAGTAGGGTCAATCAAATGTTGTAAACTGAATCTGTGGCTACACTACTTTAGCGTAAATGTGTAATGTGAAGACCAGCAACTTCGTTACACAACGTGCAACGACGAACACTGTTTTTTCTGAATCCCTGCAAGATTTAACTCCCTTCTGATGGTATCAAGCGCCGTAAAGATGTGCTCAGTACGCTCAGGTACTGTTGCTATTGGCGTCGCGTGCATTAGGACTTTACATAACGCCAAAGGATTAAATCAAGAGGAGTGAAGTCAGCGGTGCAGGCAGGCCAAGGGACTGCATATCCCCTTCCAATTACTCTCTGCCTGAAGTTGCCGGTGAGATATGCACTGGAGCGACGATCAAAGTGCGCTGGAGCGCCGTCGTGTGAAACCGTAAACTAGCGCGCAGTTGCAAGGGAACATCAAACGGCTGTTCAGGCAAGGCAAGTTCAGATACCATGCACAGTCTAAACGATACTACGATATGTGCTCCAATAAAGTGATCCCCAAGAAATTGTTTGCTGAGATTCTTATCTGGTGAATTCTCGTATGGGTAGTGCGTGGATTTTCCACAGCTTACTGGTGCTTATTGAGGTAGCTAAAAATACCCTACCTTGTAACTGTTGACTCATCATTAAACAGCACGAGGTCTGGAAAATTGGGAACGGCAGCACATTTTCGATGGAAACACTGCATTGTTGCTGTCGTTGAAAATCAGGCTGTTCCTTAGTTTGAACTGATTTATCAAGGAATAAAGTAGGTGCGAATCGTACAGAACATGTGAGGAGCCCACGTGATCTACGTGCACAGCGTCGTCAACTGCACATGTTCTTGGATTGGCAGCTATACGTTCCATAACTTTTTCAAATTCAGAGGTTCGCATCCTTCAACTTCCACTTGCCTGATAAGTATGAGCTGAAACAGTTCCTTTTTCCTCCACTTTGGTGAAAAATAAGATGCTAGGAAATCTCTGTTTGAGTGACTTCCTGCGTGCAACTGCCCAACTGTACTGGCATTTCCGCGAGCTTCACAATAAGACAAATGCATATCAGCAAGTTAACCGAACGTGTGATTACCCATCAGAATTCTACAGTGCTGAAAGCACGAAAATCAGAATGCAAGGGGTGAAGTGAAGGACGGCAAGCACTAAGTAAACAATTTCCTGTACACAGGCTCAGATAGATTACTATAGTTGTGTGTTTACAGACTTTCATCCACAGCAATACCATGACGTCAGTGGATGGAAGGGTAGCTGCTCAAGTGATAGGAGGTGAAACATCTACATCTACATACATACTCCGCAATACACCATACGGTGCGTGGCGGAGAGCACCTCGTACCACAACTAGCATCTTCTCTTCCTGTTCCACTCCCAAACAGAACGAGGGAAAAATGACTGCCTATATGCCTCTGTACGAGCCCTAATCTCTCTTATCTTATCTTTGTGGTCTTTCCGCGAAACATAAGTTGGCGGCAGTAAAATTGTACTGCAGTCAGCCTCAAATGCTGGTTCTCTAAATTTCCTCAGTAGCGATTCACGAAAAGAATGCCTCCTTTCCTCTAGAGACTCCCACCCGAGTTCCTGAAGCATTTCCGTAACACTCGCGTGATGATCAAACCTACCAGTAACAAATCTAGCAGACCGCCTCTGAATTGCTTCTACGTCCTCCCTCAATCCGACCTGATAGGGATCCCAAACGCACGAGCAGTACTCAATAATAGGTCGTATTAGTGTTTTAGAAGCGGTCTCCTTTACAGATGAACCACATCTTCCCAAAATTCTACCAATGAACCGAAGACGACTATCCGCCTTCCGCACAACTGCCATTACATGCTTGTCCCACTTCATATCGTTCTGCAATGTTACGCCCAAATATTTAATCGACGTGACTGTGTCAAGCGCTACACTACTAATGGAGTATTCAAACATTACGGGATTCTTTTTCCTATTCATCTGCATTAATTTACATTTATCTATATTTAGAGTTAGCTGCCATTCTTTACACCAATCACAAATCCTGTCCAAGTCATCTTGTATCCTCCTACAGTCACTCAACGATGACACCTTCCCGTACACCATAGCATCATCAGCAAACAGCCGCACATTGCTAGCCATCCTATCCAAAAGATCATTTATGTAGATAGAAAACAACAGCGGACCTACCACACTTCCCTGGGGCACTCCAGATGATACCCTCACCTCCGATAAACACTCACCATCGAGGACAGCGTACTGGGTTCAAACACATCCTAATGCTGTAGAAATTTCATTTAATATTTCCGGTTATACGTTCCTTCTTGCGGAACGTTCCGAATTTCATCTTCCATAAACACCCAGATTTTTGAGACATTCTGTAACACCCCGTAAAGACTGATTCCGTGATGATGTTTCAGACATTCAAGGATGATGGAAAACGGTAAATACACTTGCTCATATTCAGTACTGCAAAACATCTCTTCTGCTGCAAGCTCTTTGGTTTCCATATATTTCTGGGAGGTAGTTTGGGACAAAACAAACAACAGCCTAGTAAATATGGGCTGTAAAATATATAACTTAAGAGGTATGGGCACTTGTCCAGTAGAAGAGGTGTTTTTCACAGCATCGAAGATTAACAAGTGCTAATAGCTATTTAGGTATGCAAGTTAGAGTCTATGTTTACTGGACAGTTTTACTTGGTTTGCTCCGTAATACCACCTCTGAAAGTTTCTTACCCTAAAATCTTAACAATAACACAACTGGTACTGTTAGAGGCATTAGAACGATTTTCGCTTATAAATGAGCATTCGGTCGTTTCCGAAACAGGGTCCCTTTTCTCAGATCGATACAATTACCCTTCTCCATCACCGCTGAAACCATGTAACCAGATCCGGAGTCATCATGTATAAGGAGAAAATATGCCTTAGCGATATTGAAGATAAAGACAGTTGACAAATAGGTGTATAGATATTAGTAACTGTGGTATCACTTTATATATACTCGTATATTATCTGTGAAAGTAAGAAGTCTTCTGTGCACACAATGTGTTTGATTTCCAGCGAAGGTATCGAGGAAAATCTGAAATTATATTTACAACAAACATTGACGTGAAGCTAACGTAATAGACTAAATGAAGGAATTATCCGTCTTGGAAGCGAAATAACAAATCACGAACTAGCCAGGGATGGCGAAAGAAGCAAATTTTCACAGGGAAAATGAGCATACTCCGCCCAAGAAATAACAAAGACAGACCTTAATCTGAGAAAGAAGTTTCTGAGAATGTACGTCTGGTGCATGGCACTCTATGCAGGCGTTTCATGGGGTCTGTAGAAAAACCGGAAAAGTTGTGGAATCTGAACGTTTCATTTATGGTATCACAAAAGGATGATGAGAATTAAGCGGAAAAAGAAACAGATATAATGGGAGTAATACAATCAACCAGTTGCACGTCAAAAGTTTTTCAATCCTTTACCTAGGTTTAGACAGGTATAAACCTGTCTTCCTCATAAGAAGTAATAACACGTGTTCTGAGGAAGACAGTGGGAACCTAGGTAAAGGGATGGATAAACTTTTGACGTGCATCTGGTTGGCCGTGTAAGTCCCATTGTATCCATACTTCTACAGTTGCTGGCTGTTGCCACGTCCAAGATGTGTAAAATAAGAAACTTAGTCCTTCATAGAATTGACGAGGGAAGAGAGATCCTAATGAAATACTGTGGCCGAGCGGTTCTAGGCGCTACAGTCTGGAACCGCGCGAACGCTACGATCGCAGGTTCGAATCCTGCCTCGGGCATGGATGTGTGTGATGTCCTTAGGTTAGTTAGGGTTAAGTAGTTCTAAGTTCTAGGGGACTGATGACTTCAGAAGTTAAGTCCCATAGTGCTCAGAGCCATTTTTTGAAATACTGTACACGATGACAACAGAAGTGTTAATTTGTAACTTCGCAACTTCCGTAGTACCTGAGGTAGCTGAAGACGGCAATAACTGTAGTGTAAGGTAGAGATTAGAGTATGTATCAAATAACTGAGACGTTGCGTGTAAGTACTAGTCTCAAATGAAGAGGGTGGTACAGGAGAGAATATAGCAGTAGGCTACATAGGACACGCAAGTACAATTCATACAGGGAGAGGTTTAGAAGATAGACAATGAAGACGAGTCCATCACAATGATGATCAGTGTGCCTGAGGTAGGAGCTGAACAGTTTGATAGTGGAGAAATTCTGGACCAGCTCCGAGGTTCACAACGTACGATAATAGCAGACCTCAAATATTACGATACTCTGTCCCAATCGATGTTTGTTGAGGTTGCTGGAATGAATCTTTGCTTTGTTGTACTTTTTGATACTGTAGGAGCGTGGGTGGTGGAGAGTGTAAGGTGCTGGTGATCTTGCTGGACATAATCCCAGTTTTTAATTTATTAATAACCACAGTATCATCGCATTACAGATGACGAAAGGCCAATAAGTTAAACAATCTTTGATTTTGCCAGTCACAAAATCATTTACAACTTAGTTCTCCACAACATTTTCTTTTTAAACTGCCTCGACACACATACTGAAACGTACATGAAAAGATACAAGTCAAATTATTTCACAGATCATAAACGCTTAACATAGCCCTGGTGTAACAAGCACGATAAGCTGTAACACAGTGGGACAGTATCACGTCAAGGCCATCATATTAAACGTATGTGTACAGATGCTGCACACACATGAAAGGACTAACGTGATTCACTCTCGGCACTTCCAGTGTACAAAACATTTAAAAAGAAACAAATAGGGAATCGTTCCATAGCTTACATCCATTACTTACCACACTTAAAGATGTATGTAATGAGCAAAAGCGAAGCAAAGCTTAATATTAATTAAAAATAGATGATGATCGAGGAAAAACCTCGTAATCGTCAACAGATCTCACACTTGCGCTAGATACAATTTAAGTAACATACGTAGTTTAAAAAGATATAAATTCACAGTAGATAAACAATACTTGTCACAAACATGACCAGAAGACACCACTGATAACGACAACGCCGTAATAGACGACAAGATAATTAAAGCCATGTCACTTGTACATTGATGAAGCACTGTGCTTCCCCAGCACCATCAGTCAAAACTGAACGACACTATGACGGGCACACGACGTCACTTAAACCCACTCTAGGGACGTGTCACACTGTTTTACCAGCACACAGCAATAAAGAGGAAAACAGACAAATAGCCTCTACCAGTAGAGGTGCTTGGTGTAGTGCAACAGACACACAATGACTTCATTCGGGGAATCATTGGCGTGTCGGCTATTTGTCCTCGTTTGTCCTCTTGCAATCACAGCTGCAAAACATGCTACGTTCCCATCGCTTTGACATCCTTTCGAATGTGACAAGCACAGCATGAATTGGCGCGTCGTACTTCAAACACCGCAGGGAGAAGATGACAGACCGAGAGCCTGCTCTCATTGCCTGTAATTGCGCAGGATCCGTCTGGGCATCGCACTCCGTACATGGAAGCGAAGAAGGAGAGGCACACAGGCTGCATTTACTGCTGGTGTCTGCACGCCATCCATTTGGACGCCATATTGGTACACGTATGCGAGCGAATGATAGACTCACATCATCACAGTCATCGTTAGCTACTTGGCACTAAACTGGAGTCTTCTTTTTATTGGTCTTATCCCCGATCTTCACTGGGTCGGCATGTTAGCCTGGTTTCGTCAGTGTTTGTGGTAGGAGGTGGCCGAATGGCCTTCCCCCCTCCCCCCAAGACGGAATTTGTGTCGGCATCTAGTATTCTCCTATGTGAAAGTGTAAGAACGTTTTCTAAATGCTTCCGAATCGAATAACCGAGGCGGAATGTCGGAGCTAGCCCGGTATTCACCTAGTCGGATATGGGAAACCGCCTCAAAACCACATCCAGGCTGCCCAGCTGGGCGGATTGAATCCGTGTTCGCCACCCTTCAACGAGTCCTGGAAGCAGCTTGGTAATACGCACGGCAATCTGATCGGGTGATACTGAACTGCTGTAAGACACGGTAATATGAGTATACCTTCCAGTGCTGCGTATATACAGGGTAGTCCATTGAATATCTCACGAAATAAGCATCAAACGAAAAAACTACAAAGAACGAAACTCGTCTAGCTTGAAGGGGGAAACCAGATGGCGCTATGGTTGGCTCGCTAGATTACGCTGCCATAGGTCAAACGGATATCTGCTTTTTTTATTTATTTTTTTAAAATAGGTACCCACATTTTTTATAACATATTAGCGTAGTACGCAAAGAAATATGAATGTTTTAGTTGGACCACTTTTATCGCTTTGTGATAGATGGCGCTGTAATAGTCACAAACGTAAAAGTACGTGGTATCACGTAACATTCCCCCAGTGCGGACGGTATTTGCTTCGTGATACATTATCCGTGTTAAAATGGACCGTTTACCAATTGCGGAAAAGGTCGATATCGTGTTGATGAATGACTATTGTGATCAAAATGCCCAACATGCGAGTGCTATGTATGCTGCTCGGTATGCTGGACGACATCATCCAAGTGTCCGGACCGTTCGCAGGATAGTTACGTTATTTAAGGAAACAGGAAGTGTTCAGCCACATGTGAAACGTCAACCACGACCTGCAACAAATGATGATGCTCAAGTAGGTGTTTTGGCAGCTGTCGCGGCTAATCCGCACATCAGTGCAGACAAATTGCGTGAGAATCGGGAATCTGAAGAACGTCGGTGTTGAGAATGCTTCACCAATATCGATTGCACCCGTACCATATTTCTATGCACCAGGAATTGCATGGTGGCGACTTTGAACGTCGTGTACAGTTCTGTCACTGGGCACAAGAGAAATTACGGGACGATGACAGATTTTTTCCGCGCGTTCTATTTAGCGACGAAGCCTCATTCACCAACAGCGGTAACGTAAACCAGCATAATATGCACTATTGGGCAACGGAAAATCCACGATGGCTGCGACAATTGGAACCCCAGCGACCTTGGTGGGTTAATGTATGGTGCGGCATTATGGGAGGAAGGATAATTGGCTCCCATTTTATCGATGGCAATCTAAATGGTGCAATGCATGCTGATTTCCTACGTAACGTTCTACCGATGGTACTACAAGATGTTTCACTGCGTGACAGATTGGCGATGTACTTCCAACATGATGGATGTCCGGCACATAGCTCGCGTGCGGTTGAACCCGTATTGAATAGCATATTTCATGATAGGTGGATTGGTCGTCAAAGCACCATACCATGGCCCGCACGTTCACCGGATCTGACGTCCCCGATTTCTTTCTGTGGGGAAAGTTGAAGGATATTTGCTTTCGTGATCCATCGACAACGCCTGACGACATGCGTCGGCGCATTGTCAATGCATATGCGAACATTACGGAAGGCGAACTACGCGCTGTTGATAGGAATGTCGTTACACGTATTACCAAATGCACTGAGGTTTACAGACATCATTTAGAGCATTTATTGCATTAATGTGGTATTTACAGGTAATCACGCTGTAACAGCATGCGTCCTCAGAAATGGTAAGTTCACAAAGGTACATCTATTACATTGGAACAGCCGAAATAAGATGTTCGGACGTTCTGTATTTTAATTTAAAAAACCTACCTGTTATCAAATCAAAATGGCTCTGAGCGCTATGGGACTTAACATCTGAGGTCATCAGTCCCCTAGAACTTAGAACTACTGAAACCTAACTAACCTAAGGACAATACACACATCCATGCCCGAGGCAAGATTCGAACCTGCGGTCGCGTGGTTCCAGACTGAAGCACCTAGAACCGCTCGGCCTCTCCGGCCGGCTTACCTTTTACCAACTGTTCGTCTAAAATTGTGAGCCATGTGTTTGTGATTATTTCAGCGCCATCTATCATAAAGCGAAAAAAAAATTCATATTTCCTTACGTACTACACTAATATGTAATAAAAATGGGGGTTCCTATTTAAAAAAAACGCAGTTGATATCCGTTTGACCTGTGGCAGCGCCATCTAGCGGGCCAACGATAGTGCCATCTGGTTTCCCCCTTCAAGCTGGACAAGTTTCGTTCTTTGTAGCTTTTTCGTTTGACGCTTATTTCGGGACATACTTGGCCCGGTCACGATCAATGGACCACCCTGTATAAACGAGGTAAAAGTAACCACGCAACGGGTAACAAGTCTGTTGGTTGGTGACGTACTATGTAAAAGTCTTTCATTGTGTCGCTGTGCGGTTAAAGTACCGAGACACAGGGAAGCGCCAAGGCACTATGATCGACATACCGTCCACGAAGGAACACAGCTGACCACACACCCGACCGTAGGACAAACTCTGGGGTCACAATAGCATGGAGCAAGACTGTTGTAAGTAGGCACTGGCACACCAGTGCGTCAAACTGCTGTTCGTTTCCTCACCACTAAACAGGAAACAACTTGGCGCGGGAATACTGTAAGTAAGCCGGCTGCATGACAACCCAGCAGCGAAGAGTTTGGCGACACAGCTCAGGAGGCTTGTCTAGCGACTCAGACAATTCCGACAACCAGCCATCGACCATGCTCCCGAGGATTTGAGGTTCGGTGCCTCCGGCTGTACCTAGAGTTCTGTGAACCCGGCGGGCCACTGCCAACTAATCGGCCCGACGTCAGGGACGCCGTGGAGGTCTCAGATGGTCGCTGTACGAGGCCTGTAGGCACCACTGGCTCTGCTGCACTCAGTTCGTAGAAGCCATGGGTCGAGGCCACGCAGCATCTACGGGACGAGGACAAGCATCTGTGTCTACTGGGTGAATCAACAGACTTTTTTTCAAACTTGTCTTGCTGCTGGCACCCACATCGACAGAATCCTTTCTCTATCGCTCGCCGATCTGACCCTCAGCGTTAGGTTGGGAGGGCAACTAATTCGTACTGCCAGACTGAAACAACACTCTCCCACCTCTCAACGAGGGACTGTCAAACAGCTCATTACAAATATTTTGGAAGCAGCGTAGTGGGATTCTGAGAGAGGTAACCACGATGGAATTTAGAGTTAATGTTTGAAAGCGAATATTTTTGTTCGGTTGGTTTTGGGTTTCTGTTATTGATATCGAATGAAACAACGAGTTTACTGTTACCAGTGAGCATACTATGTACGTGAAATATATATGTAAAATGTGTACGTACCCGATTGCTTTGTGTGCTGCCTGCATTAGAATAGTACGAAAAATGTATAGAACGAATCCGTACTCCATTTGTATTTGTTCTGAACAAATTATGTTCCAAGAGAGACTTATTATTGACAGAAAAATTTTCAAATCACTGGTTTCTGTCTCATACAGGGACTTCATTAGTAATTTGTTGTTCTCCTTTATAGAGATGTGAAAATTTCCTTTTCCTGAAATCCTTCTTCGGAAAGGCAGTGCAGCTTAATAAGGTTTGTTAATTACTAAATTTGTATTTCTAGTTGATTTGCTTTTCTACCTCTCATTGCATCGTTGGCTCTTTTTATGTACACCTGAGTGAACTCTGAGCCCGCCGATTTGAATTCGATAGCGACCGGTGGCAGCAGGGCTCTTGTGAGTGCCTCCCAGTCCCCCCACCCCTCCACCCCCCTCTCCGGTGTGTTGATGGCGCACTCGTTTCCACAGCGGAAAGTGCTGCTGTTGCGTTAAAGGTCGTGTTAGCTAACTGTAAGAGGGAGAAATAGCAGCTGCTCTGCTGTTACAGCGTTTCGGAGTTTATCGTTTTAATACTGCATAACGATTAATGAGCAATCTCTGAAAAAGCCAGACTTTTAACCGAAATTACTTCTACATCTAACATACATACTCCGCAAGCTGCCGTATAGTACATGGGAGAGGCTACTTTTCAGTGTTGACAGTCATTCTCTTTCTTCATAAATGGAACGTGGGGAAGTTGATTGCTTGTATATCTGTGTATACAAGCCCCGGTCGTTCTTATTTGGTCTGTATGGTCCTCAAGTCAGATGAACATCTTTCACAAATACTGGTTCTCTGAATATCCTCGGTACCGATCCGCGCTTTTCAAAGCATTTTCGTAATTCTCTCGAACTTACCGAACAAACTGGGAACAAATCTAACACTACATCTACGAACTGTTTCAATGTCCTCCATTAATCCGATCTGTGGTGCCCCAAATACTCGAGCACTATTCGTCGATCTGAACACTATCTCTTTCGTAGGTAAGCAAAAATTTACAAAAGTCTCCGATTTAAAAGCTCGCCTTCCCTAAAGATGTCCTTAAGCACTGGTTCCATTCTCTGCTGTTTAGCGACTTAAAGCTTAGATACAAACAGGTATAACCTGAAGGGAAGTAAGGGTAATATATAAGAGGAAGTCAAATGAAAACATTAAAAGCGCGATAAACGTTCAATTTCCAGAATGAGATTTTCACTCTGCAGCGAGTGTGCGCTGATTTGAAACTTCCTGGAAGATTAAAACTGTGTGCCGGACCGAGACTCTAACTCGGGACCTTTGCCTTCCGAGGCAAAAGGTTCCGAGTTCGAGTCTCGGTCCGGCACACAGTTTTAATCTACCAGGAACTTTCAAACGTTAAATTTTCTGAGCCATTTTTCAATACGTTGGCAGTACAGTTGCCAGTACTTTAAAGAACACCCAACAGGCGGCAGCATACTTAAGGAAAGCGAAACGCTGCCATAATAACAGTGTACAACGGTTGTCACACTTCGACAGGCATCACGAAGAACAGCGTCCTGACGTACATTTTCTGAGCAGTGCAGGTACTACATCGTGATACATACACTGATGAGCCAGAAAATTATGACCACCGTCCTGCTATCGATATCACTGAAGAGCCAAAGAAACTGGAACACCAGGCTAAAATCGTGCAGGGTCCCCGCGAGCACTCAGAAGTGCCGCAACACGACGTGGCATGGGCTCAACTATTGTCTGAAGTAGTATGAGAGGTTGAAGTACCGCTACAACTGTAAGGTTGTTTCATTTAACACACGACCGGTTTCGGGCTCTTATACGCCCTTCTTCAGGTGGTGTAACTTGGTGCTAGGACCCCGAGCGACGCGCTGGACGAGTACAAGACTTGGTGTGCTACAAACGAGCGCAGAGCATGGAGTCGTTGTGTTAAATAAAACAACCTTACCATTGTAGCGGTATTTTCAATCTCTGATATAATGCTCAGTTGCGGATGCTACTCCGATAGGATTGTTTGGTCTGAAGTAGTGTTGGAGGGAAATGACACCATGAATCACGCAGGGCTGTCCACAAATCCGTAACAGTACGAGGGGGTGGAGATCTCTTCTGAACAGTACGTTGCAAGACATCCCAATAATGTTCATGTCTGGGGAGTTTGGTGGCCATGGGGAGTGTTTAAACTCGGAAGAGTGTTGGTGGAGCCACTCTGTAGCAATTCTGGGGTGTCGCATTGTCGTACTGGAATTGCCCAAATCCGTCCGATGCACAATGGACACGGGTGGATTCAGGTGGTAAGACAGGATGCTTTCGTACATGTCACATGTCAGAGTCGTATCTAGACGTATCAGGGTTCCCGTATCACCAACTGCACACGATCCACACCATTACAGAGCCTCCATCAGCTTGAACAGTACCCTGCTGACATGCAGGGTCCATGAATTGATGAGGCTGTCTCCATACCCGTACACGTTCACCCGTTCGATGCAATTTGAAACGAGACTCGTCTGACCAGGTATCATGTTTCCAATCATCAACCATCCAAAGTCGATGTTGACGGGCCCAGGCGAGGAGTAAAGCTGCGTACCGTGTAATCTTCTAGGATACAAGAGTGGTCCTTCTTCTCCGAGAGCCCATATTGATAAAGTTTAGTTGAATGGTTTGCACGCTGACACTTGTTGATGACCCAGCATTGAAATCTGCACCAACTTGCGGAAGGACTACACTTCTGTCACTTTGAGCGATTCTCTTCAGTTGTCCTTGGCCCCGTTCTTGCAGGATCTTTTTCCGTCAGCAGCGATGTCGGAGATTTCATGTTTTAGCGGACTCCTGATATTCACGGTCTACTCGTGAAATGGTCGTACTGGAAAATCCCCACCTCGGAGATCCTGTGTCCCATCGCTCGTGCGCCGCCTGTAACGCCACGTTGAAACTCACTTAAATCTTGATAACCTGCCATCGTAGCAACAGCAAGCGATCTAACAACTGCACCAAACACTAGTTGTCTTATGTATTTGAATACGCATGCCTATACCAGTTTCTTTGGCACTTCAGTGTAAAACCTTCCAGACGATTTCAGCGTCACCTGGCGAGGAATGACTGCTACTCAGACACACGCACGGTGCATTTAGCATTAGTGAGCGTGCTGTCGTGTGTAGAACGGGGAAGGTACGCGATCTATCTGACTGGGGCAGATTGCGAGGCACTGGAGGCTCAGCACGAGTATTTCGGAAACTGCATGTCTTGTCGGGCGTTCGAAGGTTTCCGTCATGAGTGTCTTCAACACGTGACGAAACCATGATGAAACCACGCCCAAACGTTGTGGGGTTGGGCGGTCACCGCCCGTTACAGATGTCGGACATCGTAGACTAGGCGGACTGGTAAATAGGATAGACGGCGAACTGGGGCAGATCTAACATCAGACTTTAATCCTGGGCAGAATATGACCACGCAGTGCACCGAACACTCCTACCCATGGGCCTCCACAGCTGCGACACACGTATGTGCCAATGTTAACACCACGACATCGGAATTACGACTGTAAGGGGCACTTGATCATCGGCACGGGACATTGGCACAGTGGCAGAGCGCAGCATGGTCTGTTGAATCCCGATACCGTCTTCATCATACCGACGGGAGGATTTGAATCCATCGACTTCCACGCGATCAGCTCCTTGACATATCTATTACGGAACGGACACAAGCTGCCGGCGGCTCCATTATGCTCTGGGGAACATTCACGTGAGCATCCGTCGGTCAAGGGAGCTCGTACAAGGCACTGTGACGGGCTATGAATAACGTACTCTAGTTGAAGGCCACGTACACCCCTTCATGACGTACAAATTTCCCGAGGGCAGTGTCACTTTTAAACAAGATAATATAAGCACCACGTCACAAGGCCAGGAGTGTGACGGAGTGGTAGTGGTTCGAGGAACACAGTGGCGAGTTCCAATTGATATGTTGGCACCCAGCTCGCCACATCTGAGCCCAATCGAACTCATCTGGCATGTGATTGAATGTGGTGTCCTCATTGGCCGCTCTCCGGAATTTACTTGAAGTAGGTGATTTCTGCGTGTATATGTGGTTCCAGCTCCTTCCAGCTACCTACCCAGCCCTCATTGCTTCCATGCCACGACGCATCACTGCTATTATTCGTGCCAAAGATGGACACACCGACCATTAACTGGGTGCTCACAGTGTTCGGGATGATCAGTGTATGTATTCATATATCAATAAAGTTAAAATCGTTTATATGCACATGTAGGGTAGGGGGGGGGGGGGAAGTACGGGTGGGTCACAAGTAAACGTAGAGTTCTGAGGTCCCTACAGCAGATTGTAATGTTATGTGAGCCTCACTGCCCTTTTTTATAACTAATTTGTGCCTGATTTTATTCTGAGAAGCTCAGTAATGTATATACGAGGGCGGTTCAGAAAGTAACCTCCGATTGGTCACAGTGCGGGTTGTGGGAGGAGTAGCGACGCCATCTGTGCGTTCACGTACTCAACAGGTCAGTCGGCATCAAGCCGTGGTCGAGTGAACGTCGTACCTGCGCTAGTTTAGTTTTTGTGGCAGTTTGAAATGTGTGCTGCAATAGAAAACCCCGCCAAATGTGAAGTGCGTGCTGTCATAAGGTTTTTTACAGCCAAAGGATATTCTGCAGCAGCTATTCATCGTGAGCTTTGTGCCGTGTACGGACCAAGAGTTATGAGTGAAGGAGTTGTCCGTGAATGGGTACGTTTATTTAAAAGTGGACGAGAAAACGTTCATGATGAAGAGAGGAGTGGTAGACCATCATTGGTGACTGACGAACTCGTTCAGACAGTTGATGCAAAAGTTCGTGAAAATCGACGTTTCTCAATGTCGGAGTTGTCTACTGGTTTTCCACAGATTTCTAAGACTCTCTTGTACGAGATAGTGACAGCAAGATTGGGTTACCGTAAGTTCTGTGCACGATGGGTGCCCAAAATTCTTACCGACCACCACAAAACTCAAAGAATGGCCTCTGCATTAGACTTTCTGTCACGTTATGAGGACGAAGGAGAACCATTGTTAAACAGAATCGTGACCGGTGACGAAACCTGGATTAAGTACGTGAACCCTGAGACAAAAGAACAATCAAAGATGTGGGCACATTCAAATTCGCCTACCAAACCAAGAAAAGCCTCGCAAGATTTTTCTGCCAGAAAACTGATGGCAACGGTGTTTTGGGATGCCAAAGGGGTGTTGTTGGTTGAATTCATGGAACGTGGTATGACCATTAATCAAGACGTGTACTGTGAAACAATAAAAAAGTTACGACGGGCTATACAGAACAAACGCCGTGGTATGCTGACTTCCGGTATCGTTTTTTTTGCACGATAACGCCCGTCCTCACTCTGCTCGCAGAACAACGGCCCTTCTTGAGTCCTTCAAGTGGGACGTTATCAACCATCCACCTTACAGCCCAGACCTGGCGCCAAGTGATTATCACCTCTTCATGCATTTGAAGAAATGGCTCGGGTCACAGCGGTTTGATGACGACGAAGAGCTCAAAGATGCGGTCACAGGCTGGCTCCAGGCACAAGCGGGTGATTTTTATGCAGAAGGAATTTCAAAGCTTGTGAAGAGATACGGTAAGTGCCTCAATCGCTATGGAGACTATGTAGAAAAATAGTGCAAAGATGTAGTTGTAAGATGTATATATTAAAATATTTTTATTTAACTTGGTGTATTTTTTTAAATCAACCGGAGGTTACTTTCTAAACGGCCCTCGTAAATACCGTAAATGTAAATGTGATTCAAAAAGTACTTGAAGTGAAGTGAAGCGCAGCTGGACAGCAAGAAACTCTTTAGCGCGCAGTCTCCGCAACGATAGTAGTTGTGAATCTTTGAGTATGGACTCTAAAAAAAAAGAGACAATTGATTTATTAAAAAAAGAGGACTGTTAATCTGTATCTTGTAGAAAGAGGACGTGTTGCTAGGCCGTCGCTCAGAACGTATTGTTACATTTAACGAAAATTAATATTTTAGTGATAAAATCGAGTAAAGTATGTGTAAGAGTTGCCCTCATTTATGTATACAAATTTTCTGGAAGCGAAGAATAGAAATATCTTGTTTTTGGAAAAGGAGGTGAACTTCATTGTCGTCACCGTCTATCAATCGACAGAATTGTAAGTGTACAAAGTTCACTAAAATACAGGAAAAGAAATGCATTCTATATAATTTTCATTCAATCAGTAACAAGCTCTCATAATTTTTTAATTACAGTAATTGGGTTATGTTCCGGTACAATAGTATGGTGCTTAACTCCACTGACCAATTATGATGTAGCAGGACGTGTAGTTTGAAGGAAGTTTGTGTGCCAAGCAATCTCCTTTTCTCACGAAGGCAGATTGCTAGTTGATGTTATTTACTTACAACAGTGGTTCCTTAGGTATGAAAAGCTACGAAAACTTGGGCTCAAAGCGATACGCTATACGGCCAAGTAACTTAACAGAGTCGAACTCCAAACCTTAAAGAACAATAACTTCCTCCAAATTATAATACGTCATCAACTGGTGCAAAAGCTGATCATTCAAGGAGGCAACGACCAAAATTCAGGTACCAGTCACGACTTAAAGTAAAAATCTCAATCAAAAATCGATCTCTCTCTCTCTCTCTCCAAACACATATATAAATATTCATATTATTAAGATAAAAGTCATTTTATAAGATTCTCACCATACTCCCTCCAGGTAACGCATTCGTCGTCATCTCGTCAGCCTATTCTTGAACTTCGTGGTAGTTGGAAGTTTACACTTTGATGAAGTGCGATAAGTCACTTTTGTACGTTTTCGATGTAAAATATGTATAGTTTTGATTGAGTGTTAGTCCTATATCCTGCTTGATTATCAAGATTTTAGTTGTGCGCGTTATCTGTAGATTTCCGAAAGACAAAATAGCGGAATAGAGTAAAATTAAGCATGGCTATTGGGGTAGAAGTTCACAGTGCGTTCTTCTGAACCCATCAAAACACTGTTCGCAAAGTTTCATCCCATAACCTGTTCGTTGAGTTGTTTGGTTCCTTGTTGCATATTCTAACATTTTTTGGTGTATATTTACCTTAGATGGTTCGTTATTCACCTTATTCATCTCAAAGAACTGAATTAAGGTTTATTTTCTGTGATTTTTGTTTCATTGCGTAGTCACCCTCATTCTCCCCAACAGCTTTGTCAAATAGATCGGAGGAGCAGACAGAGGTCCTTGTGTTTGGAGTGGGAAACCGCCCCTAAAGGCGGAAGACTCAACAATGATCGACGGCATGAGGATGCAGAAGGCAATGGAAACCACTGAATTAAAGACACATAACAATATCTACATGACATGCGGCGTGTAACTGAAAAAGTGTCATGATGATCTCTCCATTGGCAAAAGATTCCGAATAGCCCCCTTCGGATCTCCGGGAGGGGACTGTCAATGGTGATGTGACCATGAGAGAAAGATTCAATAAACGAAAGGTTAACGTTTTACGAGCCGAGGCATAGAATGTCGGAAGATTATGTGGTAGGGAAGGTAGAAAATCTGAAAAGGGAAATGCAAAGGCTCAAGTTAGATACAGTATGTGTCAGTGAAGTGAAATAGAAAGATGACAAGGATATCTGGTCAGCTGAGTATACGGCGATGTCACCAGCAGCAGAAAATGGTACAACGGGAGTAGGATTCGTTATGAATAGAGTAATAGGGCAGAGGGTGTGTTACTGTGAACAGTTCAGGGATACGGTTGATCTTATCAGAATCGACGTAAACGAACACCGAGAACGATATTTCACGTATACATTCCGAGTTCACAAGCTGAAGATGAGTAGATAGAGAAAGTAATAGAGCATACAGAGATGAAAACCTAATGGCCATGAGGGACTGGAATGAAGATGCAGAAGAAAGAGTAGAAGAAAAAGGTTGCACTGTAGGGTTCGTACAAGGAATGAGAGAGGAGACAGGCTAATTGAGTTTTGCAATAAATTTCAACTAGTAATAGAGAACACTCTGTTCGAGAATCACAAGAGGAGAAAGTATACTTGGAAAAGGCCGGGTTATACGGGAAGATTTCAGTTAGGTTACGTCATGGTCAGACAAAAAAGCCCGAAATCAGATACTGGAGTGTAGGGCTTACCCAGGAGCAGATGTAGACTCAGATAACAATTTAGTAGTGATGAAGAATAGGCTGCCGTTTAAGAGATTAGTCAGGAGGAATGAATAAGCAAGGAAGTGGGTTTGCGGAAATACTAAGGAATGACGAGATACGCTTGAAGTTCTCTAAGCCCATAAATACAGCATTAAGGAATAGCTCAGTAGGCAGTATAGTTGAAGAGAAACGGACATCTCTACAAAGTCCAATCACGGTAGATGGAAAGAAAAACATAAGTACAAAGAAGGTAACTGGGAAGAAACGTGGGTTAACAGAAGAAATACTTCAGCTGATCGGCGAAACAAGTTCAGAAATGTTCAAGGAAATTCAGGAATACAGAAACACAAATCACAGAGGAATGAAAGGAATAGGAAGTGCAGGGAAGCTAAGACGAAATGGCTGTACGAAAAATGTGAAGAAACCAAGAAACAAATGATTGTCGCAAGGACTGACTCAGCATATAGGAAGGACAAAATAAGGTTTTGGAGATGGTGTATTTCCACATTCATGGAGGGCGTTTTCGGTTTAATGTCGTCCACACTTTGCGTGATTCGTAGAAACCAGGAGGCTTCTGTGTGTTCGTGTAACTTTTACACTGTGGTGGGCAGAGTTCCTGCCAGTGTAGTTTCCTGGCATTATGAACGTCAAAGTTTGAGTTTATACATTTATACGTTTCTTAGCAATGGCTAGTGCTCTTCTTTATATCCGTTTTCTACTATACAGGTCAGCTACAACGTTAAGTAAGGGAAGCTGAGGGCTATTGTTAATTTTGTAGTATTCTCTAAGGACGGAATTCTTACGCCATGTCTCTGGTGGTAGTATGTGGCTCAAGAAGGGAGCCATGTAGCAGGCATGTGCTATGTCTGGACATATAGCCCACCAACTTAACAGTGCAGCCCCACAGGTTGCCTAAACAGGAGAGCGCAGGGGCCACGACAACGAGACCCAAACACCGCGCCTGTATGACGACGACGACGACAACAACAACAACACTGCGACTCAGGGCGTTCGCCTCGCTGGCATAGAGCCCGTCGATGGTCGCTTCCATTTGAATTTTATTGTGCCGCTGATGGTAAGCATAGTGTCATTTAGTACGAAATCAGTCTTCTTCGTATGAGAGCTATTAATCCAAAAGCAACGAAGTTTTCCTCCGCTGAATGGAAGAGGAATACGGTGAGATATGTTTATCACTTAAGTGGAGTGGAGTAGGAAGTCTAGCAACGGAGTGACTACTGTCGCAGATACTCCCGGCCCAGGCTAGGCACACTGCGCTCTGGCACCATATTCTACTGCAGGGCTGAAGCCGCTGTCCTGGACAATCGCTGTGTGACGGTACATAAAACAGCGTGCCACAAATCTAAACATTTGTCATTGCTCAGCGGATATCGTGTTTCATGACGTACTTAGGCTTAGCGAAGTGCCTGGAAGGGGGAGGGGCGTGACGGTATTTCACTTTCACTCCAGAGTTGAATGAGCGACACGTTAATATCTCTGAAGAAATTGGGTACACATTGAAGCAGAAGATGATAAGGTGACGGCCCCCTCATGAGAATCTTACAGGAAATGAAACATGGGTCCACTGCCACCAACCCAAAACCGAGAGTGGAAGCAAAGAATTGCTCCATTCCTCATCCTAATACTAAGCTATGGGCGCAGTCATCTGCACGGAACGAGGCGTTGTCTTGGAACAAAGGTGCCCTTTTGGTTTCATAATTACATATATTTACTAGAGTAAATATTTCTTTTTCACTTTGACTAGTTTCAGCCCAGTGCGCACTTAAAATTTGATCATAGAGTCATTGAGATTCTTGAAGTAAGTTCTACACGTGCTCCACTTCGATTCGACTGTGTTCGGAACTGATGGCCTTGTTCCCAAATACAAGGTTGGTCAGAAACAATCTGAAAAACTTGTAACGGAGTTGCATGGTAGGTCGTTCTGAGTAATAACGGTTAAGAAAGAAATTAGATTCTTTGCGCCGTTTACGAGCTAATTAGAATTGAAATCAGGCCGTTGCGGGTGCCCATTAAAGCGGTCAGCCAGATGCAATTAGCGTTAGTTGTTATCTTAGCGCAGATGATAGTGCATGAGACTGCTCAGCCTTAGGCTTGCGTTCGATCCTTACTACCGTCCCGTGTTCCATTTTTGTATTGCTTCCTTGTTGGGTTTTAAGAAACCACACAAAGAACACGTTTGGCGACACAGTCTCTGGCCGCCCACTTGAACTGGCCTTAATGGATAACTTAAACGCAAATTAACTCGTAAATGGCGCAACGTACAGAACTTTCTCTTTTCTCTGCCTCGTGATGGCTGGGTGTTGTGTGCTGTCCTTAGGTTAGTTAGGTTTAAGTAGTTCTAAGTTCTAGGGGACTTATGACCACAGCAGTTGAGTCCCATAGTGCTCAGAGCCAGTTTAGAACTTTCTCTTAAAAAGTGTTTATCAGCACTACCTAGCCTGGAACACACTAACTAGCTTTTCAGACTATTTCTGACCACGCTGTATAAGTAGTCACATGACCACATGGTCTACTGCTTAATCGATCTACACTACTGGCCATTAAAATTGCTACACCACGAGGATGACGTGCTCGAGGCGCGGAACTTAACTGACAGGAAGAAGATGTTGTGATATGCGAATGATTAGCTTTTCAGAGCATTCACACAAGGTTGGCGCCGCTGGCGACACTTACAACATGCTGACATGAGGAAAGTTTCCAACCGATTTCTCATACACAAACAGCAGTTGACCGGTGAAACGTTGTTCTGATGCCTCGTGTAAAGAGGAGAAATGCGTACCATCACGTTTCCGAGTTTGATAAAGGTCGGATTGTAGCCTATCGCGATTGCGGTTTATCGTATCGCGACATTGCTGCTCGCGTTGGTCGAGATCCAATGACTGCAGAATATGGAATCGGTGGATTCAGGAGGGTAATACGGAACGCCGTGCTGGATCCCAACGGCCTCGTATAACTAGCAGTCGAGATGACAGGTATCTTATCCGCATGGCTGTAACGGATCCTGCAGCCACGTCTCGATCCCTGAGTCAACAGATGAGGACGTTTGCAAGCCAACAACCATCTGCACGAACAATAAGAAGACGTTTGCAGCAGCATGGAGGAGACCATGGCTGCGGTTACCCTTGACGCTGCATCACAGACAGGAGCGCCAGCGATGGTGTACTCAACGACGAACCTGGGTGCAAGAATGGCAAACCGTCATTTTTTCGGATGAATCCAGGTTCTGTTTTCAGCATCATGATGGTCGCATCCGTATTTGGTGACATCGCGGTGAACGCACATTGGAAGCGTGTATTCGTCATCGCCATACTAGCGTATCACCCCGAGTGATGGTACGGGGTGCCACTGGTTACACGTCTCGGTCACCTCTTGTTCGCACTTATGGCAATTTGAACAGTGAACGTTACATTTCAGATGTGTTACGACCCGTGGCTCTACCCTTCATTCGATCCCTGCGAAACCCTACATTTCAGCAGGATAATGCTCGACCGCATGTTGTAAGTCCTGTACGGGCCTTTCTGGCTACAGAAAATGTTCGACTGCTGCCCTGGCCAGCACGTTCTCCAGATCTCTCACCAATTGAAAACGTCTGGTCAATGGTGGCTGAGCAACTGGCTCGTCACAATACGCCAGTCACTACTCTTGATGAACTGAGGTATCGTGTTGAAGCTGCATGGGCAACTGTACCTGTACACGCCATCCAAGCTCTGTTTGACTCAATGCCCAGGCGTATCAAGGCCGTTATTACTGCCAGAGGTGGTTGTTCTGGGTACTGATTTTTCAGGATCTATGCACCCACATTGCGTGAAAATGTAATCACATGTCAGTCTAGTAGTGTAAGATACGGTTAATACATTCTGCTGTGCACTATACCTTGGTTTGCAGAACATAGGCGTAGATGTTGTAATTATTGAACACACTTCGACAACTCTAAATTTATTAAGCTACTTACCATTACCTCTGTCGGTTGTTACTCAACACTTTTAGTGTATCTTCTTTACACCAAGTTTTTATTCTGTACAGGGGATTCAGGAATTCATTTCGTATATTCTTCGCATTCATTAACACTTGCGAGCGCTAACTAATAACAGGCAGTCACAATAACATTGCTGAGTGCTGTAACTTATGCGTGGAATATGGGCGGTGGCACGCACGATTCCATTGTGCAGCAGACCGCGAAACGGTTTATTTGTACATGGCGGGTACGAATGTCAATTCTGATTCGCGCTGAAAGTCGCTTTTAATCAAGTTGTAGCAGCTGCCGTGCATTTACGTAGTAATGCGCATCGAAATGTTAGCAGATGCGGAATTTCACTAGTGGTGACCGCTGTTGGCAGACTGCAGTATGAAATACCGCTCTGAAAGGTTAACCATTATTATGATGCGATCACTGCAATGTGGTATAGAATGTTTCATGATGTTTAAACACTTATTTCACTAGATTTTTGCATTCGTTAACTGCGATAGAGCTCACGCAACAATTTTAAAAATGAAATGCGGAAAATTTTATTTATGTTATTCAGAATAGTCAGGCCTGTAACTTACATAACGTAGAAACAAAATCATTGAATGATGTACTCGCAAAACCACATACAAACCACTTATTAGCGAGGTTACGACAGTTTATCAAATCATCAAACAATTCCAACACTAATGTGACTACGTTATAGGTCGACTTACAATAAATTAGTGTTACACCGTGTAACATATTTCGAGACTTTATTAAGGAGATACGTTAAGATAGTGGTTCTAGTGCTTCGGTTGTTGTACACAGTCTCTCCCCACTTGGGTACAACGGACAGAACGTCAATACAACCAACTAAAACTGTCATAAAAATTTTTCTTTGGGATGTTGTTCAACTCGCATATATCATCGGCTCGAATGTCGGTTATATCTTCAAACCGTTGGTCCTTCTTGCTCTCATTTCTGCATTTTCTCGTTGTATGGTAGGTTCGTATTGATGATAAGAAGTCTCGTCACCAGTGAAGATTCACCCCGCCCAACCGCTCAAAACATTCTGGACAATGTTTTTAACATTTGATTTAGAGATCATGCTCCATTACGATTTGTGTCAAAGCAACGCTGACACACTATGGCCGCACATCCACTACTCAACACTGCATGCTGATTAGGCGAATGCACATTTGTTGTTTGTTGATTTTTATTTATTTAATCTGTTCTGGTTAAAGCTAGGAGGCCCTCTCTTACATCAGGTCAGGATTTCACATATATTGCATATTTTTAACATAATAGTTTCCCAAGAAATAACGATTTTAATATGACAAATAGTATTAAAAGTATTTGATTGTCTGAAGTGGCAATGTGAGTAAATAATACTGAATATGAATTAATAAAGTCAAGTCTGGCAGTACTTGTACTACTGCAGCTGCTGTTACTAATGGTGATAATAATGAAAATAATAATGACAATAATGATAGTGGCAGGTATCAAAAGAATTTGTAGGTGTACGAGATAGATATTTTCTGATATCGCGAGTTCTGGGGAATGGAAATTTATCGAGACAGTTAAGAATACTGGCAAAAAGAGAATGATCTAGTTGGAAAGATGGATGTACAAGGGTAACGAGTGCGTGCAGGGACAATGGTAATCCTTATTGTTGCTTTGACAGATGACATTAACTGTCATTGGAGACTTTGCTCAGTTCTCTTATATAATGTGGGAGATTATTCCAGAGTCTGGTTCTTGCTACTGAGAACAACTTAGTAAAAGTTCTCAAATACTGAGTAGAAGATAAGAGGATTTTGCTCTGATAGAAACGGATGTTTCTGTCTTATTGTTGCCGGCCAGTGTGGCCGAGCGGTTCTAGGCGCTTCAGTCTGGAACCGCGCGACCGCTACGGTCGCAGGTTCGAATCCTGCCTCGGGCATGGATGTGTGTGATTTCCTTAGGTTAGTTAGGTTTAAGTAGTTCTAAGTTCTAGGGGACTGATGACCTAAGATGCTAAGTCCCATAGTGCTCAGAGCCATTTTTTTTGTCTTGTTGTTCAGATAAGAGTGTTAAGGTCGAGGAGAGATATGAGGGACAACGGTCTTTTGCTGAAGTTCGCCTGACGCTTTTTATTCCATTGCATGTTCGTGATTCCTTAAGTGTATAAAAGTACAGTGACTGTAGGAGTACACAAACATAAATCGTTAAGTTTAGAAGATTAAATAAGAATGCTTGAAAAAATCCAAGTAGGTGCTTCTTCCTGGAGTATTACAACAGCATTTCTCATCGGTAAGTCGAATTTTCACAACGTTAAGAAAAGTTACAATAAAACTTCATACTATACACTAAAGCAAGATGATCAGGGCAGAAAGCGCTGAGCACCATTTATGGCAGTGTTTGCTCCTGGTAGAAACAACAACGCTCTGTAAGAGTTCGTGTAAAAGAAAAAAAAGTTCCTGCAAAAGAGGCCGAAGATCATGTCACAGCGGAAAGATTCGCGGATAAATGAGTTATAGGATTTTACATAACATTACATTTCATCTAGTTTTTAGCTTCCTATAACTATTTTAGAAAACAGTCCCACGAGGCGGACTTAGAATAATTCGGACGACGATTAGCCCCAATTTGGCCGAATTAGTGAGGTTTCACTTTAGTTTAATTAAAAACAGAGAAAAGCAGAGTCGACGGCATGATCAGAGCTTTACCGAGGGGGAGGTGAGATAGGCCCCTGCCAAAGGAAACAGCAAACGCACGCTTTTACCACAGAGTCACTTCTGCAGTGTCATTTCGTCCAAGCAGCGTCATAAGGAAACAGTTACTACAGAAAAGACGTCAGTCTGTAAGGCGCTTTATGTGGCAATAGTGCGATGCGTTCATACAGCTGCCTCGTGCACAGATCGCTCATGCTCAGCAATGGAGTTCTTGCTACTCCTCGTTACGGTATTGTAGGACTTTTGAGCAAAGCCGAAGCAAATACGACGTGTGATCAAAAAGTAACAGGAATTTTTTAATTTCGAGAGCTTTATAGTCCGATTTTGAAACTGTTTTTATCTTGTTAGTACACATGTTACTGATGTATAATTTTCAGTTTTCAGCTGTTTTTGATACTTACGTTATTTTTGACAGTTGTAATTATTTTCGAGTGAAGTTTTACTTTCCAAAAAGAAGAATCGAAGAATTTGAATTACATTTTTCTTGAAAAGTGGAATAAAGTGCAGCACCGTATTTGTAATGTAGACTGTGGCTTTTGAGTAAGACAAGAGTTTACGAGTGTATAAACGTTTCAAAGAGGATCGAGAAGACGTTGAAGATGCGACCGCTCTTTACGCCCTAGCACATCAGTTACTGATTACAGCGTGGAAGAGGTAAAGATAATGGTTCTGGAAAACCGCCGAATCACCATCAGAGATGTTGCTGATGATGATTTCTGTACATTCTTCAGCTGTTACCAAGCAATTTTTTTGGTTGTTTCGGTCATGAAACGTGAAGCCACAAAGTTTGTTTCCAAAACTTCGACCAAAAGCGACGATGCGTAGACATCGCTCAATAATTTCTGAATGAAATCAACAACGATCCAGAATTTCTAAAGATGCTTATAACATGTGACGAAACTTGGGTATACGGATATGACGACGAAAGCAAGGCCCAATCTTCCCAATGGGAACTGCTTGAAGAGTCAAGACCGAAACAAATTTGCCAAGTTCTAGCGCATGTGACGGCTCTTCTTACTCTTTTCTTCTATTACAATGGGACAATGCATCATGTGTTTCTAAATTACGGTCGTACGGTGCATAAGAAACGCTATCTGGAAGTTATGTGCCGTTTTCGTGAATGGAAGAAAAAAGAAAAAGAAAGAGAGACTAGAACTGTGGCAAAACCGCTCTTGCAAATTATTTCCGCTGACGCCTCAATGCTTGTTTTTGATTTTTTGACAATAAACAAACAGTTCTGTTGCCACAGCCACCGCATTCATTGGACATGGCCCCTTGCAACTTCTTTCTGTTCCCGAAGCTGAAGAGAACCCTGAAAGGACGTCGTTTTGCCACCGATTGATGAGATAAAAACACGAGGGAAGGGGATTAGTGTTTAACGCCCCATCTACTACGAGGTCATTACAGACAGAGCATAAGCTCGAGTTAGAGAAAGATGGAGAAGGAAATCGGCAGTGACCTTTCGAAAGAACCATTCCGGAATTTTCCCTGTGCGATGTAGAGATATCACGGAAAATCTGAAGCAGGATAACCGGATGCGAGTTTGTACCGTCATCCTCCTGAATGCGAGTCCAGTGTGCTAACCTCTGCGCTACCTCACTTGGTGATAGAATCGCTGAAGGAACTGAAGACCACAATGAAAAGTGAATTCCAGAAGAGCTTCCAAGATTGGAAAAGCCCTGGCACAAGTGAATTATATCCGAGGGGATTGTTTTGAATCGATCGAAGTTTTGTAGATGAATGAAAACAAAGATTATTTAAGAAAATCAAGAAGTTCCGTTACTTTTTCATCTCACCTCGTGTGTTTGTTTCGTGCATACTAACGAAATGTAGAGTAAAATTATAGTAAAAAAAACAAAGCTTGGGTATTTTGTCAACTCTTAACTATAGCCCTTTTTCTTTTATTTCTAATTAATAATTTCTCAATTATTTATGAGGAGTAAATAAAATTTATTGTATACATTATGTCCGCAGTACATGGTCTAAGGATTAGAGTCACTACCTCTAGATCCCTGGATCCTGGGTTCAATTCCGACCAGGTCGGAGATTTTCTTCGCTCGTGGTTGGGTGTTTGTATTGTAGTAACCATTTCAACTCATCTTCATCACAAATGTGCTTAAATAGCCGAAGTGGAGCCAAACAGAAATACTCACACAAGGCGGGCGCACTACCACTGATTGAGGTTCTGCCGGCCAATAATGCCATGCGATCATATCATTTCATTACACATCATACTACAACCAGTGGCCAGTAGCTGCCAGAAATGGGCATATTTTGTTTTCCTTTCAGATTTTTAGAAAGTTTGTGCAAATTATAATACCCTTTCTTGCACAAACATCCGTCTGCACTGACTTCACAACCCGTAGCATGACGGAAAAGCTAACTACCTACAGAATGCCGATGCCAGGACTGGAATACTGTTGACGCAGCGTTTGGAGACGGTCCGGTCCACCTCAGTGATAACCCGAATTACGTCATACCACGCCGGCCGAAGTGGCCGCGCGGTTCTAGCGCTGCAGTCTGGAACCGCGAGACCGCTACGGTCGTAGGTTCGAATCCTGCCTCGGGCATGTGTGTGATGTCCTTAGGTTAGTTAGGTTTAACTAGTTCTAAGTTCTAGGGGACTAATGACCTCATCAGTTGAGTCCCATAGTGCTCAGAGCCATTTGAACCATTTTTTACGTCATACCATAGCCCAGGGCTGTGTTGCTTTCGTCGCCTATGTGACCAAAAGTGACGCCCTGTCATAACGAAACCAACTATAAGTACTCGTCGCTCGGTCATGGCAATAACGCTCAGCCAATGCTGAGACATAGTCGATGCCAGGCAATGGTCCCATTTGGCCCAACCAGCTTCGTCTACGTCCCTCTGCTTCAGCCGCCATCTGCCAGCCTGCGTGTCGCTGCTAGTCCTGATGTCCAGCTGCTTGACCTGCTAGTTGCTGGACCTGACGCTTCTGAGTCAGGGTGACTTCATACAGACTCTGCGCGTCTCCGAGGGATCCTGAGTCTGGGGCAGGCGCACTTGTGCACGACAAGCCTGTCTGTCTGCGGGAACGGAGGGCTGTTCTACACTAGTGACTGCAGCTTTCCAGGTGCCCGACGTTGACGTTGTGTCAGCAAGGACATCGACCTCACAATTTCATTAAGGCAACACGCATCTGCTTGGCGTCTTAGCCCTGACGCGAGCAGAGCGCGCTGCTGCCTGTTTGCTCAGGCTGTCACTGCTGCCTGGGGGGGGGGGGGGGTGTCAACGAACGCCTTCAAGTCACGGCCAACTGCAAATGAACGAGCGACTCAATGAATAAAATAATGATTAATGGATAGGGTTGTTCTTATCAGAATCGAAAGCAACTCAACACCGACAACAATAGTTCAGGTACACTTGCCGTCGTCTCAAAGATGAAGATAAAGAGAGAGAGAAAGTACATGAGGATATTGAAAGGGTAATAGAATATGTAAACGGAGATGAAAATTAAATGGTCATGGGGGACTGGAAAGTAGTTGTAGGGGAAGGAAGTTGTAGGGGAAGGAGTACAAAAAAAGAATACAGGTGAATATGGGCTTGGGACAAGGAAAGGAGAAAGACTAATTGAGTTCGGTAATAAATTTCAGCTAGTAATTGTGATTACTCTGTTCAAGAATCGCAAGAGAAGGAGATATAGCTGGAAGAGGCCTGGAGTCTTTCAGTTAGATTACATCACGGTCAGACATAGATTCTGAAAGCATATACTGGATTGTAAGGCTTATCCAGCAGCACATATAGACTCAAATAACAATTTAGTAGTGATGAAGAGTAGGCTGACGTTTAAGAGATTAGTCAAGAAGAATCAGTAGTCAAAGACGTGGGATACGGAAGTACTAAGGAATGACGATATACGCTTGAAGTTATCAAAGTCTATAGATAACGCAATAAGGGATAGCTCAGTAGATAGTATAGTTGAAGAGGAATGTATATCACTAAGAAGGGCAATCACAGAAGTTTGAAAGGAAAACTTAGGTACAAAGAGGGTAACTGCGAAGATACCGAGGATAATAGAAGAAATACTTGAGGTGATCGACGAAAGAAGTGGGTTCAAAAATGTTCAGGGAAATTCAGGAGTACAGAAATACAAGTCGCTGAGTCGCTGAGGAATGAAATAAACAGGTGGTGCAGGGAAGCCAAGGGGAAATGACTCTATTAAAAATGTGAAGATATCGAAAAAAATGATAATCGGAAGGACTGACTCAGCATATAGGAAGGTCAAAGTAACCTCCGGTGAAATTAAAAGCAAGGATGGTAACATTAAGAGTGCAACGAGAATTCCACTGTTAAATGCAGAGAGAGAGAGAGAGAGAGAGAGAGAGAGAGAGAGAGAGAGAGGATAGGTGGAATGAATAAGCTGAAGGCCTCTACGAGGGGATAGATTTGTTTGATGTGGTAGAAGAGGAAACAGGAGTCCATTTAGAAGAGATAGGGGATCCAGTATTAGAATCAGAATTTAAGAGATCTTTGGAGGAATTAGGGAAAAAAGGTTCGACTGAGTAAAATTGTTCAAATGGCTCTGAGCACTATGGGACTTAACATCTGAGGTCATCAGTCCCCTAGAACTTAGAACTACTTAAACCTAACTAACCTAAGGACATCACACACATCCATGCCCGAGGCAGGATTCGAACCTGCGACCGTAGCGGTCTCGCGGTTCCAGACTGAAGCGCCTATAATCGCTCGGCCACACCGGCCGGCCGATGTTAGAAATTCTGAGAAAAATAGGAGTAAGCTATAGGGAGAGTCGGTTAATATACAACATGTACAAGAAATAAGAGACAATAATAAGCGTGGATTACCAAGAACGAAGCGCTCGGACTAAAAACGGAGTAAGACAGGATGTAGTCTTTCGCCCTTACTGTCCAACCTGTACATCGAAGAAGTAATGACTGAAATAAAAGAAAGGTTCAATGGAATTAGAATTCAAGGTGAAAGGATGTCAGTGATACGACTCGCTGATGACATTGCTGTCCTTAGTGAAAGTGCAGAAGAATTACATGATCTGCCGAATGGAACGAACAGTGTAATGAGTACAGATTCCGGTGTGAGAGTAATTCGAAGAAAGACGAAACTAATGAGAAGTAGCAGAAATGAGAACAGTGAGAAACTTAACATCAGGATTGATGGTCACGAAGCAGACGAAGTTATGTTCTACTAGCTAGTCAGCAAAATAACGGAAGGGGTTGGAGGAAAGAGGAGATCAAAGGCAGACTAGCTATGGCAATTAGGACATTTCTGGCCAATTTGAGGAAGAAATATGTGAGAATGAACGTTTGGAACACAGCATTGTATGATAGTGAAACATGGACTGTGGGAAAACCGGAACAGAAGGGAATAGAAGCATTTGAGATGTGGTGCTACAGACGAATGTTAAAAATTGAGTGGATAAGGTAAGGAATGAGGAGATTTTGCACAGGATCGGAGAGGAAAGGGATGTGTGGGAAACACTGAAAAGGAGAAGGGATAGAATGAGACATTTGTTAAGACATCAGTGAATGACTTGCGTGGTACTAGAGGGAACTGCACAGGGCAAAAGTATAGAAGAAGACAGAGACTGGAATACATCCAGCAAATAACTGAGGACGTAGGGTGCAAGTGCTACTCTGAGATGGAGAGGTTGGCACAGGAGAGAAGACTGATGACACAAAAAGAAAAAGTTACTAATGGAGCATTTCTCCACCTCCCGTGGTCTCGCGGTAGCGTTCTTGCTTCCCGAGCAAGGGGTTCCGGGTTCGGTTCCCGGCGGGGTCAGGGATTTTCATCTGCCCCGAGATTACTGGGTGTTGTAGTGTCGTCTTTATCATCACCATTAATCCCCATTGCGGTCGGAGGAAGGCAACGGCAAACCACTTCCATCAGGACCTTGCCTAGTACGGCGGTGCGGGTCTCCGGCATCGTTCCCCTACGCTCTGTCAAGAAGCATGGGACTTCATTTCCATTAGAATGGAGCATTTATGATTCCACGTTCGTCTTATTGTTGAGAGCAGTATTTTTCATCAGTGTTGTGCATTTAAGAAATATCTTTCAGTAACGCTACAGTTTTCTTAAACATATCAACCACATTATAAAATCTGTAGATATGTGTAGAAAAAAAATTTCCGGTGACGGGGCGGGAGTGTGGGGAGGGCAAAGAGGGTGGCTGGATGAGGATAAATGGGCTGGGGTGTGGGGGTTGAGTAGCATAGCTATGACAGCTCCGGTAGGGGCGCATGATCATTCCAAGTTGGTGCTGGTTATAATTCGGCAATTATAAACTTTAAAATTAATTGCATTCGTCTTAAAATTCACCAGATTAGCAGCTATAGCTTAGTGTAAACAGCTCCTACATGTATTTTCTCATTCCGGACATACAATACCTGACAACAAAACTGAAGCCCTCAGTAGGCATGGTCGGATACAAATGGAACTTTGCACACACGCACGCCATCGACTGGTATGTAGATGATTAAAGTTGCAGTTATCTGTCATAGGTTGAACACCCTTCGAGTGCCGCTTACAGTTTTGTTCGGGTATGGTTCAAATGGCTCTGAGCGCTATGGGACTTAACTTCTAAGGTCATCAGTCCCCTAGAACTTAGACCTACTTAAACCTAACTAACCTAAGGACATCACACACATCCATGCCAGAGGCAAGATTCTAACCTGCTGTAATGGTTCTTTACTTACGTGACCGTTAAGAAGAAGTATATGTGAATTTACAAGAAGTTTAATAAAAAATGTGGATCGTGAACACCAAGTCAAAAATTATTTCTATCATACCATTGTTCTGATCTGGGATTGTTTGATCATTAAGAATTTCCTGAAAAACGCATTTGTTAGGTCTTCAAATATTGCTAAAATACAGATCTGGACCTTCTAGCAGTCAAAGTGGACTCACCCTAGAATCAACAAGATGAGCCATAACAACTTCGACGAAATGTGCGTGGGAATCCATTCAAGATAAGTGACAAAATTAATGACTTTTTTACAGTGACTTCATTATTTCCATTCTGACGATACCATCCACAGTCAATAACTTTGTTGTTGCCCCATAAAGCGAACATATGCTGCGTGAGCAACATTATTAATCTGGTTTCTAACCTACTTTGCAAGGGGTGGTATAGTTAGACCTGCGACCGTAGCGGTCGCGCGGTTCCACACTGTAGCGCCTTTGTTAGAGTATGTAATGGACGCGGACCGCCTCGGATGTTGAGTAGTCACTGTGAAGGACAGATGTGATTCGTACTCATGTGGGACAGCTTTACCATGCCTTCCAGCGTGGTGGATCTCCGTTTGGCCGGCTGGTCGACTCGTTCCGTATCCGTATCTATTGGGCATTCGGATGTGACAATGCAGCCAGAAGCTGCACTGCATGGGAACATGAGGGCAGATATACCGTCGTCAAGAATTCGACTACGATAAGGATACTGTGTAGTAAGAACTTCGTAACCACTTCATACTTGTGCCTGCCATTCCGGAAACAGGTAATGGTCTCTCTGGAACATTCTATGCCGTCCCGCAATATTAGTCGGACACTAGAAGCAATCGGACTAGGGAATTAGTCTTCCACGCATATAGTGCTGTAAACACCACAAGACAAAAAGTCTACCTCTTCAGAGGTGCCGTGGTGGTGCTGTGTCGTCTGCAGTAGGAGCCAGCACAGGCACAAACAAGGAAGGAGAGAAGTCGCGGTGGCCGGCGGTAATCCGAAATGACCTGTACATTAAATTTGAATATTAAACGGGCACTTTATTTATAAAAAGAAAATAAACATAACTTCTCTCTATAAAGCGCATTCCTGTGCCTCCTATTTGCAAGTATTTCCGCCACTATTACTACTCGCAGAATGCAGGTTAAGTAACTTCTTCCTATTACTCAGTACTGAAGCTGTCGAAGTCTGCGACCGAACTGGATCCGACCAGCGCTGGGCGCCTGGCTAATCCAACGTTGACACGAGGAGCTGAACTCTGTCTTCCTGGAGGCGTGGAGCTGCCTGCTCTTTTCATTGGCGTGCAGTTCAGCGCCTTCTTGATGCCGTTTTGCGGCAATGCGCTGGTCGGTATGCAGTCGACGCGTTAGGACTGTTGTTGAATGGAGTCGTATTGCGTTCAGCGAGAAACTGTGGTCGATCACTATCGTCGGGTATGGCCGTGACTTGGGGAGACGTCCCAGTCTAGCAATGTTTCGGAGAGGCACCGCAGTGTTACTCTGGCGCACAGTGTGGGGAGGCATTAGGTATGGCCTCAGGTCGTGGCTGTTAGTGACTGAGGGAACTTTGACAGCACAAAAGCAACTGCTCGTGTTCGTTGTAAGTCAATCGCCTAGTCCTCTTACTTTATCTGAACCACGATTCTAAAACGCGTATATAATGGATCAATGAATGAAGGAATACTGATTCCTCGTTTTCTATGCATTACAATTCCTTCATGTACGACCATTTCAGAAAATGGCAGACTACGTTAATTATTTCCCGTGGCCGCTTCGCTCCACGGTACTTTCATCGCACACCTTTGTTGCACAACAGAACGTCACTGACATCCTACATCTTCGTGTGTTATCTCTCGTGCGGCAATTTTACGCTGCCATTTTTCAGCAGGGCAAAGCTCGTCCACACATGAGACATGGCTCCATGAATTGTCTGCTTGATGTTGACGTATTTACAAAGACAGGAAGATCTCCAGATCTGTGCCCAATAGAACACGTGTGGCACCAGCTCGGACATAATCTCTGTTGCATTACCACTATCCAGGATATCACCTAACACACTTCTGAGCCGGCTGGCCTCAGGAGGGTGTACAATGGCTTTATGCCATCCTCCCCAACCGGACGAATACGTGCATCTAGGCCAGAGGAGTGCGACGTTATACTGGTACGTAGGCTCATACTGCCAAGTTATTTGTAAATTCGACTCAATTTTGCACTGAGTGAAATAACGTAAGACACCATCTCATCCAGTAAAGTGTCATTTAATCCACGCCTCCCCTTCTGAGAGCCTCACATTTTTCTTCAGGGAGTATGTTTTTGGTGTCCTGTCTTAGCTCCGTACGCTGTTGAGCGAAAATTAAATAATGAGATGGGGCCACAAGCAATCCCTACTGCGGCTGCACAGCTTGAGTAAATACAGTGATGACTAGGAGTAGTTAGTACAGAAAATGTAGCAGAAAGCATAAAGAAGTTTTGCTTGAGGAGAGGGAGAGGATAATGTCGTCGGCTGCGGACGGGGCGTCGCTGTCTGCTCGCGACCACTCCGTTATCCAAATAGTAGGGCGGTGGGCGATGGAGCGGAGTGCTGGAACAGGTTGCCTCGGTGCGGCCAGCCAGCGGAAACATGGCGGCTGTGTGTGTGTGTGGGTGAGCTGTAATCAGGCAGCGGGCGCCGTGTTTGCAGCGCGTGTTTACCCGGCAGGACCGACGCCGACGCTACGCCAGCGTCGCCGCGCTGCCCCCCCCCCTCTCATCCCCACCCCCTCTCTCCACGCCTGCATTTGTTCTGCGACGGCGGCGTCGCAGTCCGCGCTGCAGCTCGACCCGTCACAATCTGTGTCCAGCGGAGATACCCTGCCTCCCCTATCCCTAGCCAGAGCGCAATTTGTTTTTGCTGCGAGTCCACAGCGAGCGAGGTTTGAATTTCTCGGAGCTTCTCGAATTCCCTCGCCGACGACATCTTCAAATTATAGTGGAGTTGAGCGTGAGCGAAAGACGAGAGTCCTAACGAGTTTGATAAAATTACAAGCACGATGTTTGTGGTTGGAAGCATGTGGCCGAATTTACGATAGCACGAAGTGTCTGATGGACAGTACTATAATTTCTATTGTCTTCTGAGTTCAAAATTAATAAGCTTACGACGGTACAAAGTCAAATTTCATCGTCCCGAAGAGAAACATTGCAAGCGGATCAAAACGCGGCTTAAGCTTCGTAGGTGATGATTAGGCCTTTTGGCAAAAGGAATTTATGAAGGGCATTCAGTAAGTAATGCGACACATTTTTTTCGGTTGAAAAAGGCGGCAATCGTTGTGGGAAATCGTGAAATAATCCCGCTTCAGTCCGTATAATTTTACGTAGTTCCGATAGGTTCACAAGCTGCGACATGGTCGCGAATAAAATAGTGACCCGAGTAAAGACTTCACGTCTATGATCACATTTTTTTTGTCATCAGACAACCGGTTTCGGTCTATAATAACCATCATCAGATCTGTTTTATAAAAAAAATGTCCTAATATACTGGAGCTACTATGGCTCAAGTACATTAGGACACGTTCGGTCATTATAGACCGAAACGGGTAGTCTGATGACAAAAAATTTGTGACTGTGTGAAGTAGAGGAAATTTGTTACGATAAGTTACGGCGCAATGCGTAGCACACGCTGAAAGAAGATCTTGCGCATTGGCTGTTTAAATGCTTTTAATAAAAAGACACGACCAGTTTCTTATCAGTGGAGATACGTCTTTGTATGACCTGTACAAGAAACTGAAACGTTGTAGAATTACAACGGTTATAAAAATAGATATGTCATATTATAAAGCGCCATATATCAATGATAGCTAAGTAATCACAAGGTTCTTTATCTTTTTAAACAGTCATGGCACCACGAAGCAAATGCTACTAGCCAATTCCCATAATTCAAAGTAAAGATTAAACCTATAAAGCGCTAAAACCTGTTGTCAATGATCAAACTGGCTGGGATGGCGTCGCACTGTATAAACGAGAGGGAGCCAGATAAAACTATACTCCTGGAAATTGAAATAAGAACACCGTGAATTCATTGTCCCAGGAAGGGGAAACTTTATTGACACATTCCTGGGGTCAGATACATCACATGATCACACTGACAGAACCACAGGCACATAGACACAGGCAACAGAGCGTGCACAATGTCGGCGCTAGTACAGTGTATATCCACCTTTCGCAGCAATGCAGGCTGCTATTCTCCCATGGAGACGATCGTAGAGATGCTGGATGTAGTCCTGTGGAACGGCTTGCCATGCCATTTCCACCTGGCGCCTCAGTTGGACCAGCGTTCGTGCTGGACGTGCAGACCGCGTGAGACGACGCTTCATTCAGTCCCAAACATGCTCAATGGGGGACAGATCCGGAGATCTTGCTGGCCAGGGTAGTTGACTTACACCTTCTAGAGCACGTTGGGTGGCACGGGATACATGCGGACGTGCATTGTCCTGTTGGAACAGCAAGTTCCCTTGCCGGTCTAGGAATGGTAGAACGATGGGTTCGATGACGGTTTGGATGTACCGTGCACTATTCAGTGTCCCCTCGACGATCACCAGTGGTGTACGGCCAGTGTAGGAGATCGCTCCCCACACCATGATGCCGGGTGTTGGCCCTGTGTGCCTCGGTCGTATGCAGTCCTGATTGTGGCGCTCACCTGCACGGCGCCAAACACGCATACGACCATCATTGGCACCAAGGCAGAAGCGACTCTCATCGCTGAAGACGACACGTCTCCATTCGTCCCTCCATTCACGCCTGTCTCGACACCACTGGAGGCGGGCTGCACGATGTTGGGGCGTGAGCGGAAGACGGCCTAACGGTGTGCGGGACCGTAGCCCAGCTTCATGGAGACGGTTGCGAATGGTCCTCGCCGATACCCCAGGAGCAACAGTGTCCCTAATTTGCTGGGAAGTGGCGGTGCGGTCCCCTACGGCACTGCGTAGGATCCTACGGTCTTGGCGTGCATCCGTGCGTCGCTGCGGTCCGGTCCCAGGTCGACGGGCACGTGCACCTTCCGCCGACCACTGGCGACAACATCGATGTACTGTGGAGACCTCACGCCCCACGTGTTGAGCAATTCGGCTGTACGTCCACCCGGCCTCCCGCATGCCCACTATACGCCCTCGCTCAAAGTCCGTCAACTGCACATACGGTTCACGTCCACGCTGTCGCGGCATGCTACCAGTGTTAAAGACTGCGATGGAGCTCCGTATGCCACGGCAAACTGGCTGACACTGACGGCGGCGGTGCACAAATGCTGCGCAGCTAGCGCCATTCGACGGCCAACACCGCGGTTCCTGGTGTGTCCGCTGTGCCGTGCGTGTGATCATTGCTTGTACAGCCCTCTCGCAGTGTCCGGAGCAAGTATGGTGGGTCTGACACACCGGTGTCAATGTGTTCTTTTTTCCATTTCCAGGAGTGTATTTAAATTTGTGACTCGCGTGTAACTGTAGTAAGTAACTAAAAACACCTCACTAGCATGTCTTAACTTCGAGTAAGAGGTGTAACAGAGCGTTGAATGTATTACCATGCCGTAGATAACATACAAGTGCGCACAGTGTCAGAGTAAGAAGCAGTGATTGGTCGGTATTACGAGCCACTTGCGCGAGGTGGCGCTAGAGCGGGTCTCGGACCGAACTGGTGCTATGACTAGACATTTGGCAGTAGGCCTTTGAAAAATGTCTATCGAGACCTAGAAATGAGCAAAAGCGCGGTGAGTCATAGGGCGAAGCGTCTGTCATCGTCGCAACATCCGTCCGACCTCCCGCTTGCCGGCCGGCCGCACTCAGCTGACTTCCGCAGTGTTGGAAACTACGGACACTGCCATTCGAGGTGATGATGTTAGGTTTGTGGGGCGCTCAACTGCGCGGTTATCAGCGCCCTTACAAATTCCCAACCTTTGCGCAGTCCAATCTCTCCACTTTCGTGAATGATGATGGAATTAGAAGGACAACACAAACGCACTGTCATCCCTGACCCCGTCGGGAATCGAACCCGGGATCCCGTGCTCGGGAAGGGAGAACGCGACCGCGAGACCTCGAGCTGCGGAAGAGGTGTTCGACGGATCACATCCAAACATCTCGCTCCACAACTGGTCGTCTCTCTTGGTAGGGCCGACATACTAGTCTGCCAGTCGAGGTATGGAAAGGAGTTGACCGCTGGTTTTCTCACCGCCTAACAGAACACCATAAAGAGAAACGAAGGACGATCTGTGCGAAATTTCTTCCGCTTTACAAGACTCATCGCGACAATTGTTTGTCGAACACCGTTACTGGTGATGAAACACGGTTTCAGCACTTCGAACCGGAAACAAAACATCATTCCATGGAGCGGCAGCACACCATATCCCCTCCTCAGAAAAAGTTGAAAGTTGCATCCTCGTCGGTGAAATTATGGCGACGGTCGTTTGGGACTCTAAAGGGGTTATTTTGATATTCTCCCTCATCTTGCATCGATCAACTCGGAAATATATTGCGCTACCCTCAAGTAATTGAAAACACGCCTATAGCGTCTTCGTAGCCACAAAAGTGCTAACGAACTTTTCCTTCTCAACGACAACGCATGGCCACACACAACTCTGCGCAACCGACAGGAGTTTGCTGAACTGTTCTTCCTCATCCACCCAACAGCCCGTAACTCACACCTTCCAGCTGTTTGACCCAGTGGAAGAGGATGCACTTCGGGGGAAGCAATACGCGGACGGGGAAGCAATACGCAGAATTATGTTGGCTCCGACTCCTACCAGTGGAATAGTCCTTGCGTATGCAAACGTACGAATGTTACGATGACCATTATTTTGTACGTGAAGTAATTTTATCTGACAGTAGCAGACACCGTAACAAATTATCCACATAAGAGCTTATAAATACAGTTTAAAGGCTGGAAACGGCATTTTAGAAATACAAAGGAAACTGAATAGTTTAGTGAGCAGAAATAAATCGTACAACATGAAATGCAGTTCATGTTGTTGTGGTCTTCAGTCAAGAGACTGGTTTGATGCAGCTCTCCATGCTAATCTATCCTGTGCAAGCTTCTTCTTCCCCCAGAACCTACTCCATCCTACATCGTTCTGAATCTGCTTAGTGTATCCCTCTCTCTACGATTTTTACCCTCCATGCTGCCCTCCAATACTAAATTGGTGATCCCTTGATGCCTCAGAACATGTCCTACCAACCGATCCCTTCTTCTAATCAAGTTGTGCCACAAATTTCTCTTCTCCCCAATTCTATTCGGTACCTCCTCATTAGTTATGTGATCTACCCATCTAATCTTCAGCATTCTTCTGTAGCATCACATTTCGAAAGCTTCTGTTCTCTTCTTGTCTAAACTATTTATCGTCCACATTTCTCTTCCATACATGGCTACACTCCAAGCAAGTACTTACAGAAACGACTTCCTGACACTTAAATCTATACTCGATGTTAACAGATTTCTCTTCTTTAAAACGCTTTCCTTGCCATTGCCAGTCTACATTTTATATCCTCTCGACTTCGACCATCATCAGTTATTTAGCCCCCCAAATAGCAAATCTCATCTACTACTTTAAGTGTCTCATTTCTTAATGCAATTCCCTCAGCATCACCCGATTTAATTCGACTACATTCCATTATCCTCGTTTTGCTTTTGTTGATGTTCATCTTATATCTTCCTTTCAAGACACTGTCCATTCCGTTAGGCTGCTCTTCCAAGTCCTTTGCTGTCTCCGGCAGAATTACAATGTAATCGGCGAACCTCAAAGTTTTTATTTCTTCTCCATGGATTTTAATAAATACTCTGAATTTTTCTTTTGTTTCTTTTACTGCTTGCTCAATATACAGATTGAATAACATCGTGGAGAGGCTACAACCCTGTCTCACTCCCTTTCCAACCACTGCTTCCCTTTCATGCCACTCGGCTCTTACAACTGCCATCTGGTTTCTGTACAAATCGTAAATAGCTTTTCGCTCCCTGTATTTGACCCCTGCCATCTTCAGAATTTGAAAGAGTGTTCTAGTCAACATTATCAAAAGCTTTCTCTAAATCTACAAATGCTAGAAACGTAGGTTTTCCTTTCCTTAATCTATTTTCTAAGATAAGACGTGGTGTCAGTATTGCCTCACGTGTCCCAACATTTCATATAAACCTCATATAAACAGTTCACATAAAGTTTTAAAAAACAAAGAAATGATGACTTAAGTAGAAAAAAAAATATTTCGATAACTACACGAGTCAACACGAAATAAAATATAAAGTAACGGCTTTATACCATTGAAGATGCTTTTATTACGTAATTGTAGCTGCTCATTAAGAATGAGACCAACATTACGAGGAAGATGTTTAAAAATTTCTAATTCTTCGAAACCATCTGATCTACGGCCTTTCTTCTCAGTGTGCTAAATGTGGAAATCGTGAACAGCTTTGGGTGCGTGACCTGTAATCAGGAGGTGGTCGGCAAAAGACGAATATTGGGTGCTAGTGTTATTTTTTCTTAAAAGATGTTCTTTGTATCTGACTGTAGATTTTTTAACGAAAATAATATTGCGGGACTTCATGAGGATTCGATTTTGGAATCACAGAAAGAAGTCAGGTCAGCTATCAGCGATGAAAAATTTTTACTCAAACCTATTCATAAGAAAATGTTTATCAACATGAACAATCATCCGCCAAAACTTCGTTCTTAATTCAAAGATCAAAGCCTAACCATCCGATACGCCTGATTTATAATAGTATGAATAGCGTGTACCATAATTTAGCCAAATTTCTGCATGAAAATCTGAAAAAATCTTTAGTCTTCCTGAACAATTATTCCACCTTAATAGTCAGGCCTTAGCTCATAAAATAAAAGATTTAGACTGCAGCCCAGATACTAAGTTGTTTTCACTAGACATCAAACATCTTTATACAAACGTTCACGTGTAAGAAACACTAAGGACCGTAGAAAAAAAAAATTACACTATTTCAAAAAAGAACTTTCAGATGAACAAATCTAAGACTTTATAAATCTAATCACAATCATAGTCAAATACAGTTTCTAATTTAATGAACGATTGTATCAGCAATCCGATTGTCTCGCTATTGGAAGTCCATTGTCTGGTATCCTTGCTGACAGTTTATTAACTTTCTTCAAGAAAAGTTCTTAAACCGTTTCTCAGCTACAGCGCTGGGCATTTTCACCTATTTCTGATACGTCGATGATATTTAGCCATCTACAAGGGACATATTGCTGGTATTGACAGTATTTTCAATCTCTTCAATGAACTTCACGAGAAAATGTCCTTCACCTGTGAACTCGAAAACGAGGCCCGCCAACTGAACTTTCTTGACTTGACGCTAACAGTAGAAGAAAATAAAATCTCTTTCAATGTTTTTTCGTAAAGAAACAGATACCGACCAGATCGTACCTGCTTCTTCCATGCGCCCTCCAACTCATAAAACCGGTTTCTTTCACTCTGCTATTCACAGAACTACTTCTATTCCGCTCTCCAAAGAAAAATTCGAAGAAGAAATTAATTTGATCAAATTTATAGCAGTTAATAACCTGCCATAGTTGACGACACCCTTAAAAAGAAAACTGTTAAAAGAGTTACTGCGCTCGGCATCTCTATCATTGAGCCTTACCAAAAGAAGAAGTTCTATTCTATTACTTTCTTGGGACCCATCTCCTATCAGATTCAGTGAATTCTTCGTAACAAATACAACTGTAATGTCACCTTTTCAACCAATAAGGGTTTGAAGAAAAATTTATTCACGATTTAAAATCGAGTTCTCCTTTGAAAACTTCAGTGTCTAAGATTTTTGCAACACCTGCTCTTCTTACTACATAGGACAAATAGGACGTGCCTTTACAGTCAGATGTAAAGAATATCTTTTAAGAAAAAATGGCACTAGCACCCAGAAGTCTTCTGTTGCCGACCACCTTCTGTTTACAGGTTACGCACCCAAAGCTGTTCATGACATTATCATTTTCACACTGAGAAGAAAGGACGTGGATTAGATGGTCTCGAAGAATTAGAAATTTTTAAACATCTTTCTCGTAATGATGGGCTCATTCTTAATGTGTAGCTACAAATAAGTAATAAAGCTTCTTTAGTGGTATAAAGCCCTTACCTGATATTTTATTTCGTGTTTCCTTGTGTAGTTGCCGAAATATTTGTTTTTTTTTTTAAGTCGACTCATAATTTTTTGGTTCCTTAAAAGTGTATATGAAGTGCATTTCATGTTGTACCATTCTTCTCTACTCGCTGGGTTATTCGGCTCCCTTCGTATTTCTAAAATGACGTTTACAGCCTTTAAACTGTATTTACAAGCTCTTATGTAGACAATTTATTACCGTGTCTGCTACTGTCAGATAAAATTATTGCCTTCCAGTTTATGTACAAAATAACGTTCATCGTAGCATTCGTATGTCTACATTTTGAATGTTAAGTAGCCTTTTTGTATTTGCGGCTACTAGATGGCACTATTGGTGTAATGTTCACGTGCCCACAATTTGCTAACGCGTGCGCCTCAGTCTGATGCTTCCATAGCATGTGAGCAGCCGATAGTGACTTTCCTTTTATGTATTCTGTTTACAGATTTTGTGACTAAGGCTTTATCGCTTGATTTTTAGTTTAATACGTGACATGTAAGTACTGCTTCTTTTTGTACTACTAGCCAGTACTTACACTTAAAAAATTTTCTTTTCTGTAATTTTGTAGTTACGTTATAGGCCAATTAAAAAGTATTATTTCTGATGATATCTTAGAGTTACCTTCTGTGCTGTACTATAGAAGTTCTTTCTATAAATGGTCTAAGTTTCATCGAGCTATGATACTTTGCAGTGACACATCATGAGCGAGTTACTTTCGTCCTTAAGTTTTGTACACCAGTGTATATGTTGTTTCTGAGGGTCTTAGGCATTGAACGCCTCAGATGCGTAACATAACACACTGGTACAGCCAGGAGACTGGTTTGTAGTTCACTGCTGTATGCCAAGAGATACAAAAGGCCGAAACGGTGATCTTTTGCAAGGTGGTGACATGAAATTAGGAAACTTGCAGGAGCAACAAAGACGTGTCGTAGATGCAGACTGTAATGCATGGAATATTTCAGAGCAGTGGACGTAAAATGGCTGACGAAGATTTGCGAGAAGCTGTACAACAGGTCTATACCAAAGAAATTCGCAATAAATGGCTACGCTGGGGTCAAAGGAAAATAATAGTAAATCGGTGATACCATCTCTAGCACATAACCACTTTCCTTCTCGCTCATCTTGATTGCCCGAGGTCGAACCAACGTTTCACTTGATTTTATAAATCATTTCGCATTGAAACAAAGACTAGGAAGGGAGAGAGTTGGGCTGTAGTCTGGTCGACGATGAGATCCTTAAAGACGGAACACAGAAGTGGACAAAAAAACGAAACTGACTTAGAACCTTCCGAAGAAGCCAGTATTCATCAAGTTGGCGCTGTCTAGAAAGTTCCAGACGCTGCAGTCGCGCCTACATTAGCGAACACCGTACCGGACGCGGTAGTTAGTCGTTTGTACTTCCGATGACGATGGTCAGGACAGTCGTCGAAAGCTCATGTGTTTTATTTGATGTGACCGACAACGTTTTAATCAGGCATGCCACCGCGAAAGACTCCGGGGATACATTCATCATTATAGATTTCAGGGAACCACAAATAACCGAAATCTGGCTGCCATCACGTGCATTTAAACACATTTCCTCACTAATACAGGTATGCTTACTTAACCAAAATGTTGGCAAGGTTGATAAGAGTTCACAGCTGCTTCCTTGTCATTCCTTGACTACCGTAAAGGGCTACCAAGATTTCCGTTTGAAAGTGTTACTGAGCTTATATGGAACGAAATGCGACTCCGATACAGGTATATAAGCATCGATATGTAGAATTTCGTTTACTGTGGCATTCGTGTCTTTGCGACGCGCCTTGAGGTAAATGTCGAAACGTGAACTATGGCGACGTTATTACCAAATGCGTCCAAAAAGGACCAACGTGTTGTTATTCTTTCCTTCGTTGTCGAGGGACAAACAATTGTAGAATGCATCGGAGGATGAAGAATGTATTTGGGGCATCATGTCTGTGGAAAGCCACCATTGTGGACTGGTTTGCCAACGGGTGCTGCTGCTTCATGATAACGCACTTTCTAATATCGCAAATACACTACTGGCCATTAAAATTGCTACACCACGAAGATGACGTGCTACAGACGCGAAATTTAACCAACAGGAAGAAGATGCTGTGATATGTAAATCATTAGCTTTTCAGAACATTCACACAAAGTTGACGCCAGTGGCAACACCTACAACGTGCTGACATGAGGAAAGCTTCCAACAGATTTCTCGTACACAAACAGCAGTTGACCGGCGTTGCCTGGTGAAACGTTGTTGTGATGCCTCGTGTAAGGAGGAGAAATGCGTACCATCACGTTTCCGACTTTGATAAAGGCGGACTGAAGCCTATCGCGATTGCGGTTTATCGTATCGCGACATTGCTGCTCGCGTTGATCGAGATCCAGTGACTGTTAGCAGAATATGGAATCAGTGGGTTCAGGAGGGTAATATGGAACGCCGTGCTGGATCCCAACGGCCTCGTATCCCTGGCAGTCGAGATGGCAGGCATCTTAACCGCATGGCTGTAACGGATCGTGCAACCACGTCTCGATCCCTGAGTCAACAGATGGGGACGTTTGCACGACAATAACCATCTACACGAACAGTTCGACGACGTCTGCAGCAGCATGGACTATCAGCTCGGAGACCATAGCTGCGGTTACCCTTGACGCTGCATCACAGAGAGGAGTGCCTGCGATGGTGTACTCAACGACGAACCTGGGTGCACGAATTGCAAAACGTCATTTATCGGATGAATCCAGGTTCTGTTTACAGCATCATGATGGTCGCATCCGTGTTTGGCGACATCGCGGTGAACGCACATTGGAAGCGTGTATTCGTCATCGCCATACTGGCGTATCACCCGGCGTGATGGTATGGGCTGCCATTGGTTACACGTCTCGGTCACCTCGTGTTCGCATTGACGGCACTTTGAACAATGGACGTTACATTTCAGATGTGTTACGACCCGTGGCTCTATCCTTCATTCGATCCCTGTGTAACCCTACATTTCAGCAGGATAATGCACGACCGCATGTTGCAGGTCCTGTACGGGCCTTTCTGGATACAGAAAATGTTCGACTGCTGCCCTGGACAACACATTCTCCAGATCTCTCACCAATTGAAAACGTCTGGTCAATGGTGGCCGAGCAACTGGCTTGTCACAATACGCCAGTCACTACTGTTGATGAACTGTGGTATCGTGTTGAAGCTGCATGGTCAACTGTACCTGTACATGCCATCCAAGCTCTGTTTGACTAAATGTCCAGGCGTATCACGGCCGTCACTACGGCTAGAGGTGGTTGTTCTGGGTACTGATTTCTCAGGATCTATGCACGCAAATTGCGTGAAAATGTCAGTTTTATATATATCTGTCCAATGAATACCCGTTTATCATCTGCATTTCTTCTTGGTGTAGCAATTTTAGTGGCCAGTAGTGTATCATAACGCAGTTTTTCCATTTCAAGTGGGAGACTCTCGAGCGCCACCCTATAGTCCTGTTCTCTCCTCATGGCATAACGGCGTCCGTCACCTCTCCGCCTGCTTAGCTGAGTGATTACGCGTTTGCCTACCATGCTGCGGGCCAGGGTTCGATTCCCGCCCGCGATGGAGATTTTTCTCTGCTTGTGGACTGGGTGTTGTGTTGTCCTCATTATCCATTGATAGTCATCACCGACGCACAAGTCACCCCATGTGGCGTCGACTGAGATAAGACTTGGAACGGGCTGCCGAACTTCCCCGGATGGGACCTCCCGGTCATCAGTGCCACACGAGTTTTTCTTTATTTATAGGGCGCTGATGACCTCGATGTTGAGCGCCCATAAACCCCAACACACACACACACACATCTTTATTTATTCGGTCACCTAAAAATCGTCCTGAAGAGCTGATGATTTCTGTAGGACGAGGAGGTGCAGCAGGCAATTACGGAGTTCTTCAAGCGACAGGACACGTTGTTTTACCAAACGAATATCTTCAACCTGGTACGTCGATGGGATGATTGCCTCGTTGATCACGGCAAATGTACCTGACTGGCGTACCGATTCTGGACCGAACACCCTTCGAACGAAAATGTATTATAAAATTTAGTTCTTTTTCGTTGTTCATAATTTCTAATCCTTTTCTGTTCGTTTAAATTCCGACTGATGTGCGTTTGAACCTACCATTTTCCTACGTTCACAATGTGTATTAAGTATCGAGATCGTCATTTATGGAAACGCAACTACTGACCACCGAAACACCGCGGAGATTCAACTATTACTGTTGGAAATTTCCCTGGCAATATTGCGAGTTGTTCCTATTCTATGTATTCCTTTGCTGTCGTGCTCTGCCCTTTATATTTTGTGACGCACGAACCCTGAATTATTATTTTGTGAAATTTTGCGAGTACCAACTCAATTCGATTAATAAACATTTTTAACTTTTGAGTTGTTACGAAGAAGACAGCAAGCCGCTTTGACTGCGGCAGATGAATACGGCGTCAAATTAAGGGACTTCTCTGTACCTTTGAAAAGCAGTAATATTTTCTGTGAGGGAGTCTTTTCAGTCGGGAAAACGAATAACTTGGATCAAACTCATAAAAAGAGCAATCGCAAGTTACAAGAAAAACGAGATGCGGAGATATTGCGATATGCGTCTAACCTCCCCCCCCTCCCCGTGCCGTCTTATCACTCGGAATCCGAAGCAGCCTGAAGGGACGAAAATAATCCAACTTCTGAACGCGTATTGGCGACGGGGTAGTACTCTGTAGGCACAGAAAAAAGGCACGATATTGCGATTTCGATCTGGCTTCACGTTTGACGTAACATTGTTGATCCCGTATGCTGTCTGTTTCTGCACTTTTTCTTTTCTGTCTGTAAAATAATTATGCCGCTCAAAGTGTTGTTGCTACTGGCTAAACCAAAATAATGATAAACGACGTCTTGGATATTCTGAAGTGTGAGACCGTGAATTCCCTGAACGAACAACTATACATAAAACGTCCAATACGAGAAGAACAATTACGATAAAAAAAAAACTCGAACGAGTCTCGAAAACAGATTTCTGATTGAAAGAATAAAACATTTAATCAATAATTTTTGTGCCTTTCATTCATTTTTCGTTATCTTATTACGCTTTACCTTCATGTGATTATCATTACTTTTATTCTGTTGGTTTTTCTGGCCTCAACAGGTTTATCCCTAACTGTGTGGCCAGCCCTAGTGTGTAAGTCACCTCTTCTTTTTCGAAGTAGGAGAGAGTGTTGTATCTAAGAACATTTACCAGACTTTCAACTCCACCAGCCCTGTAATAGGAATGTAATTAATTTCTTTTTACATTTCGAATTGATACCATTCTCTTAATGTGCGCTGTAATTTTTTTTCAGAAATTACACTAATTAATCCGGAAAAGTAAGATTTTACCAAACGTAAGAAACTGCTCCAACGTACAGGATGATCATTTACCTGGTAACAAATACTCTGTTCCTAATAAAAAGTGTGCTCGATGGCACGTGCAGCCCGATCGAGGTGGTCCCACAGATTCTCGACTGGGTTTCAATCCGGGTAATGTATCGATCTTCGAGATGCGCACGTACACAGAGAACTGTGTGACGTAATACAGGTAGATGTCATCGTACCGAGGAATAACAAACTGCATGTAGGGATGGATATGATCCCCAAGGACAGATGCATACTTGTGTTGAAGCATTGTTCCTACCAGAAAGAAGAGATCACCTAAGGAAGGCTACGAAAACATTCCTAAATGTATACGATAATGATCGAAGCAGACGAAATGAACTAAAATTTGTGCTGCGGGCGGGACTCGAACCCGGGTCTTCTTGCTTGCTAGGCAGAAATACTAACCTTTTTTTTTTTTAATCTCATTTTGTTCGATTTTGTTCGTTGCAACTGTTCGGGGCGGACGTCGTAAGACATCCGTTTAAGTTCGTTGTTGATCGATTAACTGTTTTTTTATTACAGAGGGAGCTAACCCTCTGACCGAACACGCTGAGCTACCGTGCCGGCTAACCATTACACCACCGAAGGACGATGGTCAATATTACTGCACGAACTACCTAAGCAGAGTGCCCTCCCCGTTCGTGCAGTAATGTTGACCATCGTCCTGCGGTGGTGTAATGGTTAGCATTACTGCCTAGCAAGCGAGAAGACCCGGGTTCGAGTCTTGACCTCAGCACAAATTTCAATTCATTTCGTCTGCTTCGATCATTATCGTAGACAATGAAAAGAGAGTTAAATGTCTCAGGGAAACATTTAATTATAAAATTTCTAATTATTATAGGGTGTTTGCTTTCAGACGTTTCATTCCGCACTCTCCAATGGCCATCTGTCCGATGTGACGTAGGTTGTGAATCATGTGAAAAGCCACCTGCCGCAACTTGGTGGAGGTCAGTTCCGGTACTGGCGTGTAAATTCCAGCCTTCGTTGCTGATGAACAGTAGCATGGTTGCAAGAACCTGCAGCCTAGTGCGGAGGCCCCTACACACCAACATGAGCTGAACAGGATTCAGGATACACTGCTAATAGCCCATTGGTTCTTCTGGGCGGTCAATTGGTCAATAGTCGCACTATCCGCACGCACACATCTGCGCAGCCGTCATTCACTCCTGTAATGTATTTTTGTATGTCCGTCCTTTTGACTGGAGATCTTGGGAACCACAGTCGTTCACTATTGTAAGAAAATCAAACTCCTACAGCCGTCCTTATGATCTTATTTATTGCTTAGCTACCAGTTTCACTACTTTAATGTACCATCTTCAGGCCTTAGTTGATGCTGAAGGGGTAAAGACGATACATATACAGGGTGAGTCACCTAACATTACCGCTGGATATATTTCGTAAACCACATCAAATACTGACGAATCGATTCCACAGACCGAACGTGAGGAGAGGGACTAGTGTAATTGGTTAATACAAACCATAAAAAAATGCACGGAAGTATGTTTCTTAACACAAACCTACGTTTTTTTAAATGGAACCCCGTTAGTTTTGTTAGCACATCTGAACATATAAACAAATACGTAACCAGTGCCGTTTGTTGCATTGTAAAATGTTAATTACATCCGGAGATATTGTAACCTAAAGTTGACGCTTGAGTACCACTCCTCCGCTGGTCGATCGTGTGTATCGGAGAGCACTGAATTACGTAGGGATCCAAAGGGAACGGTGATGGAACTTAGGTACAGAAGAGACTGGAACAGCACATTACGTCCACATGCTAACACCTTTCTATTGGTCTTTTTCACTGACGCACAAGTACATTATCATGAGGGGTGAGGTACATGGTTCAAATGGCTCTGAGCAATATGGGACTCAACTGCTGAGGTTATTAGTCCCCTAGAACTTAGAACTATTTAAACCTAACTAACCTAAGGACATCACAAACATCCATGCCCGAGGCAGGATTCGAACCTGCGACCGTAGCGGTCTTGCGGTTCCAGACTGCAGCGCCTTTAACCGCACGGCCACTTCGGCCGGCTGAGGTACATGTTCGACGGGCGTTTCATAGGACGTGGAGGACGTATAAATTGGCCAGCCCGTTCTCCTGATCTTACACCTCTGGACTTCTTTCTGTGGGGTACGTTAAAGGGGAATGTGTACCGTGATGTGCCTACAACCCCAGAGGATATGAAACAGTATTGTGGCAGCCTGCAGCGACATTACACAAGATGTACTGCGGCGTGTACGACATTCATTACGCCAGAGATTGCAATTGTGTGCAGCAAATGATGGCCACCACATTGAGCATCTATTGGCCTGACATGTCGGGACACACTCTATTCCACTCCGTAATTGAAAACGGAAACCACGTGTGTACGTGTACCTCGCCCCTGATGGTAATGTACATGTGCGTCAGTGAAAAAGACCAATAGAAAGGTGTTAGCATGTGGACGTAATGTGCTGCTCCAGTCTCTTCTGTACCTAAGGTCCATCACCGTTCTCTTTGGATCCCTACGTAATTCGGTGCTCTCCGATACACACGATCGAACAGCGGAGGAGTGGTACTCAAGCGTCAACCTTAGGTTACAATATCTCCGGATGTAATTAACATTTTACAATGCAACAAACGGCACCGATTACGTATTTGTTTATATGTTCAGATGTGCTAACAAAACTAACGGGGTTCCATTTAAAAAAACGTAGGTTTGTGTTAAGAAACAAACTTCCGTGCATTTTTTTTATAGTTTGTATTAACCAATTACACTAGCCCCTCCCCTCACGTTCGGTCTGTGGAATCGATTCGTCAGTATTTGATGTGGTTTACGAAACATATCCAGCGGTAACGTTAGGTGACTCACCCTGTGTATGCTGTATTAGTGGCCAACATTGTCTGTAGCTCTTGGTCTTGCGGTAGCGTTCTCGCTTCCCGCGAACGGGGACCGGTTCGGTTCCCGGCGGGGTCAGGGACTTTTCCTGCCTTCAGATGACTGGATGTTGTGTCGTCTTCATCATCATCATTCATCCCCATTACGGTCGGAGGAAGGCAATGGCATACCACCTCCACCAGGACCTTGCCTAGTACAGCGGTGCGGCTCTCCCACATCGACCCCTACACTCCTCGGAGTATGGGACCTCATCATCATCATCAGTGCCCAACGTAACAGGTTTACGCAGCGTATCTTGTGATGCCAGCACTCCAACCATCAAACTGTCAACTGATTGATCAGTATATACAGTATACAGAGTGGTCCATTGATAGTGACCGCGCCAAATATCTCACAAAATAAGCATCAAACGAAAAAAACTACAAAGAACGAAACTCGTCTATTTTGAAGGGGGAAACCAGATGGCGCTATGGTTGGCCCGCAAGATGGCGCTGCCATAGGTCAAACGGATATCTGTTTTTTTTTTGTTTTTTTTAAGAGGTACACCCATTTTTATAACATATTCGTGTAGTACGTAAAGAAATATGAATGTTTTAGTTGGACCACTTTTTTTCGCTTTGTGGTAGATGGCGCTGTAATACGAGGTTCATTCAAGTTCTAAGGCCTTCGATTTTTTTTAATTAACTACTCACCCGAAGGGAAGAGAAGGACCCGTGGTCTAGGGGTAGCGTCTTTGATTCATAATCAAAACGTCTTCGGTCCCGGGTTCGATCCCTGCCACTGCCTAAATTTTGATAAATAATCAGCATTGGCGGCCGAAGACTTCCGGCATAAGAAGTCAGCCTCATTCTGCCAACGGCCTTGTGAAAGAGGGCGAAGGAGCGGATAGAGGTTCAGGGCACTCTCTTGTCCTAGGGGTGGCAAATTGCCCCTAAAGGCGGAAGGATCAACGACATGAGGATGCAGAAGGCAATGGAAACCACTGCATTAAAGACACGTAACGTGTATCCACAGGACATGTGGCCTGTAATTGAAGAAGTGTCATGATGATATCTCCATTGGCAAAAGATTCCGGAATAGTCCTCCATTCGGATCTCCGGGAGGGGACTGCCAAGGGGGAAGTTAACCATGAGAAAAAGATTGAATAATCAACGAAAGGATAACGTTCTACGAGTCGGGGCGTGGAATGTCAGAAGCTTGAACGTGGCAGGGAAACTAGAAAATCTGAAAGGGGAAATGCAAAGGCTCAATCTAGATATAGTAGGGGTCAGTGAAGTGAAGTGGAAGGAAGTGGTCAGATGAGTATCGGGTAATATCAACAGCAGCAGAAAATGGTATAACAGGTGTAGGATTCGTTATGAATTGGAAGGTAGGGCAGAGGGTGTGTAACTGTGAACAGTTCAGTGACCGGGTTGTTCTAATCAGAATCGACAGCAGACCAACACCGACAACGATAGTTCAGGTATACACGCCGACGTCGCAAGCTGAAGATGAACAGATAGAGAAAGTGTATGAGGATATTGAAAGGGTAATGCAGTATGTAAAGGGGGACGAAAATCTAATAGTCATGGGCGACTGGAATGCAGTTGTAGGGGAAGGAGTAGAAGCAAAGGTTACGGGAGAATATGGGCTTGGGACAAGGAATGAAAGAGGAGAAACACTAATTGAGTTATGTAACAAGTTTCAGCTAGTAATAGCGAATACCCCGTTCAAGAATCACAAGAGGATGAGGTGTACTTGGAAAAGGCCGGGAGATACGGGAAGATTTCAATTAGATTACATCATGGTCAGACAGAGATTCCGAAATCAGATACTGGACTGTAAGGCGTACCCAGGAGCAGATATAGACTCAGATCACAATATAGTAGTAATGAAGAGTAGGCTGAAGTTCAAGACATTAGTCAGGAAGAATCAATACGCAAAGAAGTGGGATACGGAAGTACTAAGGAATGACGAGATACGTTTGAAGTTCTCTAACGCTATAGATACAGCAATAAGGAATAGCGCAGTAGGCAGTACAGTTGAAGAGGAATGGACATCTCTAAAAAGGGCTATCACAGAATTTGGGAAGGAAAACATAGGTACAAAGGAGGTAGCTGCGAAGAAACCATGGGTAACAGAAGAAATACTTCAGTTGATTGATGAAAGGAGGAAGTACAAACATTTTCCGGGAAAATCAGGAATACAGAAATACAAGTCGCTGAGGAATGAAATAAATAGGAAGTGCAGGGAAGCTAAGACGAAACGGCTGCAGGAAAAATGTGAAGACATCGAAAAATATATGATTGTCGGAAGGACAGACTCAGCATACAGGAAAGTCAAAACAACCTTTGGTGACATTAAAAGCAACGGTGGTAATATTAAGAGTGCAACGGGAATTCGACTGTTAAATGCTGAGGAGACAGCAGATAGGTGGAAAGAATACATTGAAAGCCTCTATGAGGGTGAAGATTTGTCTGGTGTGATAGAAGAAGAAACAGGAGTCGATTTAGAAGAGATAGGAGATCCAGTATTAGAATCGGAATTTAAAAGAGCTTTGGAGGACTTACGGTCAAATAAGGCAGAAGGGATAGATAACATTCCATCAGAATTTCTAAAATCATTGGGGGAAGTGACAACAAAACGACTATTCACGTTGGTGTGTAGAATATATGAGTCTGGCGACATACCATCTGACTTTCGGAAAAGCATCATCCACACAATTCCGAAGACGGCAAGAGCTGACAAGTGCGAGAATTATTGCACAATCAGCTTAACAGCTCATGCATCGATGCTGCTTACAACAATAATATACAGAATAATGGAAAAGAAAATTGAGAATGCGCTAGGTGACGATCAGTTTGGCTTTAGGAAAAGTAAAGGGACGAAAGAGGCAATTTTGACGTTACGGCCAATAATGGAAGCAAGGCTAAAGAAAAATCAAGACACTTTCATAGTATTTGTCGACCTGGAAAAAGCGTTCGACAATATGAAATGGTGCTAGCTGTTCGAGATTCTGAAAAAAGTAGGGGTAAGCTATAGGGAGAGACGGATCATATACAATATGTACAACAACCAAGAGGGAATAATAAGAGTGGACGATCAAGAACAAAGTGCTCGTATTAAGAAGGGTGTAAGACAAGGCTGTAGCCTTTCGCCCTACTGTTCAATCTGTACATCGAGGAAGCAATGATGGAAATAAAAGAAAGGTTCAGGGGTGGAATTAAAATACAAGGTGAAAGGATATCAATGATACGATTCGCTGATGACATTGCTATCCTGGGTGAAAGTGAAGAAGAATTAAATGATCTGCTGAACGGAATGAACAGTCTAATGAGTACACAGTATGGTTTGAGAGTAAATCGGAGAAAGACGAAGGTAATGAGAAGTAGTAGAAAAGAGAACAGCGAGAAACTTAACATCAGGATTGATGGTCACGAAGTCAATGAAGTTAAGGAATTCTGCTACCTAGGCAGTAAAATAACCAATGACGGACGGAGCAAGGAGGACATCAAAAGCAGACTCGCTATGGCAAAAAAAGGCATTTCTGGGCAAGAGAAGTCTACTAATATCAAATACCGGCCTTAATTTGAGGAAGAAATTTCTGAGGATGTACGTCTGGAGTACAGCATTGTATGGTAGTGAAACATGGACTGTGGGAAAACCGGAACAGAAGAGAATCGAAGCATTTGAGATGTGGTGCTATAGACGAATGTTGAAAATTAGGTGGACTGATAAGGTAAGGAATGAGGAGGTTCTATGCAGAATCGGAGAGGAAAGGAATATGTGGAAAACACTGATAAGGAGAAGGGACAGGATGATAGGACATCTGCTCAGACATGAGGGAATGACTTCCATGGTACTAGAGGGAGCTGTAGAGGGCAAAACCTGTAGAGGAAGACAGAGATTGGAATACGTCAAGCAAATGGTTGAGGACGTAGGTTGCAAGTGCTACTCTGAGATGAAGAGGTTAGCACAGGAAATGAATTCGTGGCGGGCCGCATCCCGAAATCGATGAGACTGGCGTTACTTCTCGACGTAATCGCCCTGCAGACGTACACATTTTTCACAACGCTGACGCCATGATTCCATGGTAGCGGCGAAGGCTTCTTTAGGAGTGTTTTGACCACTGGAAAATCGCTGAGGCAATAGCAGCACGGCTGGTGAATGTGCGGCCACGGAGAGTGTCTTTCATTGTTGGAAAAAGCCAAAAGTCACTAGGAGCCAGGTCAGGTGAGTAGGGAGCATGAGGAATCACTTCAAAGTTGTTATCACGAAGAAACTGTTGCGTAACGTTAGCTCGATGTGCGGGTGCGTTGTCTTGGTGAAACAGCACACGCGCAGCCCTTCCCGGACATTTTTGTTGCAGTGCAGGAAGGAATTTGTTCTTCAAAACATTTTCGTAGGATGCACCTGTTACGGTAGTGCCCTTCGGAACGCAATGGGTAAGGATTACGCCCTCGCTGTCCCAGAACATGGACACCATCATTTTTTCAGCACTGGCGGTTACCCGGAATTTTTTTGGTGGCGGTAAATCTGTGTGCTTCCATTGAGCTGACTGGCGCTTTGTTTCTGGATTGAAAAATGGCATACACGTTTCATCCATTGTCACAACCGACGAAAAGAAAGTCCCATTCATGCTGTCGTTGCGCGTCAACATTGCTTGGCAACATGCCACACGGGCAGCCATGTGGTCGTCCGTCAGCATTCGTGGCACCCACCTGGATGACGCTTTTCGCATTTTCAGGTCGTCATGCAGGATTGTGTGCACAGAACCCACAGAAATGCCAACTCTGGAGGCGATCTGTTCAACAGTCATTCGGCGATCCCCCAAAACAATTCTCTCCACTTTCACAATCATGTCGTCAGACCGGCTTGTGCGAGCCCGAGGTTGTTTCGGTTTGTTGTCACACGATGTTCTGCCTTCATTAAACTGTCGCACCCACGAACGCAATTTCGACACATCCATAACTCCATCACCACATGTCTCCTTCAACTGTCGATGAATTTCAATTGGTTTCACACCACGCAAATTCAGAAAACGAATGATTGCACGCTGTTCAAGTAAGGAAAACGTCGCCATTTTAAGTATTTAAAACAGTTGTCATTCTCGCGGCTGGCGGTAAAATTCCATCTGCCGTACGGTCTGCCATCTCTGGGACGTATTGACAATGAACGCGGCCTCATTTGAAAACAATGCGCATGTTCCTATCTCTTTCCAGTCCGGAGAAAAAAAATCGGAGGCCTTAGAACTAAAATGCACCTCGTACGTGGTACCACGTAACATTCCGCCAGTGCGGACGGTATTTGCTTCGTGATACATTACCCATGTTAAAATGGACCGTTTACCAATTGCGGAAAAGGTCGATATCGTGTTGATGTATGGCTATTGTGATCAAAATGCCCAACGGGCGTGTGCTATGTATGCTGCTCGGTATCCTGGACGACATCATCCAGGTGTCCGGACCGTTCACCGGATAGTTACGTTATTTAAGGAAACAGGAAGTGTTCAGCCACATGTGAAACGTCAACCACGGCCTGCAACAAAAGATGATGCCCAAGTAGGTGTTTTACCTGCGGTTGCGGCTAATGCGCGCATCAGTAGCAGACAAATTGCGCGAGAATCAGGAATCTCAAAAACGTTGGTGTTGAGAATGCTACATCAACATCGACTGCACCCGTACCATATTTCTATGCACCAGGAATTGCATGGCGACAACTCTGAACGTCGTGTACAGTTCTGGAAATGGGCACAAGAGAAATTACGGGACGATGACAGATTTTTTTCACGCGTTCTATTTAGCGATGAAGCGTCATTCACCAACAGCGGTAACATAAAACCGGCTTCATATGCACTATTGGGCAACGGAAAATCCACGATGGCGGCGACAAGAGGAACATCAGCGACCTTGGCGGGTTAATGTATGGTGCCGCATTATGGGAGGAAGGCCCCCCATTTTATCGATGGCAATCTAAATGGTGCAATGTATGCTCATTTCCTACGTAATGTTCTATCGATGTTACTACAAGATGTTTCACTGCATGACAGAATGGCGATTTACTTCCAAACATGATGGCTGTCCGGCACATAGCTCGCGTGCGCTTGAAGCGGTATTGAACAGCATATTTCACGACAGGTAGATTGGTCGTCGAAGCACCAGATCATGGCCAGCACGTTCACTGGATCTGACGTCCCCGGATTTCTTTCTCTGGGGAAAGTTGAAGGATATTTGCTATCGTGATCCACCGACAACGCCTGACAACATGCGTCAGCGCATTGTCAATGCATTTGCGAACATTACGGAAGGCGAACTACTCGCTGTTGAGAGGAATTTCGTTACACGTATTGCCAAATGCATTGAGGTTGACGGACATAATTTTGAGCATTCATTGCGTTAATGTTGTATTTACAGGTAATCACGCTGTAACAGCATGCGTTCTCAGAAATGATAAGTTCACAAAGGTACATGGATCACATTGGAACAACATAAATAAAATGTTCAAACGTTGGCATCAATTAGTTGACAGTTGGCTGTCGATTGTTGGAGTGCTGGCATCACAGTTACAGATAGTCTGCGTAAACCAGTTCAAATGGTTCAAATGGGTCTGAGCACTATGGGACTCAACTGCTGTGGTCATCAGTCCCCTAGAACTTAGCACTACTTGAACCTAACTAACCTAAGGACATCACACACATCCATGCCCGAGGCAGGATTCGAACCTGCGACCGTAGCAGCAGCGCGGCTCCGGACTGGAGCGCCTAGAACCGCACGACCACCGCGGCCGGCTAAACCAGTTCAATTGGCGACCGAAGCTCTGTATATATGGATCGTGAAAACTACTTCAGCATCAATTAAGGCCTGAAGATGGCGCACTGAACCACCGAAACTGGTAGCTAAACAATAAATAAAATGATAGGGAGAGTTGTAGGCGTTCATGTATGGTCCGTGGGTGTACTACGATTTCCAGTAATGATACTGTGCTATGCACTGTATACTTTAACCATGGCGGTACACTAACACTTTGACGTCGAACATAGGCAATAGTCACGTTATTATATTAGAGAGCATTTAAATATGTAGAGCTCGAAATATACACTGCTCAACAAAAGTTTGGAATACTATCGTCAAAGGTAGTCTACGGTACTAGAGGTCTCAGTGACCTAGGCATTTATGCATTATCCAGTTATAGCACACATACTGGACGGTGTTCTCTACTGGCATGCTTTCTGAACCTTTTTCCAGTCATGTAAACACGTCGCTGCCACAGTTACAAACTGCAAGCAGTCCAGTATCAACAAAAGCTTCATTCTGTTTGTGTGCAGCACTGCAGTAACATGCCACGTAGAGGCGTACAATACGTTGATAGTCAGGACAGTGGCTTTAATTTCAGCAGTGTTGCCGATCGGTTTCATGTCACTCAAAATGGTGCGCCTAAGGCGTGGAGAAAGTACAGAGAGACCGTAAATGTGAACGATAAACCCTGCAGTGGTCGTCCTCGTGTGACAGCACCAATGTAGGATTCTTTCCTCTAACTGCCATTTTGCAGGCGCACAACGTCAACTACCAGCAGAAATACTGGAAATTACTTCTCCCGGGCAACAGGGTTTCCTATCTCAGCCCAAACAGTACGTAGAAGAATGCGTCGGAGTGATCATCATTGTAGAAGACCTTGAACTGAACCAACGGAACCGAAGTGAACCGTGAATTTACTTTCAAAATCTTTTCTTAAAGAATTTACTTTATTTACTAGCGATTCGTCAAGAAAATTAACACTTTTAATCACACTTGGTGAGCGTGTAAGTAGTTGCCAGGAAGTAACTGATGAAAATGAAATTACCTTACAAATGTGAATTTTATTCATAAAAGCCTTTTCAAAAACAGATTAAAATTTATAAGCAGAAAAGTACCCTCGAAATATCAAGTTACAATTTCATTTACAGGCAGAAAGAACAATATTGACAGTATGAGCCTTCGGGCTGAGAAGCTTGCCGCTCCCTTTCAACACGGCCGTAGTCACGACCGCTCACAACAACCTCTGAAATAACCACCTTCCCGCGGGTGGGCAAACTGAGAAGAATGGTGGGACGACCCCAAAACAAAGCGGCTGGTGACCTCAGCAAGAAAACAAGTGGAATTTAACGAGTAAATGAAACAACATATCTCCAATCACTTAACTTCTAATGCGATTTCTGGCGAAGACCTGGCGCAGCACCCCCAACGTTCTCCCGAACCGTCCGCTGCCATCCGCTTCAACGGACGCAGGAAGGCGCGCCGATCTCCCGTCTCACGGCGTCGCAGCTCGCCCCGGCCAACCCGATGTCGCTGTTTCACTCCTGTTGCTCTCGTGTCAACCGCGAAGCCACTACCCGTTTCTATACGGCGCGACCCACTGGACTCTCGTGGGGACCTCACATGCCCCGACGCTCGAGGCGGACAAGTCATCTCGTGTCTCAGTGCGCGACCTGCCAACCGACCGATCCAACCACCAATGACCGTTGCCCGAGCAACTCGAGCAGACTGAAGGCCTAACGCGCATATTCGGAGGCAGGAACCCATCCCCACCCTGGCTACCACTAGCTGAGTTCTATTACTGGCGGAGTGACAAGACTCTCATTTTCTGGCTTAAAGTTTGATCCAAACGACAGACATATTAGCACTCCGACGACAGACAGACACTAACTGACGCGAGACTGACCTAGCCACACTCCGACTGACCAACTGACTAGACTCGCCGAGAATGACAGACTGACGTGGCTGACCAACTGACCGACTCGCCTCACTCAGACTGCCCAACTGCCGAGCCGCCCGGGGTGATCGAGCGGTTCTAGGCGCTACAGTCTGGAACTGCGCGACCGCTACGGTCGCAGGTTCGAATCCTGCCTCAGGCATGGATGTGTGTGATGTCCTTAGGTTAGTTAGGTTTAAGTAGTTCTAAGTTCTAGGGGACTGATGACCTCAGAAGTTAAGTCCCATAGTGCTCAGAGCCATTTGAACCATTTGAACTCAACTGCCGAGCTCATAGCACCCCTTAAATGCACGTGAACAGGCAGCTTTTCCCCTTTCACACTAGAGGGAGATACCAAAGCTGCGATTGCCACAGCGGCGCCACCGCCAAAAACGGAGGGCGACTGCTTTACACTACGCGCGGCGGCGCGCTCTTCGAAACAGCAAATTTTACCACGGCTCACGAAGCAATCGAAGGATCTTGTGGTGTCACCGCCAGACACAACACTTGCTAGGTGGTAGCCTTTAAATCGGCCGCGGTCCGTTAGTATACGTCGGACCCGCGTGTCGCCACTATCAGTGATTGCAGACCGAGCGCCGCCACACGGCAGGTCTAGAGAGACTTCCTAGCACTCGCCCAGTTGTACAACCGACTTTGCTAGCGATGGTTCACTGACAAAATACGCTCTCATTTGCCGAGACGATAGTTTAGCGTGCCTTCAGCTACGTCATTTGCTACGACCTAGCAAGGCGCCATTATCAGTTACTATTGATATTATGAATCATGTACCGTCAAGACCGACGTTCTTCATTAACGGATTAAAGTTAAGTATTCCACCAGCTACGTCCGTTTTTCTAAATTCTAATTTCCTTGTCCTGTTCCAGACCTCACGCCAGCCTGCGTGAGCTAAAACGCGTGCCTTTCGGCCGCCTCTAGTAACACGGTGTTGGCTCTCCTGCCAGCCAAAACAGATCTTACCTCTTGCACATCGACATTGGACCATTCAGAATGTAGTAATGTTATGTATGCTGAAGAGATCAGGATTGGTTAGCGATCGGACACTAGACGTGTGCCGGCCGCTGCGGCCGAGCGGTTCTTCTGACCAGAACCGCGCTGCTGCTACGGTAGCAGGTTCGAATCCTGCCTTGGGCATGGATCTGTGTGATATCCTTAGGTTAGGTTTAAGCAGTTGTAAGTCTAGGGGACTGATGACCTCAGATGTTAAGTCCCATAGTGCTTAGAGCTATTTGAACTGTACGTGTTAGGCTTTGGAGAAGCTCCAGACGACACCAGGAAAGCCTAAACGCGCAGGAAGTCAATCCCTCTCATTCTTATCTACGGCAATTTGACTGGCTCTAGATACCTCCAAAAGGTCCTACACATGATTGTATGGGCCTAGAGACGTAAAGTCGGTGACAACTTCATCCTAGTCCAGCAGTGTCTCCGTATCTTCCAAGAGGCGACATCAACCAAAGGCATTGGTCAGTCCCCAGACACGAATGAAATTGAGCAGGCGTGAGACCTGTTATAGGTGGCCATTGCACAGCGTCCGAATCCACCTGATAATCTTCAGAACGTCACTATAGCTGCAGCTGAGGACTGGAATCTCATACCCCAAGATAATCTTGATGGTGTCATCCAGAGCATGCCTCGCAGATTGAAAGAACTCATCTGTGTGCGAGGAGGACATTCTCACTACTAATGACTGATAATTATCATCACGAGATAAAGATTTTCATTGTTTTGGTTTTCAAGATGTACACTTAGGAAAGACCCTGTTTCGTTTAGTAACGAGTTTTTGTGACTAAGAAAAATGGCTCTTATTTTCAGAAGGAATTTTGATTATTATGTTAATAAGGTATTGTAGAAACCTCAGTGGGTGTACTATAATAAGTCATTGTACTAAACCCTATGATATTCCAAACTTTGGCGAAGGTATGTATAAAAACGCTGCACAAATCACAACGTCATTTTTCACAAAAATAAAAACTGTAGAAAGTGCCAGAAACAGCTTATACGGTCTCTAGTGAACCGTTCTTCGTGTTATTCTAAAACCAGTCACTAGAGTGAAACACTGACTGGGGAAACATCACGTGTTCCTACGTACACTATCTTCACAACACTCTCCCTTACTAAAATTTCAGTTAATTTGTAGGCACTCTGATGTTCCGAACGGAGACAACTTGCAAAGAGGCGACGTATGGAAAATGATGAAGCCTCGTGCCCGCTGCCGTGACGTGCCGCTAATTAACTGCCACACAAAATTAGTAACTAAGAGATGAGAAGGATCCTCTGCAATAACAGACGATGCCCAATGACTTAGTTTGTTGCTCTTCACACAATAGAACACGCCGTTGTCGGTTTCATTAACACTGACGTAATTCACAAATCAAAGTCTGTCTATTCCAGAGATCCTGCTGGTTAGTTAGGTTCGTTCAATACGAATTTGACCATAAATACAGCAAGATCGCCTGTGAATTATTCCACGTATCGGTGCCCAGGCTTACAATGTATGTTCATACGAATTGCTTATGTTGACGTATGGTCTCGTAAATTTACTTCTACTCAACACCAAGGACCTTTAATTCACATCATTTCATTAATTAGTTTTATATTAAATAGCATACCCCTCGGTATAATTGCTGGAGTACTTCCGACATTAACTATCACGGGACCATTTCACGCGATTCCGTCCCGAAATGTTAACCCAGCCTACCCAAACCATTACTTACTCCACGTGCTCGCTACTGCAAGCATTGTCGAAGCAACACATCTTCCAGCCACTAGAGAAGACGAAAACAATAAAAAAAATACTAGAGGGCAAGTCACGCTTGCTAGCGTACGCTAAGTCAAATGAAAGTGAGGAAGACACTGTACTCTCACAAGTGACATTTCCACTACAGTATGAAGCGACTTCCGACGACTAATCTGCCTGATAGATATGTGTAATATTTGATTGTCATAGGATTTACGAGGCTCCTTGAACAAATAACTCAAAATTTTTTTATCAGTGCACGTTTATTCTTATGAGTTACCATTTGGAGTCAGTATGAGTCAACGTTTATTATGTATTTACCGGGTGAACCAAAAGTCAGTAAAAATTTGAAAACTGAATAAATCACGGAATAATGTAGATAGAGAGGTACTAATTGACACAAATGCTTGGAAAGACATGGGTTTTTATTAGAACCAAAAAATAAAAAAAAAAAAATAAAAAAAATACAAAAGTTCAAAAAATGTCCGACACATGGCGCTTCATCTGATCAGAATAGCAATAATTAGCATAACAAAGTAAGACAAAGCAAAGATGATGTTATTTACAGTAAATGCTCAATATGTCCACCATCATTCCTCAACAATAGCTGTAGTCGAGGAATAATGTTGTGAACAGCACTGTAAAGCATGTCCGGAGTTATGGTAAGACATTGGCATCGGATGTTGTCTTTCAGCATCCCTAGAGATGTCCGTCGATCACGATACACTTGCGACTTCAAAAAATGGCTCTGAGCACTATGGGACTTAACATCTGTGGTCATCAGTCCCCTAGAACTTAGAACTACTTAAACCTAAATAACCTAAGGACATCACACACATCCATGTCCGAGGCAGGATTCGAACCTGCGACCGTAGCAGTCGCGCGGTTCCGGACTGAGCGCCTAGAACCGCATGGCCACCGCGGCCGGACTTGCGACTTCAGGTAACCCCAAAGCCAATAATCGCACGGACTAAGGTCTGGGGACCTGGGAGCCCAAGCATGACGAAAGTGGCGGCTGAGCACACGATCATCACCAAACGACGCGCGCAAGAGATCTTTCACGCGTCTAGCAATATGGGGTGGAGCGCCATCCCGCATAAACATCGTACGTTCCAGCAGGTGTTTATCAGCCAGGCTGGGGATGATGCGATTCTGTAACATATCGGCGTACCTCTCACCCGTCACGGTAGCAGTTACAAAACCAGAATCATGCATTTCCTCGAAGAAAAATGGCCCGATAACGGTAGATGTGGTAAATCCAACCCAACCGTGACTTTCTCGTCGTGCAATGGAATTTCCACGACAGTTCTAGGATTTTCGGTAGCTCAAATTCTGCAGTTGTGGGCGTTGACAGACCCTCGGAGCGTGAAATGAGCTTCGTCGGTCCACAACACGTTACTCAACCAATCGTCATCTTCCGCCATCTTTTGAAACGCCCACACCGCAAATGCCCTACGCTTCACTAAATCGCCAGGTAACTGTTCATGACGCCGATGGATTTTGTACGGATAGCATCGGAGGGTACGCCTCAGTGCCAACTAAACAGTAGGGCATGGAATGCTGGTGTGACGTGCGACTGCACGAGCGCTGACTTTCCCGTGCATAGACGAACCCGGTACACTCTCCATTACTTCCTGAACTGTCTCAGCAGCATTACGCCTTGTGCTCGGACGGCCACTACGGGGTCTATCGTCTAAACAACCCGTGGCTTCGAACTTCGAAATCATTCTCGCCACAGCTGCAGTTGTCAACGGACCTTTACCCGTTCGAATCCCCTTCCTATGGCGATATGATCGTAACGTTGAACTAGCACATTCCCAATTGTGATAATACAGCTTCAGTAAAAGCGCCTTTTGAGGTAACGTCAACATGCTACGACTGCTGGCGCATCTGATTCTCTCTCTCATTACAGCTCCTTTTATACACGATTGTCATGAGCAGTCACTGACGTTTTGCTGTCCAGCGCCATCTGTCGGACATTTTGTGAACTTTGTTTTTTTTTCTTCTAATAAAACCCCATGTCATTCCAAGCATGTGTGTCAATTTTTACTATCTACATTATTTCGTGGTTTATTAAGTTTTCAGATTTATACTGACTTTTTGATCACCCGTATTATGTTACTACGTAGTCTCCATCACGTTCTGCAGCCTTATGCTAGCGTTGTGTAACGGCATGTATTCCTTGTTGGTAAAAACGCTTGTCCTGTGATGGCAGCAATTGTTTTCACTGCTTGAATTGCGCTCTCATCGTCTTCCAAGTGTGTACCACGTAGAGATTCCGTAAGTTGCCGAAACGCATGGAAGTCTGAGGACGGCAGGTCTGGGCTGTAGGATGGATGAGGCAACGGCGTCCAAATTGGTGTTGCGTTCCCAGGTTCTGAGACTTGTGTGTGAGCATGTATTGTCAAGGTGCAGCAATATTTCTTTTGGATTCTTATCAGACCGAACACTTCGAAACTATTCTTGAGTTAGCTCAGAGTCTTCACATATGCGTCTGAATTAATGGTTAACCTTTCTGGCAACACAGGTACAACAATGACACCAACTCTAGCCCAAAAGACTGTCACCATGACTTTGCCAGCAGAGGGAGCTGCTCTGGATTATTTTTCCTTTTTTTGTGGTTGCAAGTGGTGCCACGTCAGTGAATGAAATTTCATTTCTGGCACAAAGTGAAATATTCAGCTTTCATAATCAGTAGTGATCGGTGACAGAATGAAATCTCCAACAGTCCAGATGAAATGACTTTTCTTTCAATATTGTGCTTTGTTGTGAGCATTCTTGGATGCTATCTTCGAATGTGGAAGAGGCTCAAACATCGTATACGCACTTCCAGTGCTCACCGATATCCGTGAAGTCAATTCTCGAGTTGTAATTCTTCGGTCTGCACGAATAATAGCATCCATGCGATTGGGTATGTCGAGAGTGGTGGCTGTGACAGGACGCCCCTACCGTAGCTGATAAAGGAGCTAACTTTTTGCACTTTCTGACCCAACGCCCACCAGTAATTCTGGCAGCTGCATCGTTGCCATACCCTGGACGCAGTTCGGGGTGTTCACCGCAGTTTCTTCTTCCGCTAGCAAAAAATTTACACTGAAGCGCCAAAGAAAATGATATCGGCATGCGTATTAAAATACAGAGATATGTAAACAGGCAGAATATGACGCTGCGGTCGGCAAAGCCTATATAAGACAACAAGTGTCTGGCGGTTACTGCTGCCACAATGGCGGTTTATCAAGACTAAAATGAATTTGAACGTGGTATTATAGTAGGCACACGAGCGATGGGACACAGCATCTCCGAGGTAGCGATGATGTAGGGATTTTGTACGACCATTTCACGAGTGTACTGTGAATATCAGGAATCCGATCAAACATCAAATCTCCGAAATCGATGCGGCCGGAAAAAATATCCTGCAAGAAAGGGACACGCGACGACTGTAGAGAATCATTCAACTTGACAGAAGTGCAACCCTTCCGCAAACTGCTGCAGATTTCAATGCTGGGTCATCAACAAGCGTAAGCGTGCGAACCATTCAACGAAACATCATCGATATGGACTTCCGGAGCCGAAGACCCACTCGTATACCCTTGATGTCTGCACGACACGAAGCTTTATACCTCACGTGGGCCCCTCAACACCGAAATTGGACTATTAATGTCTGGAAACATGTTGCCTGGTCGGACGCATCTCATTTCAAATTTTATCGAGCGGATGTAGTGTACGGGTATGGAGACAACCTTATGAACCCATGGGCCCTGCATGTCAGCGGGGGACTGTTCAAGCTGGCGAACGTTCTGTAATGGTGTGGGGCGTGTGCAGTTGGAGTGATATGGGATCCCTAATACGTCTGCCAGGTCACTCGTACGTAAGAAATCTGTCTGATCACGTGCATCCATTCATGTCCATTGTGCATTTCGACGGATTTGGGAAGTTCCAGAAGGACAATGCAACACCCACACGTCCAGAATTGCTACAGTGTGGCTCAAGGAACGCTCTTCCCAGTTTAAACACTTCCACTGGCTATCAGACTCCCCAAACATGAACATTATTCAGAATATCTGGCATGCTTTGCCACGTGCTGTTCAGACGAAATCTCCACGACCTCGTATTGTAATGGATTTGTGGATTCATGGTGTCAGTTCCATCCAGCACTGCTTCAGACATTAGTCGAGTCCATACCACGTGGTGTTGTGGCACTTCTGCGTGCTCGCGGGGTTCTCAACGATATTAGGCAGGGGTACCTGTTTCTCTGGCCCTTCAGTGTACTGCCCCAAGTTTGCTGATGACACTAGCTTGGTAGTAAAGGATGTTTCGAGCAACATTGGCTCGGTTTCAAATAGTGCAGTTCACGACATAAGTTCATAGCTTGAAGAAAAGAAACTAACGGTAAATCACAGTAAGACTCAGTTTTTCCAGTTTCTGATACACAGTTCAACAAAACCCGACGTTTTAATGTCACAGAATGGGCATACGATTAGTGAAACTGAACAGTTCAAATTTCTAGATGTTCAGACAGATAGTAAACTGTCATGGAAAGCCCACATCGAGGATGTTGTTCAAAGACTTAATTCCGCCATTTTTATTATTCGAACAATATTTGAAGCAAGTGATCATTCGACACGAAAATTAGTCGACTTTGCTTATTTTCATTCGCTTATGTCGTATGGTATTATGTCCGTTGCTACCTGCGGTCCCGTCCCGGGTTCGATTCCAGTCCAGGTTGGGGATTTTCTCTGCCACTGACTGGGTTTTTGTGTTGTCCTCAACATTCCATAATCATTCATGAAAGTCAGTGGACTGGACTGTGTACAGATTGAGACTTTGTACGGGCGCAGTTGAGCGCCCCGCAAACCAAACACAACCCTCATCGTATGGTGTTATATTTTGGGGTAGCTCTTTCAATTCTCAAAGGATATTTTTGGCTCGGAAACGAGGAATTCGGGGCGGCCGGAGTGGCCGAGCGGTTCTAGGCCCTTCAGTCTGGAACCGCGCGACCGCTACGGTCGCAGGTTCGAATCCTGCCTCGGGCATGGATGTGTGTAATGTCCTTAGTTCGGTTTAAGTAGTTCTACGTTCTAGGGGACTGATGACCTCAGATGTTAAGTCCCATAGTGCTCAGAGCGATTTGAACCATTTTTTGAGCAATTCGGGAAATACGTGGTTTAAGTTCGCGTAACTCTTGCTGACCCCGGTTTGCTTGTCTGGGTATTCTGACACTGGCATCTCAACACATATATTCTTTATTTTCGCTTCTTGTTTCAATATCAGCTTATTCCCAAGAGTTAGCAGCTTGTACTCAGTTAATACTAGGCAGAAATCCAATCTGCATTTGGATCGCAATTCCTTAACTCTAGTGCAGAAAGGTGTGCAGTATACAGATGCAGCCATTTTCAATAAGCTACCACAAGAATTAAAAAACCTTAGCAGTAATCTACGCGCTATCAATTCGAAACTAAAGAGTTTTCTCATGGGCCACTCCTTCTATTCTGTTGAGGAGTTCCTTGAAAAATTATGTTGATTCCTATGTAATATTATTGATTGCGTTTACTTAAATTTTGGGCTTAACATTTTTTGGATTTATAAACATTTTATTTTATCTGCTTTTACGTCAATGTTGTAATTTCATGCACTGATCCGTTCCATGATGTTGGAGATTTGTTCCTTGGAAATTTGGTGCTACGAAACTTGATGTGTAAATAAGTAAACAAGTAACTGGTAAGCTGATTCGTAACTCGGAGCTCCGCTGTGCATGGCACCATGCCAAACGCTCTCTGCGAATCCCATTGTGAGTTGTGGACAGAAGCTTTGCTGACTCAAGAAAATGTATCGTATTCGAACATAAAATTTGTTCAAGAGTTTCACATCAAACCAGTGTCAATGACACTGGTGTTACATTGACTTACATTTACAGTGTCAAACAATGTATCAACTGTTGCCAACTGAGCTATTTCTTGCGGCGAGTGTACTTCCAGACTATAGCGTCATCTTCTCTTCATCGGAGCTCGAAGCAAGACATCGTATTGCGAGAAAACTATTAGTACCGCGTGACGACAGCAACCGATGGTACAATACATCTTTTTTACTTCATGTAGTGCAAGAAGTTCTGACGACGTTATGATCTTAGTGTCACGTTAACGGATTTCGATAACGAGGCAATCTGTAAACATGAAACAAAATTATGTTTATGAATATGTTCCGACATAAGACACGCTTTGCAGACTCTCAACCATCTTGGTACACATACTATCTCGAAAATAATACTGAGTGTGTAAGACGTCACATCGCCCTGGTGAATGTGCGTAATGTAAACATTAAAATCATTCACAAGCCCTGTGTGGAGGGGGGGGGGGGGGAGGGGCAACGGTACCAAAGAACTGCTGTGTCATCCTCCACCAGGACCGTCATTCAATGAGGTACTGAGAAGCTTGGGGACAATACACCAATCTCCCGGCAGTTGTCAGTTTCGTGTCCTTGAGCCGCTTCTAATCGGTCAAGAAGCTTGTCAGTTGGCCTCAAAAGGCTGAATGCACCACGTTCCAGTCCTCCCGCCAAGGAAAAATCCCTGGAATTACCAGGAATCTAACCTCGGTCCTCCACAAGGCAAATCAGCTTATGAGTGTGGTTAAACGGTGGGAGCTGTGCAGCGACTGCAGAAATTTCAATCAGTGTTGGTGCACATATAATTCACCAGTAGGAAAAAAACGGCGGGATGGGTTGGTCAAGTCACCCCTATTACACTAGGGGTTGAGAGTAGGTTTGAAAAAAGTTAAATGTAAAAATAATTTTAATTTTGTAACGCCTTGACTAGTTTAATCTAAACATGGTACGTACATAGTGTCCTAAAGAGCGCGACTGGATATCTGAGGCTGATCATATGTAAAATAAATTGAAAGCAGTCGGACTTAGGATCGGATCCTCGGTTGTAGAGTCCCTGGGGTAATTGTTGATAATTACTGAAGTTCAAAATTAGTTGCATAAATGTTTATTGAAATTTCAGAGAACTTTTCTAAAATAACTCTATACAGCATCGCGGAATAACTAAACGTGCAGGAAGTCGTCCACTCATACCTTCAAATTCTGAGAAAAACGAATTATCAAATAACTAAGCAAAACCGTGTAGTCAGATAGATAGAAAAAATAGGAGTGAAATGTAGGTCATGAACCGTACACCACATTCGTCGTATGCATACATCAAACGAAATTTATCATTTGTTAAAAACTTTTACACCAGTTAACAAATAAGTCGTCTGTAATGGGTTGCTTATTAACAACTACGAGTTATTAGACACTAACAATTGTTGGTACACTGCCTCAGTCAATTTTAATTTAATTTAAGAGTTGGATTACGCTACTTTTACATTGTTGAATTTGTTTGTCACATACCATACACAAGTATTATCTTATTTGGCATTTGTTCCTGCGGCACTTCTGTCCGCCAAATGGACAACACAAGTGTACAGTATGTTACAAAAAAATTGAATAAAGTTCGCCGGCCGGGATGGCCGAGAAGTTCTAGGCGCTACAGTCTGGAGCCGCGCGACCGCTACGGTCGCAGGTTCGAATCCTGCTTCGGGCATGGATGTGTGTGATGTCCTTAGATTAGTTAGGTTTAAGTAGTTCTGAGTTCTAGGGGACTGATGACCTTAGCAGTTAAGTCCCATAGTGCTCAGAGCAATTTTTGAATAAGGTTCCATAATCCATCTAAAGGTAATGGCACAAACATCTAAACTCGTGATAGTGTTGAAATAAAAAAAAAGTATGCTAAAGATTGTTTTATTGCAGTTTTTTAATTACATTTTCTTGATAGCAGTTTCGTTAGAATAACCATAACCTCGTATATCATGTAGTATTTAGTAAGAAGTTTTACATTTTGAATAAATAATAGATGTTTGTAAATAAAGCATTGGAAATTGACGGAACAACATGGAGGTGCACTTATGGCGTGTCACATCATTCCTACATTTCTAGCCCGAAATATGTTTTGCTCACACTCCTCATCCCCCACTTGCTCTGGAGTACACGCGGAACAGAGGGTTCCGGGCACGTAGGATTTGTTCGTGTTGGCAGCCCTGCCAGAATTAGGCACTTGGCCCGTGGCGACGGCGCACGGCTGAACCCGCGCGCTCTACGGGAGCCGCATGTTAATTCTCCGAGTCGATACGATGGATGCAATCTGGAGTGTGGCCAGCGCGCTGCGTGGCGTCATGCGTCCGGATCGAGACGCTGCGTGGGCCAGCTCCTGGAAGTAAGCAGCTCAATCGTGGGAAGTGCTGTCTCTCTAGCGGCAACGTTACAGCTGAACTGCGCTTCGACGTCGCCAGGGACAGAGCGCAGTTTTGTTGACGGAGGAAGACGGGGCGAAGTGCCCGTGGAAATTTCGAAGCACCCACACCGGTAATCGGTTGAACATTTATTTCTTTTTTTTCGGGGCAGGGAGGGGGGGGGGGGCACTACTTTCACTGATGTGCTTTGATCCGGTCCGCCACGAATATCTCTCTTGTACCAGAAAGTAGTTGCACCCAACGTACTAAGTTACTTGTTGGATATACCCAACTTCTTGCCTTTCGCTATAGTTTTTACCATCTATAGCTCTCTCTACTGACATGGAAATCATTCCCTGATGCCTTAACGCATGTTATGTAATTCCGTCCCTTCTTTTCGTCAATGTTTTCCACATTTTTATCTCCTCACCGATGCTGCGAGGTAATTCTTCATTTCTTAACTTAGCAGTAAACCCCATGAATAAAACAGCTTCAAACGTCACATTACTTTACAAGTGAGTTAATGTGTTAAGTATTTGACTTAAAGCATATAAGAGAGAAATTTTTGAGGAGTTTGGAATTATGCTTAAAGTTCGTTAGACGTCACCAATTGCTCTCATTATCAAATAGTGTAAGGATACAGTATGAGTAATTTGCTTTCCGTTTCAAGCAAACGCTAGTTTCTCATCCATCTAAATGTTTAATGGCGAATGGTAATAGCGAGGCTTTTGAGATCTGGACATGGCGGAGGATGGAAAGAATAAGTTGAATGGACAGAGTAACAAATGAAGAGGTACTGAGAAGAGTGGGAGAGAAAAGGCAGTTACTAGATGTAATAAAGAGAAGAAAAAGAAATTGGATTGGGCATATATTTACAAAGAATGACGGACTGATAAAAACTGTTTTAGAAGGTTATGTAGAAGGGAAAAGGCAGGAAGAGATTCCGGATACTGGATGACATGATGGACGGTACAACATACAGCAGCCTTAAGAAGGAAGAAATGGATCGCAGGAAATGGACGGGCAAAGGACCTGCTAATACATCAGATAACTGATGATGATGAAGACGATGATGATGAATAGCGAACACGCTCTTCATGAATCACAAGAGAAGGAGGTTGTAGCACCAATAATCGATAATGTATATTCCGTGTAAGTTCTCTGGTGACAGTGTACACTAATGTATCTGCATAGTCATCATCTTTGATTACGGAAATATGTAATACTTACGTTAATTATTTTGGCGTTTTAAGAAATTATATTGTAACTATATCTCTGGCTTTATATGTAATACTCTGTGAATGTAATAATTTCTAAAGGCTCTGTATACTTTACAGGTACTTAAGCAGGGAAGCTAAATGCAAAACTTGCAGTAACCCCCCGCGGATACGGAAGTAGTTTGGTGGGACTGGAAAAGGTGGACTTGGCGCGTAAGGAGCTTCATTCCCTTGTGGCGAGTGGAATTCGAGTCCTGCCTGTGATACTGAGTGGTCAGCGGCAGCCTTGGTTGGCCATTGTGGATAATTTGGATGTATAAATTGAGGCAAGAAGATCTTGGAAGCATGGAAATTAGTCCCGGATTGAATGTAAAGTGGGCTATCGATCATGGCATCATTATTGGCCCTGTTTGGTTAAATTTACGACACCAAGAAGAGTTATACCAGGGTGTGGCTAACCTCAAGAACCATGGTTGCTTTACCGCCAATTTTATAGACACTATAATTTGCCACGAGTGCCACCACTTTCATCAGCACTGTTGTCTAAATATGTACATCCAATCGAACAGGTATTGAATAATAACTTTTTGTGGAACTTCTAATTTACGTGTGCACACCAGTGATTATGCCCACTCACAACCCTAGACAGGGTCATTTGCAAGTGAATTAATTCCGAGTATCCACGTTTTATTAAACTGACAATTTTGGCAGTAAAATCTCTTGCAGTTTTATTAACTTTGTGGAGTATAAAGTTTAGTTAGTTTTCTGTACAGTAGTAAATGATATACTCCACATAATTTTTCATCTTAAAGTTTCCTAAAGTGTGTTCATAAAAAAAGCTTTTCGTTAAATAAGAAGCTGCAGTTAAAATAAGCAATGATAAAAATATAAGTGCTTATAGCTGAACAGGTTTGTGAACTTGTAATTATTTGTTTCTTTGTATACGTTCTTTTAAAGTAGTTTTCCAAGTAATGTAGTCATTTACAAAGCCAGTTTGACCTTGAGTCCAATGAGAAACTAGCGGTTACGTCCCCTTATTAACTATTGAACTAATTTTGCATTATTCATTGTATTTAAAGTTGTTGCTAAAAGTATTCGCCGTTTCCTTAAGTTTGTGTTTTACTATTTACAAATTAATTTACAAAAACATCCAGAGAAAGAAAGTAATACAACAATATAAATCACTTAGGAATGAAATAAATAGGAAGTGCAGGGCAATCTGTGCCAAATGGCTGCAGGAAAAAAGTGACGAAATCAAAAAAGAATGAGTGTCGAAAGGGCTGACTCAGCATATAAACAAATCAAAATATTTGGTTGTAACACTGCATAGCGATATGAAATGGAGTGAGCATGTGAGGATTGCGGCAGGAAAGGCGAATTGTCGACTTCCTTGATTATGGTTTTAAGTCGGTCATTGAGGGAGAGGGGGGGGGGGGAATTGTACGGGCAGGCAAAGACCAGAGTATGAAACATAACAGATTGTTGCCGCTGGGCACGTATTCACTTTGTATGTGTTTGCTAAAACAACAAGGCCGTGTTTGTCGAGTATCCCACGGGCAGCGGCTAGGCAGCTCGTTATTATTTAAAATGTTTCCCATTTTAACCACGACGGGGTACAGAGTTTTCAGCTGCCACTAAGGCAGCTGTTTCACTCTGCTGCTTTTTTTCGAAACACGCGAAACACATTCAGCATTGTTCAAGGTTTAAACACAATCGCTAACAAACTCCTACGTATGTAACCTCTGTCCACTAAATTGTGTAAACAGGGAAAACCGTCGAATTCAATTGTCTTACAAGTAATGACAGTTTTCATCGTTTGAGGTGACCTGCAGTAAAAAAGGTTGTGTGTGATGAAAAGCAACGATTTAAATTTCAAGAGTAAAACGAATAGGTTGGGAGTTGCTACGGAAGGTTGTGTAACCGTAAGGTATCTTGCAGAAAGCGTTGGAGCTGAGTAAAGTGGAATGAGCACGTAAAAGAAGTTATAGCAAATACTGATGCATGACTGAGATTCGTTGGGAGGACGTTATGCAGTGCGTTGGTAGAGCTATCATTTGTACACAGATGATTCATGTGAAAAGTTGTCCAACGTGATGTTGGCCGCGCGACGGGAAATAATAGACTTGGAACGGGGAATGGAGCTAGACGCATGGGAGAATCCAAACCGGGAATCGTCAAGGAGTTAAATATTCTGAGGTCAACAATGTGAGGAGTGTGCCGAAAATATCAAATTTCAGGCATAACCGTCAATGCGGTGGCCGACGGCGTTCACATAACGACCGAGAGCAGCGGCGTTCGTGTAGAATTGTCAGCGCTAGCAGACAAGCAACACTGCGTGAAATGACCGCAGAAATCAATACAGGACGTACGACGAAAGTATCCGTTAGGACTGCGGTGAAATTTGGCGTTAATGGGCTATGGCAGCAGACGATCGACGTGAGTACCTTTGCTAACAGCACGACAGCACCTGCAGCGCCTCTCCTGGACTCGTGACCATATCGCTGGACCCTACACATCTGGAAAACTGTGTTCTTCTCAGATGAGTTCCGATTTCAGCTAGTAAGAGCTGACGGTAAGATTCGAATGTGGCGGAGGCCCCGCGAAGCCATGGACCTAAGTTCTCAATAAGGGACTGTTCAAGATCGTGGTGGCTCCATAATGATGTCCGTCGCATTTACATAGAATGGACTGGGTTCTCTGGTCTATCTGAACCGGTCATTGATTGGAAATGGTTATGTTCGGACACTTGCAGATCATTTAAGTTTTAATGGACTTCATGTTCCCCAACAATAGGGGAATTTTTAAGAGTGACAAAGCGCCATGTCATCGGACCACAATTTATTGTTCGCGATTGGTTTGATGAACATTCTGGACAGTTCGAGCGAATGATTTGGGCAGCCAGATCACCCGACATGAATCCCATCGAACGTTGTGGGTCACAATAGGGACGTAAGTTCGTGCACAAAATTTACGCCGGCCACACTTTCGCCATTATGGACGGCTATAGAGGCAGCCTGGCTCAATATTTCTGCTGCGGACTTCCAAAGACTTGTTGACTCCACGTCAATACTGCTGCAATACGCCGGGCAAAAGGAGGTCCGCCACGGTATCAGGAGGTGCCGCACGACTTCTGTCACGTCAGTGTACACACATTTAGAGAGACAGAACCACACAGAGAAATGAAGATGAGGCCGGAGATTCCATTTGTATTAAGCAGTAATACGTGTACGACCTCCGTCTTTAGAGTAGTCACAGTTTTCCGGCTTGTGCTGTAGATGTAGAATTGGTGGAAAATTGATAGGAGGCTAACGGAAACGAAATGGAAATGAGCGTTTGGCGTCATTGGGCGGGAAGCCCCTTGCGGGGCAGATCCGGCCACCTTGGTGCAGGTCTTATTACATCCGACGCCACATTGGGCGACCTGCGCGCCGGATGGGGATGAAATGATGATGAAGACAGCACAACACCAAATTCCTGAGCGGAGAAAATGCCCGACACAGCCGGGAATCAAACCCGGGCCCATTGGACGACAATCCGTCACTCCTACCGCTCAGGTGTCGGGGCGGACAGCAGGCTAATAGTGATGATACAGTGGCTGGTGAACTTATTTGTGAATCACTTACACGCATTATTAAAGTTTTCAACTTCCAAACAAAGCGACACATCATAATATTAAGCGGAATTTTCATTTAAATGTTTAGAGCAAACCCATTTCATAGCTATACTCAAGTCTTTTGTCATTTCGTATAATATCACGCTCCCTCATATAACTTGTAACAGAAGTTATGGTAATCAGCTCTACTGCTATTGATAGCATTTCTATAGACACATCGAGATTTTAAAACAAATTATCTAAGTATCGCCAATAAAATTATCGACTAACGAATGTAAAATTAAGTGAGAACTAATAAATGAAAAAAGCATTGTAATAGGCACGCTGAAATGATGTTCACAATTCGCTTAATGCCAGTGACAAAAGAAGTATATTCAATAAAGTACAGTTCCGAAGAAAACCGTTTGAAAATAAATGTTAAATTATACTTCCCGTTTCTTTAAATTCCTTTCTGCAAGTGTGGAAATAAACAGCCACAGCTGCTAAATATAGCAGTTCATTTTTCATGGCAGAACTTCACGACGCATTGGCTTTCGTAATACTAGTCGAAATTGTTTGCAAATATGTATAGCGGGTCGAGTCGAGCGACCGATTGCAGCGATATTGCTTGCGACGGATCGCTGCGATTCGTCGCCCGTGTGCGTGGCATATTACGTACGATCGCGTGCTGAAAAGTAATGTCTCAAAAATTTTTTATTCTGTTCTCATATCTGCTGACGTATTACAACACGTGCATATTACTCGGTCGCCTTTCCCCATTCGCTGATGCAAGCTTGAACCCTCTGCCTGCGCCGAATTGTAGAGTGTGAGTTGACTCTGCGCAACTCTGTTGACGGTGTGTAACTCTGTCGGTGCGTGAGAAACAGCGTGCTGCAATCAAGTTTATAACCGTAGGAAACGTGCCTCCGACTGAAGTGCATAGAATTGTGCGACGCTGGGTAGTTCGAGCTCTTAATTAAGAGAACGACGGTACTAACGTCAACATGCGAGACTGACAATCAACGATAGCGACGCCAAAAAAGTACCTGTCATCAGCAGGCAAAGTCATTCTTACAGATTTCTGGGATGATCAACATGTGGTGCATTCGGAGTTCATGCCTAAATGCACTATTATAATACACTCCTGGAAATTGAAATAAGAACACCGTGAATTCATTGTCCCAGGAAGGGGAAACTTTATTGACACATTCCTGGGGTCAGATACATCACATGATCACACTGACAGAACCACAGGCACGTAGACACAGGCAACAGAGCATGCACAACGCCGGCACTAGTACAGTGTATATCCACCTTTCGCAGCAATGCAGGCTGCTATTCTCCCATGGAGACGATCGTACAGATGCTGGATGTAGTCCTGTGGAACGGCTTGCCATGCCATTTCCACCTGGCGCCTCAGTTGGACCAGCGTTCGTGCTGGACGTGCAGACCGCGTGAGACGACGCTTCATCCAGTCCCAAACATGCTCAATGGGGGACAGATCCGGAGATCTTGCTGGCCAGGGTAGTTGACTTACACCTTCTAGAGCACGTTGGGTGGCACAGGATACATGCGGACGTGCATTGTCCTGTTGGAACAGCAAGTTCCCTTGCCGGTCTAGGAATGGTAGAACGATGGGTTCGATGACGGTTTGGATGTACCGTGCACTATTCAGTGTCCCCTCGACGATCACCAGTGGTGTACGGCCAGTGTAGGAGGTCCCTCCCCACACCATGATGCCGGGTGTTGGCCCTGTGTGCCTCGGTCGTATGCAGTCCTGATTGTGGCGCTCACCTGCACGGCGCCAAACACGCATACGACCATCATTGGCACCAAGGCAGAAGCGACTCTCATCGCTGAAGACGACACGTCTCCATTCGTCCCTCCATTCACGCCTGTCGCGACACCACTGGAGGCGGGCTGCACGATGTTGGGGCGTGAGCGGAAGACGGCCTAACGGTGTGCGGGACCGTAGCCCAGCTTCATGGAGACGGTTGCGAATGGTCCTCGCCGATACCCCAGGAGCAACAGTGTCCCTAATTTGCTGGGAAGTGGCGGTGCGGTCCCCTACGGCACTGCGTAGGATCCTACGGTCTTGGCGTGCATCCGTGCGTCGCTGCGGTCCGGTCCCAGGTCGACGGGCACGTGCACCTTCCGCCGACCACTGGCGACAACTTCGATGTACTGTGGAGACCTCACGCCCCACGTGTTGAGCAATTCGGCGGTACGTCCACCCGGCCTCCCGCATGCCCACTATACACCCTCGCTCAAAGTCCGTCAACTGCACATACGGTTCACGTCCACGCTGTCGCGGCATGCTACCAGTGTTAAAGACTGCGATGGAGCTCCGTATGCCACGGCAAACTGGCTGACACTGACGGCGGCGGTGCACAAATGCTGCGCAGCTAGCGCCATTCGACGGCCAACACCGCGGTTCCTGGTGTGTCCGCTGTGCCGTGCGTGTGATCATTGCTTGTACAGCCCTCTCGCAGTGTCCGGAGCAAGTATGGTGGGTCTGACACACCGGTGTCAATGTGTTCTTTTTTCCATTTCCAGGAGTGTAGAAGATAATATCGATAAATTCGTAAAAACTAAAAAACATTTTTAAAGCCAAAGCTCCATCCGAATTTGCTGAAAAGAAAAGAAAATCGTATTGTGTTGTCTGACAGGAGTACATTGAAGATTAAATTATTAGCATAGAATTTCGAGATTCGATAGCATCTCCGATTAGTAGCAGACTACGCTACACAGTTAATAAGACGGGAGCGAAAAGTGTTGTTTGAAGCACTTTGCGTGGTCGTCAATTGCTGTAGAGATCTTACAGGGTGAACATATCGCTAGTGAATGATAAATTAGGGATTGGATATTCAGGAACATGATCATCAGACTGTGGAAGAAAAGACAGAGGATACATGATTGACACCACTTAGGCATTACAGCAAAGTTGCCTTCCAAAGAGAAGAAGTTGAAAAAATTCTTTTTGTTTATAATTATTGAAGATGCTATAGGAGCCCTTATTTGAACAGCGTTGTAGTTGTGAGTTTTCTATATTCTTCGGATGTTTATCTCTTATCATGTTCTTCATCTCCAGTAATACTTTTTTAAGGAGAAACATGACGAGTTGCATCGTTAAGCCGCTACCCAGTGAAAATGCTGTATGAACATTAGTTGAATTTGAAACTTTTAGTATGTCCAGAGCTGATTTTTCGGCCACAGCTGTAATAAAGAGTAAATATTGTGAGAAAATTAATATGAATGCAGGATTGGAGTAGTTGTATGTGTTGTGTACGACTTTTTAAACAACTGCAAGGAGAGGTGGGCAACAGAGTGGTGTGACGACTGTCGTCACAGCTTCACAGGAGCAGAAATGATTAGCGAACAAGTTAACAAAACAGAATATTTACTTGTATTTCTCCAAGTGTACGAAGAATCATTATAAACGATGCAGCAACAAACAGAATGCACTTATCACAACATCCGCTAAAATGAGGCTCGCTGTACACAGACGATGGCGTCGTTACGATGAGGCTCCAAGTGCAAGTGGGCCATATGTCCGCTGCCGGCCGTCCTATGCCGTGGCAGCAGACGTCGCTTCTAGTCCAGTCACCAGAGGCGTGACACAGTGTGCGTGCACCACTGGGTACACCAGATCCTGCGCGACTGCAGTCGGCACCTAAAGGAAACTTGTAACCCCATTACCAATTGTAGAGCGCCAGTGATGAACAACAAGATCGTTATATATATATATGTCCGAAAGAACAGATACCATCGGTATCCATGCAGCTCGTTAGAACGAAATTACAATGAAATGAATACCCCTAGCTGCATACAGGCGTTGATATCGGGACTCGAACCTGGGATCTCCTGCTTACATGGCAGACGGTCTACCCATCTGAGCCACTGAGGACACACAGGATAGTGCGATTGCAGGGACTTATCTCTGGCACGCCTCCCGCGAGACCCACATTCCCAGTTTATTGTCCCGCACTGTATTCATTTCATGGACAGAGCGGCTGCCGTGTAAGCAGGAGATCCCGGTTCGAGTTCCGGTCGGGACACACATTTTCAACTGTCCCCGTTGACATATCAACGCCTGTACGCAGCTAGGGGTATTCATTTTATTGTAACAAGCTCATTCATCCCATTACTTATTAATGATAAATGTGTTCGTCATATTGTTTGTGAATGTTACAAATTTTCAAATGAAACTATATGGTTCTAGAGACTTTTCTAAATAATAAATCCCAGCCTTGGTATAAACTTTCATTCATCACTGCAAAAAAATGGTTCAAATGGCTCTGAGCACTATGGGACTCAACTGCTGTGGTCATAAGTCCCCTAGAACTTAGAACTACTTAAACCTAACCAACCTAAGGACAGCACACAACACCCAACCATCACGAGGCAGAGAAAATCCCTGACCCCGCCGGGAATCGAACCCGGGAACCCGGGCGTGGGAAGCGAGAACGCTACCGCATGACCACGAGATGCGGGCATTCATCACTGCAGTCTGCATATATACAGGGTGAGTCACCTAACGTTACCGCTGGATATATTTCGTAAACCACGTCAAATACTGACGAACCGATTCTACAGACCGAACGTGAGGAGAGGGGCTACTGCAATTGTTTAATACAAACCATACAAAAATGCACGGAAGTATGTTTTTTAACACAAACCTACGTTTTTTTAAATGGAACCACGTTAGTTTTGTTAGCACATCTGAAGCTATAAACAAATACGTAATCAGTGCCGTTTGTTGCATTGTAAAATGTTAATTACATCCGGAGATATTGTAACCTAAAGTTGACGCTTGAAACCTCCGACGTTCAGTTGCGTGTTGTAACAAACACGGGCCACGGTCGGCGAGCAGCATCTGCAGGGACATGTTTACGATGACGACCGTGTTTACGAGTGTGGCTGTAGTGCACTGTTGTGGTTTGGTCTAGCTGTCGCAGTGTCCGCATGTAGCGCTTGCTGCTATTGTTATTGTGCATTCGTCTCCGCACGCAGACCAACTGTAGTACACCGTGTTACCAGACGTCTGTGATAGTGTAGTGTTGTAGGAACTGTGACCATGGTGTATTCGAACTCTGAAAAGGCGGAGATGATACTCATCTATGGCGAGTGTCGACGAAATGCAGCTGAAGCCTGCAGGGTGTATGCAGAACGGTACCCGGACAGAGAGCATCCAACGTGCCGCACATTGCAAAACATCTACCGCCAACTGTATGCAACAGGTATGGTCGTAGCACGCAAACGGGTCCGTAACAGGCCCGTCACAAGATAAGCGGGTTTAGTTGGTGTGTTAGCTGCTGTTGCCATGAACCCACATGAGTACACGGGACATTGCGAAAGCCGGTGGACTGAGTCGTGTCATGCGCATACTGCATCGTCACCGCTTTCACCCGTTTCATGTGTCGCTACATCAGCAATTACATGGTGATGACTTTAATCATCGAGTGCAATTCTGTTAATGGGCATTAACAGAGAATGCGTTGCAGTTCTACCTGTTTACGGTTGAAGCGGGTTTCACAAACCACGGGGCAGTGAATCTACGGAACATGCATTACTGGTCCGTGGTTCAAATGGTTCAAATGGCTCTGAGCACTATGGGTCCGTGGACAATCCTCGCTGGTTCAGACAGGTTGAGCGACAGCGACCGTGGACTGTAAATGTATGGTGCGGAATCATTGGCGACCACCTCATTGGTCCTCACTTCATTGCAGGTGCCCAAACAGCTGCAACATACATCGCGTTTCTACAGAATGATCTGCCAACGTTGCTCGAAAATGTCCCACTGGAAACGCGTCGACGTATGTGGTATCAGCATGATGGTGCACCTGCCTATTCCGCAATTAACACTAGGCTGACACTTGACAGGATGTTCGACGGGAGTTTCATAGGACGTGGAGGACGCATAAATTGGCCAGTCCGTTCTCCTGATCTTACACCTCTGGACTTCTTTCTGTGGGGTACGTTAAAGGAGAATGTGTACCGTGATGTGCCTACAACCGCAGAGGATATGAAGCAACGTATTGTGGCAGCCTGCGACGACATTACACCAGATGTACTGCTGCGTGTACGACATTCATTACGCCAGAGATTGCAATTGTCTGCAGCAAATGATAGCCACCACATTGAACATCTATTAGCCTGACATGTCGGGACACACTCTATTCCACTGAGTAATTGAAAACGGAAACCACGTGTGTACGTGTACCTCACCCCTCATGGTAATTTACATGTGTGTCAGTGAAAAAGACCAATAAAAAGGTGTTAGCATGTGGACGTAATGTGCTGTTCCAGTCTCTTCTATACCTAAGGTCCATCACCGTTCCCTTTGGATCCCTACGTAATTCGGTGCTCTCCCATACACACGATCGAACAGTGGAGGAGTGGTACTCAAGCGTCAACCTTAGGTTACAATATCTCCGGATGTAATTAACATTTTACAATGCAACAAACGGCACTGATTACGTATTTGTTTATATGTTCAAATGTGCTAACAAAACTAACGGGGTTCCATTTAAAAAAACGTAGGTTTGTGTTAAAAAACAACCCGTGCATTTTTTTATAGTTTGTATTAACCAATTACACTACCCCTCTCCTCACGTTCGGTCTGTAGAATCGATTCGTCAGTATTTGATGTGGTTTACGAAATATATCCAGCGGTAATGTTAGGTGACTCACCCTATATATATATATATATATATATATATATATATATATATATATATATATATATATATATATATATATATATATACTCCTGGAAATGGAAAAAAGAACACATTGACACCGGTGTGTCAGACCCACCATACTTGCTCCGGACACTGCGAGAGGGCTGTACAAGCAATGATCACACGCACGGCACAGCGGACACACCAGGAACCGCGGTGTTGGCCGTCGAATGGCGCTAGCTGCGCAGCATTTGTGCACCGCCGCCGTCAGTGTCAGCCAGTTTGCCGTGGCATACGGAGCTCCATCGCAGTCTTTAACACTGGTAGCATGCCGCGACAGCGTGGACGTGAACCGTATGTGCAGTTGACGGACTTTGAGCGAGGGCGTATAGTGGGCATGCGGGAGGCCGGGTGGACGTACCGCCGAATTGCTCAGCACGTGGGGCGTGAGGTCTCCACAGTACATCGATGTTGTCGCCAGTGGTCGGCGGAAGGTGCACGTGCCCGTCGACCTGGGACCGGACCGCAGCGACGCACGGATGCACGCCAAGACCGTAGGATCCTACGCAGTGCCGTAGGGGACCGCACCGCCACTTCCCAGCAAATTAGGGACACTGTTGCTCCTGGGGTATCGGCGAGGACCATTCGCAACCGTCTCCATGAAGCTGGGCTACGGTCCCGCACACCGTTAGGCCGTCTTCCGCTCACGCCCCAACATCGTGCAGCCCGCCTCCAGTGGTGTCGCGACAGGCGTGAATGGAGGGACGAATGGAGACGTGTCGTCTTCAGCGATGAGAGTCGCTTCTGCCTTGGTGCCAATGATGGTCGTATGCGTGTTTGGCGCCGTGCAGGTGAGCGCCACAATCAGGATTGCATACGACCGAGGCACACAGGGCCAACACCCGGCATCATGGTGTGGGGAGCGATCTCCTACACTGGCCGTACACCACTGGTGATCGTCGAGGGGACACTGAATAGTGCACGGTACATCCAAACCGTCATCGAACCCATCGTTCTACCATTCCTAGACCGGCAAGGGAACTTGCTGTTCCAACAGGACAATGCACGTCCGCATGTATCCCGTGCCACCCAACGTGTTCTAGAAGGTGTAAGTCAACTACCCTGGCCAGCAAGATCTCCGGATCTGTCCCCCATTGAGCATGTTTGGGACTGGATGAAGCGTCGTCTCACGCGGTCTGCACGTTCAGCACGAACGCTGGTCCAACTGAGGCGCCAGGTGGAAATGGCATGGCAAGCCGTTCCACAGGACTACATCCAGCATCTCTACGATCGTCTCCATGGGAGAATAGCAGCCTGCATTGCTGCGAAAGGTGGATATACACTGTACTAGTGCCGACATTGTGCATGCTCTGTTGCCTGTGTCTATGTGCCTGTGGTTCTGTCAGTGTGATCATGTGATGTATCTGACCCCAGGAATGTGTCAATAAAGTTTCCCCTTCCTGGGACAATGAATTCACGGTGTTCTTATTTCAATTTCCAGGAGTGTATATATACAGGGTGTCCCAGCTATCTTGTCCACCCAAAATATCTCTGGAACAATAACAGCTATTGGAAAACGACTTTCACCGGTATCAATGTAGGGCTGGGGCCCATGAATGTACATATTTGGAAACATTCTAAAACGAAAGCATATGTGTTTTTTTAACACAAACGTATGTTTTTTTAAATGGAACTCCTATATTTTTTCTCCAGCAATCCATAGCACGACAAAGCACATACACAATGGCGTTGATTGCATCGCAATATTCCCATTACATCCTGAGATATTGAGACGCGAAGTTGACGCTTGAAACATCCGACATGCGCTGCTAGCGCACGTCCTGAGGCTCAGGTGTGAACCCCATGCTGCCCGTAATCTCGATGTGATTGACATGTGTAATCACACCTCCATACTTATCAAGTTCGAAACGAATAATACAGTCTGCTGCCATCCTGCATTAACGTCGTACATTCCAGCAGGTATTTATCCCATAGGCTGGGGGTGATGCGGTTCTGTAACATATCTGTGTACCGCAACGTTAGTCACAAAGTTAACTTCGCTTATCGTTAATCTGTTACTAAAAAGATAATGCCGTTCAACGTTAAAACTTTACTGTCGATCTAGCACAAGTGACAGTCAATCATTCACTCGTAATAGTAAAATTCATGTTGATGATTTTAGTGAAGCGAGCAAGTGGACTAAAAGTTTTACCGTTGTTTAGGTAAAAATGTTTTGATTTGGGAAGTTCAGGTAGGACATAGAAGATGAATGTAAACATGTTTAACCAATTAGTTTTATTATCACATAATTATCACTGTTATGTTTATCTAATGCGTTAAATGACAAATTGTTGCAAACAAATGTTTCTTAACATCACTGGGTAAAATAGCCCTTTGTAGAAATTTCCACTGTGATACCAACACTACATACTAAACATAGCGTTCACATCTCATGCTCAAAGTGATGCCCATTGGATTTCATACATAGGGTCACTCTGCGGATGAAGGATGCCCTACTTCGTGCTACTGTTTCCTCTTTGATGGCTGTACAAGCATCAATAATGCGTTGCTTCATATCCTCTGGTGTTGTTGCTTCATGTTGGTAAACAACATCCTTCACTGCTCCCCAAAGAAAATAATCCAGCGGTGTAAGGTCTGGAGATCGGGCAGGCCACCTAACTGGGCCACCTCGTCCAATTCACCTACCAGGGAACTTACGGTTCAGAATTCGTCGTGCTCGTAAGGCGTTATGTGCAGGGCATCCGTCATGCTGATACCACATGACCATTCTCCGGTTCAGAGGTACGGTGTCCAAGAGAACGGGAAGATTGTGTCGTATAAATCTGGAGTATTGTCTGCCATTTTGGATGCCATTTATAAAGAAAGGTCCGATAATGGTATCTCCAATAATCCCACACCAAACATTAACTTTCCACGGACGTTGGTGCTCTACCTGACGGAGCCATTTTGGATTGTCTGCGGACCAATAATGCATATTCCTCATATTGACAATTCCTTTGTTGGAGAATGATGCCTCGTCGGCAAAGAGAACATCTGCAAAAAATTTGGATTAGTCAGAAGTTTTTGCTGAGCCCACCGACAAAATGTTACCCTATTGCGGAAGTCATTTCCATGAAGATCCTGGTGTAAATGAACATGGTAAGGATGAAATTTATGACGTTTAAGAATACGCTGTGCACTTGATTTCGACACACCAACTTCACGTTCAATTTGACGTGTGCTGATTTGAGGATTCACAGCTATGGAAGCGAGCACAGCAACTTCAGCACGTTCATCTGTGCGAGTTCTAGGACGATGTCGAGGTCTTGGATTTAAGCTTCCCGTTTCACGTAGACGAGATGTGAGACGACCAAGCATCCGGCGCGAAGGCGATGGCTTGTCAGGGAATCGTCCTCTGTACAGTCGTTCTGCCTGAACAACATTTCGTCCACCTACAACAGGGTACAGTACAGGTATGTAGAGTAGGGTAGAAAAGAGACATACACTCCTGGAAATTGAAATAAGAACACCGTGAATTCATTGTCCCAGGAAGGGGAAACTTTATTGACACATTCCTGGGGTCAGATACATCACATGATCACACTGACAGAACCACAGGCACATAGACGCAGGCAACAGAGCATGCACAATGTCGGCACTAGTACAGTGTATATCCACCTTTCGCAGCAATGCAGGCTGCTATTCTCCCATGGAGACGATCGTAGAGATGCTGGATGTAGTCCTGTGGAACGGCTTGCCATGCCATTTCCACCTGGCGCCTCAGTTGGACCAGCGTTCGTGCTGAACGTGCAGACCGCGTGAGACGACGCTTCATCCAGTCCCAAACATGCTCAATTGGGGACAGATCCGGAGATCTTGCTGGCCAGGGTAGTTGGCTTACACCTTCTAGAGCACGTTGGGTGGCACGGGATACATGCGGACGTGCATTGTCCTGTTGGAACAGCAAGTTCCCTTGCCGGTATAGGAATGGTAGAACGATGGGTTCGATGACGGTTTGGATGTACCGTGCACTATTCAGTGTCCCCTCGACGATCACCAGTGGTGTACGGCCAGTGTAGGAGATCGCTCCCCACACCATGATGCCGGGTGTTGGCCCTGTGTGCCTCGGTCGTATGCAGTCCTGATTGTGGCGCTCACCTGCACGGCGCCAAACACGCATACGACCATCATTGGCACCAAGGCAGAAGCGACTCTCATCGCTGAAGACGACACGTCTCCATTCGTCCCTCCATTCACGCCTGTCGCGACACCACTGGAGGCGGGCTGCACGATGTTGGGGCGTGAGCGGAAGACGGCCTAACGGTGTGCAGGACCGTAGCCCAGCTTCATGGAGACGTTTGCGAATGGTCCTCGCCGATACCCCAGGAGCAACAGTGTCCCTAATTTGCTGGGAAGTGGCGGTGCGGTCCCCTACGGCACTGCGTAGGATCCTAAGGTCTAGGCGTGCATCCGTGCGTCGCTGCGGTCCGGTCCCAGATCGACGGGCACGTGCACCTTCCGCCGACCACTGGCGACAACATCGATGTACTGTGGAGACCTCACGCCCCACGTGTTGAGCAATTCGGCGGTACGTCCACCCGGCCTCCCGCATGCCCACTATACGCCCTCGCTCAAAGTCCGTCAACTGCACATACGGTTCACGTCCACGCTGTCGCGGCATGCTACCAGTGTTAAAGACTGCGATGGAGCTCCGTATGCCACGGCAAACTGGCTGACAATGACGGCGGCGGTGCACAAATGCTGCGCAGCTAGCGCCATTCGACGGCCAACACCGCGGTTCCTGGTGTGTCCGCTGTGCCGTGCGTGTGATCATTGCTTGTACAGCCCTCTCGCAGTGTCCGGAGCAAGTATGGTGGGTCTGACACACCGGTGTCAATGTGTTCTTTTTTCCATTTCCAGGAGTGTATTAACTTAATAATCATAATGTTCGCTAACAGTACTATCAACAAATAAGCTATCTCATAACGTATTTCCCGTCAACGTACATTCTCCACAGATCAGCAGCATTTCTACCATATCTTCATGTGTGTACATTATACTGTACAGTATAAGTTCCACAACACAACGTTTATTCACAATGTGTACTACCTCCGTTCCGTCACTAGATTACTCTGATGCACGACTACACTGGCAAGCGGTGTACTGCTCGACAAAGCAACAACAAATGGGATGCTCGGAGGGTGGTGGAGTACAGGAGTTTGCATGGGTCGCAAATCATAAACAAGGCGAAGTGGTAACTGTGGCAGTAGTGGGAACTACGTTGGACACTTGACTAGGTAGAGCCAGGCCCTGCGCGACAGGCACAATGGGTCATATAACGCATTAGATAAACCTTATTTTGGGTGTGCAAGATAAGTAAGACAGCCTGACGGGTGTACACCGATCGCTACTGGTTCATATTGTGTACGTAGATACGTAAAACGTGCAAGAGGGAAACCATTATGTGCTCATGAGAGTTGATGGCAGCAGACCGTATTATTCGTTTCGGACCTCTTGATAAGTATGGATGTGTGATTACACATGTCAATCACATCGAGATTACGGGCAGCATGGGGTTCACGCCTGAGCCTCAGGACGTGCGCTAGCAGCGCATGTCGGGTGTTTCAAGCGTCAACTTCGCGTCCTAATATCTCGGGATGTAATGGGAATATTGCGATGCAATCAACGCCGTTGTGTATGTGCTTTGTCATGCTATGGATTGCTGAAGAAAAAATATAGGAGGTCCATTTAAAAAAACATAAGTTTGTGTTAAAAAACACATATGCTTTCGTTTTAGAATGTTTCCAAATATGTACATTCATGGGCCCCAGCCCTACATTGATACCGTTTTCCAATAGCTGTTATTGTTCCAGAGATATTTTGGGTGGACAAGATAGCTGGGACATCCTGTATATTGCAGTGACGAATGAAAGCTTGTACCAAGGCTGGGATCTGATCCCAGGTCTTCACTAGGCAGATGCGCTAATCTCTACGCCACCCCAAGACAGTGGCCATTCATAACTGTACAGAACAGCCTAACGCACCTTTCTCCTCGATCTAAATTTCCATTCACGCCTCAGCTCGTTTGGTATTCTCCCTAAACTTAAACAGTGTTGCAGGGGTTCTCCAACTGTATTGGAATAGCACATCAGCATACACACATCACAGATGTTTGAAACTAGAAAAGTCTCTAGAACTATATAGTTTCATTTGATTAATGCACCTATGCGTGGTTTTCAGGCAAGATATATATAAATTATAGAACTTGTGGTTCCTTTATTATGATATTGTGAAAAATTTATTCACCACACGGAGTGCACACTGAAGCTGCTTTAGATAGACAATGTTGTGAGTTAGGCCACCATGGTGAAAGCCTTGTATATTAACGGGGAGTTAAAAGTTTGGTCCGCGCGACCGCTACGCTCGCAGGTTCGAATCCTGCCTTGGGCATGGATGTGTGTGATGTCCTTAGGTTAGTAAGATTTAAGTAGTTCTAAGTTCTAGGGGACTGATGACCTCAGATGTTAAGTCCCATAGTGCTCAGAGCCATCTGAACAATTTTTTTTAAAGTTCGGAAACCACGGCTCCGTCCAATATTCAGAACTGGTGGCATCTACGTTACGGTGTTCTGCATCCTGTTTATAATCGTGTTATTGAAATATAATGGAGAGCATTAACTGTATTTCCAGAGTGAAAACTAATTAATGCCAGTTTACACGTCATACTTTCAACTGTTCATTGTGTTCTGTGATAAAATGCGTATCCAGATCATACATTAGTACTGTATTTTCGATTTGCCCCATGCTCTACATGAGCTTCAGTGCTTCACTCTGCAGCCAAGATACATCCAAAGGAAATGTAAATAAACTACTTTTTCCCGTTATATAACATAAAGGAGACATTCCGCAACACACGTTCTGTCAGGGACCAAAGAGAGACATTTCGCTACGTGGAGGAGGTGCTGAAGGACAGTCAGTGACAGATCTCTTCCCGCACACGGCGCCTGTCAGCTTGCTGCGTGCAGCGCCCATGAATGAATTATGACCTGCCATGGGTCCACCGTACACGGCTTTTAAGCTCATATGCGGAAAGGAGAGGGGTACACAGTAGTTCAGAGGCACATTACCTAATGGCTACAGCACTTTCCTACCATTTCAGCAATATTCAACAAAGGGAAGGGATGAAGGATAGAAAACGCTTTACCACCGCCTGTGCAACCTGCAGGT